>NC_052066.1:98184597-98855430 GCF_015852505.1 Tachyglossus aculeatus | reverse complement strand
GAAGTCAGAAGGTCATGGATTCTAATCCCAACTCCACCACTTGTCTGCTGTGTGACCTTGGGCAAGTCACTTCACTTCTCTGGGCCTCAGTTACCTCAGCTGTAAAATGGGAATTGAGACTGTGAGCCCTGTGCAGGATAGTGACTGTGTCCACCCCGATTTGCTTGTATACAACCCAGCTTTTAATACAGTGCCTGGCACATAGTAAGCACTTAACAAATACCAGATTTATTGTTATTAAATGCAACTGACTGACTGACTGCTTGATAATTAGAAGGTAGATGAGAGGTTGGTGCCTTGGGGTAGATTTAGGAATCATTTTCATAAAGGTGGTGGGTAAATCTGGGTGAGTGAATATAAAGCAAGAAGAGTGGAGGTTACCCACAAGGAGAAGAGAAGAAAAAAGGGCCAGAAAGGGAGATTGAGAAGGAATAGCCAGATGAGGGAAAAAAAAACAAAAGAGAACTACTTTGTCAACTTTGACAGTTTCTAGGAATGGTCAAGGATTTCAGTAGTTGGTGAGAAGTCAAGAAATAGGAGCAAAGTGTAGAGTCCATTAGCCTGGACCAAAGGAAGGTCAATGAAGTTTTTAGTGAAAGTGATCTCAGAAAAGCAAAGGGAGTTAAAAAAAAAATAGATGACCAGGGTTTGAGAAGAGAATCGGAAGAGAAGAACTGAAGAGATCAGATATCTACAACCCATTCAAGGAGGGTGGGAAGGAACACTGATCCGCAGATCTGTATTTTTGGGTAAGTCAATCAGGGGTATTTATTAAAAGGTTACTATGTGCAGAGCACTGTACTAAGGACTTAGGAGAGTGCAATAGGACAGAGTTAATAGATATGTTCCCTGCTTACAATGATAAGCAACATGGCTTAGTGGATAGAGCTCAGGCCTGGGAATCATAATTCATTCATTCAATTGTATTTATTGCGCACTTACTGCATGCAGAGCACTGTACTAAGCACTTGGAAAGTACAATTCGGCAATGGATAGAGACAATCCCTACCCACCAATGGGCTCACAGACTAGAAGGGGGAGACAGACATCAAAACAAAACAAGTAGACATCAGTAGCATCAAAGTAGATAGGTAGAATCAAGATAAAGTATCATAATGTCATAGGTTCTAATCCCGGCTCTGTCACATGTCTCCTGTGTGATCTTAGACAAGTCAGTTCATTTCTCTGGGCCTCAGTTACCTCATCTGTAAAATGGGGAGTAAGAGTGTGAGCCGTATGTGGGATAGGGACTGTGTCCAAACTGACTACCTTGTTTCTACTCCAACACTTAGAACAGTACTTGGCACTTCGAAGCACTTAACAAGTACCATAATTTATTATTATTAATAATAATAAGCTTACGGTCTAGAGGCAACAGACATTAATATAAATAAGTATTTTAAAATATATAATTTCAAAATGAAATGAGGTCATTAATATGAAATTTATCTGGGGAATTTAAAGCGCTTTACATATGCAAGATATTGTAGTATTAATATCATCCTCATTATTATTGTGCTAACAGATCTGTCACTGGGAAGCAGCATGGCCTAGTGGAAAGAATCCAGGCCTGTGAGTCAAAGCACCTGGGTTTCTAATCCCAGCTCTGTCACTTGTCTGCTGTGTGACCTTGGCCAAGTCACTTCACTTCTCAAGGCCTCTATTTCTTCATCTGCAAAAACAGTGATTAAATGACTCTTCTCTCTCGTACGTAGACTCATTGCTCATTGTGGGCAGGAAATGTGACTACCAACTCTGTTATATTGTACTCCCTCAAATACTTAGTACAATGCTTTGCACACAGTAAGTGATCAATAAACATTATTGATGGACTGATTAGACTGTGAGTCCCATGTGGGGCAGAGACTATATCTGATCTTATATATATACCTACCCCAGCAGAGAGAATAGTGCTTGACACACAGTAAGCATTTAACAAGTACCATTATAATTATTATTTCAATGCTATAGAGTTGGTAGACACGTTACCTGCCTACAAGGATCTCACAGTCTAGAGGGCTGTGGAGACCTGGTAGTAGTAATGGTGGTAGTAGTTGTATTTATTAAGCATTTACTAAGTGCAGAGCATTGTACTAAGCACTGGGATTCAACTCTCCCAAATGCTATACAAATTTCTACTCCTGTGCCCAAGGGATTCCTGGTTACAATCTGGCTCTAACAATCATTTTAGAATCCAGGGCTGAGGAAGAGAAAGAATCCACCAATAATGGGAAGGAGGTAAACCCCTCAAGGGTCAAGCAGCTCTAAGTAAATCTAATGAGGAAAAAAAAATCAATTTGGGGTTTGAATTTACTTATTCCATCTCCACATATGACTTTTGTATTTAAATAAAAGGCCTTCAGCAAGCTTACCAAAAAGTCTCAAAATAATTCTTGGCTCTAATTTTTTTGTTGAAAACATTCTGATGATTCATGTGTTAATAATTCATAACCATATGGGCTATATTACTCCTGAAATACCCCAAACCCTAAAAATGAAGGGCATGCATACTTGAAGGAATACCTCAGGATTGTGTAGGTATGGCTATTTTCCAAAAATACTTTGTAAGAACTCAAAATGTATTTAGGTTGGCCATCTCTGCTAAGGTTTCTACAAAGTGGTTTCTTAAAAACACTATCATTTGGAGAGAAATTTCCTTCAGCTATGTGTTTGAGTGTTTTTCTATTCTAGTCTCTATTATAGACTACAAAAATCTTCCCCAACCATCAAAAGGAAAGTAATTGGAAAACAAATACTTCAGAACCTATTATTTTTACAATTTCTCACCAACCTAAACTGTCTCCACTAAAGCTTCCAGAGACAAGCAGTGGCAACTGCAATTCTTCATCTCTCACATCAAGTGCCAAATATTTCCCAAACAAAAATCATCAGCTCATAGCAGTTTATAAAAATGTGTGACTCTAAATCTGCTATTCCCCCACAAAAACTGTAAGCTTACAGTGGGCAGGATCATGTCTACTAGCAAATATTGTATTATTTCAACGGCCTAGTATAGTATCCTGCTCAATAAACATAATCGATTGTGTTAAAAAAGACCATTAATGTGTGGAAGTACATCACCTCATCAAAACTAAACAGCACGTAAGTAGTTGCAGGAGAACAAGGACTTAAGGGTCCTGACTCTGGGGCCCTTTCCATATTTCATACTTCATATTGCCCAACCACCTCCCCATGAAACAAAAACTCCTATCATTTTTAATGCGCTCCATCACCTTGCCCCCTCCAACCTTACCTCGTTGTTCTACTACAACCCAGTCCACACACTTCGCTCCTCTAATGCTGATCTACTCACTGCAACTCGATCTCATCCATCTTGCGTACAACCTCTCGCCCTTGTCCTGCCTCTGGCCTGGAACCCCCTCCTTCTTCATATCTGACAGACAATTACTCTCTCCGCTTTCAAAGCCTTATTTAATGCACATCTCTTTCAAAAGGCCTTCCCTGACTAAAGCCTCATTTCAATCAATCAATCAATCGTATTTATTGAATGCTTACTGTGTGCAGAGCACTGTACTAAGCGCTTGGGAAGTACAAGTTGGGAACATATTGAGATGGTCCTACCCAACAGTCTAGGAGTCATTTCCTTTCTCCCACTCCCTTCTGTGTCACCCTGATTTGCTTCCTTTATTCACACACCCCCCTCAGCCCCACAGCTCTTACTTACACATACATAATTTATTCATTTCTATAAATATCTGTCTCCTCCTCTAGACTGTGAGCTCATTGTGGGCAGCGAATATTTCTACGAGTTCTGCCATATTGTACTTGCCCAAGCACTTAGTGCAGTGCTCTGGACACAGTAAGTGCTCAATAGATATGATTGGTTGAATCATTTCAGATATATTGAATGTAATCTTGCAGTCTGAGAAGAGAAAGGAAAATTACTAAGTTCATTCATTCATTCATTCAATCGTATTTATTGAGTGCTTACTGTGTGCACAGGACTGTATTAAGCACTTGGGAAGTACAAGTTGGCAACATATAGAGATGGTCCCTACCCAACAACGGGCTCACAGTCTAGAAGGGGGGAGACAGACAACAAAACAAAACATGTGGCAGGTGTCAAGTTGTCAGAACAAATAGAATTAAAGCTAAATGCACATCATTAACAAAAATAGAATAGTAAATATGTACAAGTGAAATAAATAGAGTAATAAAGAAAAAGGGATCTGGAGATTTTCAAGTGGAAAGGCCTCCACTGGGGTAAGTAAGAGCAGGTGGGGGAACGTGAGCATTGTACCCTCCAGGGATTCCCAAAGCAGTGGGAAAATTGTTCAGTCTGTGGGCCCTGATGGTGCTCTACGTGTCTGGTGCTTCTGCCACGGGTGGAGGGTACTCCAAGCCCTCATGCACCAGCCTCAGGGTACCCTGAATATGCTTCCAGATGCAGCGTGGCTCAATGGAAAAAGCCTGGGCTTAGGAGTCAGAGGTCATGGGTTCTAATCCTGGCTCTGCCACATGTCTGCTGTGTGACCTTGGGCAAGTCACTTAACTTCTCTAAGCCTCGGTTACCTCATCTGTAAAATGGGAATTAAGACTGTGAGCCCCACATAGGACAACCTGATCACCTTATATCCCCCCCAACACTTAGAACAGTGCCTCGCACATAGTAAGCACTTAACAAATGCCGTCATTATTATTTTATTATTTTCAATTAGGGTCCCATTGAGTGAGGACTGAAGGTCTTGGGAGACTAAACATGATTAGCATGTTTTGTCATCCTGACTAAAATCAGTCCTCCCCAAAAGGCTGCAGTGCACTTTGTTTTGTATTTGCAAGTTCTACCACAATTTTAAATTTCTAAGTCTTCAAATCCAGCACTTCATCAGACGCCATATGCAGTCCAGCAATGGGTGTCTCAAATGCATTCAGATTCTAGCCAGTCAGATCTTCCAAAGCTTCACTTTCCATTTACTAGAGGCTCTCTTTTCAATAAAGTAACAGTATCCATAGAGTATTGGCTGAGTACTTTCTTTGTGCAGAGCACCATAGTAAACATTCAAGAGAGAACAATAGAGTAAATAGACACTATCTCTATCCTCAAGGAGTGAACAATCTAGTAGGGTATAAAGATATGTACTTAAGTGTTGTGGTGTACGGAGAATGGGATAAATACTCAAGTGCTTTGGAGTTAAGGACCCAAGTGAACACATGTTGCAGTAGTGGGAGAAATTCGGTGGGAAGATGCAATTTTACTCAGGGAAGTCTCCCTTGGAGGACAAGTGAAAGATTCTGAAGATGGGGAGAGGAGTCTTCTGCCAGACGAGAAGAAGAAAGGTATTACAGGCAGGAGGTAGCCTTTCTACACTCCCAATCAATCAATCAATCGACCAATTGTATTTACTGATCCCTTACAGTGTGCAGAGCACTGTAGTAAGATCTTGGGGGAGTACATTGCAACAGAATTAGCAGACCCATTCCCTGCCCATAACTGTCAGGATCCACCCTTCCCTCTCCATCCAAACTGCTATCTTGTTAGTACAATCATTCATTTCCCAACTGGATTACTGCATCAGCATCCTTTCTGATCTCCCAACCTCCTGTCTCTCCCCACTTCAGTCTATACTTCACTCTGCTGCTCAGATTATTTTTCTACAGAAACGGTCCAGGCATATCACCCCACTCCTCAAAAATCTCTGGTGGTTGCCTATCTACCTCGGTATCAAGCAAAAACTCCTCACTATTTGCTTCAAAGCTCTCCATCACCTTGTCCCCTCCTATGTCACCTCCCTTCTCTCCTTCTCCAGCCCAGCCCGCCCACTCTGCTCCTCTGCTGCTAACCTCCTCACTGTGCTTTGTTCTCTGCTGTCCCACTGTCAACCCCTGGACCATGTCCTACCTCTGGCCTGGAATGTCCTCCATCCTCACATCTGCCAAACTAGCTCACTTTCCCCCTTCAAAGCCCTACTGAAAGCTCACCTATTCCTGTAGGCCTTCCCAGACTAAGCCTCACCTTTCCTCTATTCCCCCTCCCCACTATGCCGCCTCCATGCCCCACAGCACTTATGTATATATGTACATATTTATTATTCTATTTTATATATATATAATTGTATTTATTTTGATTCTATTGATGCCTGTCTTGTTTTGTTATCTGTCTCCCCTCTTCTGGACTGTGAGCCCATTCTTGGGTAGGGATTGTCTCTGTTGCCTAATTGTACTTTCCAAGCACTTAGTACTCTGCTCTACACACAGTAAGCACCCAATAAACACGACTGAATGAATGAATGAGCTTACATGAAATGTTTCACCTACTTACAGTAAATTTATTCATCATATATTATCTACAGTGATTCCTCAAATATCGTTTGCCACAAAAGCATCCTCCTATACAAATTTTATCAAGAGCTCAAAGGATTATTCTTGTGTGAATCTGGGTGGTTTACTTGTCTCTATCCCTTCCCTTTGTTATGGGCAGGAACATGTCAACTACTTCTGTTGTACTCTCCAAAGCTCTTAGAACAGTGTTCTGCACATGGTAAACACTTTATAATTGATTGATTGATTGATCTGAGCCTGTCTGCATCCATGCCGGCCTGACTTCAGCCTGCACTCCAAAAAGAAAATCCCTAAACTCAGCCTGTGGGTTTGATAATTAAATGTCTCTGGAGTACCTTTCAGATTAGTGAGGTGTCCTCAGCTACAGTGGCCACATGACTGCTGTTATCCACCGACCTGGAAACTGATTCCCTAGTCATACCTAGGAACACCTGGAGTCCAGATTGCCTGGAAGACATCTGCCTTATCTAGGGACTTTCTGTCCTTCTCTCAATGTGATTACAGATGTGAATATTATTTAGATATCCCTCACAACTCCCATTTTTTTAAACAATATTTGCTAAGCTCCGACTGTGTACCAGGCACTGCACTAGATGCTGGGATGAATACAAATCAGGTTGGACACTGTCCCTATCCCATATGGGGCTCACAGTCTTAACCCCCTACTACGGATGAAGTAACTGAGGTACAGAGAAGTGAAGTGACTTGCCCAAGGCTACACAGAAGACAGGTGGTGAGGTCAGGATTAGAACCCAGGTCCTTCTGACTTCCAGGCTTGTGCTCTATCCACTAAACCATGCTGCTTCTCCCATCCTTAAAGCCTTTCTGCAATTCCACTTTTTTTAGCAAGTCTCCACTCATTAAATTCACAACAGCCTAGTTACACCAACAGATACACTTCCACTTATTTATTGTATTCCTATGCTGAGCACTTGCCTGTTTATTTCTTTATTGGTATATGCAGTCATTTATTCAGCTATTGCCTCTGGGTATATCAGTATTACATGAGTGAAAAGTTGACTGCATCGTTTTATAGCCTGTTTTTTCCTCCTGCTCCCTCTATTTGTAAATCATTTTTGTCTGCTCCCCCATTAGACTGCAATCTCCTATCAGCCATGCCTGTTCACATCAATAAATCCTGTCAGTAGCAGCAGTCGAAACACGAAGAGCAGTTCTCTATATATGGTTCTAGTTATAATACAACTGGCATCTTTTTCCCCATTTTTAATGGTATTTGGTAAGCTCTTACAATATGGCAAGCATTGTACTAAGCACTGGGGTAGATACAAGCTTATCAGGTTAGGCACAGTCCCTGTCCTACATACAGCTCAATATTTATTCTTGCCCCCTCCTACTTCACCATGCTGCTCTCCTCCTACAACCCAGCCCTCACACTTCACTCCTCCAGTGCCAACCTATTCTGTTTCTCAATCTTGTCTATGTCGCCACAGACGTCTTGCCCACATCCTACTTCTCGCCTGAACGGCCCGCCCTTTTCTGACAGACATTTCCTCTCCTCACCTTCAAAGCACACCTCACATTGAAGCAGCGTGACTCAGTAGGAAGGAGCATGGACTTTGAAATAAGAGGTCATGGGTTCAAATCCCAGCTCCGCCAATTGTCAGCTGTGTGACTTTGGGCAGGGCACTTCACTTCTCTGTGCCTCAGCTACCTCATCTGCAAAATGGGGATCAAGACTGTGAACCCCCATGGGACAACCTGATCACCTTGTAACCTCCCCAGTGCTTAGAACAGTGCTTTGTGCATAAGTGCTTAATAAATGCCATCATTATTATTATTAACTCCTCCAAGGGGTCTTCCCTAAGCCCTCATTTCCTCTTCTCCCACTCCCTTCTGCATCAACCTCACTTGCTCCCTTAATTTAACCCCTGCCTCAGCCTCACAGTACTGATGTATATGTCCATAATTTATTTATTTATAGTAATGTCTTTCTTCCCCTCTAGACTGTAAGCTCATTGTGGGCAGGGAATGTGTCTACCAACTTGATTATATTGTACTTCCTCAATATCTTAGTACAGTACTCTGCACGCAGTACACACAAAAAATATGATTGATTGATTCCCCATTTTACAGATGATGTAATTGAGGCCCAGAGAAGTTGAGTGCCTTGCCCAAGCTCTCAGGAGACAAGCAGCAGAGCTGGGATTAGAACCCAGGTCCTTCTGACTCTAAGGCCTCTGTTCACTCATTTATTCTTTCAATCATATTTATTGATCATCTACTGTGTTGAGAAGCAGCATGGCTCAGTGGAAAGAGCCCAGGCTTTGGAGTAAGAGGTCATGGTTTCAAATCCCGGCTCCGCCACTTGTCAGCTGTGTGACTTTGGGCAAGTCACTTCACTTCTCTGGGCTTCAGTTCCCTCATCTGTAAAATGGGGATGAAGACAGTGAGCCCCCCATGGGACAACCTGATCACCGTGTAACCTCCCCAGTGCTTAGAACAGTGCTTTGCACATAGTAAGCACTTAATAAATGCCATTATCATTATTATTATTATTATTGTCATTCAGAGCACTGTACTAAGTGCTTGGGAAAGTACAACAATAAACAGTGACATTCCCTGCCCACAAAGAGTTTACAGTCAAGAGGTGGGGAGACAGACATCAATACAAATAAAGTTACAGATACGTATAGAAATGCAGTATATAAGCGTTGTGGTGTTGGGAGGGGGAGGAGCAAGGAGAGCAAGTCAGGGTGATGCAGAAGGGAGTGGGAGATAACGAAAAGTGGGGCTTAGTCTGGGAAGGCCTCTTGGAGGAGATGTGCCTTCAATAAGGCTTTGAAAGCAGGTGGAGAGTAATTGTCTGTTGGATTTGAGGAGGGAGGGCATTCCAAGCTGGAGGCAGGACTTGGGCTAGGAGTCGGCAGCGAGACAGGCGAGTTGGAGACACAGTGAGAAGGTTTGCACTACAGGAGCCAAGTGTGTGGGCTGGGTTGTAGAAGGAGAGAAGCGAGGTGAGGTAGGAGGGGGCAAGAGGGTGGAGTGCTTTAAAACCAATGGTGAGGAGTTTTTGTTTGATATGGAGGTAGATGGGCAACTACTGGAGTTTTTTGAGGAGGCAGATCAATCAATCAATCGTATTTATTGAGCACTTACTGTGTGCAGAGCACTGTACTAAGTGCTTGAAAGCACTGTTCTAAGAGCTGGGGAGGTTACAAGGTGATCAGTTTGTCCCACGGGGGGCTCACAGTCTTAAGCCCCATTTTACAGATGAGGTAACTGAGGTACAGAGAAGTTAAGTGACTTGCCCAAAGTCACACAGCTGACAATTGGCGGAGCCGGGATTTGAACCCGTGACCTCTGACTCCAAAGCCTGTCCTCTTACCGCTGAGCCACGCTTATTGTCTGTCAATAAGACAGATGACAGGCAGATGACATGCCCTGAACGATTTTGTAAAACAAAAATGATCCAGGCAGCAGAGTGAAATATGGACTGGAGTTGGGAGAGACAGAAGGCTAGGAGGTCAGCAAGGAGACTGATGCAGTAATCCAAGATTACTAATTGAGTGATGAGTGATTGTATTGAAAGTTCACCTCCTCCAGGAGGCCTTCCTAGACTGAGCCCCCCCTTTTCCTCGCCTCCTTCTCTCCATAGCCCCAACTCCCTCCCTCTGCTCTACCCCCTTCCCCTCCCTCCAGTACTTGTGTATATATATATGTGCATATTATTCTATTTATTTCATTAGTGACATGTATATATCTATAATTCTATTTATTCATATTGATGCTATTGATGCCTGTCTACTTGTTTTGTCTTGTTGTCTGTCTCCCCACTTCTAGACTGTGAGCCCGTTGTGGTAGAAATTGTCTCTATTCGTTGCCCGAATTGTACTTTCCAAGTACTTAGTACAGTGCTCTGCAAACAGTAAGTGCTCAGTAAACACGACTGAATGAATTAATGAACATGTTAACAATTTGGATGGAAGGAAAGGGCAGCTTTTAGCCATGCGATGAACGTGGGACCTACAGGATTTAATGATGGATTGAATAGGTGGGTTGAATGACATTGCTGAGTTAAGGATAATGCCAAGGTTATGGGCTCTATCCAGTAAGCCACACTGTTTCTCATCCAATTTAAAACATTTTTTTTTTCTCCAAGCCTAATTTCTAGGGCAGTTTATAAACATTTGAATTTGGTTTCAGAGTTAAGACAGAAAGTTTTGTTTTAATGACTCTTCTGGAAAAACAACAACATATGGGAATAATTGTTCATCTTAGAGCTTGTCTGAGACCACTAATTTACTAACATGAGCACTGACAACAAACACTGGAATCCCCACCCCAAAGAAGTATAACCCAGGACAACAACAACAACATTTGTTAAGTACTTACTATGTGTCAGGCACTGGGGTTGAAACAATTTAAAGCCATGGTCCCTGTCCTATGTGGGCTTGCAGTCTAACTATGGGGAAGTATTAGTATTTATAACAACTTAGCAGATGAGGAAATAGAGACACAGAGAAGGGATGTGCCTTATCCTAGGTCACACAGCAGGCCTGTTTTGGAGCCAAGATGAGAGTACAGGTCATCAGGCTTCCAGGCCCATGCTCGTTTTCACTAGGCCAAACTGCTTTTCTCTGTTGAAGTGCCTGGGAAACTCCAAAGGCTACTGGGGGTGAGGCAGCAGAGGGGGAGAGGGACAGATGGAGAGCAGTAGAAGACCAAGAATTCACAAAAGAAAGGACAGCAAATATTTCAGATTGTTCCCTTCTCTCCTCTCTTTCCCTGTTTCAGGGTGGACTCATGGTACTTAAGTATCCATCACGGGCATTTATTGGGTGCTTACTGCCTACAGAGCACAGGAAGAAGCACACAACAGAAGCAGCCCCCTGGATGTGTTTAAATGGCAGGATGGAGCTTGGAAGAATCCACAGCTAGTCAAGTCAGTCAGTCAGTATCACAACAGACATATTCCCTGCCTACTATGAGATTACAGTCTAGAGGGGGAGACAGACATGACTATAAATAAATGAGTTACAGATACGTACATAAATGCTGTGGGGCTCGGAAGGAGGATGAATAAAAAGGAGCAAGTCAGGGCAGTGCAGAAGAGAGAGGGAGAAGAGGAAGAGAGGGCTTAGCAGGAGAGACCTCTTGGAGGAGATGAATGTTTGGATGAGATAATAATAATAGTTGTGGTATTTGATAAGCACTTATTATGTGCCAGGCACTATACTAAGCGCTGGGGTGGACACAAGTAAATCAGGTTGGACACAGTCCCTGTCCTACATGGAGCTTACAGTCTCAATCCCCATTTTACAGATGAGTTAACTGAGACCCAGAGAAGTTAAGTGTCTTGCCCAAGGTCACGCAGTAGATAAGTGATGGAGTCAGGATTAGAACAGGATTAGAATCCATGACCTTCTGGCTCCCAGGCCCGTGCTCTATCTAGAAGCAGCGTGGCTCAGTGGAAAGAGCCCGGGCTTTGGAGTCAGAGGTCATGGGTTCAAATCCTGGCTCTGCCAATTGCCTGCTGTGTGACCTTGGGCAAGTCACTTAACTTCTCTGTGCCTCAGTTCCTTCATCTGTAAAATGGGGGTTAAGACTGTGAGCCCCCCGTGGGATAACCTGATCACCTTGTAACCTCCCCAGTGCTTAGAACAGTGCTTTGCACATAGTAAGCGCTTAATAAATGCCATTATTATTATTATTACTATGCCTTCTGAACACATCCACCCATCCACTCCTTAAATGTCTGTGTTTCTTGCTCCCTGGGAATCCCACTGGGTTAGCCAGTCAGTTGATTGGTGGCCGCCCAGCCGAAACCTCTTTCTTTCCAAACGTTTAAATGTCAGGGATCCTTGCAGGTTTAAAAGGGAGAGGACAACAACTAACAGATTGGTCCATCACATCGGCTACTGATCTGCCAGAATGATCACCACCTACCACAGACCGAACTGGAGATTTTGTTCTCTGATTTTCAGCTTTATCAACATACCCAGAATCAGTGGCAAGTCATTTATCATTATGATAAATTCTTATCATGTTCACTTGTGGCTCAAGGAAGTGGGACATTAGTGGAATCTCTACATTTTAGAGGTAAGATTCAGTTTTCTTAAAATCTTCTTAGGGATGTTATCTCCTACAGAGATTTTCTAAACATAACAAGCAAACTATATCTGGAAGATCCTGTCCCATAACCATGTTTCCAAGCAAATGACCTGTCTCTAAAACAACTGAAAAAAGGTTTCTCACTGTGTTTATTTTTCCTTCCGTTACAGATCCCATAGAACTGCCCTACTACAATGTGAATAATGAATCCCATGAGAAACTAGGAAGGGCAGTCATTGAACATAAAGCAAAAGGAACACAAACTACTTAACTTCTCCGGGCTTCAGTTACCTCATCTGTAAAATGGGGATTAAGGCTGGAAGCCCCACATGGGACAACCTGATTAACTTGTATATACTCCAGCGCTTAGAACAGTGCTTTGTACATAGTAAGCACTTAACAAAAACCATCATTATTATTATTAAGGTTATACCATTGAGAAATGATGTCTAGCCCCGAGAACCTGTGAGTCTTTAGAAGATGATCCATTCATTTATGCTTCTTCTATTAGCTCATATCTCCTTCAGGAAGCCTTCTCTGACTAATCACCCCCCCACCTTATTCCCCCTACCTTCTGCATCAACTCTAAACCCCCTACACGCTTCAATGCTCACTCCAGCCCCACATGCACTTATGTGTATATCCTTATATTCTACTGTTTCCCTTAGCTGTAGTTTTAATGATGTTCTCCCCTACTAATCTGTACAGTCATTAAAGGCAGGGATCCTGTCTACCTACTCTACAATACTCCCTCAAGTGCTTAGTATAATGCTCTGCACACAGCAAGAGCTCAATAAATATCACCGAATCCTTATTCACTCCAAGCAGACTCAGGGTAAAGTTTTTGATTCTAGAAGTTGAATTTCTGACAGACAGTCTGACAGAGGTTCAGATGACTATGTTTTCCCAGTGTCTAATTCAATAAGGCAGAGATGACTTCCTTCTGAAGTGCGCCTCCCCCAACCCATTAAAACCAAATGGGCTCAGCTTCATTTCATACAAGATTAGAAGATTTGTCCTAATTCTATTTGTAGAATGTGAGGCACCAGTGGAGGAAGAAACTCAATCACGAGTTGTTTTTGAGTGCTACCTCTGAAGGGGGTAGGAACATTTTGCGAGTTCTATTGGCACTACATCTCTCAGGGTTGCACCTGGAAAGTTTCCACTCTACCAGTCTCACCTGCAGAAGGGAGAGTCAAGCAGAGGCATATCCATTCCATTCCTAGCTTGGGCAGTGGCTAGCAAAGGGAAGGCAATCTGCTACAAGTCAAAACTCACCCCTGCTGGGCAGCAGCAGCATGGGAGAAAGTCAAGGGCAGAGACTCAGGTTTACAGTGAGGAAGGAGGCAATGGTAAACCGCTTCCATATTTTTACGAAGAAAACTCTATGGATCCACTACCAGAACGATTGCAGATGAAGGTGAGGCGTTCTGGGAGAGATGTGTCCATGGCGTCACTATGGGTCGGACATGACTCGACAGCAAAAGAGGACAACAACAAATTGCCACTACTGCTCTCCATTTATGAGTCACATCTGCAGGGGCAAATCTGATCCTCAGCTCTGACGTTAGGGATGTGGGAAGAGCACTGTTATAACAATTCTACCGTGGTACACGCCCTAAGATCCATATTTTCCATACTTAGACATATCTGTTGCCAACTTGTACTTCCCAAGTGCTTAGTACAGTGTTCTGCACACAGTAAGCGCTCAATAAATACGATTCATTGATTGATTGATCCGTTGGACCGTAAGCTCTTTGAAGACAGGGATCTGTCCACTAACCGCAGCATACTTCCCCAAGCATTTAACACAGTGCTCTGAGAAGCAGCATAGCCTGTTGCAAAAAACACGAACCCAGGAGACAGTGGACCCATGCTCAACATCAGCTCTGCCACTTGCTTGCTGTGTGACCTTGGGTAACTCACTTAACTTCCCTGTGCCTCAGTTCCTCCAGCTGTAAAACGGGGATAAAATACCTGATCTCCCTCCTATTTGGACTGTGAGCCCCATGTGGGACAGGGACAGAGTCCAACCTGATTATCTTATATCTCTCCTGGCACTTGACTGTGTTTGGCACATAGTAAGTTCATTCACTTATTGAGCAGTTACTGTGTGCAGAGCACTGTACTAAGCATTTGAAGTACTTGACAAGTACTGTAATATTAATATCTGTTAGAGAAAGCACTCAGTAGACACTATTGGTTGATTATTGCCTAAGGGCACTTCGTCTTAACATGCTCCTCCTGCCTTGGCATCCAGCATGGACAGCACAAGCTGAACACCTGGGGTGAGGAGTGAAGCACTGGAGAGAAGGTCATAAGAAGCAGACAATCTTTTGCTGTCTGGTTCTGATAGTCCTTTCTCTGCTATCAATCAGTGCAGCTCCAGCTAATAATGATAAGGGGCCAGATAAAATATTCCATATTAACTAGCTAAATCTCTTTAGCATAGAGAAGGAGATTTTAAGAATACGCAGTTCAGAAAATGAGGAGGAAAGACTGTTCTTTGGGAAGAGTCATGAACACCAGAAAACTGTCTTAGTGGACCTCGGAGGTCATGAGTCAACTCCAATCTTCCAATCAATCAATGGTATTTATTGAGTGCTTACTATAAGCAGAACTCCACATTAAGAACTTGGGAGAATACAACAGAATTAGCAGGCCCGGTCCCTGTCCATGATTAGCTTACTCTCTAGAGCAGGAGACATTAATATGAATAAGCAATATATAATTTAAAGATATGTACATAAGGTATATTTTGAAGGTAGTGAAAGTAGTGGCAGAAGACCTCTGATAGAGTCCCACATCTCACCCAGTTTGGTTGCTCATTACTTCACCACTACGGGGTAGTGGTTATCAGTTCATTAATTAATTAAATACCATTAATTAATGATAATCACTGATCACGGAGAACTATATTAAGCATTTAGGAAGGTGCAATAGAGTAGATAGACATAATCACTGCCCTCTAGCTTTATGAACTAGGAGAGATTACAGCCTGAATTTCCTTCTTCCTGGTACATTCAAAGTTCTCCCTGAGGGACGATTTGATAACGACTGAGCTTCCTCCCCACCCCCCCCCCCCCAAAAAAAGAAGAAAGAATCAGCATGTCCTAATGGATAGATCATGGGCCTGGGACTCAGAAGGACCTGGGTTCTAGTCCTGACTCCACCACATACCTGCTGTGTAATCTTGGGTAAGGCACTCAACCTCTCTGTGCCTCAGTTCCCTCACCTGTAAAATGGATATTAAAACTGTGAGCCCCATGTGGGACATGGATTATGTTCAACCTGATTACCCAGTACCTGCCCCAGCACTTAAAACAGTGCCTGGCACATAGTAAGTGCTTAATGAATGCCATAAGAAAAGTTCTCCCTGCAGTACAATTTGTTAATGACCAAACCCTTTCATAGCCAAAATAATCCGTCGAATCATTTATGAGAGATCAGATGCCCAAAATGATCTCCAGGGCCCTAGAGCCTCCTGACCTGGGGACTGTGTTAGCATAGCCTCAAAACTGCCCCCCTGAATTGGCTGCCACTGTCCTTTGTCTTCCACAAATGCATCCCCAGATGCCCCAGACTCCAACTTTTCAGTACTATCTACTTCCAGGGGCTTAGAGAAAGAACACGGCCACTCCTTGCTCTAGAATTTGGGAGTCCACCCCATTCAGTGACCACACATGTCCTAGGGGCTGGAAATCATAACCACCTCTATTTTACAGATTTATTATTAACCTTAATATTTAGTTATATAACACATATTAAATCAAATCCGGGATGTCAGCACCTCTCTCTGAGCTAATATTTAGAGTACAGGGCTAGGAGTCAGAAGGACATGCGTTCTAATCCTGGATCTGCCACTTATCTGTTTTGTGACCTTGGGCAGGTCATCTCTATTTTCTGGGCCTCAGTTACCTCATTTGTAAAATGGGGATTGAGAGTTTAAGATCCATGTGGGATAGGGACGGTGTCCAACCTGATTAACTTGTATCTACCCCAGCAGTTAGAACATTGCTTGGGACATAGGAAATGCTTAACAAGTACCATAATTATCATTATTCTTTTTCCCGAAGTGAGTGTTCCCTCCACAATAGGGCACCCTTGCCTGCCCTGTTGCTCAAGGGATCTGTCCCATACAGGGAAGAATGAGGTGAAATCGTTATTCCCTCCTACCCAGGTATGGCCCAAGAAGCACCCAGAGCTCTTATTCTCCTCTCCCATTGCCACCTGGCTAGAGGAAAGCCACACAGACACTTGAAACATTGGAGAAGGCTGTGCCTGTTTGGCCCTTGAACTCTATCCTGGCCTGCCACAGTAATACATTAGTTCTTATTGTCATCATTTTTTCATAAGTTCTTTTAAGTCTCTCCTTGTTCAGTACCTTCTCACCTTCCATCCACACTTCATTCTTAGACTGTAAGCTGCTGAGGGCCAGGGGCCATGTCTAATTTTTCTCCATTGTATTCTCCCCCAACATGTAGAACACTGCTCTGTGCAAAATGATGTTCAATAATAAAATGAATAGTAAATAAATAACAAAAAAGATCCTCTGTACCCCATCTCAGAAATTCTTCTGGGTCATCTATCCAGCCGATCACAATCTTTTCTAAGAACTACAGTTTCTCAAGTCTGCTCCCAGCAGGCACTAAAGTAGAAATTCTCACACTCTTCCTCTCCAGTCCCTCAAACTGAGGCTGACTTCCTCACAAAGCCTGTGAGCTCATTGTGGGCAGACATTCACCTGAGTGATCTAATTAGTGTAATTACCAGCACATAGGTATTTTGCCTAAAGAATCTAGGGACCAGGATAACCTGAGAGCTGGTTTTTTGGCCTGTAAATCTGAATACCATGATTACTTAAAACCTGACTTTGATACGAAGGTTCTGGTAATGTGATTATCAGAGAGAATTTTTCTTTATTGAATGATTTGGGGTCCATCAGCTGAGAATAGTGGGGTTTTTTCCTCTTTAATGTTGTCACTATCCTAATGTCCTGGGTACAGGTATTTGGTTAATCTAATATAGAAACTGTAATGATTTGCTATCTGGTCCCTGGTCTAAATTATCTAATAACCATCTAATTATCCTTATGCAGAATGATCTGGTTTCCATAATTGCTTGAGGCAGTTGTTTGGCAGTGAAATCTCTGGGTATTGCAGTGACCTGAACACAACTATTTTTACTGAAGAATCTGGGCGTCACTGGACCTGAGAACAGGAGATAGGAGAACCCTAATTACCTGAGATCAGAATTTGGGCCTGAATGAAATGGGTACCATAATTACCTCCCTGACAACAGTGTCGGAACTTGAAGGATCGGGTTGTTGACCAGATAAGAGGAAGTTGGGAGATAACTCTAGAAGGGAAGATTTCACGTATGTGGTTCCTGGTTTGTATAACTTGGGGGATGTGCTACAAAGAGGAAACTGTTAGGTCACAGATTCACTTGGCACCTGTGGAAATGGATGAGAACTATGAACAGGTTTTAATCTCGTTGTGGGCAAGAAATGTATCTATTGCATTGTTATATTGTACTCTCCCAAGCACTTAGTACAGTGCTCTGCACACAGTAAGTGCTCAATGAACATGATTAAATGAATGAACAGGCTTAAGTGTTTCATTTTGTTTCAATTTTGTTACCTTCATTGGTGACCTTTCACCATAAAATTGTGAGATGATTGGAACTTCCCCAGGAACTTAGCTGTAAATACTATCAAACCCAAAGGCAGAAAGTACTTAGTAATACTAAGTATTATTATTATTACTGCAGTGGGGAATGAGCCACTGAATAATAATGGTATTTGTTAAGTGCTATGTGCCAAGCACTACACTAAGTGCTGGGGTGGATACAAGCAAATTGGGTTGGACATAGTCCCAGTCCTATGTGCGGCTCACAGTCTCTATCCCCATTTTACATATGAGGTAACTGAAGCACAGCAAAGTGAAATGACTTCTCTCCTTCTACAACCCGTTTCACACACTTTGTTCCTCTAGTGCTCTTCTTTGCTCTCACTGTGCCTCTCCTGTTTCGCTGCCGACTCCTAGCCTCAGTCCTGCCTCTGGCCTGGAATGCTCTCCCTCCTCAAATCTGACAGACAATAACTTTCCCCCTTTCACAGCCTTATTGAAGGCACATCTCCTCCAAGAGGCTTTCCCAGACTAAGCCCCACTTTTCCTCATCTCCCGCTCCCTTTTGTGTCTCCCTGACTTGCTGCCTTTGCTCTTCACCCACCCCAGCCTCAAAACACTTATTTACACATCTGTAATTTTACTTATTTGTATTGATATCTGGCCACCTCTGTCTAGACTGTAAACTCGCTGGGAGCAGGGAATGTTACTGTTTACTGTTGTACTGTACTTTCCCAAGCACTTTGTACAGTGCTCCCCACACAGTAAGCACTCAATAAATATGACTCCAAGCACTTTGTACAGTGCTCCCCACGCAGTAAGCACTCAATAAATATGACTGAATGAATGAGAAGCAGGAGACTGGGAGGTCGGCAAGAAGGCTGATAAAGTAATCAAGGCAGGATAGGACAAGTGATAGGATTAACATGGTAGCAGTTTTATTGGAGAGGAAAGGGAGGATTTTAGCTTGTGTGAAGGTTGACCCGACACCCTCAGTACTTCCTGTAAGCATCCTGTCACTTACATTCTTCTTCCCCTTGGGAGCAGGAACCTCACTCTCCCAGAGTCCAGGCTACTGGACTCCAAACCTCCAGGGATCATCTCTGATCCCTTCCTGCGCTCTGGGTAGATCCAGGTTCCATTCTCCATGTCCTGCTCTCCCAGGCCCACAGCTCACTTCCCCTCCCCACAGACTGGCCCCTCCATTCCCTCCCCAATCTTTCTCTCTGATTTATCCATTTTACATTTCAGGGAGGGGCATACTTGGCTTCCTCCTCCCTCTTCTATGTGTGGGGTCCAGTGGAGCTGGTTGTCACAGGACTGTACCTGAAATTCATTCTATGTTTTTTCCTCTAGCCCTGGTAATGGGAAATATTCCTGCATTCATCCAATCATATTTATTGAGCACTTACTGTGTGCAAAGTAATAATAATAATAATAATTATGGCATTTGTTAAGTGTTTACTATGTGCAAAGCACTGTTCTAAGTGCTGGGGAGGTTACAAGATGATCAGGTTGTCCCACCGGGGGCTCACAGTCTTAATCCCCATTTTAGAGGAGGTAACTGAGGCACAGAGAAGTTAAGTGACTTGCCCAAAGCCACACAGCTGACAGTTGGTGGAGCCGGGATTTGAACCTATGACCTCTGACTCCAAAGCCCGTGCTCTTTCCACTGAGCCATGCTCCTTCTTCTTCTTAATACTATACTAAGCGCTTGGGAGAGCACAATATGACAACAAACAGACACAGTCTGTGCCTATAACGAGCTCTCAATCAACGGTATTTATTGAGTGCTTTCCAATGTTTAGAGTACAGTATTCAGTGCTTGGAAAAGTACAATGAAACCTAGTTGGTAGGTGCAATCTCTGTCCACAAGGAGCTTACAGTCTACAATCTAGAGTCTAGAATATAGTCTAGAGAAGCAGCGTGACTTAGTGGAAAGAGCACGGGCTTGAGAGTCAGAGGTCGTAGGTTCTAATCCTGGCTCTGCCACTTGTCAGCTATGTGACTTTGGCCAAGTCACTTAACTTATCTGTGCCTCAGTTGCCTCATCTGTAAAATGGGAATTAAGACTGTGAGACTCACCTGGGACAACCTGGTAAGCTTGTATCTACCCCAGCACTTACAGTGCTTGGCACATAGTAAGCACTTAACAAATGCCATTATTATTATTATCATTATTTTTATTACAGGGAATCTTAGAGTCTTATCATTTAATTAAGCTACACAGAACATCCTATCCAAAATCAATGCAGGTATCATCCATCACTTCTATGTGGTTGGGGCCAGATCAGCACAAAACCTTTTTTTGAAATAGTTTGGAAGTTGGAATTATCCTTGCTGCTGAGAGAGACATAAGAGAATGTCAATAGCTCATCAGATATATCCAACAGTGAGAGTCTCCTTAACTCAGGATGAAGGTTCATCCTCCTTTCCTCTCGATTTACTTTTGATCTCTCTTGGCTGAACTGAAGAAAAGTTTCCTCTTTTCAGCTTTTTATCCAATCATAAAAACACAAACTAGACACCTCCGCACTAAAGAAATCCACCTTGTACTTCTTAATTGAATATTTAAGTGTAGTTTCCATATATCTTTTCTAATGCATAGTTGCTTAATTTCTCCACCTTCTTTCATGATACAACATCAATAATTACACTTTTACCTGTATATTTATTGTTATTGTCTTATTTATTTTCATGAGTTATTCATTTCTATCCTCATACTCTTTTAATGAATAGATTTTCATAGATGGATGTCCGCATGGCTTCTCCATTAAACGGAAAGCTCTTCAAGGGAAAAGATCAAGTTTTTCTGTCTTTTGTGTGTTCTCCAAGCATGTGGGTTCTAAACTCAGCTGTGCTATGTGTTCCCTGTGTGACCTCTGGCAAGTCACTTAATTTCTCTGTGCCTCCGTTTCCCCTTCTGTAAATAATAATAATAATGATGGTATTTGTTAAGCGCTTACTACATGCCAACCACTGTTCTAAGCGCTGAAAAATGGGCATTAAATCCTATTCCATCCTACTTGGACTCTGAGCCCCATCTAGGATAGTGATTGCGTTCAATCTTAATTTTCTCGTATCTACTCCAGTGCTTAGTTCAGAGCTTGGCAGAAAGAAAGCACTTAACAAGTACTACAAAAAAGGCATCCAGTACATTTCCTTGTACTCATAGGTTCTCCAAATATGCCTCAGTACCCTCTAAGTGTCCAGAAGAGTACCCTGCACCCAGTAGACACCAAGAACTATGCTCCAAATACAAGAGACATTCAAGCAATGCTGATGAGGCTGATGCTGATATAATAATAACAATAATAATAAAGGCATTTGTTAAGCACTTACTATGTGCAAAGCACTGTTCTAAGCACTGGGGAGGATGCAAGGACATCAGGTTGTCCCACTTGGGGCTCACAGTCTTTATCCCCATTTTACAGATGAGGAAACTGAAGCACAGAGAAGTTAAGTGACTTGCCCAAAGTCACACAACAGACAAGCGGTGGAGCAGGATTAGAACCCATGACCTCTGACTCCCAAGCCCAGGTTTTTTTCCACTGAGCCACGCTGCTTGGAAGTGTGGCATAGAACTAGAAGCTGATGAATAGTAAGTGCATTGTTCTTGTCCCAGGATAGAGAACGCTGAGGATTTGAGGTTGAGAAAAAGGTTGGTCCATCCAAGAAGCCAGCACAAGCCAAGGAATGGGAACACAAGAGGTTACCCAGCTGCTTTGCGCATCTGTCACTAATAATAATTACTAATGGTATTTGTCAAGCGCTTAATATGTACCACGCACTGTATTAAGCACTGAAGTAGATACAAGCAAGTCGGGTTGGACACAGTCCCTGTCCCACGTGGGACTCACACTCTTGATCCCCATTTTACAGATGAGTCCCAGAGAAGTGAAGTGACCTGACCAAGATCACATAGCAAAGTGGCAAAGCTGGGATTAGAACCCATGACCTTTTGACTCCCAGGTTCGTGCTCTATCCACTAGGCCATGCTGCTTCTCTACATAACTGCAATTTTCAAGATAAACCAGGGAAGAGAAAGTTGGAAACATTTTTTTCTTACAAATTACTATTTGTAGCCACTGATGAAAGTAGTGGCGCTGATTCATTTGTTGATCAATTGGATCGCAATCTGAATTTCAACAATCATGTTCCTGTAAGATGCTGTAAAATTAGAGTGTCAATTTTTTATATATTTATACGTTCATACTTTATAAAATCATGATGTGTATTTACAAAACATCATCCATCAGTTAATTATCAACCACCTCCTTAGCTAGGCTTCATGCCCTGATCTCTTTGCACATATCACAAAATACCTGAAATGAGGCAATAGGCTCAGCCAGCATTTTCAGGGCTTTCTTGAGAAATCTGCACCTTGCTGATGCAGGTTTGACCACAAGAAATGATAGCTTCCAGATGACCTTCTTTGATCCAGTTCCACCTGTTAAAACATTGCTTTATGGACCATTTACAGATCATTTCCTCTGATTGGTTACCTCAGACAGGATCTGTTTGGAGCTGAGGAAAGGAAATGGCAGAGGCTGCAGTGGTTGCAGCATTTGCGGGGAGTTTTATGTTCCATCGTTTAAAATGTCATAGAATCACTGAAGAAAACAAGACCAGGTTTCCGTTTTAAAATGAGTGTACTTAATACTTTGCAGTCCATCTGGGTCCAGTCAGGGAACATGGGGAGATGAAGTGTTATGGTTAGGCACAGGGGCAGACCAGTGGACCTGATAGGACTTCAGTGGAGCCCAGAAAACACAGCGTGATATGGGGAGATCCTCCTTGCTCCCCTCATCCCACCCCTTTCTCTAGTATTGATGAACATGATGTATAACAGACTTGGGAAGGGTTTGAGTAAGCACACTATCAATCAATCAATCATATTTATTGAGCGCTTACTGTGTGCAGAGCACTGTACTAAGTGTTTGGGAAGTACAAGTTGGCGACATATAGAGACAGTCCCTACCCAACAGTGGGCTCACAGTCTAGAGGGGGAGACAGAGAACAAAACCAACATATAACAAAATAAAATAAATAGAATAGATATGTACAAGTAAAATAAATAGAGTAAAAAATATGTACAAACATATATACATATATACAGGTGCTATGAGGAAGGGAAGGAGGTAAGACGGGGGATGAAGAGGGGGGTGAGGGGGAGAGGAAGGAGGGGGCTCACTACACCAGCTATACTAGATGGTTGTCAATCTTTGAGGTTCTCTTGTGAAACCTTTCCATCCAGTCAATCAATAAGGTTTATTGGGTGCCTACAGTGTCCACAGCACTATAGTAAGCACTTGGGACAGCATACTAGAAGTTGCAGTCATGATTCCATCCCTCAAGGAGCTTACAGTTTAAAGGGGGATGCAGAAACGTAATTGCAAATAGGAAGAAGCAATACAGTATACATGGTGGGACATGAGTATCCAAGTGTCTTGGTGAGGTGGGAGGAGAGAGAGGATAAGTCGTCGGGCAGAGCTGATTGCATGCCTAGAAGCTCATAGCCACGAGTTGCTGTTTGAGGTGAAAAGGAATCAGTTACCACTGAAAGGTATTGAGATGTATGGGGAAGTATAAAGACTCAATGAATACAAACAGTAATTTCTAAAAAGAAATGCTTCCAACTGTCTCTTTTTAACTACAAGAAATATTTTCACTGTCTTTTGATGAAACAATATGCTTTTTTGTTTGTTTTCTAGTTATGACTTACCTGTGAATTTGTTATTAATTACAAATTGGGCTAAACCAGATGGAATGAATCCTATTAACAGCATTGCATCCTGTGAGTTGCAGTAGGAAGAGACATTTCCTAAATCATATTCTTTATCCAGTAAAGATCAAAGTGATATAATCAAAGACCACTATAAGCTCCTAATGTATTAAAGTATTGGAAAATCAGTTTCTATTGCTACAAGCTAAGTTAGTATTTTCTGTATTGCATATATTCATTCATTCAGTCATATTTATTTAGCGCTTACTGTGTGCAGAGCACTGTACTAAGTGCTTGGGAAGTACAATTTGGCAACATATAGAGACAGTCCCTACCCAACAACGGGCTCACAGTCTATCACAGTATAACAAGACTTAACCTATTGGGTTAGCAAATCGAGAAATAAACTGGGATTTTGCCCTACAAAATTATCTTAAAGGGGGAAATTAGTGCTTAGGTGACAGAAGTGCTAAAGCAGCAGCAGAGGGGCAAACAGGGTGGGGAGATGAGAGATTAATCAGGAAAGGCCTCCTGGAAGAGGTGAGATTTTAATAGGGTTTAGAAAATGGGGAGAGCAGTGGCCTACTGGACGTGAAGTGAGGGGTTCCAGGGAGGAAGGAGGACATGAGTAAAGGATCAACAGCAAGAGAGACAAGAATGAGACACAGGAAGTAGTTGGCTTCAGAGGATTGAAATGTGCAGGTTGGGTTGTATTTGGTGGAATGTACTTCACATTGCACTTTGTATTCATTCATCCATCCATTCAATAATTCAATCATATTTTATTGAGTGCCTTTGTATGCAAGGTACTACTAAGCACTTGAGAGAGTATAATGCAACAATAAACAGACACATTCCCTGCCCACAACAAACTTACAGTCTAGAGTGGGAGAAAAACATTAATATGAATAAATTACAGATATGTACTTTGTACATATTGTTCTATGAAATATATTATTTGAGTGCTTCTATCGCCTACTTGTAAACTATGTTATTTCTTTCCCCACCTGTTAGATCAAAAGTTCCTTCTGGGCAAAGATCATATTTTCTGCTATTTCTTCTTCTTCTGTGGGCTCTACAGTCAGCAAGTGCTTAATCAATATGATTGATTAATGCTGTACCCCCTTGTGAGCTGTGGAAGCTTTGCCATGCTGCACTTTCTGGGAATTCTCCATTATTCAGTTCCCAGCTTAAGTTTTAAGGGCTTCCTCCTACTTTGCCTAGCATATCCCTTCTTTGATTGTAAGTTACTTGAGGGCAGAGATCTTATTTCCTTAGTCTATTATACTCTCCTGATTAATCATGTCTACTTACTCTACTGTACTCTCCAAAATGCTTAGGATAGTTTCTGCTCACAGCTCCACTCAATAAATACCACGGATTAATTGATTGGAATATTTTATTCCTTGATTTTTTTTTTTATGAGACCGAAATTAATGGAGTACATTCAGCATCGGGGGACCTAAGCCTCACGAACTGAAGATCTGCAAACCAAAGAGATAGCATGTCAGACAGTTGCCAATAAAATGATGATTTTGACTGGAATGAGGGCGGGCATTCTGTGGGGTGGGGGAAGCAGTAGGGGGAAGAAGGGGATCAAGTGGCGGAGAATGGGTAGTCCCAGAGGG
This sequence comes from Tachyglossus aculeatus, assembly GCF_015852505.1. NCBI lineage: Eukaryota > Metazoa > Chordata > Mammalia > Monotremata > Tachyglossidae > Tachyglossus > Tachyglossus aculeatus. Next base: position 98,830,075 of record NC_052066.1, on the reverse strand, counting down.
TGAGGGCTGGGGGCGGAGGGAGGGATGGTGAGTAGTGACATCGAGCAAGAAACAGAAAGTCAGAGCCAGGCACCACACTCCTCCTTGGCTCAGCCTGGCCACCAAAAGTTTTGGAGCATTGGTCCAATGTAGCCAGTCACCATCCCAGTAGCAAAAATAATAAATTACAAAGTAAATGGACTCGATGGTAAGTTCCCTGAGGGGAAGTATCTTGACTATGTACTGTATTGTACTCTGCCAAGCATTCAGTACAGTGGTCTGTGCAAAGTACTCAAAAATACCATTGATTAATAGATGTGCACAAGTCACCCAACAAGAAGAAAGACTGTGTATGGCTTGTAAGTCACAGTCTCAACTTAGTGAAAGGTGTGAAGTGATTTGTTAAATGAACACTGATTAGTAGAAAAAGTTAAACCCCCCTGGAGTTGCAATCTAGAAAGGCACGCTTTTTACTGCACAGTAGATACAGGATAATTGCAGTAAGCCACATTACTCATTCATTCATTCAATTGTATTTATTGAGCACTTACAGGGTGCAAAGCACTGTACTAAGTGCTTGGAAAGTACAATTCGGCAACAGAGACAATCCCTGCCCAACAACGGGCTCACAGTCTTGAAGGGGGAGACAGACAACAAAACAAAACAAGTGAACAGGCATCAATACCATAAAAATAGATAAATAGAATTACAGATATATACACATCATTAATAACATAAATAGAATAATAAACTTGTACATATATACACAAGTGCTGTGGGGTGAGGAAGGGGGTAGACTGTTGTCTCCCCCTTCTATACTGTGAGCCCATTGTTGGGTAGGGGCCATCTCTATATGTTGCTGATTTGTACTTCCCAAGCACTTAGTACAGTACTCTGCACACAGTAAGTGCTCAATAAATACGATTGAATGAATGAATGAATGAATGAAAGTAGAACAGAGGGAGGGAGTAGGGGCAATGGGGAGGAGAGGAGGTGCAGAGGAAAAGGGGGGGCTCAGTCTGAAAAGGCCTCCTGGAGGAGGTGAGCTCTCAGTAGGGCTTTGAAGGGGGGAAGAGAGCAGGTTTGGCAGATGTGAGGAGGGAGGGCATTCCAGGCCGGAGGTAAGACATGGGCCAGGGGTTGACTGCAGAACAGGCAAGACTGAGGCACAGTGAGGAGGCTAGTGGAGGCAGAGGAGTGGAGTGTGTGGGCTAGGATGTAGAAGGAGAGAAGGGAGGTGAGGTAGGAGTGGGCGTGGTGATGGACAGCCTTGAAGCTGAGAGTGAGGAGTTTTTGCTTCATGCGAAGGTTGATAGGCAACCACTGGAGATTTTTGAGGAGGGCTGTGACATGCCCGGAGTTTTTCTGTGAAAAAATTTTCCATGACACCCTTGGCATTTTTTCTTTCCCTGGGAACTCACTACTAAAAGCCATGGTAATGACCGTGAACAGCTCTCCCTGTAAGGCAATCAGTAGGTTAAGAATGTAGGAAGGTGAAGACAAACTTGAATACAAATGGGAACTTTGAAGTATGCTGTCAGCTAGAAATGCCAGGCCTGCTCTATTCCCTCTTGAACTACCCGTCATGCTCCTGGCTTGGAGCTGAGGATCATTTCTTGGAACTCCATTATGTTTTTATCAGTTTATGGCAGGACAGAGTGATCCAAAGCTAAATTGAACTCACCAGTGGGGGATCGGTAAGAAATAAGTTAGAGCGAGCTGTCTTTGCAGAGTTATGGAACAACTCTATTAATTTGGAAAAACGATCTCTGGCCCTCTTTCAGTATGGGCATAGGCTTGGAACGATGGGTTTTCATGTTAGAGTATGTATCTACCAACTCTGCCATATTGCACTCTCCCAAACATAGTACTAAGTAAACACTGTACACAGTACACACAGTAAAGACTATGTTTTATTTAAGGATAGCCCACCTAGAGCTTTGTTTTTGCTCTCGATATTTTCCCTTTATCAATCATGTGTGTTGTCTTCCAAGATGTCCATTTTTGAACCTGAAGATTCAGTTCTAATGGATTAGAGATCCTGTCTACAAATCCCAGCACTGAAAACACGGTACACAATAAACACTCAATAAATTGATTGACTGATTAATGGAGTTCTATATTTCCGCCCAAAATGGACAGCTGTGTGCCAATAAGTGAATTAAATATTTCAAATGAGGACAGTTCTCAAGGTTGTGCATTCTGAGAAAGCACATAACACATCATGACGTCATTTTCACCATACTGGTGTGACTTCCTATTCAACCTTGACAGTGCTCCCCCTTTGAATTCCATAGAACCCTGCTCATACTCGATGGGTGAATCAGGTCTTTTTTTAGAAAATATGTATTTAAATGAAAATGTAATAATAATAATAATGGCATTTATTAAGTGCTTACTATGTGCAAAGCACTGTTCTAAGTTCTGGGGAGGTTACAAAGTGATCAGGTTGTCCCATGTGGGGCTCACAGTCTTAATCCCCATTTTACAGATGAGGTAACTGAGGCCCAGAGAAGTTAAGTGACTTGACCAAAGTCACACAGCTGGCAATTGGCGGAGCCGGGATTTGAACCCATGACCTCTGACTCCTAAGCCCGTGCTCTTTTCACTAAGCCATGCTGCTTCTCTGTAGTAGTTCATGTAGTTCATCAAAAATCTCAGGTGATCCAATTCACAAGATGTAAAATATATATGTGATTGCCCAACAGGAAAATAAATCTTTTCGAGGGCTTTGCTTCTTTGAATAAGAAAATTCAATTTTATCAAAGGTATATGAAAATAGAATAAGTCCAGTTTAGGAATCTAGTGAGGATTTCAGAGTTGAATGAAAACTCCCTCCAACCTACTGTAAGCCTGTGAGGTGTCAAATCTAATTTGGAAATACATAAGAGTTGCCTAGTGGAGAGACAACAGGCCTGAGAATCAGAGGACCTGGGTTCTAATCCCGGTTCTGCCACTTCTCTGCTGTGTGACTGTGGGAAAATCACTCCACTTCTCTATGGGTCAGTTTCCTCATCTGTAAAATTGTGGTTCAAAGCCTGGTCTTTATTCTACTTAGACTGTGAGCCCCATGGCATAGGGACTATACCCAATCTAATATTAACTTATATCTATCCCAGCGCTTGGAACAGTGCTTGTCACATAGTAAGCGCTTAACAAATATGGTAATAATAATATCAGCATTAAATAATCCATTGTAAAAACAAAGGTACTCTTCAGAAATGTAAAGGGGCTGGAGGAGAAGCCCAAACTAATGATGAAGAAAGAATATCAGTGACTGGGTCATGGGGATATTTTGGACCCAAGTCTTTCATCAGTCTGTCAGGCAATCATATTTACTGAACGCTTTATGGTGTGCAAAGCACTGTACAAAGTGCTTGGGAAAGTATTATGTATCGTAGAGTACTGTAAAGTATTGTAGGAGCAGCGTGGCTTAGTGGAAAGAGCCCGGGCTTGGGAGTCAGAGGTTGTGGGTTCTAATCCAGGCTCTGCCACTTGTCTGCTGTGTGACCTTGGGCAAGTCACTTAACTTCTCTGTGCCTTAGTTCCCTCATCTGTAAAATGAGGATTAAGACTGTGAGCCCCATGTGGGACAACCTGATTACCTTGTATCTACCCCAGAGTTTAGAACAGTGCTTGACACATACTAAGTGCTTAACAAATACCATTATTATTATTATTATTATTATTATTATTATGCGAAGCAGCATGTCTTAGTCTTTAAAGCACAAGCTTGGGAGTCAGAGGGCATGGGTTATAATCCCAGCGCCACCACTTGTCTGCTGGATGACCTTGGGCAAGCCACTTAACTTCTCTGTGCCTCATCTCATCTGTAAAATGGGGATAAAGACTTTGAGCCCCATGTGGGACAACACTGCTTGGCACACAGTAAGCTCTTAACAAATATCATAATAATAATAATTATTATTATAATACAACAATAAGCAGACACATTCCCTATCCACAGTGAGCTTACATACTAGAGGAGGCTTTGCCTCTTATCTTTAATCAAGAGACAAAGCTAACCCTCAACATTAAGCTGATGCATATTGGAAGGGTTTTGTTCAGACAGGGCCACATTATAAATGGACAATTCCTCCTCTGTAGAGACAATTACCATGCCCAGAGACATGTAGAGTAGAAAAGACTCATCAGAGACTCATTCTAGGGGCAGAGCCATTATTCTCCCTTCCTCCTGGGTGGTCTGGACACATGTCTAGTCTGTAAGCTTGTTGCAGCAGGGAATGTGTCTTTTTATTGTTGTATTGTCTGCTCCCAAGTGCTTAGTACAGAGCTCTGCACACAGTAAGAATGAATGAATGAACATCCACAGGTTCACACCATAAACCCATGGCCCTAGATCTTGGCTTTTGTCCCATTGTCCATTTATGTATTCCCATCCTCGGGCAACCTTTCCCTCCTCCAGATGGTGCAGCTAGTGTGAATCCTTTTTGACCTGCCTTTCTTGGTTGCTGGGTTGGCAAATCTGTTCTTTTTCCTTTAATGGTATTTGTTAAGAGCTTACTGTGTGCCAGGTAATAATAATAATGGTGGTATTTGTTAAGTGCTTACTATGTGCAAAGCACTGTTCTAAGCATTAGGAGGGATACAAGGTGATCAGGTTGTCCCACTTGGGGCTCACAGTCTTAATCCTCATTTTCCAGATGAGAGAACTGAGGCACAGAGAAGTTAAGTGGCTTGCCCGAGGTCATACAGCTGACAAGTGGTGGAGCCGGGATTTGAACCCATGACTTCTGACTTCCAAGTCTGAGCTCTTTCCACTGAGCCACGCTGCTTCCCTTACTGTACTGTTCTAAGTACTGGGGTAGATACAAGCTAATCGAGTTGGATTCAGTCCATGTCCCACATGGTCACACGGTCTTAATCCCCATTTTACAGATGAGGTAACTGAGCTTTAAAGAAGTGAAGTGCCTTGCCTGAGGTCACCCAGAAGACAAGTGGCAGGGCCAGGATTAGAACACAGATCCTTCTGACTCCCATGCCGTGGTATTTCTCCTGCAGCTTATTAGTCATCAGAGCCTGCCATCTTGGGCTTGCTGCCACCATGGGCCTAGGACCAGTGCTTGAGGTGCAGGTGGAGCTGGATGTGCTGGTGGTATTCATTCATTCATTCAATCGTATTTATTGAGTGCTTACTGTGTGCAGAGCACAGTACTAAGTGCTTGGGAAGTACAAGTCGGTGACAGATAGTGACGGTCCCTACCTACTCAACAATGGGCTCACAGTCTAGAAGGGGGAGACAAACAACAAACCAAAACATGTAGACAGGTGTCAAAATCATCAGAACAAATAGAATGATAGCTATATGGACATCATTAACAAAATAGATAGAATAGTAAATACGTACAAGGAAAATAATAGAGTAATAAATCTGTACAAACATATATACAGATGCTGTGGGGAGGGGAAGGAGGTAGGGTGGGGGGGGTGGGGAGGAGGAGATGAAAAAGGGGGCTCAGTCTGGGAAGGCGAGCTCGCAGTAGTGCTTAGAAGGGAGGAAGAGAGCTAGCTTGGCCGATGTGTGGAGGTAGGGCATTCCAGGGTTGGGGAAGGACGTGGGCCAGGGGTTGACGGCGGGACAGGCAAGAATGAGATACAGTGAGGAGGTTAGCAGCACTAACACACACATCACTGTGGCAGATGATAAGCTAGGGCCGGACCTCCCCGCAAACCCCACATGATTCCAGACCACAGGGAATCAAAGCCAGGGCTCCCACTTCCTGCCTCTTTGGCACCAAGCACCAGGGCCAAGAGCTCGAGGTGTGTAAGTGTAGAGGGGTGTGGGCCAGGGGTATTGGACCTACAATGGGGACAACCAAGCACCCAGGTTGGCGTGAACCACTGTCACCTCCAGACTGAGCTCTGTGGAGGGGGAAGGGAAGAGGGTGCTCAGGAAGCATCAAGGCCTAAGCTCCACTTGCCTCCTGAATCCAGACTGGATGGGGTGAGTGATGAGTTGGTGAAGAGGAGCCAGATTCAGGGTTACTGTTGCTGTGGGCCTGATCACCCAGGGTGGGGACAGTGGGTATCAGCCCTAAGACAGGGATAGCCAGAGCTCCCTGGGAGGGAAGCAAACCCATTCCCACACTCACACTGACCTCAAGGAAGCCTGACCCCCTCTGCCTCTGCAGGCACTCCTGAGACTGTGATCCTGGGTTCTGTCCAACCACGTGGTCAGCATGCCTGAGGTGCATGGCATTTGCTGCCCTCCCCATCGGAACAGTGTTTGGCACATAGTAAGTGCTCAATAAGTACCATTATCATTATTATTATTATCGGGTAGGAGGCCATCTAGGGAGATGCTCCTGATATCAGGGACTGTCAGAGGACATTCTAGGTATAGTTTTCAGGGTTCAGCTCTGCTCCCCATACTCCCTCTCCCACTGCAGCAGGAACTGTCTTTACCCGGAACCACAGAAGCCAGAGAGATGGGAGGTGAGGGCTCTGGGAGTTTCAGGGGGAGTTGAAAGTCTGGAATAAGTGGTGGGGTAGTGGACATGAGAGTCCAAGAAGAAGGAGATATAGGGTTGCCGTGTGGGAGACAGAGAGGGCAGAGTGATAGAGGGTCATGAATAAACCTCAAGATATGCATTTGGGGTTTATTCTGGTTAAACACAGACCTAAAAATTCCATCCATCAATAAGTGGTATTTATTGAGAACTTACTGAATACAGGGCCCTGTATTAAGCGCTTGAGAGAGTATAATACAATTGAGAGGGTAGACATGATTGGATAGACATGATCCCTGCCTTACAGTCTGGAAGCAGCTCATGGCCACCTCCTCCAGGGAGCTTTCTAAGATGTCCTTGACATCCCCGTACACACCAGCGCAATCATTCCCTCCATCCATCCTTGCCAACTCTGTGCACAAGACAAGTAACGCCAATAAAGCTGGGACTGAACCAATGATACAGTTGTATTGAGAAGCAGCTTGGCCTTCTGAGAAGAGCACAGACCTGGGACTCAGTAGACCTGAGTTCTAATCCTGGCACTATCACCTGTCTGCTCTGTGACCTAGGTCAAGTCACTTCACTTCTCTTCGCCTCAGTGACTTCATCTGTAAAATGGGGATTAAGATTGTGAATGATTTGTGGGACAGTAGCTGTATCTTGTAGCTACCCCAGAACTTAGTACAGTGGCTGGCACATAGTAAGTGCTATACAAACACAAACACTAAAAATGGCACAACTGTAGGTCAGGCCCCACTTTATCATGAAGTTCAAAGATTGTCTTTTGGGATCTTATCCCCACAGGTCACCCCATCTCCCAACCCCCTCCCCAGCCAAAAGCTTAGTGAAAACACAAAACCCGGCAGAAATGAGCACACATCCTCAGTCAGGAAACCATACCGGCGACTGGTTTAAAATAGGATGATACATTGCCCTGGGCCAATGTTGCATTCGAGCAGATGAACTAATATTATCTTAAATTTTTGCAGGGAGGCTATGCTTGATTACTCTAGTTGCTGCCTTATGGAAACTGAGTGGAAGGAAGAGTAAGAACAACTCATCCCATGTCCCCGATCCCAGTGCTGGCTAAATTCAGGCCTTATCTTCCCTGAGGAAGGGAGGACAGGTTATCTTGCTGGAAATTCTGTCTGAACTGAAATGACACTCTCTTAAGCTTGCTATGGGCAGGGAAAGTGTCTGCTAACTCTGTTGTACTCTCCCACATGTTTAGTACTGTTCTGCACACAGTAAGCACTCAAAAAATGCCATTGATTGATTGGATTGATTGACATTCCAAAAAGCTTCACCCTTTGGAGATTCATTCATTCAATCGTATTTATTGAGCACTTACTGTGTGCAGAGCACTGTACTAAGCGCTTGGGAAGTACAAGTTGGCAACACATAGAGACGGTCCCTACCCAACAGTGGGCTCACAGTCTAGAAATATATATACAAATGCTGTGGAGAGGGGAAGGAGGCAGGGCGGGGGAGATGGGGAGGAGGAGAGGGAAAAGGGGGTTCAGTCTGGGAAGGCCTCCTGGAGGAGGTGACAGAAAAAAGGGGGCTCAGTCTGGGAGGCCTCCTGTGCACCAGTTACCTCACCTGTAAAATGGGGATTGAGACTGTGAGCGGGACAGAGACCTTGTCCAACCCAATTCGCTTGTAACCACCCCAGTGCTTAGTACAGTGCCTGGCACACAGTAAGCACATAAATACCAGAATTATTATTATTATCATTATTAAGAGCACTACTTCACCTTAACCAAATCTTATTCCAAGCTGATAACTTTCAGGGACCCTGATGACAAAACTAGGAAGGACTCCTGGCCTGGGGTTTTAGGGGATTATTAACAGTCCCTCAGAGATGCTTCTCTGCTTCAAACCCTCCCTGCCCAGCACTGTTCTCCCCCTCAACCTAATGGATTTTTCACCCTCAGCACAATCAGCCACGTTTCACTATTGGAGCTGCATTCTAATGGTAGGCTCCCTCAAATTACTCCGTGGCAATACAGGTAAGGCCCAAAAGCAACTGCTTCTGCTTCATCGCCACGGGCTACAAAAGCCAAGCAATCCGGCATGGAGTGTGGTGCGGTGCCTGCTGGAAAACGGCCTGTGAGACCTCCGGGGGAAGGAACCTTTCCTTTCAGCGACATTCCAGGGGTGCTCTCAGCTTGTTGGGGTGTTATCTTCAACTCCATTTATGCTCCACAGCTGCTCTTCCAAGACAAGCCTTCACCAGAGAATGAACACAGGACTCCCATTCCTTCCTTTAATTAATCAATCAATAACATTTGTTGAGAGCTTTCTGTAAGCAGAGCACTGTATTAAGCTCTTGGGAAAGTACAAAGTAACATATTCAGTAGCCAACCTCCACAAGGAGCTTACAGTCCACCAGGGAGATAGATATTAAAGTAGATTTGGGTTAGGGGAAATAGCCTAGTGTAAGACTATTTACATAAGTCCCTTGCCGGTTCTCTGTTAAGTAATTCCAGCATTTCATCATACCTGCAGGCAAGAAGGTTTAGCAGCATGAGATCAACTCTATATTTAGCTTGTGCGTTGTTGTTGGAAGCTGACAACAACAGTCCTGTTCTGAAACTAATTAATTTTGATGCTAGGAGCCCGGTAGATAAAGTATATATTCAGGACAAATGTTTCCACCCTGGAATAACTCTCTTCTAAGCAATAGGATGAGAAGTCTAGACAATGTGACCTTTATACTAACTTCGAGGGGAATTAAGAAATGTATTTAGATGCTTAGTCTTTTTTGGCTGACTTTTTTTTTTCCAAGTCACAGTGGAATGGCCCCTTCTAGGAAATAAATCTAGAGGTTTGGCGTATTTCTGCTCTTGCCTGAATGTAGTACATTGACAGAGCACAGGCCTGGGAGCTAGAAGGTTATGGGTTTTAATTCCAGCTCCTCCACTTGTCTGCTGGATGACTTTGGGCAAGTCACTTCACTTCTCTGCATCTCAGTTACCTCATATGTAAAATAGAGATTGAGACTGTGAACTCCATGTGGGACAGAGACTGTGTCCAACCTGATTTGCTCATATCTACTGCAGCATTTAGTGCAGTACCTCCCCCTTCTAGACTGTGAGCCCATTGTAGGGTAGGGACCGTCTCTATATGTTGCCTATTTGTACTTCCCAAGCGCTTAGTACAGTGCTCTGCACACAGTAAGTGCTCAATAAATATGATTGAATGAATGAATGAATAAATAAATGCCTGGCACATCGTAAGCACTTCACAAATACCACAATTATTATTAGCCACAGATTTCTATGCATTTTAGTGACTGGATCAAGCTCTCCATCTTCAACAGTGTTTTTTTAACCCAATGGCTAACAGTCATTCCACTCAGATTACACTGTGTCCAGACATGTGTGCTTTTTTGTGCAGTTTTTTTTAAATGGTGTTTGTTAAACATTTACTATGTGACAAGCACTTTACTAAGTACCTGGGCAGATACAGGCCAGTAAGGTTGGACACAGTCCTTCTCCCACACAGGGCTCTCACAGCCTTAATCCCCATTTTACAGATGAGGTACCTGAGACCCAGAAAAGTGAAATGACTTGCCCAAGGTCACACAGACAAATGGTGGAGTCAGGATTAAAACTCAGGTCCTTTTACTCCCAGGCTCATGCTCTTTCCACTACCACCTTGCCACTTAGAAAGCAAATAAAATTCCTAACTGCCAGAAGAAGAGGATCCACCTTCCATGGGAAGAAATGGTTCTGGATAAAATTCTGCAGTTAATAATAATAACAATAATAATGATTGTATGTATTTGTTAAGTGCTGGCTATATGCCAAGCACTGTTCTAAGCACTGAAATAGATACAAACTAATCAGGTTGGACATAGTATCTCTCCCACACGGGGCTCACAGTTTTAATCCCATTTTACAGATGAGGAAACTGAGACTCAGAGAAATGAAGCGACTTGCCCAAGGTTACACAGCAAACAAGTGGAAGAGCTGGAATTAGAACCCAGGTCCTTCCGGCTCCCAGGCTCCCGCTCTTTCCACTAGGCCACAATGGGAAGAGAAGCCTAGTCATCCACTGGCAATTCAGATTCATGCCAGGGATTAAATAGCAAGGCTGCAAATGTGGAATAGTGACACCCATGGGAGACAGTATCCCTTTGCTTATATGTCATCTTCAAGGGTGAATTATAGGACTTGAAGGAGGGAAACAAAGAGGTTCATGTCTGAATGGGTAAAAAATCATTTAAAGGCACTTGTTATAGATGGAGTCAGTGGAGGTAGGGGCTTCTCCAGCTTGGCTCCCAACTTTGCCCATCCCAAAGGTTTCAGTCAGAGCAGAAAAGACCCAGAATGGTAGATTTCTGGCCTTTTCACTCTCTCTAGCCTACCACCTTCCCAGGCCCTATCTCATCTAAAATCCTTGCCCCCTTTTCTCCCCACTTTCAAAATAAAAAGCTGTCACCCACGGTCACTGATACTGTTAATTGCCCTGGAAGAAGGAAATCACAACAACATGCCAATGGTACCAAAATATAACCCACTCTCACAAAGAGATTCAGATAGATTGTTGTGAAATTTATCAAGACCTTCTTAAGTTGCAGGCACTGGGCTCTGCGTTGGGATGGAAACAAGATGAACAGTTCAAAGGTGGTCTCTGTCCCACATGGGTATCACAATATAGGGGGATGAAGACCAGCATTTTTATTTTAATGGTGTTTTTTAAGCACTTACTACATGCCAGACACTGTACTAAGCCCAGGGGTAGGTACAAGCTAATCAGGTTGGGCATAGTCAATAGCCCACGTGGGGCTCAGAGTCTTAGTCCCCATTTTACAGATGTGGTAACAGAGGTAAAGAGAAATTAAGTGACTTTCCCAAGGTCACACAGCATACAAGTGGCAGAGCTGGGATTAGAACCCTGGTCGTATGACTCCCAGGCGCACGTTCATTCTATTGTATTGTAATAATAATAATAATAATAATAATAATAATAATGGTATTTGTTAAGTGCTATGTGCAAAGCACTGTTCTAAGCACTTAGGGGATACAAGGTGATCAGGTTGTCCCACTTGGGGCTCACAGTCTTAATCCCCATTTTACAGATGAGGCAACTGAGGCACAGAGAAGTTAAGTGACTTTCCCAAAGTCACACAGCTGAGAATTGGCGTAGCTGGGATTTGAACCCGTGACCTCTGACTCCAAAGCCCGAGCTCTTTCCACTGAGCCACGCTGCTTCTCTACTAAATACAGTACAGACAATGGGAGCATCTAAAAACACCAGAATAAAAGATAAAGGGAATAATTGATGATGAACAGTACTAGGATCGATGGATGACATTTATTGAGCACTAGCTGTGTTCAGACCATGGTACTAGGCTTTTAGGAGAATACAATACCATTCAGTACTCTAGGAGGGAGTGGAACTAATGTTCTTCAATCTTTGCTTTCCAAAGTCCTTCAGCTTCCCAGTGGTCTAACAGTTGGGAAGTCTGGCTATCTCTGGATCCTGATTTCCAGAGTGTGTTGGGGAAAGTGGGAGAGGGGGATGGACTCGAACAGTGGCAGTATCTCTCCTACTGCAACCCAACCCTTACACTTCATTCCTCTACTGTTAACATTTTCACGAACCTCAGTCTCATCTATCTCACCGCTGACTTACAACTCACCTCGTTCCTCTGGTCTGGAATTCTCTCCCTCCTCATATCACACAGATAATTGCTCTCCTCCACTTCAAAGTTTTATTGAAGGCACATCTCCTCCAAGAAACCTTCCTTGATTAAACCTTCCTCTCTTCTCCCACTCGCTTCTGCCCCCTAACCTGTTCCCTTCATTCATCCACCCTCCCAGCCCCTCAGCACAGATGCGTATATCTGAAATTTATTGATTGATTTATTTATATTAATGTCTGTCTCTCCCTCTAGACTATGAGCTCTTTGTAGGCAGCACGGCTCAGGGGAAAGAGCCCGGGCTTTGGAGTCAGAGGTCAGGGGTTCAAATCATCATCATCATCATCATCAATCATATTTATTGAGCGCTTACTATGTGCAGAGCACTGTACTAAGCGCTTGGGACAAATTGGCAACATATAGAGACAGTCTCTGCCGCTTGTCAGCTGTGTGAGTTAACTTCTCTGGGCCTCAGTTACCTCATTTGTAAAATGGGGATTAAGACTGTGAGCCCCCCCGTGGGACAACCTGATCACCTTGTAACCTCCCCAGCGCTTAGAACAGTGCTTTGCACATAGTAAGTGCTTAATAAATGCCATTATTATTATTATTATTATTGTAGGCAGGGAATGTATCTGTTTGTTGTTATATTGTACTCTTCCAAGCTTAGTACAGTGCTGCGCTCAATAAATATGATTGAATGAATGAATGAGTAGGTGTAATGTCCAGAGCTGATGGGGACAAGGTGACTCCAAGAAAACTGGCCCGGCTCCTGTCTGTTTCTGATGTGGGGATTACCCTGCCCCAGCAGTAGAATCCGGACCGTCAAAATTCCCTCAGTGTCAAAGTAGTAATAATAAGGATAGTAATAGCAATAAGAGAAGCAGTGTGGACTAGGGACTGTTTCTATATGTTGCCAAATTGTACTTCCCAAGCGCTTAGTACAGTGCTCTGCACACACTAAGTGCTCAATAAATACGATTGATTGATTGATTGATTGACTATTGATAAAAGCATGGGCCTGGAGTCAGAAGGCCTGAGTTCTAATCCCTGTCACTTGTCTGCTGTGTGACCTTGGGCAAGTCACATAACTTCTCTGTTCCTCAGTTCTCTTCTACAAAATGGAGATTCAATGCCTGTTCTCCCTCTTATTTAGACTGTGAGCTCCTGGTGGGACCTGATTATCTTCTATCTATCCCAGCACTAAGTATAGTGTTTGACATATAGTATGGACTTAAATACCACAATCATTATCATTATCTTTATTATTTTGATCACTATTAAATGATATCTTATGATATTTATGTGACAATTATGATGATATCTTATGATAAAATGATAGTACTAGATGATATTAAATGATATCATTATCTCCTCCCCCTCTCCATACCCCCCGCCTTACCTCCTTCCCTTCCCCACAGCACCTGTATATATGTATATATGTTTGTATGTATTTATTACTCTATATATTTATTTTACTTCATCATCATCATCAATCGTATTTATTCTATTTATTTTATTTTGTTAATGTTTTGTTTTGTTCTCTGTCTCCCCCTTCTAGACTGTGAGCCCACTGTTGGGTAAGGACCGTCTCTATATGTTGCCAACTTGTACTTCCCAAGCGCTTAGTACAGTGCTCTGCACACAGTAAGCGCTCAATAAATACGATTGAATGAATGAATGAATTATTACTAACTCCACCACTTGTCTGACCTTGAGCAAATCTCTTAACTGCCCTATGCCTCAGTTCCCTCGTACAAAATGGGGCGACAATACTGTTACCTCTCTTGTTCAGACTGTAAGCTCCATATAGGACTTGATATCTATCCCAGTACTTACTACAGTGCTTGACACATAGAAAGCATTTAGCAAGTGTCACAATCATTATTATTAGTAGTAGTAATAACTGTGGTATCTGTTTAGTGCTTACCCTTTCCCAAGCACTGTATTAAGTGGTGCGGTAAATGTAAGATAATCAGATCAGACAAAATTTCCATCCCTCAGTCTAAGAGGGAGGGCAAACAGATATTTTACCTCCCTTTTACAGTGGAGAAAGCTGAGGCAGAGAGCGGCTGATTGATAACTGTTTCATGCCATGGATGACATGGACTGTTCATTTGTGCTCACACAATTATATTCCTATTCGTTATCGGTCCGCTTAATTCACTCACTCAGCATGAGGGTCAGAACAAGATGATCATTTCCAAGAAGGTCCCAGCACCCAAGAAATGCTCCCAGCCACCCAGCTCTGCTGAGCAGGACATACAAAGAGAATGGATCCCCACAGAACACTCGACCAGCCACTGTGGGGAAAACTGGAAGGAGATACAGAGAAGTGATCGGGAGACATGGCAAAACACAGGCTCAAAAATGTGGCATCACAGTGTGCTGGGGATAAACCGCAGTGGCAGGCAGACAAGTCTGCTGGGAGGTAATTGGGAGGGAGACTGCTCTACCCTAGCAAAGGTTTTGATGATTTTTCAGGTCAGAGAGACGGCAGGAACAGCGTAACAGCAGGAGCTGTGTCAGAGCAAAGCCCACCGTGGGGACCCCAAAGTCTCCACTCTAGCCAAAATACATTCAGAGGAATCTGTACCCATTAATAATAATAATAATAATAATGGCATTTGTTAAGCGCTTACTGCGTGCAAAGCACTGTTCTAATTGCTGGGAGGGATACAATGTGATCAAGTTGTCCCACGTAGGGCTCACAGTCTTAATCCCCATTTTTACAGGTGAGGTAACAGGCTCAGAGAAGTTAAGTGACTTGCCAAAGGTCACACAGCAGACTTGTGGTGGATCTGGGATTCGAACCCACTACCTCTGACTCCAAAGCCCGGGCTTTTTCCACTGAGCCACGCTGTTTCTTAAGCACTTGATAATAATAATAATAATAATAATAATAATGATGGCATTATTAAGTGCTTACTATGTGCAAAGCACTGTTCTAAGCGTGGATATTCTCCCCACCTTCAGCTCTGCAGCACGTATTCACATATCCATAATTGATTTTAATGTCTGTCTCCCTCTCTAGACTGTAAGTCCCTTATGATACATACATATCTGTAGATATAGATGTATACATCTAAATCTTCATCGTAATTTTACAGATGAGGGAACTGAGGCCCAGAGAATAATTATAATAATAATGATGATGGTATTTGTTAAGTGCTTACTATGTGCCAAGCACTGTTCTAAGCGCTGGGGGAGATACAAGGTGATCAGGTTGTCCCACGTGGGGCTCACAGTCTTAATCCCCATTTTACAGATGAGGTCACTGAGGCTAAGAGAAGTGAAGTGACTTGCCCCAGGTCACACAGCTGGCAAGTGGCGGAGCCGGCGTTAGAACCCATGACTTCTGATCTCCATGCCTGGGCACTTGCCATGAAGCCAAGTTATTTCTTTGGAAAACCTCGTCTTTTCTTCTCCCCCTTGCCCAGCCCAGCTGCCCTCTACTTTAATAAGTGCTTACTATGTGCCAAGCACTGTTCTAAGCACTGGGGGGGATACAAGGTAATAATAATGATGGCATTTGTTAAGTGCTTACTGTGTGCAAAGCACTGTTCTAAGCACTGGGGAGGATACAAGGTGATCAGGTTGTCCCACGTGGGGCTCACAGTCTTCATCCCCATTTTACAAATGTGGTAACTGAGGCACAGCCCTTGGATATATTTGTACAGATTTATTACTCTATTTTACTTGTACAGATTTACTATTCTATTTATTTCGTTAATGATGTGCATGTAGCTCTAACTCTATTTGTTCTGACGATTCTGACATCTGTCTGCATGTTTTGTTTTATTTTGTTGTAGTCTACCGCTTCTAGACTGTAAGCCCGTTGTTGGGTAGGGACCGTCTCTATATGTTGCTGACTTGTAGTTCCCAAGAGCTTAGCACAGTGCTCTGCACACAGTAAGTGCTCAATAAATACGATTGAATGAATGAATGAATATCTATCTATCTATATATATCTCTATATCATCATCATCAATCATATTTATTGAGCGCTTACTGTGTGCAGACCACTGTACTAAGTGCTTGGGAAGTACAAATTGGCAACATATAGAGACAGTCCCTACCCAACAGTGGGCTCACAGTCTAAAAGGGGGGACAAAACCAAACATGCTAACAAAATAAAATGAATAGAATAGATATGTACAAGTAAAATAGAGTAATAAATATGTACAAACATATATACATATATACAGCTACTGTGGGGAAGGGAAGGAGGTAAGATGGGGGGATGGAGAGGGGGACGAGGAGGAGAGGAAGGAAGGGAGAGGTATATATCTCTCCATATATCTACATACATATAGATAGATAGACATATGTGGTATTTGATACTAAATGCTGCAATAGGTACAAGTTATTCAGGTTGGACACAATTCCTTTCCCCCTTGAGCTCACAGTCTAAATAGGAAGGAGAACATGTATTGATTCCCCATTTTTATGGTTCAGGAAACTGAAGTACAGAGTAATTAACTCACCCAAGGTCACACAGCAGATCCAAGCAGCATGGCTTAGTGGAAACAGAACAGGCTTGGGAGTCAGAGGCCGTGGGTTCTAATCCCAACTCTGCCACTGGTCTGCTGTGTGACCTTGGGCAAGTCACTTAACTTCTCTGTGCCTCAGCTCCCTCATGGTAAAATGGGGATTAAGACTGTGAGCCCCCTGTGGGACAGCCTGAGTGCCTTGTATCTACCCCAGCGCTTAGAACAGTGTTTGGCACATAGTAAGTGCTTAACAAATACCATCATTATATTATAAAATTAGAACCCAGGTTCTCTGACTCTCAGCCCTATGATTTTTCCTCTAGTTCACTAGTGGACTGAGCGAGTGTGTCTACCAACTTTATAGCATTATACTCCCAACCACTAAAGTGCTTAGTAGAGTGGTCTACACACAGTTAGCACACAATTAATACCACTGATTGAATGAATTATTGATTGGTTGATCAACCCACTGTCCTCTTGCATAACGAGTAGAAGTTTCAATTATTTATTCAGGTTGATGTCTTTCTCCCCCTTTAGGCTATAAACTCATTATGGGAAGGGAACATGTCTGCTAATTCTGTTATATTGTACTATACCAAGTGCTTAGTACAATTCTCTGCACATAGTAAGCAGTGATAAAATGCGATTGATAATGATGATGATAAAGTGTGGAAGGACATTGCCTGAGCTACTTTTCTGTTCCCATCACTGGCTGTGTGTCTTTAGACAAGTCACTTAACCTCTCTGCCCTCAGTGTTCTTTTCTAGACAAGAACAGCAAGCATGGATTTCCAGATATAACACCCAGAATTAGTTCAGTAGAGAATCAATTATATTTTTTTACAAAGTATACACATCTTTGAGCTCCTTAAAAATAATTATTCTACAAGTCTCAGCCTCATTTCGAAGCAACGTCTCTCTCATTGCCACCGTGATAATGAAATCGCCTTCAGCTGCATGGGATGACTATTTTCTGGGAGCACAAGCAGAGTGAATTGTCAATACAAACTATTCAAATGAAATGCCAAAGATTCAGAATGGGGAAAAACTGTTCCCTTGAACAATTTATATGTGTAATGACCAAATCGGCAAATTAAAATAATCTAAAGGTCAGGCAAAGAAAGAATCAGTTCATAAATACTAATTAGTAGCTCGCCAGTGATTGCGTGCTAACATTTACTGATGTATAATTGAATAGCAGAGATTAAAAACAGAGCGTGTGGGCAGAGTTAATAATTCATCCCACCACACTAATCAGCATTTCTGAGTCTTCCGTCGAACATGCACCATTAGATAGTCTCCCTTTCTTCCTTTCCCTTTCCTCCCCCTCCTTTGCGAATCACCAAACCAGCTACATTTTCGTCATCATCATCATCATCATCAATCGTATTTATTGAGCGCTTACTATGTGCAGAGCACTGTACTAAGCGCTTGGGAAGTACAAATTGGCAACATATAGAGACAGTCTCTACCCAACAGTGGGCTCACAGTCTAAAAGTGGGAGACAGAGAACTAAACCAAACATACTAACAAAATAAAATAAATAGAATAGATATGTACAAATAAAATAAAAAAATAGAGTAATAAATATATACAAACATATACATATATACAGGTGCTGTGGGGAAGGGAAGGAGGTAAGATGGGGGGATGGAGACGGGGACGAGGGGGAGAGGAAGGAAGGGGCTCAGTCTGGGAAGGCCTCCTGGAGGAGGAGAGCTCTCAGCAGGGCCTTGAAGGGAGGAAGAGAGCTAGCTTGGCGGATGGGCAGAGGGAGGGCATTCCAGGCCCGGGGGATGACGTTCATGTTTTCATGTTTTCCTTAATTTATGGCTGTTAATAGCCAAGGGCAAAAATCATCCAAATGAGTTTAGAAAAAATACTGGAGATGAAATTTTTAAACCTTTCCTTTTGTTGGTACACAACTATTTTGCATCATGGGTGTACTTTTTTTCGAATGCAATGGCAGACCCAAATTATTTTGTGAGTTATTTTTCTTTCCACTCAACCTTTTGGAATACAATTGAGCTTGCTGTTCAGGATGTTTCCATATCATTTTACAAATTCAGGCCACAGTAGGCAACATGGGTTAGTGGTGCTTTAGGACAAGACAGAAAGATACAGGCCATATACGAAGATATTTTGAAAATCCCAGTGATTTTCCTTAACCTCTCCTTATCAACCAAAAATGTCTATGTAAGTCAGAATGCCACTGCATTGTTCTGACACACTTCTTTCGACTCCAAGGAATTATACCTTCTGTCAGCATGGCACAGTGGATACATCACGGGCCTGGGAGTTCTCATCCTGGCTCCACCACTTGTCTGCTGAGTGACGTTGGGCAAGTCACTTCACTTCTCTGTGCCTCAGTTACCTCTTTTGTAAAATGGGGATTGAGACTGTGAGCTCCATATAATAATAATAATAATAATAATGGCATTTATTAAGCACTTACTATGTGCAAAGCACTGTTCTAAGTGCTGGGGAGGTTACAAGGTGACCAGGTTGTCCCATGGGGGGCTCACAGTCTTCATCCCAATTTTACAGATGAGGTAACTGAGACACAGAGAATATAAGTGACTTGCCCAAAGTCACACAGCTGACAATTGGTGGAGCCGGGATTTGAACCCATGACCTCTGACTCCAAAGCCCGGGCTCTTTCCACTGAGCCACGCTGCTTCTCATGAGATAGGGACTTGCTTGTATCTACCCGAGCACTTAGAACAAGCTCTCAACAAATACTACAATTATTGTTATTATTATTATTACCACCACTGAAGCTCCCTGAAGCTTTTACATATTGTGTATGTTTTCTAAGATATATAATGCAGCACCCTGCATAGAGCTGGAGTTCCATACAGCACTCTGTGTTCAGTAAGTGATCAGCACAGTGCTCTTCCCACAGCAAACATTCAGAACAGTGCTCTGCACAGAGTAATAATAATAATAGTAATGTTGGTATTTGTTAAGCGCTTACTCTGTGCAAAGCATTGTTCTAAGTCCTGGGATAGATACAAGGTAATCAGGTTGTCCCACGTGGGGCTCACAGTCTTCATCCCCATTTTACATATGAGGAAACTGAGGCCCAGGGAAGTTAAGAGACTTGCCTAAAGTCACACAGCTGATAAGCGGTGGAGTCTGGATTTGAACCCATGACCTCTGACTCCTAAGTCCATGCTCTTGCCACTAAGTAGGTGTCCAGTACATGGTTCTGAGCACAGTAAACACTGAATACTGGTGCACAGTAGACTCTCAGTAAATGGTGTTAATACTTGATGTTTATTCTTAACCAAAGTGCATTATTTACAGAGTCCAAAGATCTGAAATAATTCTGTCCTTTATTCTTATGTATGTCCAGTGCAGGAGACTTCATAAATTCCTTAACTAATCTGCACTGAGTCGTGATATGAAAGTTTCTCCTGATTTTAACTCAGTGATCCTCAAGGGTGGCTTCTCTGGTTTCATTCATTCACTCATTCAATCACATTTATTGAGTGCTTACTGTGTGCAGAGCACTGATCTGATCATTTCTGTGTGGCCATTGAGAGGATAATCAAAACTATAAATTATTTCCTGGAAATTTTCATTTACTATGTATTTCACTAGGTAATATTTTCATGGGTCCAATTTTTCCAATCATTTTATTCATTCCATGTATTAACAATTTTATTAAGTTCAGTAAGGCGCTCCTAGCATATCTGCAGTGATTTATACATTTTTCAATCAATCAATCCTATTTAATGTGTGTTTGCTGTGTGCAGAGCACCGTACTAAGTGCTTGGGAGAGTGCAATATAACAATATAACAGACATATTCCTTGCTCACAATGAGTTTACAGTCTAGACAACTGATGGACAATGATATAAGTGGGTGAAGAAAGCCAATAAATGTGATAGGAAGAGCTGGTGGAGAGATTTACAGTTAGTGGTGAGGGATTTTTCTGAATTTGATAGGAAATGGAAAGTCAATGAAGGTTTTCGAGATGTGACCCTTGAAAGAAATGATTTGTGCAGCAGGGTACAATTGTTGTGGGCAGGGTTGGGGGGCGGGGTAGGGAGATGCAGGAAGCAGGGAGAACAGGAAGAAGGATGATTTAATAATATAACAATGACATGACTAGAGCTAGGACCAGGGTGACAACAGCCAGGGTACAGAGAAAGGAGAGGATCTGGGAAATAATGTAAGAGGTGAACCACCTGGAGTTCATAAATAAATGAATAAATAAATGAATTATTTATTCATCTTAAATAATAATAATAATGGGATTCTAATCTGTCCTAATCATCCTCCCTGACTTTCCCATCACTTTTGACGGCACTACCATCCTTCCCGTCTCACAAGCCCGCAACCTTGGTGTCATCCTCGACTCTGCTCTCTCGTTCACTCCTCACATCCAAAATGTTACCAAAATCTGCCAATCTCACAATCTGCCAATCTCACCTCCGCAACATTGCCAAGATCTTCCCTTTCCTCTCCATCCAAACCGCTACCCTGCTCGTTCAAGCTCTCATCCTATCCCATCTGGATTACTGTATCAGCCTCCTCTCCGATCTCCCATCCTCCTGTCTCTCCCGACTTAATTCCATACTTCACACCTCTGCCCAGATTGTCTTTGTCCAGAAATGCTCTGGGCATGTTACTCCCCTCCTCAAAAATCTCCAGTGGCTACCAATCAACCTATTCATCAGGCAGAAACTCCACACCCTGGGCTTCAAGGCTGTCCATCACCTCGCCCCCTCCTACCTCACCTCCCTTCTCTCCTTCTACAGCCCACCCCACACCCTCCACTCCTCTGCTGCTAATCTCCTCACTGTACCTCGTTCTCGCCTGTCCCGCCATCGAGCCCCGGCCCACGTCCTCCCCCTGGAATGCCCTCCCTCCGCACATCCGCCAAGCTAGCTCTCTTACTCCCTTCAAGGCCCTACTGAGAGCTCACCTCCTCCAGGAGGCCTTCCCAGACTGAGCCTCCTCCTTCCTCTCCCCCTCCCCATTCCCCCCGCCTTACCTCCTTCCCCTCCCCAAAGCACCTATATATATGTATATATGTTTGTACGTATTTATCACTCTATTTTATTTGTACATATTTATTGTATTCATTTTATTTTGTTAATATGTTTTGTTTTGTTATCTGTCTCCCCCTTCTAGACTGTGAGCCCACTGTTGGGTAGGGACCGTCTCTATATGTTGCCAACTTGTACTTCCCAAGCGCTTAGTACAGTGCTCTGCACACAGTAAGCACTCAATAAATACGATTGAATGAATGAATGAATGGGATTTGTTAAGCCCTTACTATGTGCCAAGCACTGTTCTAAGCGCTGGGGGGGATACAAGGTGATCAGGTTGTCCCACGTGGGGCTCACAGTCTTAACCCCATTTGACAGATGAGGTAACTGAGGCACAGAGAAGTTAAGTGACTTGCCCAAAGTCACACAGCCGACAAGTGGTGGAGCTGGGATTAGAACCCACGAGTTCTGACTCCCAAGGCTGGGTTCTTTCCACTGAGCCATGCTGCTTCTCTAAATCTTCACCAGCACTTAGCACAATGCTTCACCCACATATATGTTGCCAACTTGTACTTCCCAAAAGCTTAGTACAGTGCTCTGCACAGAGTAAGCTCTCAATAAATACGATTGAATGAATTAAGGGCTCCCCTTCCCTTCCCCATCACCTTGATTAGCTCGCTTTCCTCTCCCCCCCCACCCAACTGCACTTATATATATAAATATATATATACATATACATACATATATACATATATATGTACATATATAATGTATATATACTTCTATTACTTATACTGATGCCTGTTTACTTGTTTTGATTTCTGTCTCCCCCACCCACCCCCAGACTGTAAACCCACTGTGGGCAGGGATTGTCTCTCTTTATTACTGTACTGTATTTTCCAAGCACTTAGTACAGTGCTCTGCACACATTAAGCACTCAATAAATATGATTGAATGAATGAATGAAGTGCTCAATGAAATTTAAAGTGATAATACTTATATAAAGAGTAGCAGAGAAAATTTTTAAAAATTGGAGCAATTGGAAAAAGAAGAATCAGGGTAATCAATGTAGTAGAAAGAGCCTGGCTCTGCAAGTCAGAAGGACTTGAGTTCTAATCCCAGCTCTGCCACTTGTCTGCTGTGTGACTCTGGTCAAGACGTTTCACTTCTCTGGGCCTCAGTTACCTCATCTGCAAAATGGGGATTGACACTGTGAGCCCCATGTGGGGCGGGGTCTGTGTCCAACCTGTTTTGCTTGTATCCACCCCAGCACTTAGTATACTGTCTGGCACATAGCAAGCACTTAGCAAATACCACAATTACTATAGAGTTGGCTATTCCAATTTCTATAAAAAATGTCCAGTCTGACATAGGACTATGGTCTAGTGTTGAGGAGGAGTTAAACAGCTCACCTTTAGGTGATTTAATTAACTCTTTCAGACTATTAAATCCCTGAGACCAGTAGCATTTCAAGAGTGAATATGAATAATATGCTTTCCGCTCACAGTTTGGTTGGCTGCCATCCAAATGGCTATGAATTTCCATCCGGTGTTATTTTTTCCATAATATATGCTTTTTCTATTTTGAGAGAAGAGAGTGAAGATGATTTTGCAGCTAATGATTCATTGGAGGGTGATTATAATGGACAAATTATCCCATATATTTCTCCAAGTTCTGCTGCCGGCTGAAGGGTTGGAACCAGCTCCCCACAGCGAATCCTTTTCCCCTGCTCCATACTGGGCGAGTGGGTGAAAAAGAAAACCATGTCTCATGGAGGGTCTGGTTGTTCCAAGGGTCCACCCAGTAGCCCTCCTCTCCTACCTGACCCTGCAGAAGTGAATCCAGGAGGAAATCCTTGCTTCCCACCTCCCAACACCCAAAAGAAACACGGGGCAATCAGAAGTACCTCTACAACTTTTAGGATGCTGGGAAGGGAGTAGTAAGTTTTAACGGAGAACTTTTTCCACTCCAGGCTAAACAGTGCCTGCAGACTGCCCACTCTGACTACTGTTATATTAGTAGTGGTGGGTTTTTTGCTATCATGTTCTAATTTGTTTTCACTATGATTTACATCATATTCTTAGTACGGTAAAAAGAGAAGCCGTGGTACCCAAGAAGTATGCAGAGAAGAAAGAAAGCAATGTGGTTTACTAGAAACAGAGATACTGGAGAGCCACCATTCCCTCATTGGAATCCGTAACCAGTGGTTCCCCTCTGTATAGCAGGTTGGGAGATTCACTCATTCATTCAATCATATTTATTGAGCGCTTACTGCGTGCAGAGCACTGTACTAAGCGCTTGAAAAGTACAATTCAGCAACAGATATCTTCCCAGGAGTCAAAGGAAACCTCCACTTTTCCCTCAAGTCTCCCTTTTACCTTCCATTGTCTCATGATCCTCCACACACCACTCTGCATGTGGGTTTTCTTTCTTTGACACCACTTCGAGATGGTCTGGAGTGCTAGGGAAGCAGCATGGCCTAATGGATAGAGCACGGGCCTGAGAGTCAGAAGGACCTGGGTTCTAATCCCAGTTCCACCACTTGTCTACTGAATGACCTAATGGAAGTCACTTAACTTCTCTGTTTGTTAGTAACCTCAACTGTAAAATGGGGATTGAGACGGTGACCCCCCATGTGGGGCAGGGACTATGTCCAAATCATTCATTTATTCATTCAATCAATCATATTTATTGAGTGCTTACTATTGAGCACTACCATTATTGTTATTATTATTATAGTAAGTATTTAACAAATACTATGAGAAAAATAAAGCTCCTCCAAAGCTACAGGCAGTAGGGCAGGTTGGGACAGGGGTTGGGGGCAGTCATCCCTATTAAGTCTCCTCCCTCTCCTGGTTCCGTGTCTGAAGCTCCACATGATAGGGGGGCACTATACTAAGCACTTGGGAAGTACAAGTTGGCAACATATAGAGACAGTCCCTACCCAACAACGGGCTCACAGTCTAGAAGGGGGATCTA
Source organism: Tachyglossus aculeatus (assembly GCF_015852505.1). Taxonomy (NCBI): domain Eukaryota; kingdom Metazoa; phylum Chordata; class Mammalia; order Monotremata; family Tachyglossidae; genus Tachyglossus; species Tachyglossus aculeatus. The sequence goes on along the minus strand of NC_052066.1, from coordinate 98,805,499 downwards.
ACAAATCAGTTTGCTTGTAACTACTCCAGCACTTGGTTCAGCACCAGGCAAATACCATAATTATTATTAATTATTATTAGCAAATGCCATCATTGTTATTATTATTATTCCTGGCTGGGGGTGGTGTATCATCTGGAAAAGTAGTGGCATCCTCTTATCACTCACTCCATGATTGCTGCTGGACCTTTCCCAGCACTCCGTTTTTTCTTTAGTTCCATGATTCTGACATACTTTCTGGAGATGATGGGTTCTGTCGTTCTTGTTGCAGTTCCACTGTCCTTCTCTACTGTTGGCCGTAACTGTCTTAAACTCATCCCCCTGCCTAGGGGGGCAGCTCTCACTTCACTTCTTCCTACTCATTCCATAGTTCTCCTCCCACACACACATACAGTTTGAATACTCCAAACTTCATAGGTATATTGATCCTAGACTGAAAATAATCTCTATACTGTATGCTCCTTGTGGGCTACCAACGCTACTGTATTGTACTCTCCCAGGTGCTTAATGTGGTATGCTATAAAGAATACGTGCTCAGTAAATACCACTGATAGATTGATTGATTGACTTCATATAATAATAATGACGATGATGGTATTTGTTAAGCGCTTACTATGTGCAAAGCACTGTTTGAAGCGCTGGAGGGATACAAGGTGATCAGGTTGTCCCACAGGGGGCTCACAGTCTTAATCCCCATTTTACAGGTGAGGGAACTGAGGCACAGAGAAGTTAAATGACTTGCCCAAAGTCACACAGCTGACAATTGGCAGAGCCAGGATTTGAATTCATGACCTCTGACTCTAAAGCCCATGCTCTTTCCACTGAGCCATGCTGCTTCTCTGCCACCACCTCAATGTCAGCCACTTTAAACATGAAAATAATAAAAAGGGGGAGAGATTCACCAGTCCACTAGAGTCAGCCCTTTTAGTCATCCCTCATCACTTACCCCCTCACCTCCCTATCTAGGATTCCCCCCCCCACCCCCCCCATCATGTGGAGCTTCAGGCATGGAACCAGGAGAGGGAGGAGGCTTAATAATGATGACTCCCCCCAACCCCTGTCCCAACCTGCCCTACTGCCTGTAGCTTTGGAGGAGCTTTATTTTTCTCATAGTACTTGTTAAGTACTTACTATAATAATAATAATAATAATGATAATGGTATTAAGTGCTTACTATGTGCAAAGCACTGTTCTAAGTGCTGGGGGAATACAAGGTGATCAGGTTGTCCCACGGGGGGCTCACAGTCTTAATCCCCATTTTACAGATGAGGGAACAGAGAAGTTAGGTGACTTGCCCAAAGTCACACAGCTGACAATTGGCGGAGTCAAGATTTGAACCCATGACCTCTGACTCCAAAGCCAGTACTCTTTCCACTGAACCACGCTGCTTCTCTATGTGCCAGGCACTGTACTAAAGGCTGGGGTAGATACAAGATATTCAGATTGGACACAATCCATGTCTCAAATGGAGCTCACAGTCTTTATTCCCATTTTTCAGATCAGATTACTGAAGCACAGAGAAGTGAAGTGACTTTCCCAAGGCAGATAAGTGACAGAGCCGGGATTAGGACCAAGTTCCTTCTGATTCCCTGACCCATGCTCTTCCCACTAGGCCATGTTGCTTCTCAGGGATACCTAGCTGGGATCTAGAGGAATATCTAGCTGGGTGGTAAGAGGAAAATTTTACATTTTGTTTTAGAAAAAAATAAGCAACAAGAGACAGGTTTGGGGTACGGTGCATGCTAGGAGCCATGGGAATGGAGGTAGGGGAGATTAAGAGAATACAGAAACATTGAGGATGAAAGGTAGTAAGAGAGCAGAGGAGGTATGGGGGAGTAAAGAAAAGTAAATACATGAAAAGTTTTCCCTGGGTGACAGGTTGCAGCCTCATATTGAATTATATTGAATGTGTGTGTGTGTGTGTGTGTGTGTGTGTGTGTGTGTGTGTGTGTGTGTGTGTAAGTGAAATACTCCATTCTGTGATGGAGCATGTCTTCCCTAACGCTGTTTGATACAGGTTAATTGTGCTCTAGAGATCAAAGTTTTGAGGCTTTCAGACTCCTAAATACCTTAGCAGCTTAGTCTGCAGCAAGATCTAGCATGATCTTACAGGTCTTATCTCACATATTAGATGGGAATCTATTAACCAGCAATAGAGGGCTGACAGCTGTTATTTTAGGAAAGAAATCTATTCAAATTGGCCTATTCCATTTTGCCCGAAATTTCTGGGTAATGCTGATAAACTGTTTTGAAAGGTGAATCCTCTTCTCCCACTCCTTCCCCAACAATCCCTTTCATTCACTGGCTGCTTTGTACTCTCCAAGCACTTAGAACAGTGCTGTGCACACAGTAAGCTCTCAGTAAAATACCATTGATTGATCGCTTCTCTTCACAATTGGTCCTATGCTGAACAAACTTTTTTTTGGCTTGTGGAGACTTGAGGGAATTATAATAATTAATGGCATTTGTTAAGTACTTACTATGTGCCAAGCACTGTACTAAGCACTGGAGTGGGTACAAGCAAATCAAGCTGGACACTGTCCCTGTTCCATTTGGGGCTCACAGTCTCAATCTCCATTTTACAGATGAGGTAACTGAGGCACAGAGAAGTGAAGCGACTTGCCCAAGGTCACTCAGTAGACAAGTGGTGGAGCTAGGATTAGCACCCATGACCTTCTGACTTCCAAGCCTAAGCTCTATCCATTACGCCATGTCGCTTCCCAAGAATCACATCATCCAGTGTTTGGAAATGCTAATTCTCTGACTATATGGATGTTTTTTCAATGGCCAAAATGACCCTCTGGCTGAGAATGCCAAAGATACTAATAAAACACAGATACAGTGCTGCCCTGCGGTTAATATGCTATGGCTATTTCCTATTTCCAAAATGACTACCTATTCCATGATAATTTCATTCAACCAACCAAGCAATCCTAATCTCTAATCTCTAGACTGCAAGCGTGTTGTGCTTAAGGAATGGGTCTACCTATTCTATTATATTGTACTCTTAGTACAATGCTTAGTGCAGTGCTTTGCACATAGCAAGTACTTAATCAATCAATCGTATTTATTGAGCGCTTACTGTGTGCAGAGCACTGTACTAAGCACTTGGGAAGTACAAGTTGGCAACATATAGAGACGGTCCCTACCCTACAGTGGGCTCACAGTCTAAAAGGGGGAGACAGAGAACAAAACCAAACATACTAACAAAATAAAATAAATAGAATAGATATGTACAAGTAAGATAAATAAATAGAGTAATAAATATGTACAAACATATATGTATATATACAAGTGCTCAATAAATAAGGTTGATCTGTCAGAAGAAGGTGGGTGGAGGAGGTCCTGGAGATTTTGGGAAGTTTTCTCTCTCTCTTGCTCTCTTTCTCTCATAGATAATAATAATGATAATGATGGTATTTCTCAAGTGCTTACTATGTGCAAAGCACTGTTCTAAGCGCTGGGGAGGTTACAAGGTGATCAGGTTGTCCCATGGGGGGGCTCACAGTTTTAATCCCCCTTATACAGATGAGGTAACTGAGGCATAGAGAAGTTAAGTGACTTGCCCAAAGTCACGCAGGTGACAGTTGGCAGAGCCAGGATTTGAACCCATGACCTCTCACTCCAAAGCCTGTGCTTTTTCCACTGAGCCATGCTGCTTCTCTATACACATGCACATATATTTCCTCTCTCTGCCTCCACCCCAATCCCATTATTTCCTTGTAACATGATACTATCACACACCACACTCGGGGGGCTCCACAAAATAGATGAATCCTGAGCACCAGTTGCTATTAACCTGGCCCTGGTGAGATCTAGTGAAGAGCCTGAAAGCTGATTGTGGGGCTTTTTGCTTGGTGCCAAGTTAAATGAATTAGCCATTGTAGTTTTACCCTTGCTTTTTAGGCAAAGCATTCACTTCCACTGTTTGGAACTAGGGCCTTATTTCTTTCTTCAGTGATTTTTTCTGAAGAATCTAAGAGATAAAAGTAAAAGTTCAAGTGAATGTGTTTTTTGCTGCGGCTCTGTTTTCAGCCAAAGACCTGCTTGGCTCGAAAGCAGATATACTTTAGCCTGGGGGTTTGCAAATTAGATACAGAAAGTCCATTCCTATCTCAGTGGATGTAGATTTTATTGACCTAACAATCCATTCAGCATGGGTCTAGGAGGAGACAAATGGATGGATGCATCAGCCTCTGTCATTGAATGTGCTTAAAAATCAAGCTTAAAGATGATAATTTCAGCTCAAGATACCCCAAGAGAATTCCCTTCTAGTGCTAACTCCAACACATGTCAGCTCTGTGACCCTGAGCAAGGCACTTAAGTCTTCTTTGCCTCAGTTTCCTCATCAGTAAAATGGGGATTAAATAACTATTCTCCCTCTGCCTTAGACTGTGCACCCCGTAATAATAATAATTTCAGCTCACGATACCCCGAGAGAACTCCCTTCTAAATACTAGCTCCAACACATGCCAGCTCTGTGACCCTGAGCAAGTCACTTGAGTCTTCTTTGCCTCAGTTTCCTCATCTATAAAATGGGGATTAAATACCTATTCTCCTTCTCTCAGACTGTGCACCCCATAATAATAATAAATAATGATGATGATGATGATGGTATTTGTTAAGAGCTAACTATGTGCCAAGCACTGTTCTAGGTGCTAGAAGAGATACAGGGTAATCAGGTTGTCCTATGTGGGGTTCAGAGTCTTAATCCCCATTTTACAGATGAGATAACTGAGGCACAGAGAAGTTAAGTAACTTGCCTAAAGTCACACAGCTGACAAGTGGCGGAGCTAGGATTAGAACTGACTCCCAAGCCTGGGCTCTTTCCACTAAGCCATGCTGCTTCTCTGACTGTGTCCAATCTAATCATCTTCTATATATCCCCAGGCTAAGTACGGTGCTTAGTACATGTTAAACACTATTATTATGCTATTATTATTATTATTTATTATTTATTTATATTATTATTAATAAACGCTATTATTATTATTATCATCATTATTTAAATTGAGAAAAAGGGACATAAAATGTAGTTTAAAAATACAATTCCTGAAATGGAGCAAAAGTCCAGAGAACAGAGTTTCTTTCCAAATATGGTAAAATATTAGAAAGAGAAGAGGTGCTGAAAAGAGTACAGATGATGTACTGTGAGTTGGCTGCCTCTCATTCCATAATTATAATTAATCTGCTTCCAAATTCTTTGTTCCATAGAGGACACCATTTTTTAAGTAATTTGTCTTCCTTCTGGCTCACCCTGATGATGTATTCTATTAATACATCATTGGAGTGACAGCGCTCTTTTGTGATGCATTAGTAATACATGGCATCAGCCAGCCCTGTGGAAACAGATTACTCTCCATACCAGGTTTCAGTTGCAGTACACAGTGATTAAATCTAGCCTAGGACCCAGAAGCAGGCACAATAGTGGCAGGAATCAGCAGCCTTCTCCCATAGAAGGTTAATGAGCCCTCATCCTCCCCCTGATGGGGGACTACTGTCAGATCCTCCCCCACAACCTACTTTTCCTGATTGTACATGGATGGGTGTGGTGAAGGGAGGGAAGGTCACCAAATGCAAAGGATCTGAATTAGTCATACAGCCCTCCTTCCCATACTGGGCTCAGAACTAAATAGGAGCAGGACCAGGGTGGGATGATGGGCCCTGGGTCCCACCTGTGCTGCCCTTTACCTGTCAATCAATCATATTTATTGAATGCTTACTGTGGGGGAGTACAACATAAAAGACCCATTTTCTGACCACAAGGAAATTACAGTATAGCAGACGACCTTTATTTGGTACCATTTTGAATGATTCCTTGGGTTCAGGACCTTACTCTAGGCTGTAAGCTCATCAATCAATCAATCATTTGTATTCATTGAGCGCTTACTGTATGCAGAGCACTGTACTAAGCGCTTGGGAAGTACAAGTTGGCATTATATAGAGGCAGTCCCTACCCAATAGTGGGCTCATCGTCTTGACTGTAAACTCACCGTGGGCTAGAACTGTGTCAATTGATCCTTATCATCGTCATCATCATCATCATCAATCGTATTTATTGAGTGCTTACTATGTGCAGAGCACTGTACTAAGCGCTTGGGAAGTACAAATTGGCAACATATAGAGACAGTCCCTACCCAACAGTGGGCTCACAGTCTAAAAGGGGGAGACAGAGAACAAAACCAAACATACTATTGTAATAAGGATGCTACTACTACTACTAATAAACAGTTGTATTTTTTAAGTGCTTACTATGTTCCACGCACTGTAGTAAATGCTGGAGTGGACAGAAGCAAATCGGGTTGGACACACTCCCTGTTCCGTGTGGGGCTCACAGTCCCAATCCCCATTTTACAGATGAGGTAACTGAGGCACAGAGAAGTAAAGTGATTTACCCAAGGTCACACAGCAGAAAAGTGGCAGAGCCGTGATTAGAACCCATGACTTTCTGACTCCCAAGCCCTCAGTACAGTGCTCTGCACAGAGTTGGCACTCAATAAATACAATTGACTGAATGAATACTTTGGAGGATCCAAGGGATTCTGAGATTGGTGGCTGCACTTGGAGAATCTATTTGTGTTAGGATTCAGAGCATCCCAGCTTTCTGCACAGGATAGGGAAGGGGACTGGCTGAGGCTGATTTATTGGAAAGAGATTAGCTCCAGGGCTAATCTCCCTCCAATCCTTCTAAAGGGATGCTTCCCATTTGAGACCTTCCAGGGAGTTCCCTGTCTACCACAGTCCAGCCACACCATTAAAGATTCGTGCCTCAAGATATGAGAGGCATTATGTGAAAACTCAGGAAGGGGAACAGCATGATTTTCAGCCAAACTCCATTCCCAACAAGCTCAGCTGCTCATTGCCCCACTGCAGAAATAAGCTTGACTTCACTTCTCGGGAACAGGCTTAAACAGGGAAAGGTCTTGGGTTGAGCAGTGCCCCATAAATCTCTCCAATTAGTAAAATAAATAAAATGCAAATTAGGAGAAGTACAAAAGCTGATGAGAAATCGCTCATTGATCAGGGATTTGACTTCTGTTTTCTGGCTCTCTTCCTATCTTCTTTTATTCACTCTCTTCCTACTGTTCGCCTTTCTTTCCCTACCATTTTTTTTCTTTCCTCTTTCTAGATACTTTGAAACCTATCCTGCTTTTATCTGATCCTTTCATGTCTTTCCCTCAGCTCCTTCCTATTAGGTTTTTTTAAGTTCATCAGCCCAATATGTGTGCTTGTGACTTGATTAAAGGAGTTCTGAGCAGTGGGTGGACACTCACACTTCCTAGGTTTTTGGAGTGGTTGAGCAGCAGACAGGTTCTGGAATTACATTGCTTAAAAGGGACAACAATTTTTTCAGTGTGGAAGGCATAACAAGTGCATCTTCAAGACTATATTTTAATGGGTTTGGGCTTTTCTAGGAATCAGAGGGTTGGTTGTACACACCCACAAGAAAATATGGTGTTTGTTAAGGGCTTACTTTATGTCAGACATCATGCAGACTGCTGGGGTGGATACAAGCAAATCACGTTGGACACAGTCCCTGTTCCACATGGGGCTCACAGTCTCAATCCCCATTTTACAGATGAGGGAACTGAGGCACAGAAGAAGTGAAGTGACTTGCCTAAGGTCACATAGCAGACAACTGGGGGAGGTGGGATTAGAAGTCATGACCTTCTGACTGCCAGGCCTGTGCTCTATTCACTACGCCAGGCTACTTCTCTAATGTTGCATTTGTAAAAGATATGACTTCTGGTAAGATCAAATTAAATTAAATTGAGATGCAGAGTTGCCTACTGGTTAGAGCACTAACCTGGGAGTCAAAGGGGTCTTTGCTCTGTCACTTGTCTGCTGTGTGACCTTGCCCAGGTCACTTCACTTATCTATGTTCCAGTTATTTCATCTGTAAAATGGAGATTAAGCCTGTGAGCCCTACATGGAATGGGATTGATTACCTTGTTTCTATCCCAGCACAAAGGAAGTGCTCAACAAATGCCATTAAAAAATTTTAAAAGGAAACTCTTGACTCTCCAGTATGCTATCCCTATACAAATTTAAAACAAAGAGCTCACGTAGAGCCAGTTCTCTTATGACGAATGTTTCAACTGCACATTTTCAATAGAACCCAGTCAGAAATTATGGAATGGTTCTAACATATGTGTCTCTCTGGATATGGGGTGAAACAGGGTCAGTTGTGTGCATGTGTGCAGCATCAGTCGAAGTGGAGACATTACAAAAGTAAATTTTCCTTACCACTGATTTTGTCATTTATGGAAAACTGACCATTAAATACTGATGAATTTGGCCACAGACTGTATCTTCAGTAATGGTCCAAAGAATGAATAGTTATTTTCTACTGGTAAGATTTGAAGGAAAAGTAAGTATTTAAGTTGTTTTTCATCTTCAAGTTTGGCTGGACTTTGGGTATAGCCAATTTCCACTCAAGGCACAATTATGATTCCTTTAACCATCAAATGACACTATGTTAGAAAACTGGATCTGGAAGCCAATAATGATAATAACAATCATTATTATTATTAGAGTAGTATTTGCCCCACTAGACTGTAAATTCCCACTATACTGTTAGCTCTTTGAGGGCAGGGATCGTATCTACCATCTGTATTCTGTATATTAGAGAAGCAGCATTGCCTAGTGGAAAAAGCATGGGCCTAGGAGTTCAATCCTGTCCCCATCAGTTGGCTGCTGTGTGACTTTGGATAAGCCACTTACCTTCTTTATGCCTCAGTTACCTCATCTGAAAAATAGGGATTAAGACTGTGAGCCATATGTGGTAAAGAGACTGTGTTCAACCCAATTATCATGTGCTTAGTACAGTGCCCAGCACATAGAAAGTGCTTTACAAATGCCCAAGAAATTAGTATAGTGCCCTGCACATAGTAACCACACAATACATTCCACTGATTGATTGATTAAGTAAGCACTTACTATGCACCACACATTGTACTAAGCACTGGAGTTCATACAAGTTCATTAATCAATCAGTCAGTGGTGTTTACTGAGCGCATACTATGTGCAGAGAACTGTAATAAGAGTCTGGGAGAGTATAGCATAATAGAATTAACAGATGCATTCACTGCCCAAGATGACTTTATAGTTTAGATTATCAAGGCAGACACTCCCTCTCCCACCTGAGAATCACAATTTATGAGGAAGGGAAAACAAGTATTTGTCCCCCATTTTACAGTTGAGAAAACTGAGGCACAGAGACGTTAAGCAATTTTCCCAAGGTCCCACAGAAGGCAAATTGTGGAAGCTGGATTAGAACCCAGATCCTCTGACTCTCAGATCTGGCCTCTTTCCACTAGGCCACACTGCTAGTGTGGAGTAGGACTCCTCATCTCCCTGGTGGCTCAATTCTTAGTCTTTTTCAGGGGCTCCTCCTCTGCCTCCCATCCCCTAACTGTGGGTGTCCATCAAGGTTCAGCTCTGGGCCCCCTTCTATTCTCCATCTACACCCACTCACTTGAAGAATTTGTTCACTCATGTGACTTCAACTACCACCTCTATGCAGATGATTCCCAAATCTACGTATCCATCTCTCTCCCTCTCTGCAATCTTGCATTTCCTCCTGCCTTCAAACAGCTCTACCTGAATGTCCTCCTGCCACCTCAAACTTAACATGTATAAAACAGAGCTTCATATCTTTCCACCCAAACCTTTCCCATTACTGTACACACCACCACCATTCCTCCTGCCTCACAAGTCCGTAAGCTTGGCACTACCTTTGACCCTTCTCTCTCATTCAACACTCATACTCAATCCATCATTAAATCTTGTCAGTTCTACCTTCACTAAAACCTGCTTTCCTCTCCATCCAAACTACAACCACGTTAATCAAATCACTTATCCTAGCCCACCTTGATTACTGTATCAGCCTTCTTGATGACTTCCCTGCCTCCTCTCTCTCCTCACTCAAGTCCATACTTCACACTCCTGCCCAGATCATTTTTCTACAAAAATGTAGAGACTTTGTTTCCCTACTCCTTAAAAACCTCCAGGGGTTGCCCATGCACCTACTCATTAAACAGAAACTCTGTAGCATTGACTTTAAAGCACTCAAACACCTTGCCCGTTCCTACTTCACCTCACTACTCTCCTACCACAACCCAGCCCTCACACTTTACTCCTCTAATGCTAACCTTCACAGTACCACAATTTTGTCTCTTTCACTGCTGACCGCTCACCTACATCCTGCCTCTGGCCTTGAATGCCCTCCCTCCTCATATCTGGCAAATAATGAGTCTCCCCACCTTCAAAGCCTTGTTGAGGACACATCTCCACCAAGGGACCTTCCCTGACTAAGCCCTCATTTCCTCTTCTCCCACTCCCTTCTATGTCACCCGGACGTGTTCCCTTTATTCATCATCCTTCCCAGTCCCACAGCACTTATGTACTTATCTGTAATTTATTTATTTATATTAATATCTGTCTCCCCCTCTAGAATGTAAGCTTGTTACAAATGACAAGGAATGTGCCTGTTATATTGTAACACATCGGACAAGGAGGCATTGAAGTTGGTCCAACGTCTTCAACTGTCCTGGAGGTCTTTGAGCTAGTATCCTGCTGCCCACCCCTGTGAGCACAGAGCTTGTGCTGACCTCAGCATACTGGTTCAGCTGATAATCTTAGTAGCAGTAGTAGCAATAGAGGGATTTATTGAACACCTCCTGGGGGCAATACACTCACTACACTAAGTACTTGCTTCAGCCCATTCTGGCTCTCCTTCCCACAGTTCAAACCTTCATCTAAACGAAGCCATTAATATAGAGGAAGAAGCCTCTCTCTTTCCCTCTCTCTCTCCCCCGCCCTCCCCTCTCACCCCCTTTGATCCTTTTTACATGATAATGATGATGATGGCATTTGTTAAGCGCTATGTGCAAAGCACTGTTCTAAACACTGGGGGGATACAAGGTGATGAGGTTGTCCCACGTGGAGCTCACAGTCTCCATCCCCATTTTACAGATGAGGTAACTGAGGCTCCGAGAAGTTAAGTGACTTGCCCAAGGTCACACAGTAGACATGTGGTGGAGCCGGCATTCAAACCCATGACCTCTGACTTCAAAGCCCATGCTCTTTCCACTGAGCCACGCTGCTTCTACATCATGATGCTTACATGCTTCTACGTGATGCTTATGTCATCATTTATGGTATATACTGAGCACTTATATGCAGAGCATTAATTCTCGGCCCCATTTTCAACTTTCACATCCTTCCCAGCTGTATTTTCAGCGGAGACCTCCTGCCTCCTCTCAAGTGTCACCCCTTCCACATGCACATTGGACTCCAGTCCTTCACACCTTATAAAAACTCTCGTCCCTTCCATCCGCCACTCCTTAACTACATTCTTCAACCACTCACACTCCAATGGCTTCTTCCCCTCTACCTTCAAACATGCCCACGTCTCCACCATCCTAAAAAAACCCTCCCTTGACTGCACAGCCCTCTCCAGTTTTCACCCCATCTCCCTCATATCCTTCCTTTCCAAACTCCTGGAGTGAGTCGTCTGCACTTGCTGCCTCAAATTCCTCTCCTCCAACTCTCTCCAATCTGGCTTCCACCCCCTCCACTCCACTGAAACCTCCCTCTCAAAGATCACCAATGACCTCCTTTTTGCCCAATCCATTGGTTCCTACTCCATCCTAATCATCCTCGACCTCTCAGCTGTCTCTGATGCTGTGGACCATCACCTTCTCCTCAGTATGTTATCCAGCCTTGGCTTCACTGTCTCCATCCTCTCCTGGTTCTCCTCTTAACTAAGCATTGGAGTAGATATAAGATAATCAGGTTAGACTGAGGCCCTGTCCCACAAAAGCCTGCACAAGTAGGGAGAACAGTGAGTTCCCACAATGCAGATGAGGTAACTGAGGCACAGAGAAGTAAAGTGACTTGTCCAAGGTCACACAGCAGACAAGAGGTGGAGCTGAGATTAGAACCCAGTTCCTTTTACTTCCCGGGCCCTTCCTCTATCCACTAGGCCACACTTCTTCTCCTCCCTCCAGCCCATTTCTTCATGGATGTATCCCTGGCACCTAAAGCTTCACCTGCCCCAAACTGAATTTGTTTCCCCTCCTAAATCCTTTCCTTCCTCTAACTTTCTCATCACAATCTACAAAACCATCATCAGCCCCACTCTCAGGCTTGCATGTTTGACATTATCTTCCACGCCTCCCTTTCTTTCAACCCCCAAATAATTTGTTCTGTCACCCAAGCCCTGAAAGTGCTACCTCCATAACATTTCCAGAATCAGCTCCTTCCTCTCCATCCAAAAGCCTACTATGCTTGTTCAAGGTTTGTCAAATCCCAGCTTGACTTCTCCATCAGCCTCCTTGTTGGTCACTTTGCCTCATCTTTTCCTTTTATAGTCCATACCTCACTCTACTGCCTAAGACCACCTTTCTAAAATCCTTTTCTGTACCCATGCCCCCAGTCCTTTCCATACATATTCCTCTCTGCTTCAAGCAGATACTCCTGAGCTCTAACGTAAAAGATTCAGTTAGTTTCCCATAACTCCATTTATCCACCTTCTTCTTCCACTATTTTTGCTTGGCTTTTTCTGTGGTGTTTATTAAGCATTTACTATATGCCAGAAACTAAACTAAGTGCTGGGGTAATTACAGGTTGGACACAATCCATGTCCCTCATAGAGCTCCACAGTCTTAATCCCCATTTTACAGGTAATGTAACTGAGGCCCAGAGAAGTGAAGTGATTTGCCCAAAGGTCATACAGCAGACAAGTGGCAGAGTCAGGATTAAAACCGAGACCCTTCTGACTCCCAACCCTATGCTCTACCCACCAGGCAATGCTGCTTTTCAATTGTTCGCCAGTTTACATGCTTCATTCCTCTCAATCTACTCTGCTTACTGTGCCCCACTCTCCTCCCCCAATACCAACTCTCTCCCCTTTCATATGTGATGGATTTCAGCTCTCTCTCTCTTCAAAGACCTTCTGAAATCACATCTCTCCCAAGAGGCTTTTCACAATGAATTTCTAATCTCTCCAGCTTCCCCCACCCACCCAACCCCTCCATACTGTGACTTCAGCATTCCCAGACCACTTGAATGTGTATAATGCCCATAGAACTAATTCACATATCTTTGAACTCTAACACTTCTTCCCCTCTGTAATTCATTTGAATGTCTGTCTACCCTGCTAGGTTGTAAAATCCTGGAGGACTGGGCTTATGTCTACTAACGCTATTATACTCTCCCAAGTACCTAGGACAGTACCCCTATCTGTAATTTATTTCATTATCTGTCTCCCCCTCAAGACCATAATTTATAATATCAATTTAACAATTAATAATGTAATACAATTTATTAATCATATCTGTAATTCATTTATGTATATTAAAATCTGTCTCCACCTCTAGATTGTAAACTCGTTGTGGGGAGGGAATGTGTTTATTGTTGTATTGTTATTTTGTACTCACCCAGATGGCAAGCACTCAGTAAATATGATTGAATGAATGAAGACCACAGATTCCTTCTGGGAAAAGATCTATTTATATTGTATTTTACTCTCCCAAGCACTTAGTAATAATAATAATAATAATAGCATTTATTGAGCACTCACTATGTGCTAAACACTGTTCTAAGTGCTGTGTTCAATTAATACAATTGATTGACTCATTGCTCTTGATGCAGAAGGGGCTCAATGAATATTTCTTATTTCCTGACGGATTGATTGAGCTGTCCACGTAATTCAGTCTTGTCTGCCTGTCTCTCTCTCTGGACTGTAAGCTCATTATGGGCCAGGAACATGTCTGCTAATTCTGCTGTATAGTCCTCTCCAAAGCGCTTGGTATAGTGCTCTGCACATAGTAAATGCTCAATAAATACTATTGATTGATTAAATTATCACCCATCATTAACAGGCATGAGTTGCCTTCAGAGCAGTTACTGGACTGAAATTATTTTATTGCTCAGCTGGAACGGTTAAAACAACAAATGTTTGAAAATGACATATTTAAAGAATTCCATTAGGGAATCTAAAACACCATTCTGCTCAACCAGCAATCTGGAAACCTTGGTTAATATTTAGCTTTTACAAATTGAATGTAAATATCATTTAACCTCAATGCCCTGCATCATGGATTAACAGTTCCGTACACTTGACAGCTACTATGAGAATGGTGGATTGGAAAAGATTTGCTCTGCCAAATGCAAAAAAAACCCAGGAAAATCAAATCATTAAAGGAGTCTAAGAAAAAAGGCATTGAATTCCTCAGCAACTAACGAGGGTGTTTGGGATCATTGCCAAAGTATTTGTGCTAGAGGAAGCATAAACAGGGATGAGAAACCTTATTTCATATAAGCAACTAATTTGCACATTTTCTATAAAGTGGCTGAAAATAAATTAGATGGCATTTTCCACCAATTTTATCAAAGGAGGATTTTACCACAGAAAATATTTTGGAACAAATCATGGCCTTTTCATCTCAAGAAACTTCAGTGAATATATCATCAATTCCTCCAAGAAACTTTTCAGTTCCATCATGAAATGACATTATTATTCATGGAATTATTTCTATGAATAAATTTCACGGAGATTTTTCTAGCAGTTAAGGAATCACTCCTCCGCCCCGCTCCATACAACAAAATATGACAACATTTTGCTCCAGTATAACAATCATTCAATCAGTCATCATCATCATCACCACCATCATTGGCATTTATTGAGTAGAGCAATAGTATTTACTGAGTGCTTAATCTGTGAAGATCACTGTATTAAGCACCTGGAAGAGCATAATACACATAGTAGATACATGATCCCTGCCCTGAAGGATCTGTCAACCTACTCTGCAGACAGACACTAAAATAAATTAAAAGTAGGGGGAAGCAGCAGAGCTTTAAGATATTCACAAAAGTGCTACTAGAGGTAAAAGCAAGGGGAAGTCTAAGAGTATTCAAGTGGTGAGATAAAAACTTGCAAAACCCTGTTTGAAGCTCTCTTTGACTTCAGAAGGATGAGTAGCTGAGCCATTTTATGATTCTTTAGATAATGTTAGCCACAAACAGGAAATAGACATCATTTGATCATTTCAATGTGCATATGCTGAATATCAACTATTCCCATTCCTGAATCATGGAGGTAGAGATGAGTGTGGGAAGCAGAAATCAATAGGATCAGTATTCATCATAAGGCTTGAATAAGGAGGATATGTATTAGCCACCGAGAATAGGAGGTAATGATAATAATAATGAAAATATTTGTTTAATGTTTAATAATAATAATGGTATTTGTTAAGTGCTTACTATGTGCCAAGTACTGTTCTAAGCGCTGGGGTAGATATAAGGTAATCAGGGTGTCCCACATGAGGCTCACAGTCTTAATTCCCATTTTACGGATGAGGTAACAGACACAGAGAGATGAAGTGACTTGCCTAAGGTCATATAGCAGACAAATGGCAGAGCCAGGATAAGAACCCATGTCCTCTGATTCCCAAACCAGTGCACTTTCCACTAAGCCCCGCTACCTCTCTAAATGTTTATTATTGCTGAGCACTGCGTGTGCACTGAGGTACATAGAAGGTAGATTGGACACAATCCCTGACTCATGTGGCACTCACAGTCTAAGCAGGAGAGAGAGGATAATGCTGCCAGTTTTCAGCCCATCTCTTTGTTTTTTATAGCATTTGTTAAGCGCTTACTATGTGCCAGGCACTGTACTAAGTGCTGGGGTAGGTACGAGATAAGCAAGTTAGACACGGTCCATATCCAATGCGGGGCTCAAAGTATTAATCCCCATTTTATAAATGAGATAGCTGAGGCACAGAGACGTTAAGTGATTTGCCCAAGGTCACACAGCAGACTTATGACAGAGCCAGGATTCAAACCCAGATCCTTCTTACCCCCAGGCTCATGCTCGATCCACTGGGCTATGCTCCTTGCAGTAGATCACTGACAAGTGAGAGATTGCAATACCCCTGCTCTTTCAGTGGATGAATATGAGAGGCAGTCTTGGCCCAGGTCACTCTCAAAGGAGAGGAAAAAGGGGAACTGAATGAAGTGGGGTAACCAAGACAGGAGGGTGTAGATTCATGATTTCTTCCCACTGAAATCCTTTCACGCTAAGGAGTGAGCTCCTTGCCAGGTTGGTCCTTGCTTGCTGGGACGAGGAATCCCTTGAGTCTCGAGATACTTTGGGGAGGACAGTTAGGGATATTTATGACCTCCTCCCATTGCAAGAAGACTAGCAGCAACTTGTTGAATTTGACCCAAAAATGGCATCATTCAAAACTTCAACAGCAGGAGTCAAGGACTTCCACTGATCATGGAGTGGCAGTGTTGGCCAACTGTGAGTTCAGTAGCACCTGAGGAGGAACATCTCTGATGCAGACATTCTGTCCCAAGGTTCAGAGACTGATGTGGTGCCTGTTATGTGACTCTGAACAACTCATTTCAAGTCTCTGTGCCCCAGTTCCCTCATTTATAAAACAGAGATAAAACCCTCTTCTCTCTCCCACTTAGACTGTGAAGTCCATTTGGAATAGAAACAGCGCCTGATCTGATTATCTTGCACTGGCCCCAGTCTGTAATAATAACGGTCACCTATAATCTCCTTCTTGCCAAATCCAACAGCCTCTACTCCATCCCAATCCTCTTCGACCTCTCAGCTGCCTTTGACAATCAATCAATCGTATTTATTGAGTGCTTACTGTGTGCAGAGCACTGTACTAAGCGCTTGGGAAGTACAAGTTGGCAACATACAGAGACAGTCCCTACCCAACAGTGGACTCACAGTCTAGAAGGGGGAGACAGAGAACAAAACCAAACATATTAACAAAATAAAATAAATAGAATAGATATGTACAAGTAAAATAGAGTAATAAATATGTACAAACATATATACATATATACAGGTGCTGTGGGGAAGGGAAGGAGGTAAGATGGGGGGATGGAGAGAGGGACGAGGGGGAGAGGCGGGGGAACGAGGGGTTTGACACAGTCGACCACCCCCTTCTCCTGGAAACACTATCCATCCTGGGCTTCACTGACACTGTCCTCTCTTGGTTCATCTCTTAACTCTCTGGCCATTCATTCTCAATCTCCTGCACAGGTTCCTTCTCTGCCCCCCACCCTCTAACTAATGCAGGTCCCTCAAGGTTCAGTTCTGGGTCCCCTTCTATTTTCCATCTACACTCACCCCTTGGAGAGCTCATTTGCTCCCACTGCTTCAACTACCACCGCTATGCAGATCGTGCCCAAATCTACATCTCCATCCCTGATCTCTCTCCCTCTCTCCAGTCTCGCTTTTCCTCTTGCCTTCAAGACATCTCTACTTGGATGTCCTCCCAATGCCTCAACCTTGACATGTCCAAAACAAAACACCTTCTCACCCAAACCTTGCCATCCCCCGACTTTGCCATCATTGTAGATGGCACCACCATCCTTGCTGTCTCACAAGCCCATAAACTTGGCATTATCCTTTCATTCAACCCAAATATTCAATCCATCACTAAATCCTATGGTTCCACCTTCACAACATAGCTAAAGTCTGCCCTTTCCTCTCAATCCAGATTGCTACCATGTTAATACAATCACTCATTGTATCCCACCTGAATTACTGCATCAGCCTCCTTGCTGACCTCCCACCCTCCTGACTCTCCGCACTCCAATCCTTACTTCACTCTACTGTCCAGATCCCTTTTATACAAAAATGTTCAGTACATATTTCCCCACTTTTCAAAACACTCCAGTGGTTGCCCATCCATCTCTGCATGAAACCAAAATTCCTCACAATTGGCTTCAAAGCACTCAATCACCTTGGCCCCTCCTATCTCACCTTGCTACTCTCCTACTACAACCCAGCCTGCACACTTTGCTCCTCTAATGCTAACCTTTTTACTGTGCCTTAATCTCATCTATCTCTCTGCCAACCCCTCGCCCACATCTTTCCTCTGGCCTAGAATAATAATAATAGTAATAATAATAATAATAATAGTATTCGTTAAGCGCTTACTATTTGCAAAGCACTGTTCTAAGCATTGGAATTCCCTCCCTCCTCAAATCCAACAGACAATTACACTCCCCCTCTCCAAAGCCTTATTGAGGGCACACCTCCTCCAAGAGCCCTTCCCTGACTAAGCCTTCCTTTGTTGTTCTCCCACTACCTTCTGTATCGTTCTGATTTGCTCCCTTTGTTCTTAATAGAAATAATAATAATAATGACATTTATTAAGCACTTACTATGTGCAAAGCACTGTTTAAAGCGCTGGGGGGATACAAGGTGATCAGGTTGTCCCACAGGGGGCTCACAGTCAATCCCCATTTTACAGATGACGGAACTGAGGCCCAGAGAAGTGAAGTGACTTGCCCAAAGTCACACAGCTGACAGTTGGCAGAGCTGGGATTTGAACCCATGACCACTGACTCCAAAACCCGGGCTCTTTTCCACTGAGCCACGCTGCTTCTCCACCCCCACCCCCAGCCACAAAGCACTTATGTACATATCTATAATTCATTTATTTATATTAATGTCTGTCAACCTCCTTCTAGACTGTAAGCTCATTGTGTTTTTTATTGCATTGTACTCTCCTAAGCACTTACTACTGTGCTCTGCACACAGTAAGCACACAATAAGTGCGATTGAATGAATAATAATTGTGGTATTTGTTAGGCACTTCCTACGTGCCAGGCACTGTACTAAGTGCTGGGGTGGATACAAGTAAATCAGGTTAGACACATCCCCTGTTTCATTTGGGACTCACAGTCTCAATCCCAATTTTACAGATGAGGGAACTGAGGGCCAAAGAAGTAAAGTGACTTCCCCAAGGTTACACAGAAGATAAATGGCAGAGATGGGATTAGAACCCATAACCTTCTGACTCCGAGGCCCATGCGCTATTCACAAAGCCGTGTTGCTTCCCAGGTTCTTGAGTATAAACTCCTTGCAGGCAGAGATCTTGTCTATTAACTGTCCAGTATTATATTCTCCCAAGTGCTTAGTACAGTGTTCTGCACATAGTAAATGCTAAATAATAATGATGTCATTTGTTAAACACTTACTCTGTGTGAAGCACTGTTCTAAGCACTGGGGGGGATACAAGGTGATCAGGTTGTCCCACATGGGGCTTACAGTCTTCATCCTCATCTTACAGATGAGGTAACTGAGGCTCAGAGAAGTTAAGTGACTTGCCCAAGGTCACACAGCAGACGTATGGCAGAGCCGGGATTACAATTTATGACCATAAATACCACTGTTTAGCTACTATGTATATCTTGTCTTAGGCCATCGAGTCAGTTCGACCCACAACGACACCACGGACACATCTTTCCCAGAACGTCCCGCTCTCCATCTGCAATCATTCTGGTAGTGTATCCACAGAGTTATCTTGGTAAAAATACGGAAGTGATTTACCATTTTCTCCTTCTCAGCAGCGAACTTGAGTCTCTGCCCTCGACTCTCTCCCTGGCAGCTGCTGCCCAGCATAGGTGAGTTTTGACTTGTAGCAGATTGCCTTCCACTCACTATCCACTGGCCAAGCTAGGAATGGAATGGGAATGCCTTTGCTTGATTCTTGCTCCTTAGCCAAGATCGGTAGAGTACTGGAAACTCTCCAGGTGCAACCCCGAAGGGGGACCAAGTATAAAGTAATTGCTTAATCATTCATTCACTCAATCGTATTTATTGAGCACTTACTGTGTGCAGAGCACTGTATTAAGTTCTTGGAAAGTACAATTTGGCAACAGAGACAGTCCCTACCCAACAACATGCTCACTATCTAGAGGGGGGAGACAGACAACAAAACAAGTAGACAGGTGTCAATACTATAAAAATAAATAGAATTATATATATATATATATATATATACATATATACATCATTAACAAAATAGAGTAATAAATATGTACAAATATATACATGTTCTGGGGGGAAGGGAAGGAGAAAGGGCAGAGGGAAAGAGTGGGGGTGATGGGGAAGGGAGGAGGAGCAAAGGAAAAAGGTGGGTGGCTCAGTCTGGGAAAGACTCCTGAAGGAGATGAACTCCCAGTAGGGCTTTGAAGGGAGGAAGAGAGCTGGCTTGGTGGATGTGTGGAGGGAGGGCATTCCAGACCAAAGGTAGGATGTGGGCAAGGTGTCGGCGGTGGGACAGGTGAGAACAAGGCACAGTGAGGAGGTTAGCAGCAGAGGAGTGGAGTTTGTGGGCTGGGCTGGAGAAGGAGAGAAGGGAGGTGAGGTAAGAAGGGGCAAGGTGATGGACAGCTTTGAAGCCAATAGTAAGGAGTTTTTGTTTGACACGGAGGTTGATAAGGCAACCACTGGCGATTACTGAGGAAAGGGGTGACCTGCCCAGAACGTTTCTGTAGAAAAATAATCCGGGCAGCAAAGTGAAGTATGGACTGAAGTGGGGACAAACAGGAGGTTGGGAGGTCAGAAAGGAGGCTGATGCAGTAATCCAGTCGGGATAGGTTAGTAATCATTTATTCAATATCAATATCATCCTTGGTCATTATCCACTGTGAGGAGAAGACCATCTGAGATCCAACAAGGTAAAGACCACCTGTTCAGCAGGCCCTCCCAATCACATGCCTGTACACCAGAAAGATTTAACAGCTGGGAAAGCCATCGTTTTCCCAAATGGTGACATTAAAACATTTTCCCAGAAAAGTAAAGAGGACAAGATCAAGGTGTTCTCATTTCTCATTTCTAAACGAGCCATGTTGGGTATTTCACAGCCCCCACTGCTGACAGAAAATACCTTGAAAGTGGAGCAACTGATTCATTCATTCATTCATTCAATCGTATTTATTGAGTGCTTACTGTGTGCAGAGCACTGTCCTTGGGAGAGTACAATATCACAATGAACACACACAGTCCCTGCCCACAGTGAGCTTACAGTCTTACAGACATTAATATTAGAATAAATTACAGATATGTACATAAGTTCTGTGAGGCTGGGATGGGGAGGAGAGATGAATAAAGGGAACACGTCAGAGTGATGCAGAAGAGAGAGGAAGAAGAGTCAGGGAAGGCCTCTTGGAGGAAATGTGCCTTCAATAAGGCTTTGAAGATGGGAAGAGAAATTGTCTGTTGGATATGAGGACGGAGGGAGTTCCAGGCCAGAGGCAGGATGTGGGCAAGATGTCAGCAGTGACATAGATGAGGTTTAAGAAAACTGAGAAGGTAGGTATTAGAGGAGCATGTGTGCAGGCTGCGCTGAAGTAAGAGAGTACTGAGGTGAGCTAGGAGGGAGCAAGGTGATTGAGAGCTACGAAGCCAATGGTTAATGGGCTAAATATCTTCCTGTTAGAGGAGGCTGAAAGACACATCTTGTCATGTGACCCCTACCTCATCCCCAGTGGATCCCCCAAGCTGACCAGAGGTGAAGCAAGTGTGTGGATCGTCCACCTATGGTAGGTGGGGCTAGGAGTGAGAAAACTAAATTGCAGAGCCCACGGAGAATGAGATGTAGGAGCAGGCCGCAGTACTGGGGGGCAAGACATAGAGACAATGGAATGCAACATGTCCTAATGGAAGAAACATGGGCCTGGGAGTTAAAGTACTTGGGTTCTAATCCTGGCTCTGACACTTTTCTGCTCTGACACCTTGGGCATGTCACTTAACTTCTCTGGGACTCAGTTTCCTCATCTGTAAAAATGAGTTTCAATTACTTCCCTCCTTCCTTAAATGGTGAACCCCATTTAGGAAAGGGATGATGTCTGACCTGATTATCTTATATCTACCCCAGCAATTATTATAGTGCCTAACACGTAATAAGTGCTTAACAAGTATCATAAAATAACTGCTTCAGCTGTACTTCTGCTTCTTTATCAGGTCCAAGGTGTGGAGCAGGCTAACTGTGGCTTTGCGTGGCTCAGTGGAAAGAGCACAGGCTTTGGAGTCAGAGGTCATGGGTTTGAATCCTGGCTCTGCCACGTCTGCTGTGTGACCTTGGGCAAGTCACTTCACTTTGCTGAGCCTCAGTTCCCTCATCTGTAAAATGGGGATTGAGACTGTGAGCCCCATGTGGGACAACCTGATCACTTTGTATCCCCCCAGTGCTTAGAACAGTGCTTTGCAAAAATGCCAGCATTATTATTATTATCCCTGCCCCCATATCTTGACTTCCTCTGTATAGATATCAGGCTCTATCTCGAGACATATTCCTGATAAGGAATGCACTCACAATCATATATAGATATGGACAGGGTTGTGATTTTAGATGTAGACATACTCACTTTTCCTATCCCACCTATATGAAGTTCCACCTATACGTAAGTGCTTAGTACAGTGCTCTGCACACAGTAAGAGCTCCATAAATACAATTGAATGAATGAACAAAGTAACAATAATCGTGGTAGTTGTTCAGTCCTTACTTGTGCCAAGAACAGTAGTAAACACTGGGGTAGATACAAGATAATCCGGCCTCACGTGGGGCTCACAGTCTAAGTAGAAGGGAGAACAAGCACTGAATCCTCATTTTGCAGGTGAGGAAACTGAAGATGCAGAGAAGTGAAAAAATGTGCCCAAGGTCTCACAGCAGGTACATTACTGGAGCCAGAATTTGAACTCAGGCCCTCTGACCCTCAGATCCAAGCTCTTCCCACTAGACTACACTGCTTCTACATTACTTAAATGTCTCTCTCCCCTACTAGATCATAAATTCCTTGAGATAGGGAATATGTCTACTAATTCCACCATAATCTCCCAAAGAGCTCAGTATAGTGCTCTACATACAGTAAGACATTCAGTAAATACAGCTTATTGATTGATTGATTGACTGATAGGTCTTTTCAGGTTAAAACCGCATCCCAACTCCATCCCTCCATATGTATTCACACAGAATAGCCATAGTCGTGTTACAGTAATCTGGTATCAACCAATCAAGCATACTTATTGAGCACTTACTGTGTGCAGAGCACTGGAGTAAACACTTGGGAGAGTACAGTATAATCCAATCAATCATATAACAAAGTTGGTAGACACATTCTCTGCCCACAACAAGCTTACAGTCCAGAGGGGAAGACAAACAACAATATAAATAAATAAATTATGGGTATGTACAGCAGTGCTGTGGGGCTGGGCTGAAGGGGAAAATAAAAGATGCAAATCGAAGTCCAATCATAATAATAATAATAATAGTGATGGCATTTATTAAGTGCTTACTATGTGCAAAGCACTGTTCTAAACGCTGGGGAGGTTACAAGGTTATCAGGTTGTCCCATGGGGGGCTCACAGTCTTAATCCCCATTTAACAGATGAAGTCACTGAGGCCCAGAGAAGTTAAGTGACTTGCCCAAAGTCACACAGCTGACAATTGGTGGAGCTGAAATTTGAACCCATGACCTCTGACTCCAAAGCCTGTGCTCTTTCCACTGAGCCATCTGCTTCTCTTCATGACTCAGAAGGGAGTAGGAGAAGAGGAAATGAGGGATTAGTTAGGGAAGGCCTCTTGGGGGAGATATATCTTCAGTAAAGCTATTTAAGTGGGGAGAATGATCGTCTGTAGAATATGAAGAGGGACAGCATTCCAGGCCAAAGGCAGGGTGAGGGCAAGAGATTGGTGGTGCGATAGACAAGATCAAAGTCTCTAATGCCAAAACAGGTTGGCATTAGAGGAGCAGGCTGGGTGGTAGTAGGAAAGAAATGAAGTACGGAAGGAGGAGGCAAGGTGAATGAGGGTTTTAAAGCCAATGGGGGGGGACTTTCTGTTTGATGCAGAGATGGATGGGCAACCACTGGAGATTGTTGAGGAGTAGGGAAACATGAACTGAATGGTTTTGTAGAAAATGTTCAGAACAACAAAGTATGGACTGGAGTGGACAGAGAGAGGAGACAGGGAGGTCAGCAAGGAGGCTGATACAGTAATCAAGGTAGGACAGGATAAGTGTTTAGATCAACTTGGTGGCAGTTTAGATGGAAAGGAAAGGGTGGACTTCGGCTAAGTGAAGGCTAAACCAGCAGGATTTAGTGACATTGAATATTTAGGTTGAATGAGAGAGAGGATAACATCACAGTTATGGGTTTCTGACCCTAAAGATGGTGGTGCTGTCTGCAGTGACAGGAAAGTCATGGGGAGGACAGGTTTTGAGAGGAAGATAAGGAATTCAGTTTGGGACATACTAAGTTTGAGGTGTCTCTGGGACACAGGCAGGAGGAAATGTGAGCCTGCAGAGAAGAAGAGGGATCAGGGCCTGAGATCTAGATCTGTGTACTGTCTAGATTGATTTAGTATGGCCACATAACCCAGAATTCTTCTCGGGACACAAACTAGCCCATTTCCTGCCTTCGGGCAGAAACCCACATACCCCAATTAAACTGTTGAGAATCTCAAATATCCTCAGTCATTGCCTGAAAGTGTTCTGCATACAGTAAGCATTCAATAAATACTATTAATTGATTGAAACATCCCAAATTGTGGAAACCCAACCCACAAATTCCCCTGGAGATGTGCTTCCATCATTTTAAAATAAAGCCAGAAAACTATGGAGAAAATAGGAACCATTGCACTTCCACATCCCTTGAAATCAGGCATAACTTCATGGGATGTGATTTCTCATAAGCATCAGTGAATTCAAAATCAATTATTTCTTACAGAATTCAAGCTTTGCGAAATATATCACTCTATAGGATGTTCCCAGGGGGAGGGCAGTTCCCAGAGTGAATATATTGAAAAGCAAAGAAAGGTAAGCGTGTATTTACCACCGACAAAAATGCAACAATAGGGTTTCAAATTGGAGAAAATGAGGATTCCCAGTGGAAACAGGGGAAAACCAACAGAAGTGCTAATGCTCTTATCAACAAATTGAGGGAGAATTTACTACAATATTGACTTCTCCATTTATTCTAACTGGTAATTATTGTTCAGTAAACTGTGCTATTTGGATTAGATACAACCAACTTGTAGGCCTTTTCGACACTGCCTCTTCACTGCTCCTTCTCTCCCTAAATATCTCTACACTCCGTTTTGCCCTTACCACAGTTAATGATGTGAACGTTAAGTGAACTTTTCGTCATTCCTTCTCAACCTGATTCTCTGCTCCAACTAGGATATCAACATAGTAAGGGGGAACAATGCTTAATAATAGCAAACTTCAGCCCACTCACCAAGTACATCTCCAAGGGGCCAGGAAGACAAAAGTGGATTGTGCGAACGTTTTTCTCCCTCGTCTTCATTTGCCTTGTACTGGCTTGACTGTAGTGTGTGGTTGGTGTGTCTGTATCGGAAATGGTTTAGAAAGTGCAGGACAACGTCCATCTTCGAAATCACCTAGGATGATAATGATGATGATGATGATTGTGGTATTTGTTAAGTATTTACCATGTGCAAGGCACTTTTCTAAGCACTGTGGTAATTCAGTTGGAAACAGTCCCTGTTCCACATGGGGCTTACAGTCTTAATCACCATTTTACAGATGAGGTAACTAAGGCACAGAGAAGTGAAGTGAGTTGCCAAAGGTCACACAGCAGACTTGTGGCAAAGCCAGGATTAGAACCCACATCCTCTGACTCTGAGGCCCATGCTACGCTGCTTCTCCACTTCCCTGTCTGGATTTCTTCTTGTCTTCACTGCTCTGAGCCAGTCCTTATGTGCATAGGACAATACCGGTGTCCATTTGCAAAATGGTTGCCAAATCTCCACAGTTCTGGGGATCCAACCAGGAGCAGCCTCATCGACTTTCCTTCCTGTAGGAGAGTATCCTCATATGCTGTCCCTGATTGGCAAGGGAGAAGACATGTTTGACCAGAGGAATGATTTTTTTTTTCCACTTTTCCTCACTAATGGTTCATTCATTCATTCAATCGTATTTATTGAGCACTTACTGTGTGCAGAGCACTGTACTAAGCGCTTGGGAAGTACAAGTTGGCAACATATACAGACGGTCCCTACCCAACAACGGGCTCACAGTCTAGAAATAATAATGGCATTTGTTAAGCACTTACTATGTGCAAAGCACATAGCACTGTTCTAAACGCTGGGGAGGATACAAAATGATCAGGTTGTTCCACGTGGGGCTCACAGTCTTAATCCCCATTTTACAGATGAGGTAACTGAGGCACAGAGAAGTTAAGTGACTTACCCAAAGTCACACAGCAGACATGCAGTGGAGTTGGGATTTGAACCCATGACCTCTTACTCCCAAATCCGTGCTCTTTCCTCTAAGCCTCGCTGCTTCTCATAGCATCATAATTATATCATCATTATCCTTATCAGTACTGATTGAGCTCTATGGATATAGAGCCCTGTACTACAGAAGCAGTATGGCATAGTGGATAGAGCGTAGGCCTAGGAATCAGAAGGTCATGGGTTCTAGTTCCCACTCTGCCAATTGTCTCCTTTATGACCTTGGCAAGTCATTTCACATCCCTGTGCCTTAGTTACCTCATCTGTAAAAACAGTGCCTGACACATAGTAAGTGCTTAGCAAATTCCATAATTATCATTATTATTATTATTATTACTAGATTCATGGGAGCGCAACACCAAAGTAAACGTCACAGCACTTGCCTGCAAGCAGGTTACAATTTATTCCACGAATGGGAACCCCAGAAGCCTGGTTCCACTCAAGCAAGTAGCTATCACTATTGCTTCTCACCAGAACAAGAGAAGTGCCACAGTCATGGTTCAGGTGGCTTTTCCCAGCCTACTCCCTTGACTCACTTGGTCCAATCTGGGCTCCCAGGAACAAGGCTGCGTCGTGTTTCATCATCAATCATATTTATTGAGCGCTTACTGTGTGCAGAGCACTGTATTAAGCGCTTGGGAACTACAAGTTTGCAACATATAGAGACAGTCCCTACCCAACAGTGGGCTCACAGTCTAAAAGTTTCCACCAGTCTGCCTGCACTTCAGGGCACTCCATCTAAGGCAGCAGTGGGGTAAGGATACAGCTCTACTGAGAACTCACCTCCTCCAAGACACCTTCCCAGACTAAGCCTCCTTTTTCATCTCCTCCTCCCATCCCCCCCCGACCCTACCTCCTTCCTCTCCCCACAGCACCTGTATATGTTTGTACAGATTTATTACTCTATTCATTTTACTTGTACATATTTGCTATTCTATTTATTTTGTTAATGATGTGCATTTAGCTTTAATTCTATTTCTTCTGACGACACCAGTCCACGTGTTTTGTTTTATTGTCTGTCTCCCCTTTCTAGACTGTGAGCCCGTTATTGGGTAGGGACCATCTCTATATGTCGCCAACTTGTACTTCCCAAGCGCTTAGTACAGTGCTCTGCACAAAGTAAGTGCTCAATAAATATGATTGAATGAATGAATGAATACAGGGACCCTCAACTTCAATCTATCTATCAGCTACCTGTGCTGACATCAGGGATTCTGGGTGTGGCTCTCAGGCAGGACTACACATTTATACACAGACCTACTAACTTTGTCGACAAAGAACAACTCCCACAAATGTTAGCTTGGCACGGTGGACCAGGAATTAATTTTTTTACTAGAAAAATTGCTTGGAAACCTATCCCTGACCCAGGCTGACTCAGCTGCGGGCACTGGACCAAGCATTTACTTTTTGAAGTTTCTGTCCAAGGGGATTTGAGGAATGGGCAGTCTTTTAGTGCTGAGTAGTCAGAACATCAGGTCTTGGAAGCTGAACATCAGCCATGGAAGAAACATCTAGAAATACAGTATTGGTGAGCCCTGGTGGTGAACCGAAAAGATTGAAAGCATCAATTGTTTGAAGTGCCTTTCTTCCCAAGCAAATACATTTGAGTTCGCAGGCCCTGCGATTTTTATCTTATTGCCCTGTGAAGCAGTCATGAATTAGTAAAGTTCACCCGTGGGGAACTGTTGGATTTTACTTTCCAAATAGGAAAGAGATTTTGTTCTGTTAACTTTGAGGTCATTTTTATGATTTATTAAACAGGACCACAATGATCATTTCCCAGGTGTATTAAAATAGAGCATGTGAGCAATTAACCATTAGGAGATAACGTTTGCAGCTTCCTATGAAAACTCTGCAGCTAAATTGATTTGGGAGAATAACTAAATACCCAGACTAAGGAGGGTAATTTTCAATATAAGTTTTTCACCCAGGAAAAATCAGCCCAACATAATTCAACTGCTTTTCTTGCTTTGGCTTTTTCTTGGATGTAGGGCTATTATTTCCTAAGGGTTTGCACCGTGTTAAATGGCATAACCTGAAGACAGAGGCCAGGCTGGAGAAATGCGTGGTCCTTTAGGTGGACCACAAGTCAGGCCCTGATGACCATAGGAGAGCCCTGCCCTGCCCCTCACCTCCATTTTAGCACAGAACCCAAAATGAGGATTAAGACTGTAAGCCCCATGTGGGACAACCTGTTCACCTTGTAACCTCCCCAGCACTTAGAACAATGCTTTGCACAGAGTAAGTGCTTAATAAATGCCATCAAAAAAAACCCCCCACAACCCCCCAAAAAACAAAAAGTGGCCTTTAAGCAGTTGTCTTGTGGTCTGTCCTGTCTTATTTGGGAGCGGACTTCTCACCCTGGGAAGGCTAGAAGAGTTTATCCACTATCTACAGCATGGGAGGAGTTGTCTTTTCAGCCTCAACTCACCCCAAGATAACTCACCACCAATAGTGTGATACACACACACATACATATACACACACACACACACACACACACACACACACACATTTGCTTTAGATCAAAAGGCTGTTGGGATGACACATAGTAGGTGCTTAACAAATACCATAAAAAAGTCTCCCAAGTGAAGTTCCACAAAGTAGCTTCAAGTTGTTGAAACTGTCTTTCTGAGCATCCTCAATGATCAGCTCTCCCTTCACTCTTGCTGGACATCTTCTGCCTCCCTTCCTCCCCCTCCTCCCGCCCCTTGCTCCTGTCATTTCTAGTCTGAGCTACTCTCACCATCATGATAACAAGGAGACCAAGGGAAACAAAATGTCAGAATATTTCTTGCCATTTTGTGGAAGAGAGAACATAGGAGAGAAGAAAAGTTTTAAGGGAAACAAAAAAAAAATGATGGAATTTGTTACATACTATGTGTCAAGCATTCTTCTAAGCACTGGCATAGATACAAGCTTGGACACAGTCCCTATCCCATATGGGGCTCACAGTCTTACTCTCCATTTTACATTTGAGGTAGCTGAGGCCCACAGAAGTGAAGTGACTTGCCCAAGGTCACACAGCAGACAAGTAGTGGAAACAGGATTAGAACCCAGGTCCTTCTGACTCCAAGACCTGTGCTCTGTCCACTAGGCCATGCTTCTTGTCAGGTGAAGAAATCCTTGTGGAAATATTGGAATCTTCTGATGGAAGAGATCAGGGCAGGTTCTGTTCAGCCCTAATTCTCTCCTCCCTCCTCTCCTCTCCTTTCTCTCTCCCTCTCCCTTTCTTTTTTTCTCCCCTCCTCTCACCCAAGGAACTTCAGGACTGACTAATACTCTGACCAACAATCTTGTCCAGAGAGACTCTGCTTGGATCTCTAATAGGCCTCCCTGCCATCTCCCTGTTCCTGCCGCTTTCTCAATTCCACCTCGAGTTTGTTCTCACTAATTTGGAGCAGCTTACTAGTTCTTTAAGGCAACTATTCTCTGTGTATGGTTCCTATAATGAGAAAATTATTTCAAGTGTTAATTCAGAAAGCACTCAGTCCTCATGATTGTTCATTCTGGACGAGTGAGATCCAAATTGGAGACGCTTTCTGGTACTTAATCATGACCTGATTGATCAGTGTCTCATGATATCACCATTTCTGTTAAATTGATCATTCCGGAACATTAACTCACTCTGCCAAAGCCCTGCATGTATCTTGAGCCTGATATTCTGCCCATTTTAAGGGTAACTTTGAAAAAGAAGGTTAAATATAATCAAAAATTCATTCATTCATTCAATCATATTTATTGAGCTCTTACTGTGTGCAGAGCACTGTACTAAGTGCTTGGAAAGTACAATTTGTCAACAGATAGAGACAATCCCTACCCAACTACGGGCTCACAGCCTAGAAGGGGGAGACAGACAACAAAACAAGTAGACAGGCATCAATAGCACCAAAATAGATAAATAGAATCATAGATATATACACATCATTAATAAAATAAATAGAATAATGAATATGTACAAATATACACAAGTGTTATGGGGCAGGGAAGGGGGTAGAGCAGAGGGAGGGAGTAGGGGCGATAGGGAGGGGAGGAGGAGCAGAGGTTAAGGGGAGGTTCAATCTAGGAAGGCCTCCTGGAGGAGTTGAGCTTTCAGCAGGGCTTTGAAGATGGGGGAGAGCTAGTTTGGCAGATGTGAGGAGGTAGGGCATTCCAGGCCAGGGGAAGGACGTGGACCAGGAGTTGATGGTGGGACAGGCAAGAATGAGGCCCAGTGAGGAGGTTAGGGGCAGAGGACTGGAGTGCACATGCTGGGCTGGAGAAGGAGAGAATAGAGGTGAGGTATGAGGGGGCAAGGTGATGGAGAGCTTTGAAGTCAATAGTGAGGAGTTTTTACTTGATACGAAGATTGATAGGCAACCATTGGAGATTTTTGAGGAGGGGGGTGACATGCCCAGAGCGTTTCTATAGAAAGATAATCCAGGCAGCAGAGTGAAGTATAGACTGAAGTGGGGAGAGACAGGAGGTTGGGAGATCAGAAAGAAGGCTGATGCATCCACCCTAGTGAGTGGAATTTTTTATAGTGTGGTCTCCTACCTTAAAGGAATGACTAGCGGAACTAAGGGTTCTTCCAGTCAGACTTAGTGATTCAGGAAAAATTAATCCATGCACTTGCACACGTGTGTGTGTGTGTGTGTGTGTGTGTGTGTGTGTGTGTGTGTTAGCATGTATCTGAAAACATCTTGGCTACAATTTCCCAACTCAAAAATCTCCAATTCCAAATTTGGCAATTAGCAATTGGCAACTAACCAATTCAGCAGTTTGCAATCAGCCTGCTGGAGTAGAAACAAAGTCATCTGTTCCTAGGAGGGAGGGTGTTCAGATGGGACTTTAGGATGTTGGATTGAGGGGCTCAACTTGGATGACTAATCCAAGCCTACCATGTCTACTGTGAGTGGTCCGGTTTTGGCACCGTCATGTTGAGTTCTGGTGTTAACTTTGGCCTGCCTGGAGATACTGATTCTTTCCTACTGGTGGTAATGCCTGGGGCCATTTATCTCCGCTGGGAAAAAAGACCTGTGAAAGCCCCTCTCTCTGTGAAGGAGGCTCATTAACCCCACTGAAGAATGCCATTCAGAAGTAGTGGTGGACGATAAATAGCACTCTCATTTTGAGAGACATCAGGGGTGATTTTTTTTTCCATTTGGACAGTTTTATGAAGCTTCTCATTACTAATTGTCATTTGGAGTGCTCTCACTAATGTGTCTTGTTACGGTTCAGATAGTTTCTGATACAATTCTCTTCCAGGTGTCCTTTTAAAATTTGTCTGAAACATTAGGCCAAAGTTTAAGTATTCAAAACAACATAAACTCACAGGTCTCTGCTGAAGGTCACCAGCTCTTTGGCCCGCCATTTATCAGAGACCCATCCTCCTCTCTGCCCCTTCCTCAAGGAGCCAAGATATTTGCACAGTGTGACATTCACCCCATCTCTAAATGAAGAAGGATTGAGTAAACTCATATTTGTTCAAAGCTAATTCCTCTTTTTGAGCACAAAGGGCATAGAGGTTGTGTGTGTGTGTATGTGTGTGGGCATGCTTATACAAACATTCCTATTCAGAAAGGTGTCTGAAGATGCTTCAAAGCACCTAGAATTGCCTTTGACATTTGAAGATGGTACCCGCAATGGAGAATAAGGGTCCATGGGAGGGTGGAGATAAGAAAGCAGTGTGTCAATGGCTGTCCTTTTTTCATTGAACCCACATACACATCAATGTCCTGTGTGTGGCTTCTGCAGTCTTTTGCTGCCCTTGACATCATTTTAAACCTTCCCTTTTATATTGTGAGCATCTTCCATCCTGAGAAACAGGGACAATATTTAATTCATTCATTTATTCATTTAAACATATTTACTGAGTGCTTACCGTGTGCAGAGCACTATACTAAGCACTGGGAAGTACAAGTCGGCAACATATAGAGATCATCCCTACCCAACAATGGGCTCACAGTCTAGAAGGGGGAGACAGACAACAAAACAAAGCATGTAGACAGGTGTCTAAACCTTCAGAATATATGGAATTATTTATTCCTACCTGTGTATTCTCCCTTAGAGCTTAGGACAGTGCTCTCATACAGTAAGTGCTTAATAAAAACTATTACTGCAGCTATTCCTTGGTTTAAAGCCTTTGTTCAAGCAGAGAAAATCTAATTCTGCTAGAAGCACACAGACATTATTATTATTGTTATTATCAGTATCACTATAAGAATATAAGAATAGTGGTAGGAATCACTGATTTACAGTGGAATCTGTAAGCCCAAAGTCTTGTCTGGATGTCAGGCAGAATTAAAGCCTTGTTCATATTGAATTAAATTGTACTTTTTCCCCTTAGCTTGATCATTCGGATTCTCTTTCAACCGAAAGCATTGGCAGTAGACGGGAATACACTGGAAAGAGAAAACACCAATCGTTTTGGAAAATAAGAGGAAAAAAAATCAGAAGTCAAGCAGAGCCAAAAGATTTTGGAGAAGTGACAGAGTTAAGGAAGATTTGAGAAGGAAAGAAAAATAATGAGCAACATCTCCAGCTGGTGCTCTTATAGTTGTGGCATTGCATCTTGGGAAAAATAAAACAGATTTGCCCTCTCCTGCCATGTTCTCCACTCCTAGGCAGTAACAATCTGTAGGATTCATCACTCTTTGCAGAAAATGCAAAAGAAGTTGGTGGGGGAGTGGAGCAGTGGCCACTGCACTGTCAATCAGTCAGTCACTCATTTATTGAGTGCTTACTGTTTGCAAAGATCTGTACTAAGTGCTTGGGAGAGTACAATACAACATGGCTCAGTGGAAAGAGCACAGGCTTTGGAGTCAGAGGTCATGGGTTCAAATCCCTGCTCTGCCAATTGTCAGCTGTGTCACTTTGGACAAGTCACTACACTTCTCTGTGCCTCGGTTACCTCATCTGTAAAATGGAGATGAAGACTGTGAGCCGCCCGTGGGACAAACTGATTACCTCGTAACCTCCTCAGGGCTTAGAACAGTGCTTTGCACATAGTAAGCGCTTAATAAATGCCATTAACAGCATAATAGAAACATAACTTCCCACAACAAGCTTACAGTCTAGAGGGGAAGATAGACAGTAATATAAATACAGAAATTACAGCTCACTGTGCCTCATTTTTGCAGGTCCCACCATTGACCCCTGGCCCATGTCCTACCTCTGGCCTGGAATGACCTCCCTCCTCAAATCTGCCAAACAATCACACTTCCCTCCTTAAAAGTCCTCCTGAAGGCTCACTTCCTCCAAGAGGCTTTCTCAGCCTAAGCCCCCTTGTCTTCAGCTCTCCTTCCCCTCCAGCTCACTTTGCTCCACCCGCTCTCCCCACCCCATATCACTTCTGTATATATGTACATATCTATAATTCTATTTATAGTGATGCTTGTTTTGATGTCTGTCTCCCCCCTTCTAGGCTGTAAGCCTGGTGTGGAAAGGAATTTTCTCTCTTTATTGCTGAATTGTACTTTCCAAGCACTTAGTACAGTGCTCTGCAAATAACCACTCAATAAATGTGATTGAATGAGTGAATGAATGAATGAATGATGTGGGGCTGGCTGGGGTGGGGGGGGAGGGGGGTGAACAAAGGGATCACTGATGACAGAATCATGAGTAGACTTTGCCTAATGCAGCATGTCTTCCCCAGCCCCAGCCCACCTGGTGCCTTGCCCTAGAGAGCATTAAGCCCCATCTCTAATGGGCCCAAATTGTGCCCCGTAAATTATAATTCTCTACCTTAGTTGGCATTAGAGTTTCAATATGGGCTATAAGCAGAGTCTAGGTGGGAAATTGAGTCAGACCATGTGTGAATGAAAGATTTTAAAAGAGAATAAACCAAAGCAAAGAGCAAAGAGAGTAAACCAAGAGAAAGCAAAACTACTTAAGATTGGAGAAAGTTGGGAAATTTCAATCTATCAGTGGTATTTATTAAGTGCTTACTATGTGCAGAGCACTGGGTGATGAAGAGTGACTCATTCATTCAATTGTATTTATTGAGCACTTACTATGTGCAGAGCACTGAGACATGCAGAGTGTCATTTTGTTCAGTGGTGATGTAGCAGCTCAATGTAACCAACTACTGAATGACAGAGTATTCATTCAATCATATCTATTGAGTGCTTACTGTGTGCAGAGCACTGTATTAGTGCTGCCCTGAATGCCGATGGCTTCCTTTGCTCTTCCACCCAAACACCCAGACCCATAGCACTTACATATTATATCTGTAATTTTATTTATTGGTATTGAAATCTATCTCCCCACACCCCTAGACTGTGAGCTCACGGTGGTCAGGGAATGTCACTGTTCATTGTTGTATTGCACTTTCCCAAATGCTTAGTACAGTGCTCTGCCCACCAGAAGTGCCTAATAAATACGATTAAATGAATATGAAATGGAAAAAAGCCACCTAGAAACCTGGACGATATCCAGGCTCACCCGACCCAACTCCAAAGATGGAGTGGGCATTGGAAGGCAGGAGAGGAGAGGAGAAGAGGGGAAAGGAGGGGACAAGAGTAGAGAAAAGGAGAGCTTAGTACAGTGCTAGGTATGTAGTAAGCCCTTAACAAATACCATTAAAAAAAGTTCTGGACAGGATGGGTGGGCACGCCCAAAATTAGGAGTGTTCCCCCTTCAGACCATAAGTTGTGGGCACCTGTTTCCCTTACACAAAGCCCATAATTCCTTAATTCGGCCCCGTCTCTTCTTTAGGCCTCAGTTTTCTGGGAAGCAAGTACTCAGGTAAAACATTAATTATTCCAGTAAAACAATGGGTCTGGAGATAAGGAGAAACAGTCAAACCCTCTCCAGAATAGCTGCAATTTACTATTGTGCTGGCATGGCTAGCTCATTTTAGATGAGACGGTCAGGAGAATGTTTTACAAAGGAGTAAATCACAAGAGAATTTAAACAACTTGTTAGATGTCCCACAGTGACAAAACGGAGATCATCATATTGCAACCTGGACACCTTATCTCCATTTCCCATTCAGTCTTCCTCGTAGTGAAGCGTGTGGCCACCATAGTGACTGAAGCCATGTTTGCACATAATGTATTATTACCCCGTGTCTATGTCAAATCTCTTTTTTTATTTTTTCTGTTGATTCTGATGTACCACTTGACTGAAAGCCAATGAGTATTTATTCATCTTTCCAAAGGATTGCAAGCGCATGACAGTTTTCAAGAGAATAGTAATCCTGAGGATTTCCACATCAAAGTTTCCCTACCCAATTTTACGCAAATTACAATGATTTATGATAATTGTTTTCAAACCTTGCTACTCTCCTGAAAGATGGCTTCACTGGAGGAATGTACTTTCCGGGTTGGTTGATTAAAAGCTACAACCTTGTTTAGGACTCCATTAAAAGCCTTGTTACCACAGGTTCAGTTCTTGTCAGCCCAGATTGATCAAACCCCTTAGCATAGCCTGTCAAACTTTTAGGGCTGATGTTCATATCTCAAAAAAATCAAAGTACTGATTATGTCTTGGATAAGCAAAGTCGTGATCCAGGACTCCTGGGGTAATGCAGGATTCAGACTGCTGAATATGGAATGGAGAGTCAATAAAACAGAATAATAAATTACAATCTGGGATGAAGTACTTTTCAGCTGCAACACAGAAGCACATTTCCTGGGCAGGTACTGAAAGCTCTGAGCAGTCCAACTCATATAATTTTTGATTTGGATCATTTTTCCCCTTGGCACACTGGCCTCATTCACACAGAAACTCATCTGGTATTTTTCAGCCCACTCAGCCATCTGAGATGACTCTTGGTATGATAGAGCTACAACACTTTTTCAGAGGAAGGACTCTGGGGACACCCCAGGCTTCAGTTCATTCAGGGGCTGCCATTTTCTCATCTCCTCACCACATACCCTGAGATTGTCGTCATCAAGAGCATTTGTGTACCTAGCTCACACCCTCAACTAGGTTGCTTCCCCTCCCATAATTAATATTCACGTCCATCTCTTCCACTAAATTAAAAGATCCCTGAGGACAGAGATTGTGTCTGTTTATTCTTTTGTACTCTCCCAAGCACTTAATACAGTGCTCTGCACACAGAAAGCAACCCTTGTTTGATTGGTCATATATGTGCTATCATTCCCTTTAATTGTAATTTATTTAAGTTTCTGTCTCCCCCACTAGGCTGTAAACTCCTTGAGGGCAGGGATCATGTCTTCTAACTCTGCTGTTCTCTCCCAAGCACTTAGTACAGTGCTTGGTTTAATAGAAAGAGCACAGGCTTGGGAGTCAGAGGTTGTGGGTTCTAATCCTGGCCCTGCCACTTGTCAGCTCTGTGACTTTGGGCAAGTCATTTAACTTCTCTGGGCCCTAGTTACCTCATATGTAAAATAGGGATTAAGACTGTGAGCCCCATGTGGGACAACCTGATTACTTTGTATCTATCCCAGTGCTTAGAACAGTGCTTGGCACATGGTAAGCGCTTAACAAATACCATCATTATTATCATTATTATTAGTACACAGAAAACATCCACAGCTTGACTTATTGATCTTATAAATGCTATCATTCACTTTAACTGTTAAGTCTTTGTCTTTCCCACTAAGCTGTAAGCTCCTTGAAGGCAGGGACATTGTGCTAACTCTTCTGTTCTCTCCCAAGTACTTAGTACAGTGATTAGCACACACTAGTTGATAAATGATATTGATTAAGTGGCTCCTCCAGACCAGGAAGGGGCTGTGCTTTAGGGAACCCCAGATTTTGGGTATCTTTCAGAAGCAGCATGGCCTAGTGGATAAAGCAAGGGCTTTGGAGTCAGAAGGATCCAGGTTCTAATCTCAGCTGTTTGACCTTGGACAAGTCACTTCATTTCTCTCTACCTCATTTA
The DNA here is from genome assembly GCF_015852505.1 of Tachyglossus aculeatus. NCBI lineage: Eukaryota > Metazoa > Chordata > Mammalia > Monotremata > Tachyglossidae > Tachyglossus > Tachyglossus aculeatus. The sequence goes on along the minus strand of NC_052066.1, from coordinate 98,768,584 downwards.
TCTCATCTGTAAACTGGGGACTGAGACTTTGAACCCTAGGTGGCATAGGGAAGGTGTCCAACCTGATTACCTTGTACCTACCCCAGCACTTAGTATAGTTCCTGGTACATAATAAGTGCTTAAATACCATATTAAAACAAAAAACAAAGAAAAAGAACCTGGCCTTCTCCGGACAGGCATGAGAATTGTTCTATCGGAACCAAAGAGTTAGTTGTGACATCCCCAGAATCAAAGTTTCATGGGGACAGCCCTGAGGGGAGCTACTATGGTAAATGCACCTAGCCACAGATCAAGGGAGGAGTGCCTTCAAGGCTTGGCTGTCAGTCTGGAAGTCTCATCCCGAGCTTCTCTGGAATGTCAATGGCTTTTTCCAAAGGTTCTCCGGAGTGGTTGGGGTTATTGCAGAATGTTGTGGGAGTCTGGAAGGTGATCAGCCAATCGTTAAAATAACTCAGGCCTAAATCATCTCGTTTCTCAAAGCCAGGTGGAAGGGTCTGTCAATTCTGAATGTACGTTTAAAATGGAAGATTCCTATTTATGCTTTTGAAAGAGATGAGAGGATGGTACTCTGAATGGGATCTTGGGCCACTGAAGTTAATGTAGCCAATCAATCATTTATTGAGCGCTTACTGTGTGCAGAGCACTGTACTAAAACCTGGGGAGAGTACAATACAACAACAAGCAGACATCCTCTGCCCAAAGTGAGTTTACAGTCTAGAGGGGGAGGTAGACATTAATATAAATAAATACATTACAAGTATGTAAATAAGTGCTGTGGGGCAGGAAGGAGTGATAATAATAATAACGATGGCATTTATTAAGCTCTTACTATGTGCAAAGCACGGTTCTAAGCGCTGGATGGTTAAAGGGAGTAAGTCAAAGTGACACAGAAGGGAGTGGGAGAAGAGGAAATGACGGCTTAGTTAGGGAAGGCCTTTTAGAGGAGATGTGCCTTCAGTAAGCCTTTGAAGGTGGGGGAGAGTAATCGTCAGAAATGAGGAGGGAGGGCATTCCAGGCCATATGCAGGATGTGGGAAAGCGGTCAACAGCAAGCTAGATTAAATCGAGATACTGAGAGAAGGTTAGCATTAAAGCAGAAGAGAGCTCAAAAATGTGCATTTCTCAATTATTCAGGACTCATTTTTAAATCAGTAAGTTTCAAGGAATAATATAAGCTAGAAACACTTTTCAATTGTGGAGGTGCTGTGTGGCCATCAGCACAAATGGAATCATTGTGCCTGACATGTTTTCCTAGAACCAAGACGATCTATCCCCCCTGCTGGAATAGACTTGGACCCAGTGGGTTTAATGGGCTAAAACCAGTTATAATGTCAAATAATCGAGATAACATGAAGACACCTACAAAATGGAGAGGGCATAGATTTCATCAAGCCTCAGGAGAAGGGGTGGGAACAGCAGTAGCTTTTGAGGCTCCTGAAAAAAGAGAACAGAAGAGACAGCTGCTCAAGATGGAAAAGAGATAAAAGTTGAGGAAAGTAGAAGAGAGCAGTGAGGGGAAAGGAGTTGAGTGAAAGCCACACTGTGGAAGAAGAAGGAGGCAGAAGCTAAACAGGGACAACCCTGGGGGAGGGCAGATAGTAAAGGGGACGGCAAGGAGAATGGGTGGGGGTAACATCATAGTCAACCCAAGTTTATAGTTTTACCATTGGCTTTAAATCAAACTCCTTTAAGCACTCAATCAGCTTTCCCCATTCTACCTCACTAATCTCCTACTACAGCCCAGCCTGCACACTCTGCTTCTTTGATTCCAGCTTGTTCAATGTGCCCAACTCTCATCTATCTCACCGCTGACCCCTTTCCCCTGTCCTCCCCCTAGCCTGGAACTCCCTCCCCTTCCATATATGCCACCTTCAAAGCCTCTCCACCTTCAAAGCCCTACTAAGATCACATTCCTTCCAAGAGGCCTTCCCCAATTAAGCCCTCTTCCCCCCCCCCCCCCCCCCCCCCCCCGCCATTCTGAGTCATTTCTGAGTCATTTTGCACCTCAATCTGTGACCCTAGGACATCACCCTCAACCCCACAGCTCTTATGTGCGTATTTTTAAATTATATGTTATAAATTACTTATTTATTCATATTGTTATCTACCTCCGCCTCTAGCCTGTAATCTTGTTATGGTCAGGGAACATGTCTGCTAATTCTGTTGTATTGCATTCTGTCATGCACTTAGTATAGTGCTTGGCACATAGTAAGCACTCAATAAATATAATTGATTGATTGATGATCCTGTACATGTACAATCCCCTGAAGCTTCCTGTACTCCAGAAACCAACTGAACAAACGTTTCAAAGTAGTTTTCATTTAGACTTTCACTAATCCAGGCTTAATCTGCCCACTTAGTACAAAATAGGGTAAGCTGAGATTTCCCAGTAACAGGAAATAACACTTGAGTTTGGTTACCTGGTAAATTGGGGTAAAAATGAACCCAGATATTTACTAATTCTATTTACTAAGTGTTCCCAAATCTTTCTATGACCAGCTAAAATGGTGAAATTATTTTATTGAAATACTAAGATTGATTGGTATTAGTAGATTAAGATGTCCCACACTCCAGACTGAATTTACTGTTGAAATGTGAGTCTGGATTTGCTTCAGGCAAAATTCAGGACTGGGATCAAGTTGTTTGAACCCCATGAGGACTCACTGTTCCAACTGAAAATTTGAGGTTGAGTATAACTCCTATGTGATCTGATGAACATGCTCAGAAAGTCAAATGTCATGTCTGGTGGGAGCTGGGAGGGCAGTTCACAACTCATCCTCACAGAGAAATCTGGACACCACTAAGAAGCAGTGTGGCTTAATGGATAGAGCCCAGGCCTCAGAGTCAGAAGGACCTGGGTTATAATATCAGTTCCCCCTCTTGTCTACTGTTTGACCTTGGGCAAATCACTTAACTTCTCTGTCTTTCAATGGTGTGCTGGTCTACTTTGAGCAAGTCACCTAGCTTCTCTGTGCATCAATTACCTCATCTGTAAAATGGGGATTAAGACTATCCCCATGTGGGATAGGGGCTCTGTCCAACCTGAAAAGCTTGTATCTAGCTCAGTGCTTAGTACAGTGCTTGGCACATAGTAAATGCTTAATAAATATCATATAGTATAATTATTATTATTATTAATAATAAGCCCATTTCTATGCAGCAGCCTAGAGCATATATTCTTCTTAAAGCTACAAGACATAAACTTCCAGACTGAGAGATCCTTTTCTAAATTTAAATAAGTTATTCTCCGAGGTGCTGGGAAGGGAAGGAGAGAAAGTGATTCCTAATCCATATTAAAAAATAGCAGCACATTTATTTTTTGATACCTATGATGAACTCAGAATAGTACCAGAGCCAAGGCAGAAATTAATATCCAACTGTTTTATCTCTTGCTATAAAATGAGTCGCCTTCTTCCTTTGATGATACTTTGGGTCCCCGGAGATTTAGAGCACACTTATTTTCTGCAGTAGTTTATTTCTCCAAAGTTCCCTGCCATCACATTGCTTTGCCATTGAGTCAGAAATCAAGTTTAAAATTAGCACCCACTTAGCAAACTATTACAAAAAAAGCCTACTCTTTTCCACAAGCTGATTCCCAAAACCATCTCTGCATTAATCACCAGTCTGGTTTCAAATAGAAAATTTCATTTCAGTATTCTCCTCAGAACACTCATTCCTCTGAAGACAAAGCCCTTCAAAACCTAGAAAAGATTCTAATAGGAAAAAACCCGGCCCTTGTTCCAACTATTGAGGAAGTCATAGCAGTGGTCAGGATGATGTACTCTGGAAATTACTTAATAAATCTGACTTCTCTGTTCTAGTTCATTAAGATTCTGACACCGAGAGCCAGAGGAGGAGGTACCTTATCTGATGTATTCTTTATCATCAGTGGGCCTAGGTTTTTTCAGTTATTTATCTGCAGTAATATTTTAGAATGCCACTGGTGACGTAGGAGCAAGTGGTAAAATACATTCCCCTGAGAAACTCTTCCAACTCCACAGCAATATCCAAAGTCCTAGAGACAATCATTCGAGAATTGTTATAATACAGATGCCTGTGTCCTAGAAGCACACACCCAAGGGAACATGCAAAGGTGTGTATTATCATTATTTATTTATATTATATTTTATCCATTATTATTTATTTATATTAATGTCTGTCTCTCCTTCTAAACTGTAAGTGTGTCTCCTGCTCTAGACTGCAAGCTCTTTGAGGACAGGGAACATATCTGCCAGCTCTGCTGTACTGTATTATTCCTAGTGTCTCCCCGTTTTAGACTGTGAGCCCACTGTTGGGTAGGGACTGTCTCTATATGTTGCCAATTTGTACTTCCCAAGCGCTTAGTACAGTGCTCTGCACACAGTAAGCGCTCAATAAGTACGATTGATTGATAGTGCATAGTACATTGCTCTGCATACAGTAAGCGCTTGGTAGAGACCATTAGCCGTTTGACCAAATGTAAACCGATTCCTCAAATAAGCCTGGCACGATGGACTCACAATAAATCTAAAGATTGCACTTAGAACAGTGCTTTGCATATGGTAAGTGCTTAACAAATACCATCATTATTATCAGGTTGAAGCAAGGAGGCTGTGCAGAGTACTGTACTAAACACTAGTCTTGTCTTCTGCTGTCAAGTCGTCTCCGACCCATAGCGACACCAAGGACACATCTCTCCCAGAACGCCCCACCTCCATCTGCAATCGTTCTGGTAGTGGATCCAGAGAGTTTTCTTGGTAAAAATCCAGAAGTGGTTTCCTATTGCCTCCTTCCATGCAGTAAACTTTGGTCTCCACCCTCAACTCTCTCCCATGCCACTGCTTCCCAGCCCAGGGGAGTTTTGACTTGTAGCATATTGCCTTCCATTCACGAGTCACTGCCCAAACTAGGAATGGAATGGGTAGGCCTCTGCTTGACTCGCCCTCCCATAGTCGAGACTGGTAGAGTATTGGAAACTCTCCAGGTGTGACCTGAGAGGAAACTAAGCACTAGGGAGTGTACAATATAACATAGTTGGTAGACACATTCCCTGCCCACAATGACTTCAACACCATCACATAATTAATAATAATAATAATAACGATGGTATTTGTTAAGCACTTACTATGTGCAAAGCACTGTTCTAAGCGCTGGGGGGATACAAGGTGATCAGGTTGTCCTACAGGGAGCTCACAATCTTCATCCCCATTTTACAGATGAGGTAACTGAGGCACAGAGAAGTTAAGTGGCTTGCCCAAGGTCACACAGCTGACAAGTGGCTGAGGCAGGATTTGAACCTGTGACCTGTGATTCCCAAGCCCACACTCTTTCCACTGAGCCACGCTGCTTCCCTGTTACCTAGGCAGCCCACTGACTAATAACAGGGAAGATCAGGAAGTGGAAAATTGAATCAAGAAGAACAGCACACCATTGGAAGACCATTAGAATATTGTGGTAGTGTGGTATTAGTTTCCAAATGAACCAAGGATTACTAATTTTTCTTTTATTATGGCATTTCTTAAGTGCTTACTATGTGCCAGTCACTGTATTAAAGCACTGGGGTAGGTACAAGCTGATCATGTTGGACACAGTCCACGTCCCGCATGGGGCTCACAGTCATAATCCCCATTTTCCAGATGACTGTAAGCTTGTTGTGGGCAGGCAGGAAATGTGTCTACAAACTCTGCTACATTGTACTCTCCCAAACATTTAGTAAAATGGTGTGTACGCAGGAAGTATTCAATAAGTATGATTGATTGATGAGAACTGAGACACAGAGAAGTTAAGTGATTTGCCCAAGGTCACACAGCAGACAAGTGGTCCAGCTGGAATTTACAGCAGGGAAAGCATTAATACCATCAAGATCTCTGTCCACTTGCTCACATAAGCTGTCTTAATTACCAGAGTAAATCATATCACTTTGATGTGGGAAAATTTCTGAACAATAGTGTTTAGGTGGCCAGTGAATCTGACAGGTTTCATCCTTCCTCTGAGACCTCGGTTAATCATGAGCCCATTATTGGGTAGGGTTTGTCTCTATTTGTTGCCAAACTGTAGTTTCCAAGCGCTTAGTACAATGCTCTGCACACAATAAGCGCTCAATAAATACGATTGAATGAATTGGTATTTATCGAGTTCTTACTGTATTCTAGGAACTGTATTAAGCAATTAGCAGAATTCCTACACATCTGCTTCTACTTCTTTGAGATGGCAAGGCCTCACTTATACAGTGCAGCTCCACAGGTGGGGAGAAGAGATGCAGAAGCAGTGTTGCCTAATGGATAGAGCATCGGCTTAGATATCACAAGGAATTGGTTTTTAATCCCGGCTCTGCCACCTATCTGCTTTGTGACCTTGGGCAAGTCACTTCACTTATCTGTGCCTCAGTTACCTCATCTGTATAAGGGGGATTACGACTGTGAACCCTATGTGGGACAGGGACTAAATCCAACCTGATTAGCTTTTACTTATGCCAGAGCTTCGTACAGTGCCTGGCACATAGTAAGTACTTAACAAATACCACAATTATTATTATTATTATTACTTAGGATGATGATTATGGTATTTAAGCACTTACCATGTGTCAAGTTCTGTTCTAAGTGCTGGGGTAAAAACATGTCAATCAGGTTAGACATAGTCACTGTCCCACATGGGACTCACAGTCTAAGTCGGAGGGAGAACTGGTCGTGAATCCCCATTTTACAGGTGAGGAAACTGAGGCACAGAGAAGTGAAGTGAGTTTCCCAAGTTCACACATCAAGCAAGGGGCCAAGGATTAAAATTCAGATCTTCTCTCAGTCCTGTCCTCTTTCCACTAGGCCAGGCTGTTTTGTGTATATATACACATAAGTGCAACAACACATTGTGGTCTGAAGCTACATTGTGGTTCAGATAGTGCATTGCGGACTATGCTATTTCAATTGTCTGTTTAGAGGGATGCTGGCTAGAATCTTGCTTGTAATAGAAAAATGGGAGGGGTCCCTGTAGATTCCACAGTCAGCTCTCTCTTCTCGAAGATAGTGACTATGATGCTTTCTTTGATGTTTCATGGCATTTTTTCAGGGATCCATCCTACACTGCATGGATTATTTCTCAGATGTTCTTCTCACCTCTCTGCACTGCTCAAAAACTTCCAATGTTTCCTCATTTCCCTAACTGTCAAGCAGAAGCCACAGAACATAATAGTTCAGAACTGACCTTCAGGGGACCCAGAAATTGCAGAGGCAGAATTGGGAGGAATGGGATAAATAGAATCAGTCATATTTATTGAGCGCTTACTGTGTGCAGAGCACTGTACTAAGCGCTTGGGAAGTACAAGTTGGCAACATATAGAGACGGTCCCTACCCAACAGTGGGCTCACAGTCTAGAAGGGGGAGACAGAGAATAAAACCAAACATATTAACAAAATAAAAAGAATAGATATGTACAAGTAAAATAAATAAATAGAGCAATAAATATCATCATCATCATCATCAATTGTATTTATTGAGCGCTTACTGTGTGCAGAGCACTGTACTAAGCGCTTGGGAAGTACAAGTTGGCAACATATAGAGACAGTCCCTACCCAACAGTGGGCTCACAGTCTAAAAGGGGGAGACAGAGAACAAAACCAAACATACTAACAAAATAAAATAAATAGAATAGATATGTACAAGTAAAATAAATAAATAAATAGTCACCAATCACACTTCTGCCTCAGCAGCTACAGAAAGACCTGTATGAGGTAGACTGTGGATGTTACAGGGATTGGGGAGACAATAATCCAGGGGAAGGTGAGGATCATCATCATCAATCGTATTTATTGAGCGCTTACTGTGTGCAGAGCACTGTACTAAGCGCTTGGGAAGTACAAGTTGGCAACATATAGAGATGGTCCCTACCCAACAGTGGGCTCACAGTCTAGAAGGGGGAGACAGAGAATAAAACCAAACATATTAACAAAATAAAATAAAAAGAATAGATATGTACAAGTAAAATAAATAAATAGAGCAATAAATATGTACAAACATATATAAATATATACGGGTGCTGTGGGGACGGGAAGGAGGTAAGGCAGGGGGGATGGAGAGGGAGAGGAGGGGGAGAGGAAGGAGGGGGCTCAGTCTGGGAAGGCCTCCTGGAGGAGGTGAGCTCTCAGTAGGGCATTGAAGGGAGGAAGAGAGCTAGCTTGGCAGATGTGGGGAGGGAGGGCATTCCAGGCCCGGGGGAGGACGTGGGCCGGGGGTCAACGGCGGGACAGGTGAGAACGAGGCACAGTGAGGAGGTTAGCAGCAGAGGAGCAGAGGGTGCGGGCTGGGCTGGAGAAGGAGAGAAGGGAGGTATGGTAGGAGGGGGCGAGGTGATGGACAGCCTTGAAGCCAAGGGTGAGGAGTTTCTGCCTGATGCGTAGGTTGATTGGTAGCCACTGGAAATTTTTGAGGAGAGGAGTAACATGCCCAGAGCATTTCTGGACAAAGACAATCCAGGCAGCAGCATGAAGTATGGATTGAAGTGGGGAGAGACACGAGGATGGGAGATCAGAGAGAAGGCTGATGCAGTAGTCCAAACGGGATAGGATGAGAGCTTGAACGAGCAGAGTAGCGGTTTGGATGGAGAGAAAAAGGCGGATCTTGGTGATGTTGTGGAGCTGAGACCGGCAGGTTTTGGTGACGGCTTGGATGTGAGGGGAGAACGAGAGAGGGGAGTCGAGGATGACACCAAGGTTGTGGGCCTGTGAGACGGGAAGGATGGTAGTGCCGTCAACAGTGATGGGAAAGCCAGGGAGAGGGCAGGGTTTGGGAGGGAAGACAAGGAGAAAGTTCTGGAAGCTGAAGAGAGTGGCATTAACCCCTTGACTGCAGTTGTGTAAGGTTTTATTTTTAACTTCTGTTATGATTTCAAGTTGCTGAAAAGGAAAGAGCAGTGTACTGATGTGGTATGGTTGTTGCCAACCTTGTCCACATCACCCCAACTCTCTCCCTTTGCTCTACCCGCCTCTCCGCCCCACAGCACTTGTGTATATATGTATTATTTATAATCCTATTTATTTCTATTAATGATAATTATAGCGATGGCATTTATTAAGCGCTTACTATGTGCAAAGCACTGTTCGAAGCACTGGGGGGATACAAGGTAATCAAGTTGTCCCCATTGGGCTCAGAGTCTTAATCCCCATTTTACAGATGAGGTAACTGAGGCACAGAGAAGTGAAATGACTTGCCTGAAGTCACACAGCTGACAGTTGGCAGAGCCGGGATTTGAACCCATGACCTCTGACTCCAAAGCCCATGCTCTTTCTACTGGGCCACACTGCTTCTCAATGATAATAATAATGATGGCATTTATTAAGTGCTTACTATGTGCAAAGTACTGTTCTAAGTGCTGGGGAGGTAACAAGGTGATCAGGTTGTCCCACAGGGAGCTCACAGTCTTAATCCCCATTTTATCGATGAGGTAACTGAGGCAAAGAGAAGTTAAGCGACTTGACCAAAGTCACACAGCTGACAATTGGCAGAGCCAGGATTTGAACCCATGACCTCTGACTCCAAAACCCGTGCTCTTTCCACTGAGCCATGATGTGTATAATTGTATTCATTTATAATAATGCTGCTAATGCTTGTTCACTTGTTTTGATGTCTGTTACCCCATTCTAGATTGTGAGCCCACTGTGGGCAGGGATTGTCTCTGTTGCTGAATTGTACTTCCCAAGTATTTAGTACAGTGTTCTGCGAACAGTAAGAGCTCAATAAATACGATTGAATGAATAACTTGCTTTTGCAGCTGGTGCAGGGAAAGGTCAGAGAGGTCAAATAATCCCAGCCCTATAATAGTAATAATAATAATGGCATTTATTAAGCACTTACTATATGCAAAGCATTGTTCTAAGCACTGGGGAGGCTACAAGGTGATCATATTATCCCACAGGGGGCTCACAGTCTTAATCCCCATTTTACAGATGAGGTAACTGAGGCACAGAGAAGCTAAATTACTTGCCCAAAGTCACAAAGCTGACAGTTGGTGGAGCCAAGATTTGAACCCATGACCTCTGACTCCAGAGCCCGTGCTCTTTCCACTGAGCCATACTGCCACAGTATATACTGAAGAGACTTATCCTTTACCTAAACCAAAGTTGATGCCTACCTTCAAATGCATAATAAGGAACACATTTAATGTGGTTGGTGATGCACAAATCAATTCTTATAACAGTCCAGTGTTTAGACCAGGGCTTGAAACATAGTAAGTGCTTAAAAAATACCATTAAAAAAAGAAGTTTCTTACCCTGATGAAGCTCTAATTTCCCCTATTCTCTGCCTCTTCTGTGTTGCCCTTGTACTTGTATTTATATCATTTTTAACTCCACCCGTAGCCCCATAGCACTTTTGTACATATCTGCAATTTACTTAAATGTCTGTCTCCACCTCTACACTGCAAACCTCCCCTTTTTTTTTAATGGTATTTCCAAGAGCTTACCAAGTGTCACGCACTAAGCGCTGTGGTAATAATAATGATAATGATGGCATTTGTTAAGTGCATACTATTTGCAAAATACTGTTCTAAGCGCTGGAGGGGTTACAAGCTGATCAAGTTGTCCCACGTGGGGCTCACAGTCTTAATCCCCATTTTACAGATGAGGTAACAGGCTCAGAGAAGTTAAGTGATTTGCCCAAGATCACATAGCGGACATGTGGCAGAGCCAGGATTAGAACCCATGACCTCTGACTCCCAAGCCCGTGCTCCTTCCACTGAACCACATTGCTTCTCTAGATAAAAGGTTGTCAGATTGTGTCCAATCCCAGACTAGCATGGGGCTCACAGCCTTAATCCCCATTAAGTAATCCAGGTGATGGAACTGAGGCACAGAGAAGTTTAGTGGCTTGCTCAAGGTCACACGCAGACAAGTAGTGGAGTCCGGATTAGGACCCAGGTCATTCTGACTCCAAGGTTTGTGATCTATCCACTAGACCACACTGCTTCTCTTATGGGAAGGAAGAGGATTCATTCAACCATTCATTCATGCACACAGTAAGAGCTCAATAAATACAACTGATTGATAAATTATCACACCCCACGACCTAGTACGAAGCATTGGCCAAAACTGCTCTGTCTTGAAGAGAAGTGGGGTCTAACCTGGATCTCACTGCCCTCACCAGTTAAGATGTCTTCGGGTTCATTTGTAGAAGGTTCTTGGGGGAATTCACCCTAGACATCTGTCCAGGCTTGTCAGGAATATTCTCAGTGTGGCCTTGGTTGGGGACTAGGCTGATGAATTTATTTTTATGCATTGCTCTGGAAGGGGGAAAGTGCACCAAGGAAGGCCCCGGTATCCTGGTCCACAACTGGAAAGCTTGGTGTATTAGAGAGCAGTGAGAAGCAATGTGGCCTAGGGGAAAGAGACCAGACCTGGGCTTCTAGACTGTGAGCCCATTGTTGGGTAGGGACCAGCTCTACATGTTGCCGACTTGTACTTCTCAAGCACTTAGTACAGTGCTCTGCACACAGTAAGTGCTCAATAAATAAGATTGAATGAATGAATGAGTCAGAGGACCTGGGTTTCCACTTCGCCACTTACCTGCTATGTGACCTTGGACACTTGACCTCTCTGGGTCTCAATTCCCTCATTTGCAAAATGGAGATTAAATAACTGTTCTCCCTCCTACTTAGACTATGAGCCTATCTTGTATCTACCCCGGCCCTTAGTATGGTACTTGACACAGGGTAAGCACTTAACAAATACCACCTCATAATTAATCCTGGCTCCATTACTTACCTGCTAGGTAACCTTGGGTAAATCACTGTACTTCTCTGTACATCAGTTTCTCACCTATAAAATGGAGATTCAAAGACTGTTCTCCCCACTACTTAGACTGTGAATCCTATGTGGAACGGGGACTGTGTCCAACCTACTCCAGTACTTAGAACTGTGCTTGACACATAGTAAGTGCTTAAGAAATACAATAATAATAATGGTAAACCTGTCGTACACATCTGGAAAACTCAGAAACAACAATAATAATAATGATGATAGTAATTATAACAAATGGCATTCATTAAGTTTTTTCGTATTTATTGAGCACTTACTATGTGCAGATCACTGTACTAAGCACTTGGGAGAGTACAACAATAAGCAGACACATTCCCTGCCCACAACAAACTTACAGTCTGATGGGGAGACAGATATTAGTGTAAATAAATGAATTACAGATATGTACATACGTGCTTTAAGGCTGGAAGGAGGGTGGTGAATAAAGAGAGCAAGTCAGGGTGACACAGAAGGGAGTGGGAGAAGAGGAAAGGGGGCTTAGTCAAGAAAAGCCTCTTGGAGGTTTGCCTTCAATAAGACTTTAAAGGAGGGGAGACTAATAGTTTGTTGGACTTGAGGAGGGAGGGCATTGAGGAGGGAGGATGTGAGTGAGGGGTCAGCAGTGAGAAAGATGAGATAAAAGTACAGCAAGAAGGTTAGCACCAGAGGAGTGAAGTGTGTGGGCTGGGTTGTAGTAATAGAGTAGTGAGGAGAGGTAGGAGGGGGTAAGGTGATTGAGTGTTTGAAGCCAATGGTGAGGCGTTTTTGTTTGATTCAGAGGTGGATGAGTAATCACTGAAGTTTCTGGAGGAGTGGGCAAGCATGTCCTGAATGCTTTTGTAGAAAAATGATCTGGGGAGCAGAGTAAAGTATGGACTGGAGTATGGAGAGAAAGGAGGCTGGAAAGTCAGCATGGAGGCTGATACAGTAATCAAGGCAGGGTATGATAAGTAATTGTATTAACATGGTAGCAGTTTGGGTGGAGAGGAAAGAGCAGAATTTAGTGATGTTTTGAAGGTGGAGCCGACAGGATTCAGTGATAGATTGAATATGTGGGTTGAATGAGAGAGAGGAGTCAAGAATAACGCTGAAGTTATGGGCTTGGGAGACAGGAAGAATGGTGGTGCCATCTACAGTGATGGGAAAGTTGGGGGAGGAAAAAAAGTTTGGGAGGGAAGAGAAGTAGCTCTGTTTTGGACATGTAAAGTTTGAGGTGATGGGAGGACATCCAAGTAGAGATGTCTTGAAGGCAGGAGGAGATGGGAGATTGGAGAGAGGGAGAGAGATCAGGGCTGGAGATGTAGTTTTGGGTATCATCTGCATAGAGGTGGTAGTTGAAACCATGGGAGCAAATGAGTTCGCCAAGCAAGTGGGTGTAGATGGGGAATGGAAGGGGACCCAGAACTGAACCTTGAGGGACCCCCACAGTTAGGTGGGAGGCAGAGGAAGAGCCCGCGAAGGAGACTGAGAATGAATGGTAAGAGTGATGAGAAGACCCAGGAGAGGACAGTTTCAGTGAAGCTGAAGTTGGATAATGTTTCCAGAAGTGGGTGGTTGACAGTGTCCAAGGTAGCTGAGTGGCAGAGGAGGGTCAGGATTAAGTAGGGGTTGTTGTAATAAGTGCTTACTGTGTGCCAAGTACTGTGTTAAGCTCTAGGGTAGATTAAAGGTTATTGGTGTAGAACCAGTTCCTGCCCCAAACTGCCCCTACAATCTATTTCTATAATCTGACTGTGTAATCTGGGACTTGAATCTAGATCTCCTGAATCCTAATCTCTTGCTGTTTCCACGAGGCTATGCTGTGATAATGGAAAGGTTTTTAATGGGGGTTTTTTTTACCAATTTTATAGGTAAGGAATAATTTTGCTAAATTAGCGAACCCATCAGATGTGTACTACTTAATAATAATAATAATGATAGCATTTATTAAGCACTTACTATGTGCAAAGCACTGTTCTAAGTGCTTGGGAGGTTACAAGGTGAACAGGTTGTCCCATAGGGGGCTCACAGTCAATCCCCATTTTACAGATGAGGGAACTGAGGCCCAGAGAAGTGAAGTGACTTGCACAAAGTCACACAGCTGACAAGCAGCAGAGCTGGAATTTGAACCCATGACCTCTGACTCCAAAGCCCATGTTCTTTCCACTGAGCCTTACCATTACTATTATTATTGTATTTCTTAAGCACTTACTATATGTCAAGCACTGTTCTAAGTGGAGTAAGTACTAATTATTCAGGTGGGACACAGTCCCCCATCCACATGAGATTCACAGTGTAAGTAGGGGGAAGAAGAGTCATTGAATCTCCATTTTATAGATGAGAAACTGATGTACCGAGGTCACACAGCACAAAACTGAAATTAAACTAACAGAGTTGAGAAGCCCAGTGATGATTTCAGAGAACAGTATCTTCTAGAATACTGAAACCACATTTCTGTAATTAGAGGCTGAAATTCCCTGAAGTGGGTTTGATTAAAATCTGTCTGTAGCTGATCATTTCTGGAGTTTCTTTCTCCTTACCAGTTGAAATGAAATATAGAGGGTTTTTCTAAGTGACCAGAGTTTTTGAACCGAAGCTGCACATGAGAGAACTTTCATATTTTTCCATTCATCTTCAGCAAATAGATTACTTATTAGTACATTAGCTGGTACCCACCTTTCCTGACTGATTAAATACTTTCCTGGAGATGTAGGTACTAGTAAATGAAGGTCAGACCATATCAACCATTGTTTGTACGCTATAGATTCATTCCTGGGAGAATTGCCTTCTTAATTCACTACTCAGCATGGCAGTATCATGTCTCTATTAATCACTCAATTGTATTTATTGAGTATCTATATGCAGAGCACTGCTCTAAGCATTTGGGAGAGTTCATGACAACAGAATTCCCTGCCCATAATCAGCTTACAGTCTAGAAGGGGGGACAGACATTTATATCAATAAATAATTTACAAATTCCTACTTTAAAGATGAGGTAACTGAGGCCCAGAGAAGCTAAGTGACTTTCCCAAGGTCACACAGCAGACATGTGAGAGAGATGGGTTTAAAACCCAGGGCCTTCTGACACCCTGGCTTCGGCTTTATCCACTAGGCCACACTGAACTGGTCTTCCTCACAGCATCTCCTGTGGTTGGGGCAGGGGGTCACAAGAGAAACCTTTAAGTGAAATGAAGCAGCATGGCCTAATGGAAAGAGCATCGGCCTGGAAATCAGAGGACCTGGGTTCTAATCTGCCGCAAGCCCCCGGTTCGGTCCAACCAGGACCTTCCTGGACCGGGGAATCCTCGGGGACACGTCGTAAAGTCAAACCACACCTCTGATCACCAAGTTTAGTGTGAAAAGTTTTTTACTTAGTCTTACCAGTGTGCAAGGGAGTGACACATACATACACTCACTCACTCCGCCAAGGGTCCAATACCAGTCTGCTGGTCAGGGGAGCCCCTTCTGCCGATGCTTCTTTCTGCTTCCAAGTGTTGTTGCCTTCTGCTGCTTCCGAGTGCTGCTCTATTCTTCAATGCTTCCCTGGGATGCTTCTGCTCCAGGGGCTTCCCTCTGCTTCTCTGCATGCCTCTGTGTGTGCCTCAGTGTCTCCTCATAGGTCAGAATGAGTGCCTTTTATCTGCTTTAGGAGTTACAGCTGTGGCTCTAAGTGGCAGTCATTGATTGGTCCAGGCCCATTACTGGGTAGAGCAGGGAGAGAAGGCCACACCTCCCTCCATGCCCCCCACCCACAGGCAGGCAATCACCTGTCTCAGGTAGAGCCCATCAGTGCCTTCACCAACAATAACAATAATAGCACTTATTAAGCGCTTACTATGTGCAAAGCACTGTTCTAAGCGCTGGGAAGGTTACAAGGTGTTAAAGTTGTCCCGCAGGGGGCTCACAGTCTTAATCCCCATTTTACAGATGAGGGAACTGAGGCCCAGAGAAGTGAAGTGACTTGCCCAAAGTCAAACAGCTGACAATTGGCAGAGCTGGGATTCGAACCCATGACCCCTGACTCCAAAACCCGGGCTCTTTCCACTGAGCCACGCTGTACCAGTCTCCTTCTTGTTGTGGTTCACTGGATCACAAACAATCACTAATAAGGCAGCTTACTGTGGGCTCACCACATAATCCTGGCTCCACCACTTAATAATAATAATGGCATTTATTAAGGGCTTACTATGTGTAAAGCACTGTTCTAAGAACTAGGGAGGTTACAAGGTGATCAGGGTGTCCCACGGGGGGCTCATAGTCTTAATCTCCATTTTATAGATGAGGCCCTGAGAAGTTGTCACTTGCCCAAAGTCACACAGCTGACAAGTGGCGAAGCCGGGATTTGAACCCATGACCTCTGACTCCAAAGCTCATGCTCTTTCCACTGAGCCATGCTGCTTTCCACTGAGCCACTTGCCTGATGTGTAACCTTGGGCAAGTCACTTCACATCTCTGTGCCTCAGTTTCCTCGCTGTAAAATGGGGATTCAATGCCTGATTTCCCTGCTACTTAGACTGTGAGCCCCACATGGGACAGAGATTGTGTCTGACATGAGTAAATTGTATCTACCCCAGCGCTTACTACAATGATTGGCTTATAGTAAGCGCTCAACAAATACCATAAAAAAAGATGGCACATACATAGTTCTCCCCTTTGTAGGTTAAGGGAAGGCCCCTAGTTATGGCAGAGGATCAGAAGAGGCTCATTTTCCTCTTGAAGAGCTAGATGCAACACTGTGATTATGACAACACTAAAGAGGATAAAAAGAAGGTCTGAGATGAGAATTTGTGTTATCTTTCACCTTGGCAAGAACTGCTTCCACACTTAATGAGTATTACAGTTTTCTGGCTTATGCCACAACATTTCTCTACAATCTCTGAAGCTATATCGGCTCTCACAGATCACCACAGCAGCTTTCTGGCAATCCTTGAAGAGCTTTAATAATTCTAGTCTGCGGTTCTTGAGCTAAGACTATTGGCACTCTTTGACTATATTTAGGAAAAAAAAAATATTATGAAGCTTTTATTTTAATTAGTAATGTCACAAAACAAGAATTATATACCTATCTTTGTAGACGCAGCTTGAGAAATATCTGAATGCCCTGTTTTAGTATAAAACAGCCTTATTTTTGATCATTTTCCTGATTAACTGTAAGATTCTGGCTCATTGTTTTGACATTTGTTGTACAGTTCCATTTAGATCACCACATAAATAATAAGAACAATAATTGCTCTGGCATGCTCTCATGAGTCCTAAAAGAATAAAGCTAAAGGTTGCACCCAGAAACATAGCCATTCTTTGGCCTCAAAATATTTTTGACAAAACACTATTAGTGGGAAATCAGATCCAGATGTGGTGATGACACTCAAAAAAATGGACACTAAAATATGCAGCTTTTCATGTTTCATCCTAGAGCAAGAGATGTTTAAGTGGCTTATAGCTCCAGAAATGATGATTTTCCAGAAATGCTGGCTAGCATAATTATACACCAAATGAATCATATCATCTGATACTTTATAGGAAGGTGGAGCTATCAACCAGTCCAAGTCCAGGACAGACAATTGAATCCTTGAACCACTCAATATAGATGGTTGTTGCTATTATTTGCAAAAATCTCCATGTTAGCAGCCTATTTTGGTAGCCTGACTGACTATTTAATCACAGTTTCCCTCAAAAGGTTTATCCTGATGTGAATTGAACAGACCTCTCACTGATTTCATTTCAATTTCCTCTTCAATCAATCAATCAATCATATTTACTGAGGGCTTACTATGTGCAAGGCACTGTACTAAGCACTTGGGAGAGTACAAACTACAATATAACAGTTACATTCAGTGCCTACAATGAGCTTACAGTCTAGAGAGGGAGACAGACATTAATATAAAAAAAATTACAGATATGTAAATAAGTGCTGCAGGGCTGTTGGCGGGGGTGGAGAATAAAGGGAGCAAGTTTGAAGTCGAAGAGAGTGGGAAACTGTGCGGGTGAAAACCAATTTCGCTCTCTTTGAAGATCATTTATGAGTCACTGATTTACCTTCTCTTTCCTTGTCTCAATAATTCCAACTCCTTTTAATTTTAACCAGGAACTGTATTCCCTATCAAACAATCAATCAATCAATCTATGGTATTTATTGAATGCTTTCTGTGTGCAGAACAGTGTACTAAATGCCTGGAAGAGTAGAATATTATTGTGCCATTACTATTGTAATGGTATTGTACTATTGTACTAGAATATTCCCTCTCAGGGTCACACCTGGAGAGTTTCCAGTACTCTACCAGTCTTGGCTACAGGAGGGAGAGTCAAGCATAGGCATACCCATTGCATTCCTAGCTTGGGCAGTGGATAGTGACTCGATGGCATAAGACACACACACTAAAATACTATTGAACTGGTAAATACATTCCCTGCCCATATGGAACTTACATCTAGAGGGGAAGAAAGACATTAAAATGAATTAGGCTATGTATCTAAGTGCTGTGGGGCTGAGGGGAGGGGAGGGGTGACTATCAAGTGCTCTAAAGATACAGATCCAAATGAATAGAAGATGCAGAAGGAAGAGGGGGAAGGGGTAATAATTTTTAGACTGTGAGCCCATTTTAGACTGTGAGCCCACTGTTGGGTAGGGACTGTCTCTATGTGTTGCCAATTTGTACTTCCCAAGTGCTTAGTACAGTGCTCTGCACATAGTAAGCGCTCAATAAATATGATTGATGATGATGATGATGATAATAAGGACTTAGTCTTAGCCTTAGGGAAACGCCTCTTGGAGATGTGATTTTAATAAGGCTTTGAAAGAGGGGAGAGTGGTGGTTCACCAAATATGAAGGGGAAATCCCAGGCCAGAGGGAGGACGTGGGCAAGGGGTTGGCAGCGAGACAGATGAGATCAAGGTATCGTGAGTAAGTTGGCGACAGAGGAATCAAGCATGCAGGCTGTGTTTGAAGAAGGAAATCAGGGAGATCAGACAGGTGGGAGCAAAATGATTGAGTACTTACAAGCCCATGGCAAGGATATTTTGTTTGATGTGGCGGTGGATGGCCAACTCACTGTGCACAAGGAATGTGCCTGTTTATTGTTATAGTGTACTCTGCCAAGCTCTTAGTACAGTGCTCTGCACACAGTAAATGCTCAGTATATATGACTGAATGAATGAACCCCTGGAAGAGTGGGGAGATGTGGATGAATTTTTTTAGTAAAATGATCCAAGCAGCAGAGTGAAGTACGGACTGGAGTGGGGAGAGGAAGGATGGTCAGCACAGTAGTCAAGGTGGAATAGGACCGTGTACTTGGATTAACGTGGGAGGAGTTTGGATGGATCAGAAAAGGTGGATTTTAGCGATGTTGTGAAGGTTGAACCTGCAGGACTTGGTGATAGATTGACTTCGTAGATTGACTGAAATCAATGAGTCGGGGATAACATCAAGCTTATGGGCTTATGAGACAGGAAGGATAGTAGTGTTTTGGACAGTGATGGGAAAGACAGGGGGATTACAGCATTTGGCCAAGAGCTGAGCAACGAAAACTAGAACCAAGTTTACTTTTAAAAAAGTGGTGCAAGAGGCAAGGAAAGGAGTCCCCATATTACCCACATGGATTATCAATCAATCATCAATCATATTAGAGAGAAGCAGCATGGTGGTAGTGGTTAGAGGACGGGACTGGAAATAAGAAGGTCATGGGTTCTAATCCCAGCTCCACCTCTTGTCTGCTGTGTGACTTGGGCAAGTCACTTTATTTCTCTGGGCCTCAGTTACTTCATCTGTAAAATGGGGATTGAGACTGTGAGCCCCACATGGGACCAACCCGATTTGCTTGTACACACCCCAGCACTTAGTACAGTGCCTGGAACATAGTAAGCACTTAACAAATACCACAATTATTATTATTATTATATTTATTTAGCACTTACTGGGTGCAGGGCACTAATCTAAGCACTTAGGCTCTTCAAAGGACTGGGTCTGCAAGACTTGAACTTTGTGGCCCTATTCTTAAGTCAGGAGGATAAAATAAACCCACGTAAAAATGTGGTGGAGCACAGCTCAAACAGGGAAATATAACAACATACTGCTGGAAGTCTGCTATAGCAGGCAGACTGGACTGGCATTTAGCCATGAGAGGGGAGGAGCTGTTTGAATAAATGTTTTCCAAAGACAAGGATCTAAAAAGATAGACTCTGTATGAGGCAGGCCCATTGACCCAACAGAGATCCGTCCTTACGTGACAACAATGCAGAAGCATGTGCCCATCATAAATCAAATTTTTCATATACTTGCACGCACCTGAATAAAATAATAATGGCAATAATTATAATAATAATAGTAATAATAATTGTGGTATTTGTTAAGTGCTTATTACATGCCAGGTGATGTACTAAGCACTGGGATGGATACAAATTAATCCAGTTGGACACAATCACTGTCCTCTATAGTGCTGTCTTAATCGCCAGAGAAGTGAAGTGACTTGCCCAAGGACTCACAGCAGACAAGTGGCAGAGCTGGAAATAGAATATAGGCTCTTCTGGCTCCCAGGCAGGTGCTCTATCCACGAGGACATGCTGCTTTGCAAGATCATCAGAAATGATGGACAGCGATATATGGATATATGTAAAAGATGCATGCATATGTTTGTTGAATAATTATGGTATTTGTTAAGCACTTATTATGTGCCAGGCACTGTTCAAAGCACTGGGATGGGTACAAGCAAATCGGGTTGAACAAGTCCCTGTCCCCCATGTGGGGCTCACAGTCTCAAACCCCTTTTTACAGATGAGGTATCTGAGTCACAGAGAAGTGAAATGACTTGCCTAAGGTCACAAAGCAGACATGTGGCAGAGCCAGGATTAGAACCCAACAGTGCTTTGCACATAGTAAGCACTTAATAAATGCCATTATAAAAACCTATGACCCTCTGACTCCTAGGCCCTCTGACTCCACAAAGCCATGCTGCCTCACACATATATAGTCATGTTATTTATATTACATGTGCATCAGAAAGCAAGCAAAAATGACTTAACCTCTGTGCCATAAAATATTAGGACAATACATGACCAGTGCTCACTTTGTAGAAAGGGTCCAGATGTAAACCTGTTGTGGGAAGGGAATGTTTCTGCAAACTCTATTCTGTTGTACTCTCCCAAGCACATAGTACAGTGCTCTGCACACACTAAACACTCAATAAATACCACTTAGTGATTGATCTATATGCAATTGACATAATACTGGTTGGGACGACGCTACATGATGAAGGATAGTTCAAAAAGATAGGTACTAGCTATGCCTCTTTTGGGGATGTCTTCCTACTTGGTTATGATGGTTTTGGTCCTCCAGAGAATTCTGTTTAAGATACCTTAGTTTCTCATAAAAAGGTGAGGGGATTCAGAGTGGGAGGAATCCAAGAACAGCCATGGAAAGCTCAGAGTGGGAGCAGGGGTGGAAGAGCCACAGAGTGGAGACCTGACCCTTAAATTGTTGGGGATCACCTTTCTGTGGTGTCAGAATTGTCAGGGCTCCTGACACAGAAGTCAGTCAGTAAGTCAATCCTATTTATTGAGCACTTACTGTGTGCAGAACACTGTACTAAGTGTTTGGGAGAGTACAATATAGCAGTATAACAGACACACTCCCTGCCCACAAGGAGCTTACAGTCTAGAGGGGGGAGATAGACAATAATATAAGTAAATTACAGATATGGACATGAAGGGCTTCTGCTGCAACTGGAGGCTGATGCTAGCCAGATGGCTCTCTGGGCATGGAGTAGTGGTTAGATCAAGGCCCTGGTAATCAGAAGGTAATAGGTTCTAA
This sequence comes from Tachyglossus aculeatus, assembly GCF_015852505.1. NCBI lineage: Eukaryota > Metazoa > Chordata > Mammalia > Monotremata > Tachyglossidae > Tachyglossus > Tachyglossus aculeatus. Next base: position 98,747,043 of record NC_052066.1, on the reverse strand, counting down.
GCCCAGTTGTTTGACCTTGAGCAAGTCACTTCACTTTTCTGTGCTTCAGTTACCTCATCTGCAAAATGGGGATGAGGCTGTGAGCCCCATGTGGGACAGGAACTGTGTCCAACCCAATTTGCCCATATCCACCCCAGCACTTAGTACAATGCCTGGCACATAGTAAGAGTTTAACAAATATCATAATAATAATAATAATAGTTATTATTGTTATTATTAACAACAATAACAAAAATGGTAATTGTTAAGCACTTACTATGTGCCAGGCACTGTACTAAGTGCTGGGGTGGATGCCAGCAAATAGGGGCAGACGATGTCCCTGTCCCACATGGGGCTTACATATCAAGCCCTTTAGATGAGGAAGGAAAAACGCAAAGAGGAATGTTGTGTTATCCCTTTAGGATCTTCACTGACTTCCTCTGCACCATGGGAAGTACATGGGACCTGGCTCTGCCTCCGGCTTGTTCAACAAAAGAGACTTTTCCTTCTGAGCTATCACCTGGGAAGCTCAATGCAGAATCAGTGTTTGCAGACAAAGAGTCACACAGATGAGCACGTGGTCACTCCGGGAGCCCTGATGACAGAACATAGATCTACAGGTGAAAACCAGTTCAGGCCTGGCCACCTTCCCAGCCCTGTCCCCACAGCTTGATACTGGCTGAGGGGAACTCCTCAGGGGGAAGCAGAGTACAAGCAAAATCAAGTTGTGCCCCCTGTCCCACTGCTTCCAACTGACCCCCACCCCCAACCTTTAGCTCATGTAAAAAAATGCACCTGATCAACCCCATTCCCTTGGGGTGTATATGTCTGGGCCTTCCTTGGTGGCTAAGCAGCAGGAAGTTTATGTTCAGAGCCTTTTCATTTAACACTATCTCCCAGCTCTCCTGATGGAAGCCCGGTCATTGTGAATTTCCATAAAATGTCAGAGGAAGAGAAGCTACTCTGATGCTCCCAGCCCTGGCCAGCTAAGAGGATATCCTAGGAAATAGCCCAGAGTCCATTTGAAGGTTTTGGGTCGTTTGTAGAGACAGCAACTGTATTCCCTTAAGATAGAATCAACAATTACTTCAGGAAACCAAACCCACCAGGCTGTCTATCACAGCCTCCATACATGAAAATATGAAAGAGCAAGAGCAATGTGTGTGTGAGGTGGCAAAGAGAGAGAGAGAGAGAGAGAGGTGGAAGATCGGGAGGACAAGACTTTTCCTACTTGATGACATTCTGGTTCAAAAAAATTATTTCCACTTTCAATCTTATTGAAATCACATTCACAGCTCAGAAGGGTGAAGGTTGCTAAACAGCAGCAAGGTCCCAAATCTAGCAGGGAAACAGTGTGGACTAGTGACTAGAACACGAGTCTGGGAGTCAAAAGGACCTGGGTTCTAATCCCAGCTCTGGCACTTGTCTGCTGTGTGAACTTGGGGAAGTCACTTCACTTCTTTGTGCCTCAGTTAGCTCATCTGTAAAGTAGGGATTAATGCTATGAGCCCCATGTGGGACAGGAACTGTGTCCAACTTGATTAGCCTATATCTAACTCAGCACTAAGACCAGTGCTTAGAACATAGTAAGTGTTTTACAAATACCATCGTTACGGAGAAGTAGCAAGGCAGAGTGGGTTGAACACAGGCCTAGGAGTCAGAAGGTCATGGGTTCTAATCCCAGCCGTGTGACCTTGGGCAAGTCATTTCATTTCTCTGTGCCTCAGTTATCTCACCTGCAGAATGGGGATTGAGACTGTGAACCCCATGTGGGACGGGGACTGTGTCCAACTGACTTGCTTGTTTCCACCCCAGCACTTAGTAAACTGCCTGGCACTTAGTAAGTGCTTTACAAATACCATTATTATTATTATTATTATTATTATTATTATTATTATTATGTAGCTATACTGCAGTTCTAACCTGACAGTTTGCTCCAACTGCTGCTCCCTCAGTAGGCTTCTCAAACAGTAAGCACCCAGTTCAGTGCTCTCCCCACACAGAAGGCACCGGATACAGTATGTGTCCCACAGTAGCGCTCAGTACAACGCTCTACCCACAGTAGATGCTCAGTCAATCCAGTCGATAGTAACGATTTGATGACAACTGATCAATCAATTAATGTCATCTATGGAGCGCTTACCACGTGCAGAGCACTGTACTAAGCTCTGGAATACCTGGAAGCTCTGGAATATGTTGCCAACTTGTACTTCCCAAGCGCTTAGTACAGTGCTCTGCACACAGTAAGCGCTCAATAAATACGATTGAATGAATGAATACCAAGTTTTCCTCAGTCTAGGACCCAATCAACATTTCGGAGAAATTTTTCTAGCACTGGGATTCCACAAGTTTCTCAAACACAGACTGCTGAATCAGTTTCCCAGCACAGATTGGTGACTGTCTCCCTTCTTCCCAGCTCCCCACACACCATCCCCAAGAAAGCCATTCTTTGACAAGCCAAAGGACAAATCTTACCCAATTTGGCACAGCTAAGCAGGTCGATCCTGGCACCACTTCCCCCCTCAACTTAAATGCCAGAGAGCACTTCAAAAAGAGACCCTTGCCCCGGTGCCTCCGGGTTCATTGTCTCCACCTGAGAAAAGAGGACGGCGCCCACATTCTGACCCACACAGTGAAGAACGTTAGAAGCCATCCACAGGGTAGCTCCTTGAAGCCAGAGATCGGTTAACTGATTGACTGCTTAAATGACATTTGTTAAACGCTAACTACTATCCGGGCACTGTACGAGGTAATGGGATAGATACAAGATAATTGGGTCAGACACAGCCCCTGTCTCACATGGGTGTCACGGTCTTTATCCCCATTTCACAGGTGAGGGAACTGAAGCACAGATAATAATAATAATAATAATAATAATAATAATAATAATGGCATTTGTTAAGCACTTACTATGTGCAAAGCACTGTTTTAAGTACTGGGGAGGATACAAAGTGATCAGGTTGTCCCACGTGGGGCTCACAGTCTTAATCCCCATTTTTACATATGAGGTAACTGAGGCACAGAGAAGTGAAGTGACTTGCCCAAGGTAACCCAGCAGACAAGTGGCAGAGCTGGAATTAGAGCCTATGTCTTCTGACTCTACCAACTGCACTGTACTCCCTTGACTGTTTAGTACAGTGCATTGCATATATGAATCAATCAATCAATCAATCAATCGTATTTATGGAGCACTTACTGTGTGCAACTAAGCGGTTGAGAAGTACAAGTTGGCAACATATAGAGACAGTTCCTACCCAACAGTGGGCTCACAGTCTAAAAGGGGGAGACAGAGAACAAAACCAAACATACTAACAAAATAAAATAAATAGAATAGATAAGTACACGTAAAATAAATAAATAAATAAATAGAGTAATAAATATGTACAAACATATATACGTATATACAGGTGCTGTGGGGAAGGGAAGGAGGTAAGATGGGGGGGATGGAGAGGGGGACGAGGGGGAGAGGGAGGAAGGGGTATTGAACATATGAGTGTTCAATACATACACTGATTGGTTGATTGATTAGTTAATTAATTATTGATTAAATAGGGGAACTGATTAACTGAAAGTAGGAAACCCAGTGTTCTTAAATAGTATTCTGCAAGACAATTCCCTCCCTCTTGATAAACTTATGAAACTGAATTATTTATCTTCACATAATCTAGTGATCTTTATTACCTCAAGGGTAGTGAAATAATACAGTAGTGAAGCAGTGTGAACTTATGGAAAGAGTACAGGTCTGGGAATCAGAAGGACCTGGGTTCTAATCCCAGCTCTACCATGTGTCTTCTGTGTGTCCTTGAACACGTCATTTTAAAAAAAATGGTATTTGTTAAGTGCTTACTCTGTGCCAGGCACTGTACTAAGCACTAGGGTAGATACAAGTTATTCAGGTTGGACACAGTCCCTGTCCCACATGGGGCTCACACTCTTAATCCCTATTTCACAGATGAGGTAACTGAGGCTGAAGAAGCCAAGTAATTGTGCCTCAGTTACCTCATCTGAAAATGGGGATTAAATCAAACTCCCTTCTACTTAGACTGTGACTTCAAGTGGGTTAGGGACTGTTTCTAACCTGATTAAAGCATATCTAACCCAGCACTTACAAAAGTGCTTGGTGCTAACAAGTACCAAAATTATTAAGAGCATTTTCAAGTGAGAGGTATTCAGTCAAATCAGACCCAAATCCTGGCAGGAATTCAATGATTTAAGATACCCCTGGTGTGCCACTATTTACTCATAAAATGTCTCCGCTTTGCTGCCTTGGCAGTTGCTACACTTTTGGAGCAAGAATCGTGGATGGAGTGGATGAACTCCATGAATATTCAATCTGTGACTTGTTGGTGAGCTCCTCCTCCACCTCCCCTTCACATACACAGCATAGCCTAGTGGAAAGAGCACAGGCCCGTGATTCAGAGGACCTGGGTTCCAATCCTGGCTCCACCACTTACTTACTGTGTGACCTTGAGGAAGTCACTTTGCTTCTCTCTGCTTCAGTTCCTTCATCTGCAAAATGGGGATTCAATACCTGTGCTTCCTCCTACTTATTCATTCATTCATTCATTCAATCGTATTTATTGAGCGCCAACTGTGTGCAGAGCACTGTACTAAGCACTTGGGAAGTACAAGTCGGCAACATATAGAGATGGTCCCTACCCAACAATGGGCTCACAGTCTAGAAGGGGGAGACAGACAACAAAACAAAACATGTAGACAGGTGTCAAAATCATCAGAATAAATAGAATTAAAGCTATATGCATATCATTAACAAAATAAATAGAATAGTAAATACGTACAAGTAAAATAGAGTAACAAATCTGTACAAATATATACAAGTGCTGTGGGGAGGGGAAGGAGGTCGGGCGGTGGGGGATGGGGAGGAGGTTTGAGCCCCTTTTGGGACCTGATGATCATGTATCTACCCCAGTGCTTAGTACAGTGCTTGGCCATACCAAGCAAATACCACTATTATTAATTCAAAAATAAATGAACAACCTTTCCATTTGTGAAAAGAAGGATCTTTAAAAATTACACAGATTGAATGGTAAAAAAACGTGAACATTTATAGGAATTAGGGGTTGGATCTCAAACTAGAGTTCCAGAGGGAAAAATAGATTCGAGCCCACTTAGATTATCCATAGGTATGGACTATCTGTGATCATGCTTGTCTCTACTAGTGTAACCAATTGAAAGCTTTCTGTATTGATCATGGTCACACTGTCTAAGCATAAATATAATTCTCAAGCAATTTTAGGCATCAGTTCCCTAAAACTAAACCCTTTCCATTGGTCCAGATGACTTGGAAATAATAATAAAAATATTGTATGAGCATAAAATCCAACCCCTTGGGGCCTGATTTCCAGAGCAGAAGTAAAATAAAGAACAGGGACAGTTTTCTGAAGCTTTTGCCTCAGCTACTCAATAACCCTCTCAATCTTCCACTTCGCTTCATACGTTGCGGTGGGACCCTAGTCCCTCTATAACAAATCCAAACCCATTTTCTCACTCATAATAATAATAATAATGATGGCATTTGTTAAGCAGTTACTATCTCATTTTGGCAAACTTTCCCGGTGATAAGTTCTTTAAAAAAATATTTCTTCAGAAACCATGCTTCGGGGAGACTTAGAGTTCAAGGCACTGATAAAACCAGGCAGTAGAAAATGAAGAATCAAGGCTAAGCCCCGAGAAGGATTTTAAAAAAATTTATTTTAAAATATCCATGAGACTTCTATGGTTTAAAAATCCTGCTCTGGAATGATAAAGGTTCAAGGGGGCAGATAAATATGCTAATTATTTTGCCTTTTAGTTCCTGAACTGTGCTTTTTTTGGATAATTACCAACCAATCTCTGTCATAGAGATGAACGCGGTTTAACCTTAAAACTATCTGTGTAAAATCAACAATCTAATTATTATACCATGGCTTTGCTTCACTTCCGATTATAAATTTCCAGTTCGTTCATTTATTTGCCCTCTGATGAGTAACCCAAGCCTGAAAGCATTCCTGGCATTCATTAATCAGATAACTAGCTCTTTAAGGATAGCCTTCGGAGTGAACCGTAGGGAAGTGTTTCAGAGGTCAACTCGTATTTGCATAAAGATTTAAAGAATCATGAGATTTACTTTTTCCTTGAGGCCGCACTGAAACCTCATGGGATTTTGGGAAGGAGTGGCTCTGGTTTTAATCAGCTCTGGGCACAGTTCATAGATGGCCACGCAGACATTGTGTTTGACCAGCTGCAGGTTCCAATTGGTTGTCCTGGCCACCTCCCCACAGAGGTCTGGAGAAAATCAAACACTGGACTCTTCTGAAGGACCTCAAGAATATTTATCCTCTCTTTTCAAATAATTCACCCAGACCTAAACACAGCAATCTACTAGGTCGTCTCATTTTGTGTGAACCTATGTGAGCGGTGTTTGGGAGCAATCAGCTGCTTTTCTAGCCACTTACTGGGGGGTGACAGAAGAGCCAGAGTGAGGGTCAGATCAGGGATTTGTTAATAGATTGAATGAATGTGAGCACTGAAAGATGGCAAGGAGCCAAGATTGAGACTGGGGTTGCAGGCTTCTAGGACAGGAGGTGTTATTGCCCAGGATGGGAAAGTTAAGGGACAAAGTGGAATGAGAAGGAAAGATGAATAGTTTGGGATTAGATATTGAGTTTGAGGTGCTGGGAGCCCATCCAAGGGAAGATATCCTGGAGCCAAGAAGAGATGTGGAATTGCAGATTAAAGTAGTGGTCAAGCCAAGAGAAGATTTGGGATGTATATGCATATAGTTGAAACCATGTGAGGAGTTGAGGTCTTCAAGTTAGTGAATTTGGATCAAAAGAACAGGAAACACAGAACAGAGCCTTGTGGACAAGCCAGAATTCATTCATTCATTCAATTGTATTTATTGAGCACTTACTGTGTGCAGAGCACTGTATTAAGTGCTTGGGAAGTACAAGTTGGCATGAGAGGATAAGAGATAGATGAGGATCCAGCAAACAAAGGAGGGGCAGTCAGAGGGATAAAAGGAGAACCAGCACTTAAGACAGTGCTCCACACAAAGACCTCAATAAATATCATTGATTACTTGCTCATGTCAGGAAAACAAAGGTTTGATAGTGTTTTGACATCCACAGTGTCAAAAGCAGTTGGGAGGTAGAGAAGGACAAGTACAGAAAATAGCCCTTGGGATTATTCTATAAATAGTAGTAATAATAATGATGGTATTTGGCACTTACTAAGTGCCATGCACTGTTCTAAGTGCTAAGAGACCATTGATGACCCTAGAAAGCAGTGTGGCCTAGTGAAAAGAGCACTGGCCTGTGAGTCATAGGACCTGGGTTCTAATTCCAGCTCCGCTATTTGCCTTATTGCGTGACCTTATTCAAGTCACTTAACTTCTCAAGGCCTCAGTTTCCTCATCTGTAAAGGGGGGATTCGATGCCTTATCTCCTTTCATTCATTCAGCCACTTTGCTTGTGACCTTGGGCAAGTCACTTCATTTCTCTGGGCTTCAGTTACCTCATCTGGAAAATGAGGATTGAGGTTGTGAGGCAAGGGGCTTGCCCCAGGTCACACAGCAGGCAAGTGGCGGAGCTGGGATTAGATAGAACCCACATCCTCTGACTCCCAAGCCCACTAAGTCATGCTGTTTCTTATCCCTGGTTCCCTGACTTCGCAGGGGAACTTCCAGCTACAAAAGCAACCAGGTGTGAGGAGCAGGAGCAGAGATGTCCCAGATGTAGAAAAGATTGAGGGAGCACAGAGGGAGCCACTGAACCAGGGGGCAAGTTTAGGGAGTGAGGGTGGGGACTCAAGGGTGAGGATGGAGTTGGGAGAGAACAGAATTTATGTGACGTACCTATTCGTGCAACTTGGAAGAATGTGGCTAACCATTTAAATGTTTGATGGTATTTACTGAGCGCTTACTGTGTGCAGAGCACTGTACGAAGTGCTTGGAAAATACAAATCGGCAACAGATGGAGACAATTCCTAACCAACTACGGGCTCACAGTCTAGAAGGGGGAGATGGACAACAAAACAAGTAGACAGGCATCAATAGCATCAAAATAGATAAATAGAATTATAGATACATACATATTCATAAAATAAATAGAATAATAAATATGTACAAATATATACAAGTGCTGTGGGGCAGGGAAGGGAGTAGGGCAGAGGGAGCAGAGGCGATGGGGAGGGGAAGAGAAGCATAGGAAAAGGGGGGCTCAGTCTGGGAAGGCCTCCTGGAGGAGGTGATCTCTCAGTAGGGCTTTGAAGCGGGGAAGAGAGCTAGTTTGGCAGATGTAAGGAGGGAGGGCTTTCCAGGCCAGAGGTGGGACGCGGGCCGGGCCGGGGTTGACGGCAGGACAGGCAAGAACAAGGCACAGTAAAGAGGGTAGTGGCAGAGGAGTGGAGTGTGCCGGCTGGGCTGTAGAAAGAGAGAAGGGAGCTGAGGTAGGAGTGGGCAAGGTGATGGAGAGCTTTGAAACCAATAGTGAGGAGTTTTTGTTTGATGCCAAGGTTGATAGGCAACCACTGGAGATTTTTGAGGAGGGGGGTGACACACCCAGAGGAAAGGGATCGTGTCGGTTATTTAGGAAATTTCCTAGACCAATGAATTCTAGTGGATGCTGACTAGGATGCTGAATGAGGAGTCCTTCCCATTCTTCGATCCAAGCTCTGTTCTGCCAGCACTTTCTCAATTTCGGTGGTGATTTATCGGGCCACGTCTGGTTCCAGATGAAGCCGAGAGGGAGCAGTGGGAGCGGAACCAGAAATAAAAGATGTTTCATTTCAAACATCCCCATTTTAACAGGCCCTTTGATTTCTCAGAAAACAACTTATTATTATCCATCCGGCCATCTGAGTGGTCAGTATTGATTTTATCTGGCACTACACTAGTTATTTTTGCATATCTGACAACTTAAAAGCAAAAGATTTTTTACTGCAGTTATAAATTATCATCATGCACAATTATCATAAATCATCAATTGTTGAAAACTACTCATCCTGCTTCATCAGGAAATCAGATAAATGGCTGGTACCAGCTGGAGACATCATAACCCCATAGGAACGATATCCTATAATTCTCCCCCTTCTGTACCCAAATGAACCCTAATACGGACATCACCCTCTAAGCAATACTGTTACTGGAGTCCACCTACTCTACTTTTGACATTGATAGGGCACCAGAAATCTTGGAGAAAATGTGGAATGGCTGCCCTCTTCAATCTCATGACTAGGGATGGACCACCCTACATCTTAACATTCCTTCTATGGGCTAATGATCCACAAACCTATTTACCCCTTCTTGAACCTTTTAACCTCCTCAATGTTTGCCTCCTGTTCAGTGAACAAATTTAATTTACCACTTCAAGCCCAAATGGGTGTCCCCTTATCCTTAGAAGCACCATGGCATAGTGGATACAGCATGGGCCTTGGAGTAAGAAGGTCATACGTTCTAATCCCAGCTCCACCACTTGTCTGCTGTGTGACCTTGGGCAAGTCACTTTCCTTCTCTGTGCTTCAGCTATCTCATCTATAAAATGGGGATTGATATTATGAGCCCCATGTGGGACAGGGACCGTGTCCAACCCAATTAGTTCGTATCCACCCCAGTGCCTAGTACAGTGCCTGGCGTATAGTAAGCACTTAACCATTATTATTATTATTATTGGAAGTTATTCAATCAATCAATCAGTGATATTTATGCAGCACTTACTTTGTTAAGAGCACAATAAGAGTACTAAGCATTTGGGAGAGTACAAAACTGTTAGTAAGTATGACCCCTGACCGATGAGGCAGTCAGCAGGGGGGATGGCTGGGGAATCAGGGAGCAGAGAAGGCAGGCGTCGTACAGGAAACGGATTTCTGTCCAGTCTGCAGCCTTGCTGGGTATCTCAGGCCCCAGGAGTACTGACAGCTGTGAGGCTCTCTGGGGTCCAGCGTTAAGCGTGGGGCAGAGTATAACAGTCAATCTGTCAGGTTTTTGCCTGTACACCCATTCTTACTGGTGAAGCCAGTGTTGGGGAGTTTGGATGGCGGGGGGAAACTGCAAGAAAGGAGAAGCTGCACTGTTTGCAAATTCTTTCTTCTCCTTCCTTCTTTCTTCTTCTTTCTTTCTCCTCTGCTTGAAATAGGATGAAGGAAGCGTTCCCGTGAGAGGGCTGCAGTAGCCTAGAGGAAAAGTAACGTCCCCGAGAGACGGGAGGCATGGGTTCTACTCCTGGTTGTGGAGTTAGGATCTAAAAAAGTTCCTTATTCCACAAGTGTGATTAGAACTCACAACTTTGTTATGCTGAGGTAACCTCCTCCCTGATCTCCCATCCTCCTGTCTCTCCCCGCTTCAGTATATACTTCACTCTTCCGCCCAGATTATAATTGTACAGAAACGCCCTGGGTATGTCACTCCCTTCCTCAGAAATCACCAGTGGTTGCCTGTCAACCTACGAATCAAGTAAAAACTCCTCACTGTTGGCTTCAAGGCTCTTCATCAACTCTCCCCCTCCTACCTCACCTCCCTTCTCTCCTTCTCCAGCCCAGCCTGCACCCTCCGCTCCTCTGCCGCTAACCTCCTCACTGTGCCTCGTTCTCACCTGTCCCGCCGTCGACCCCCGGCCCACATCATCGTCATCATCATCAATCGTATTTATTGAGCGTTTACTGTGTGCAGAGCACTGTACTAAGCGCTTGGGAAGTACAAGTTGGCAACATATAGAGAAGTCCCTACCCAACAGTGGGCTCACTTCCCTTGGCCTGGAATGCCCTCCCTCCACACATCCGCCAAACAAGCTCTCTTCCTCCCTTCAAAGCCCTACTGAGAGCTCACCTCCTCCAGGAAGCCTCCCCAGACTGAGCCCCCTTTTTCCTCTCCTCCTCCCCATCCCCCCCACCCTACCTCCATCCCCTCCCCACAGCACTTGTATATATTTGTACAGATGTATTTCTCTATTTATTTTACTTGTACATATTTACTACTCTATTTTATTAATGATGTGCATATAGCTCTAATTCTGTTTATTCTGACGGTTTTGACACCTGTCTACATGTTTTGTTGTCTGTCTCCCCCTTCTAGACTGTGAACCCGTTTTTGGATAGGGACTGTCTCTATATGTTGCTGACTCGTACTTCCCAAGCGCTTAGTACAGTGCTCTGCACACAGTAAGCGCTTAATAAATACGATTGAATGAATAACTTGAGTTCTTTTCCTGGCACTTTCCTCTCATTAATAATAATAATAAGAAGAAGAAGAATGGTATTTGTTAAGTGCTTACTATGTGCCAAGAACTGGGGTAAATGCAAGGTAATGAGGGCTCACAGTCTTAATCCCCATTTTACAGATGAGGTAACTGCAGCACAGAAAAGTAAGGTAACTTGCCCAAAGTCACACAGCTGAAAAGTGGCAGAGCCAGGATTAGAACTCACGACTTCTGACTCCCAAGACCAGGCTCTTTCCACTAAACCTGCTATGGAGGAGATGAGGCCTCCCTTTGTGAGTTACTTCATCTTAATTCTCTCTGACCTCTCAGCCACCTTTTACACTGTAGGCCTTTAATAATAATACAATTTACAGTATTTGTTAATCGCTAAGTGCCGAGTCCTATATTAAGCATTTTCTAATTGGCTATGGAAAGAAGCCTCTGGTTAAACAACCAAATAACTCATTTGACCAATCAAACCTTTTGATGTTTCATTTGAGGCATGTCTTTAATTGCTGGGATGCTCATTCATTCATTCAATCGTATTTATTGAGCGCTTACTGTGCGCAGAGCACTGTACTAAGCGCTTGGGAAGTACAAGTTGGCAACATATAGAGACGGTCCCTACCCAACAGCAGGCTCACAGTCTAGAAGATACTCAATGTTGCTTTGGTGATCTGGCAGCCGCAAAGATTGTGAGCGCGTTGTCCGGTAGGGATGGTCTCTATCTGTTGCTGAATTGTACTTTCCAAGCGCTTAGTACAGTGCTGTGCACACAGTAAGCAAGCACTTAATAAATACGATTGAATGATCAAATGAATGATTTCTTTTTAGCTTTCTGATTTTTATAGACATTTTGTAGGCAGAGAGATTGAGGAGGGAATTAAAAGTCTGAATGGCTGGAGTTTCATACTTTTAACTCCCTCCTCAAGACCTCTTGTCTCCCTGATATCTTGCCCCTAAAGACCTTGCCACTTATTTCATCAATAAAATTGAAACCATCAGGCACGGTTAACCAAAAATACCCCCTACATCTCTCCAGTCCCAGTCTCCTCCCACCTCTTAGACACTCCCAACCCTCTCGGTAGTTTCTCAAGAGATCTCCCGCCCCCTCTCAAATTCTTCATCCTCCACTTCTATCTCTGACCTTATCAAATGTTCAATTGAATTAATAGTCGGCTCAGTCTCAAATGATTTCTACTACTGTTCAAGTGGCACCTCCCTCTTGTCTGGGCACACGTAAGGAAATCTGTTCTCTCCATATGGGCAACTTCCCATTAGTACTAATGGGAGCTGTGTGGGCATCAAGAAAAATCAACCCCCTACGGCAATGCCTCAGAAAGTGATGCTGTGCTGGTCTAGCTTGAATGTTTTCCATATTTTGTAGTAATCTTATAAGTTTGTCTAGGATCTATCAATGTTTTCCCTGGGAAGAATAAGCACTGGCTGAAAATTTGTGTGTGTGTGTGTGTGTGTGTGTGTGTGACAGAGAATATATGTACATGAAAAGTGGACCTACCTTTCACCTGTTAGGAAAGAGGAGATGTGATTTGAAGTTGGGGAGAGTGTGGTAGTGGAGAAAAAGCATGGCCTATCAATAATCATGGTACTTGTTAAGTGCTTACTATGTATCAAGCACTGTACTAAGCACTGGGGTAAATACAAGGTAACCAGGTTGGACACAGTCCCTGACCCACATGGGGCTCACACTCTCAATCTCCATTTTTTACAGATGAGGTAACTGAGGCCCAGAGAAGTGATGTGACTAGCCCAAGGTCACACAGCAGACAAGTGGCCAAGTCGGGATTAGAACCCATGACCTTCTAACTCCAAGGCCCAGGCTCTATCCACTACACCATGCTGCTTCTCACAGATCTGGGAGTCATAAGGACCTGGGTTCTAATCCTGACTGTCATGTGCCTGCGGGGTGACCTTTGTCAAGTCACTTTACTTCTCTGTGCCCCACAGTATGACCTGTTTGGTTTCCCCCATCACAGGCTAGCAAGGTAGGAGAGGTTTTAGTGAAGGGGGAAGGAGAACTGCTCTCAAAATCTCCAAATGCTTTGGCCAGCTTTGGTGCTTCAACAGGAAAACATGGTAGATACAGTCAACAAAAACAGGCCCCCTGAATAGCAGCAAAGCAAGCACTCATTCAGCTTTGGCACATTACTGCTCAAATTTCTATTTTCAAATTAATAAACAATAATAATAATAATGGTGGTATTTGTTAAGTGCTTACTATGTGCAAAACACTGTTCTAAGTGCTGAGGGGGGATACAAGCTGATCAGGTTGTCCCACTTGGGGCTCACAGTCTTAATCCCCATTTTACAGATGAGGTAACTGAGGCACAGAGAAGTTAAGTGGCTTGCCCAAGGTCACACAGCTGACAAGTGGTGGAGTCTGGATTCGAACCCATGACCTCTGACTCCCAAGCCCGGGCTCTTTCCACTGAGCCACAGTGCTTCCTGCTTAAATGATCAGAGACCCCAATTGTTCCTATATTCAGAGCCTTTTTGAAATTCCACCTCCTATAGAAAGCTTTCCCTTTCTCTCTTCTCCCCAGCTTTCCATCCTTGCAATGATCATCTCAGCACCATTGCATTACCTCAACACTACATATATTGTTTTACTATGCTGCTACTAGATAAGCCCTCTTCCTTCAAACCATAATTTAATAATAATTAATAATAGTGGTATTTATTAAGCACTTACTATGTGCCAAGCACTATACTAAGCTCTGGAGTTGTTACAAGATAAGCAGCTTAGACACTTTCCTTGTACCATATGGGGCTCACAGAGAACAGGTACTGAATCCCCATTTTCCTGAGAGGAAACTGAGGCCCAGATAGTTGAGTGACTGGCCTTAGGTCACACAGCAGGCAAGTAGTGGAGCCAGGAATAGAACCTAGGTCCTCTGACCTTTAGGCCCCTGGTCTTTCCATTAGGCCACACTGTCTCTGTCTCCCCCATGAGATGACAAGCTCCTTGTGAGCAGGGATTATATACCCTGCACCTTCCCCATATGCTTACTATAGTTTTCTGCACACAGTATCAATCAATCAGTCGATCAGTGGTATGTTTTGAACACTTACTGTGCACAGAGCACTGTACTAAGCACTTTGGAAAGTTCCATACATGAGAGTTGGTAGATACGATCCCTGCCCACAGGAGCTTACAATCTACTAGGGGAGATAGACATTGAAATAAATTACAGATGGGGAAAATAGTGGAATATAAGGATATTTACATAAGCATTGTAGGGCTGGGATGAGCATTAAAGTACCTAAGGATACACAGTTGAATGTACAGTAGATGCAATGGAGAGGGCAGATAGGGAAAATCAAGCTAGTCAGGGAAGGCCTCTTGGAGGAGATGTATTTTTCAGAGAGTTTTGAAGGTGGGGAGAGTGGTAGTCTGTCAGATACGAACAGGGAGGAAGAAACTGGGCAAGGGGGTTAGTGGGGGACTAGGTGAGATAGAGGTACAGTGGCATTAGACGAGTGGAGTTTGCAGATTGGATTGTGGTAGGAAATCAGAAAGGTAAGGTAGGAGGGAGAGAGCTAAATGATTATCACATGGCCGGTGATAAGGAGTTTCTGTTTGATGCAGAGGTGGATGGGCAACCACTGGAGGTTTTTGAAGAGTTGGGCAATGTGAACGTTATTTCAGAAAAATAATCCAGGCAGCAGAGTAAAGTATGGACTAGAGAAGGGAAGAGATAGGATGCAGATAGGTCAGCCAGTAGACTGATGCAGTAAAGGCAGGAAGTAATGTGTGGTAAGGATCAGCTTGGTAGCCGTTTGGATGCAGAGGAAAAGGCAAATCAAAAGGAAAGGAAAGGAAAGAAAATCAATAAATGTGATTGAATGATTGATTTGGGTGATGGTAATAGATTGGGGAAAATGTCCTCGATGAAGTGGGATTTGCAGAGGTGGGATTTTGGAAATGTTTGTTGATAAAATTCAAATTTTCTTGGAATGTAAACGTCCTGTTTTTTTCTTGGAAAATATTTTCTAGTTTACTTATATAGTCAGAGCCTCACTGCTGCTTTACAGTAGGTTGTGGAGGTGTACGAATTCCAGCTCCCTTTTGGAAACACCATATTAATGTGAAAAGACTCATTTTAACTATTCCATCAAGAACCCTCATGCTCTTTTCAGCATGGTTCCCTCCAGGAGGCCAGACTGAGAGACAACTTCTCACGTGTTCTCAGGAAGTCCCAAGAAGCAGGAGGTGATTCACACTTATGATCACATGCTCTTACATGCGCATTATGGAATGAACTTTGCTAATTAGCACATCTATTCTACATATCTATATCCCAGCCAACAGATTGGCTGTAGGGGAGTACATTTCCCAAGCGGAGAGTAAATATAATTTAGGTAGTCTGTTCCAGAATGTTTGAAATGTCAGTACAAACAAAGATTCTTGTTGATTTAGTGTTGATTTTCTCAGTTTCTAACAATAACTGCCATACCCCCAATGATTATATTGTCTTTGGTTTATGTTCCTGAATAAGCAATGTTCTGTGAGCTCTGAAGCTCTATTTTCACATTTTTCTTAATAACAGCTGTGTTGAAAACTTGCCGTCGAGTGAGCTTTTGAAGATTTTAAAAGGCCAAAACATTTTTAGTTTTGTGAAACAGATGCTATTTCATCCAGAATCTGCCTTGTGTGTTTTGAATGTATGCCCCTGAATCTTGAGCATTTGGAAAAGCCTGACTGAAACATACTAGTCAGGTCAACACTCGATCAAAGCAACGAGCAGCTGAAGAAGTGAATGCAGAACCAACATGTTTCCCCATGGTATCAACACAAGCAGCCTTACTCTCAAGCAAATACCGGGGGAATTTCCCATTGGTTGCCTTTTTTGCCTTCTTCATAATCAAACACACTCCATTCTGCTAAGGGACTGAAAACTACCTGTTTCCTGTGAGATTGAACCCTCAGAAGTTTCCTAATTGGTTTGATAATCGTGTGGTCTAGTAGAAATAGCACGGGTTTGGAACTCAGAAGCCAGTGCTTCTAATTCCACCTCTGCCACTTGTCTTCTGTGTGACCTTAGGCAAGTCACTTCACTTCTCTGGGCCTCAGTTTCCTCCTCTGTAAAATGGAAATTAAATTCTGCTTAGAATGTGAATCCCATAGAGTTTCGGGACGGTGTCCTATATGATTATGTTAAATCTACCCTAGGGCTTAGTATGAGGAGGCTGACTCAGTAGTAAAGGCAGAAAATGGTAAATCTTTGAATGAGTGTGGTAGCAGTTTAAATGGAGAGGAAGGGGTGAATTCTAGAAATATTGGGAAGGTAGAACTAACATGATGAGCCCGTTGTGGGCAGGGATTCTCTCTCTTTGTTGCTGAACTGTATTTTCCAAGTGCTTAGTACAGTGCTCTACACACAAGACTGTGAGCCCGTTGTTGGGTAGGGACCGTCTCTATATGTTGCCAACTTGTACTTCCCAAGCGCTTAGTACAGTGCTCTGCACACAGTAATCGCTCAATAAATACGATTGAATGAATGAATGAATGAATAAGTGCTCAATCAATATGACTGAACGAATTATTTGGTGGCATTGAATATGCGGGTTGAATGCAGCATGAAGAAGCACTGGGATCCAGAGGAAAGAGCCCAGGCCTGGGAGTTAGAGGACCTGAGTTCTAATCCTGCCTCTGTCAGTTGTCTGCTTTGTGACCTTGGGTAGGTTACTTCATTTCTCTGTGCCTCAGTTACCTCATCTGTAAAATGGGGATTAAGACTATGAGCTCTGTGGAGGACAGGGACTGTGTCCTACCTGATTATCTTGTATCTACCTCAGCAGTTAGTACGGTGTCTGGCACATAGTAAGCACTTTTAACCCCCTTCTTCCAGAGCTCCGTGGCAATGCTCCATGATTCCATGGCAGCCAGGGAGAGGGCCCTGTTCCCCACTGTTGACAATCCAGCAGAAGTCTGTGGGCATCCTGGCAGGCAGGCTTCTAGAGGGTGAGGGCGAGACAAGGTGGGCTCGCCTAGATTTTAGCTGGGGACTGATTCAAGGGGGCTTTGGACAACCACTGGCACCTCAGGAAGTAGCCACCATGCCAGCCCCAAACAGCTAATGTGAGAACCACAGCTGGCAATGCTGTTTAGCCTCCTCAGGACCCGGATCCCAATTTCTAAAGTCCAGAGCCATGATATCCAGCTCACTGTGGGCAGGGAATGGTTCTACTAACTCTATTATATTGTACTCTGAGAGAAGCAGAGTGGCTCAGTGGAAAGAGCACGGGCTTGGGAGTCAGAGGTCATGGGTTCAAATCCCAGCTCCGCCAACTGTCAGCTGTGTGACTTTGGGCAAGTCACTTAACTTTTCTGGGCCTGTTACTTCATCTGTAAAAATGGGGATTAGGACTGTGAGCCCTCCGTGGGACAACCTGATCACCTTGTATCCTCCCCAGTGCTTAGAACAGTGCTTTGAACATAGTAAGCACTTAACAAATACCGTCACTTAGTACAATGCTTAGCAACCAATCAACCAATCGCATTTGCTGCGTGTTTACTGTGTGCAGAGCACTTTACTAAGCTCTTGGGAGAATACAATATAGCATTATAACGAAGTAGGTAGACACCATTCCTACACAACCTTGCACATAGTAAATCTCAATAAATACAATTGATTGACCACTAAAAATTAGAGAATTCATTCATTCATTCAGTCGTATTTATTGAGCGCTTACTGTGTGCAGAGCACTGTACTAAGTGCTTGGGAAGTACAAGTTGGCAACATATCGAGACGGTCCCTACCCAACAGAGAATGAGAGAGAGAGGATGGTGGTGCCATCCACAGTGATGGGAAAGTTTGGGAGAGGACAGATGAATTATGGTTATACTAAATCTTAGGTATGACATCCAAGTGGAGATGTCCTGAAGGCAGGAAGAAATTCAAGACTGCAGAGAAGGAGAGCAGTCAGAGCTGGAGAAGTAGATTTGAGAATCATCCACATAGTTGAAGCCATGGAAGTGGATGAGTTTTCTGAGGGAGGGGGTGTAGATGCAGAATAGAAGGGGAAGCAGAACTGAGTCTTGAGGGACCCCCACAGTTGGGTACATTGGAACAGGTACAAGATAATCAGGGGTGGGTGACAGAGGAGTTGCCAGTGAAAGAAATTGAGAAGAGGAGGCCAGAGAAATAGGAGGAGAATCAGGAGAGGACAGTATCAGTGAATCCAATGTTAGATAGTGTTTTCTAGAGCAGGGGGTGGCCTATAGTGTTGAAAAATAATTATTAATAATAATCCCAATAATAATTATTAATAATTATAGTATTTGTTTAGTGCTTACTAAGAACTGCACTAAGCACTGGGATAATCAAGTTAAATATAGCCCCTGTCCCACATAGGGCTCCCAGTCTTAATCCCCATTTTACAGATGAGGTAACTGAGGCACAGAGAGCTGAAGTGACTTTCCCAGGGTCACACAGCAGACAAGTGGCAGAGTCAGGATTAGAACCCAGGTCCTTCTGATTCCCAGCCCTGTGCTCTATCCACTAGCCAACACTGCTACTCATGAATGCAGCTGAGAGGTCGAAGAGGATTAGAATGATGTAGAGGCCATTGGATTCGGCAAGGTGTCATTGGTATTCTTAGAGAGAGCAGTTTCTGTGGAGTGGACGGGACAGAAGCCAGAATATAGAGGGTTTGTGGAGAGATTTGGAGGAGAGTGAAGGCAGCATGTGTAGGCAACTCGTTCAGAGAGTTTGGGGACGAATGGCAGGAAGGAGATGGGGTGTTAATGGAGAGAACCGTGGGGTCATGGGAGTGTTTTTTAGGATGGATGTAACATGAGCATGTTTGAAAGCAGTGGGGAAGGAGCCATTGAAAAGTGAGAGTTTGAAGATGATTGCCAGGAGAAAAGAATGAAGAGGGCAAGTGGGAGCTGCCAAAAGATGGGTTTGGGCTGGTAGAGGGGGTAGATTTTAAAAGAAACTGGTGTAGTCACATTATTCATTGCTTACTCTGTTCAGAGTACTTTACTATGTGCTTGGATAATGCGCCAAGCACACCTTGTAGTATCCCATGACTGAGACAAAAGTGAAGTTTCTATAAAGCTGTATCACAACTTGCAAGCAAATTTAGGACCAAGCATGAAAGGTGTGGAATGCCAACATGGAGATATCCAAGGCTGTCCAGATTACAGTGAAACAGAGAATTTATACACATTGTGAAATGTATTATTGGAACACTACATACCAAAGATGGATTATCTGAAGAGTGAAAAGACAGTTATCCTCTCTAGGGTTCATTTTCTTCATGTATTAAATTAGGAATCAATCCCTATTTCCACTCTCTCTTAGACTATGAGTTCCCTGCCGTAGAAGGACTGTATCTGATCTGATTTTTAAACAGTAAGTCTGTTCTAAACTGTAAACCCATTTTGGGCAGGGATTTTATCTCTTTATTGCTGAATTCTACTTTCCAAGAGCTAAGTACAGTGCTCTGCACACAGTAAGCGCTCAATTCATTCATTCATTCAATCGTATTTATTGAGCGCTTATTGTGTGCAGAGCACTGTACTAAGTGCTTGGGAAGTACAAATAAATATGACTGAATGAATCTGATTATCTTGTACCTGCCCCAATGCTTGGCACATAGTTGGCATTTAACAAATATTATTATAACACCTTCGGACTCTGAGGTCCATGTTGCATCCACTACACCATGTTGTTTCTGATAATGAGTTCTAGTGATACTCTTAGATTTCCTGTTTAACAAAATCAAATCTGAAGGTATAAACTATGATGGGCTCCTCTCCTAGGAATGACATTTAATTAGTTGACATTGGTAGGGTCCCAGGAGTAGCCCTCAATCAGACAATCAGTGAAGAGAAGCAGCGCGGCTTAGTGGAAAGAGCAGGGCTTGGGAGTCAGAGGTTGTGGATTCTAATCCCGGCTCGGCCGCTTGTCAGCTGTGTGACTTTGGGCGAGTCACTTCACTTCTTCTAGACTGTGAGCCCACTGTTGGGTAGGGACCATCTCTATATGTTGCCAACTTGTACTTCCCAAGCGCTTAGTACAGTGCTCTGCACACAGTAAGCACTTAATAAATATGACTGAGTGAATGAATGAATGAATTCTCTGTGCCTCAGTTACCTCATCTGGAAAATGGGGATTAAGACTATGAGTCCCACGTGGGACAACCTGATTAACTTGAATATACCCCAGTGCTTAGAACAGTGTTTGGCACATAGTAAGCACTTAACAAAAACCATCATTAAACAATCGATGACATTTATTGAGTGCTTACTATGTGCAGGGCACTGGGAGAGATTGGGAGAATACAATACAACCATTCAATCAGCCCCAACCAATCCTAGCGATGGCAGAGCCCTGGGATATTGAGATACCTAGTGGGGAAGAACATAGAATAACAACAGCAATAATAATAATAACAATAACAAATATAATTGTGGTGTTTGGGATATTGGGAATTAGGAATTGCCCAAATGCCAACCCCCTTGATTTCTCCTAGTTTTCAGGCAGGCAAGCATCCAGGCTGAGACACAGAGAAGTTAAGTGACTTACCCAAGATCACACAGCAGGCAAGTGGCAAAGCCAGAATTAGAACCCAGGACCTCTGACTCACATTTAAATGCTCTATCCACTAGGTCGTAGTGCTTTGGACTTTGTAAGTCTACATGGGCAGATGGGAACAATGGTTACTTTGGGTCACTTCAGGAGTCTGATTGAAAGGGCTCTTGGATCAAATTGGGCATTGTCTCCCACATAGGCAGAGAACACAAAGCAGGTCTGCAGGGTCATACCTGCTATCTCCCTGCCAGCACCTGGGAGAACCCATTGTCTTGAAATACTCGAGCATAAGCTGGGATGAGCAAGCCAAGGACTCAGTTGCAGAACCGAGCACTGGAAGACCAAAGAAATGACATTTGCAGGATGGATTTGGCCATGGATCTAAGGTTTCAACCCCATTCTCTCAGTAAGGGGGCCGGGTACCACCACCTAGTCAATCATATTTGTTGAGCACTTATTGTGTGCAGAGCACTATATTAAAGTCTTGGAAGAGTACAATATAACAGTGTAACAGACACTGTCTCTGCCTACATCGAGCTTACAGGCTTGATGGGGAGACAGGCATTGATATAAATAAATAAAATTACATTTATATGCATAAGTGCTGTGGGGCTGAGAGGGGGGATGAATAAAGGGAGAAAGTCAGGGTGACGCAGAAGGGAGTGGGAGAAGGGTGCTCTGCACACAGTAAGCGCTCAATAAATATGATTGATTGATTGAAAGGGGAAAGGAGGACTGAATCAGGGAAGGCCTCTTGGAGGCGATTGTGCCTTTATTAAGGCTTTGAAGAGGGGGCAAGTATTGTCTGTCGGGTATGAAGAGGGAGGGTATTCCAGGCCAAAGGCAGGACGTGGGCAAGATGTTGGCAGTGAGATAGATGTGCACTTTCCACTAAGCCACACTACTTCTCCTGCACAGTACACAGTAGATATGTGGCGGGGCTGGGATTAGAACCCAGGGCCTCTCACTCCCAGTCCCATGCTCTTTCCACTAGGCCACGCCGATTTTGCATTTCAGGTTGAAAGGATTAGATGTAGTCTGAACTCTAAGCCAAACAGAACTTGTGCGATGAGGAAGAGAACACTAGTTATCCTTGTCATTAATCATCTTACTTCTTCCTTCCTTTGGATAAAGGCTGGATTCAGAGGACTCTTAGTATGTGAGAATTAGGCTGATAATGTCTTCCAAATGCAGAGTTGATCACCTTAATATATGGCCTTTGGCTCTAGTCTTGAATAGACTTAGAAGCTTGAAATAATGATTCCTTTTAAATGCCAAGAGTTGGGAAAATGCAGCTGGTACTAGAAAGAAAAAAAAAAAATCAAAGGTAGTTTGCATTATCTGGACTTTCAAGGTTCCAGGGAAAAATTTACGATGTCCCTCCTCAAACCAAATCTGGGACTCCTTTGTTCTGTTGGCTGTTTTAAAATGATTTTTATTTATCAAAAAAGTGGTTCTCAGAGCATTGAGAATTGATCCCCTACTCTCGAGGCTATTTAATCAAAAAGAAAAATGTTGTGGAGAAGACATTTCAAAATAGCCATAGCAGGAAAGGGTACCCGATAGAGCTTTAATGAGATTTTTTTTTTTTTCATGGAAAGTTTAACATTCCCACAGAATAAGATCGATGCTGGTTTATTCGCCCAGATATTTTTGAAGGCTCTGTGGGCTGGGAGCCAGTCACAGGAGACCAGCCTTTTAGCTCCTTCACCTGCCTAGAGGCAGGGCAGCAGATGGGAAAACCTCCTTCCCCTCCCCACAGTACCTGTATATATCTTTGTACAGATTTATTACTCTATTTTACTTGTACATGTTTACTATTCTATTTACTTTGTTAATGATGTGCATCTAGATTTATTTCTATTTGTTCTGATGACTTGACACCTGTCCACATGTTTTGTTTTGTTGTCTGTCTCCCCCTTCTAGACTGTGAGCCCATTGTTGGGTAGGGACCATCTCTATATGTTGCCAACTTGTATTTCCCAAGCGCTTAGTACAGTGCTCTGCACACAGTAAGCGCTCAATAAATACAATTGAATGAATGAATGAAAACAGGTGCAGACAAAACCAAACGGACTTATAACAGGTGACTATCAACTTGGGTGGATTCCTCCTGAATGTGGTGTCCAAGGCATGCTGTGACTGTATCCCAGTGAGGGAAAATGGGAAAGACCTGGAGCATGCTGGAAAACCACACGCACAGTGACTCTGGCCTGCAGCATTCCCAGGTGAGCTGCCTCTCAGTGAACGGGGATGCAGAAAGAACTTGAGTCCAGAGACAGGACAGTCAGTCAGTAGATCATATTTACTGAGTGCTTTACTGGGTTAAGAGCACTGTATTAAGCATTTGGGAAAGTACAATATAACAATAAATGGGTACATTCCTTGCCCACAATGAGCTTACAGTCTAGAGAGCAGTATAATAATAATAATAGTAATTGTTAACCGCTTACTATGTTCCAAGCACTGTTCTAAGCGCTGGGGTAGATACTAGTAATCAGGTTGTCCCACATGGGGCTCACAGTCTTAATCCCCATTTTACAGAAGCAGCATGGCCTAGTGGATAGAGCACGTGCCTGGGAGTCAGAAGGTCATGGGTTCTAATCCGAACTCCGCCACTTTGCTGTGTGTCCTTGGGCAAGTCACAACTTCTCTGGGCCTCAGTTCTCTCATCTTAAAAATGGGTATTAAGACTTTGAGACCTATGTGGGAGAGGGGCTGTGTCCAACCCAACTAGCACGTATCTACCCCAGCACTTAGAACAATGCCTGGCACATAGCAAGTGCTTAAAAAATACCATTAGTTTCATTATTACCATTATTAGAGGTCAGGACTAGCAAATTATCTAATTGTTTCTGGCCAAGACTATACCTTTATCCAGATTACTGAGCCCTAGCTGGGAATTTTAGTTCGTTCTCTCCCACTAATTGTCTAGAACATACGTGGCTAGGAGCAGGGTGGGCTACTGCAGGAGCTCACAGAAACCCCTGAACATACCTCAGTGGGCCATCCCGCTCACCCCATAGTCAAGTGAGTTACCACTACTGCTGCAATCTAACCCCAGCTGAACCACTGCCACCTCCCAGCCTCTTACCACCCTGCACAGGGCTTCCCATTCTCCCTGCAACTCGAGTCTGTCCCCCGAGACCATGGGGCATGTGACTGGCAGACAAGTGGCTTGAGTGGGAGGATGTGGCAGTCAGGAGGGGCATGATGAAGTTGTATAAAGGTGAGGGTACAGGTGGAGGGCAGGTTAGGACAGTGGAAAGATGATTTGGGGATGGAGAAAAAGAAATCCATCCGTTGGCGTAATCCTTGACTCCTCTCTCTCATTTAACACACATATTCAATCCATCACTAAATTCTCAGTTCCACCTTCACAATATTGCTAAAATCCACCCCTTCTTCTCCATCCAAACTGCAACCACGTTCATACCATCACTTATCCTATCACACCTTGATTAATCTATCAGCCTTCTTGCTGATCTCACACCCTCCTGTCTCTTCCCACTCCAATCCAAACTTCTCTCTGATGCCTAGATCATTTTTCTACAAAAACATTCAGAACACGTTTCCCCACTTCTCAAAAAACTCCAGTGGTTGCCCATTCACCTCCACATCAAACAAAAACTCCTCAGCATTGGCTTAAAAGCCCCCAATCACCTTTCCCCCACCCACCTCACCTCACTACTCTTCCACTACAACCCAGCCCACACACTTCGCTCCTCTAATGCTAACCTTCTCACGGAAGCTCGATCTCATCTACCTCACCGCCAACCTGTGGCCCACTTCCTGCCTCTGCCCAGGAATGCCCTCCCCCCTCAAATCTGACAGTTACTCTCCCTGCTTTCAAAGCCTTATTAAAGGCACATCTCCTCCATGAGGCCTTCTCTGACTAAGCCCTCCTTTCCTCTTTTCCCATCCCTTCTACACCATCCTGACTGGCTCTCTTTATTGATCCCACCTCTCAGCCCCACAGCACCTTTGTACATACCTGTAATTTATTTAATTATGTTAATGTCTGTTCCCCCCTCCAGACTGTAAGTTCACTGTGGGCAGGGAATGTGTCTGTTTATTATTATATTGTACTCTCCCAAGAACTAGTACAGTGCTCTGCACACAGCATTATTATTATTATCAATTGCCGTTGAGCTATTTCTGATTCACAGTGACTCAGTGGATATATTTTCTCCAGAAGGACTTTTCTTCTGCCATAATCCATAACCTTGCTAACGGTTATTCTGTTATCATTGTTATGGTTTCTATACATCTATCTGCTGGTCTGCCTCTTCCCTGTTTTCCCTGGACTTTTCCTAGCATTAGTGTCTTCTCCAGAGACTTAGTCTCTCTGATGATGTGTCCAAAATAAGTCGAGTCACTTGGCCTTCCAAAGACCACATTGGCTTAATTTTCTCCAAAACCCATTTGTTTGTTTTTCCAGCAGTTCATAGTCTTTGCAAAAGCCTTCTTCAACACCACATTACAAAAGTACCAATGCTCTTTCTATCCTGATTTTCCCCTGTCCAGCTTTCAGATCCATACATGGTCACTGGAAACACCATAGAATTGACAATTTGCATTTTTGCGGCAATTGTTACAGCAGCACGTTTCATGATTTTTTTCCAGGCTCTTCATAGCAAATCTTCCTAACATTAAATCTTTGGTGTATTTCTTGACTACTACTTCCTTTATTATTGATTACCCATTCCAAGAGAGAAAAATTGTCACATTTTAATCTTCTTTCCATCCGTTATACATGAGTTAAAACTTCCATCTGTCATGATCTTTGTTTTCTTGACATTTAAATGCAGGCCCATCTTTTTGCTCTGCAACTGAACTTTTAATAAGTCCTTCAAGTCTTTTTCACTTTCTGCTAGTAGGGTAGTATCATCAGCATAACAAAGGTTGTTTATGTTCCTTCCTCCAATCTCTATTTGCAGTTTGTCTTCCTCCCAGCTGGCTTCTTTCATTATGTATTTGGGGTAAAGGATGAATAGATAAGGTGATAAGATACATCCTTGTCTTAAACCTTTACTAATGGGAAATCAATCAGTTTCTCCATATTCTGTTCTTATTGTAGCCTCCTGTAAGCACTCAATAAGTACGTTTGAATGAATGAATGAATGAATTGGCAGTTCCCATCCAACTGGAGGGCAAGAAGGGCAAGTGGGGCCACTAAACAGTACAGTGCTTTGCACATAGTAAGCACTCAATCAATCAATCAATCAATCGTATTTATTGAGCGCTTACTATGTGCAGAGCACTGTACTAAGCGCTTGGGAAGTACAAATTGGCAACACATAGAGACAGTCCCTACCCAACAGTGGGCTCACAGTCTAAAAGGGGGAGACAGAGAACAGAACCAAACATATCAACAAAATAAAATAAATAGGATAGAAATGTACAAGTAAAATAAATAAATAAATAGAGTAATAAATATGTACAACCATATATACATATATACAGGTGCTGTGGGGAAGGGAAGGAGGTAAGATGGGGGGATGGAGAGGGGGACGAGAGGGAGAGGAGGGAAGGGGCTCAGTCTGGGAAGGCCTCCTGGAGGAGGTGAGCTCTCAGCAGGGCCTTGAAGGGAAGAAGAGAGCTAGCTTGGCGGAGGGGCAGAGGGAGGGCATTCCAGGCCTGGGGGATGACGTGGGCCGGGGGTCGACGGCGGGACAGGCGAGAACGAGGTACAGTGAGGAGATTAACGGTGGAGGAGCGGAGGGTGCGGGCTGGGCAGTAGAAGGAGAGAAGGGAGGTGAGGTAGGAGGGGGCGAGGTGATGGAGAGCCTTGAAGCTCAGGGTGAGGAGTTTCTGCCTGATGCGCAGATGGATTGGTAGCCACTGGAGATTTTTGAGGAGGGGAGTAATATGCCCAGAGCGTTTCTGGACAAAGATAATCTGGGCAGCAGCATGAAGTATGGATTGAAGAGGAGAGAGACATGAGGATGGGAGATCAGAGAGAAGACTGGTGCAGTAGTCCAGATGGGATAGGATGAGAGCTTGAATGAGCAGGGTAGCAGTTTGGATGGAGAGGAAAGGGCGGATCTTGGCAATGTTGCGGAGCTGAGACCGGCAGGTTTTGGTGACGGCTTGGATGTGAGGGGTGAATGAGAGAGCGGAGTCGAGGATGACACCAAGGTTGCGGGCTTGTGAGACGGGAAGGATGGTAGTGCCGTCAACAGAGATGGGAAAGTCAGGGAGAGGACAAGGTTTGGGAGGGAAGACAAGGAGCTCAGTCTTCGACATGTTGAGCTTTAGGTGGCGGGCGGCCATCCAGATGGAGATGTCCTGAAGGCAGGAGGAGATGCGAGCCTGGAGGGAGGGGGAGAGAGCAGGGGCAGAGATGGAGATCTGGGTGTCATCAGCGTAGAGATGATAGT
The DNA here is from genome assembly GCF_015852505.1 of Tachyglossus aculeatus. NCBI lineage: Eukaryota > Metazoa > Chordata > Mammalia > Monotremata > Tachyglossidae > Tachyglossus > Tachyglossus aculeatus. The sequence goes on along the minus strand of NC_052066.1, from coordinate 98,719,923 downwards.
TGAAGCCGTGGGAGCGAATGAGGTCACCAAGGGAGTGAGTGTAGATTGAGAACAGAAGGGGACCAAGCACTGAACCTTGGGGAACCCCCACAGTAAGAGGATGGGAGGGGGAGGAGGAGCCTGCAAAAGAGACTGAGAAAGAACGACCGGAGAGATAAGAGGAGAACCAAGAGAGGACGGAGTCTGTGAAGCCAAGGTCAGATAGCGTGTTGAGGAGAAGGGGGTGGTCCACAGTGTCAAAGGCAGCTGAGAGGTCGAGGAGGATTAGGACAGAGTATGAGCCGTTGGATTTGGCAAGCAGGAGGTCATTGGTGACCTTTGAGAGGGCAGTTTCCGTGGAATGAAGGGGACGGAAGCCAGACTGGAGGGGGTCGAGGAGAGAGTTGGTGTTGAGGAATTCTAGGCAGCGCGTGTAGACAACTCGTTCAAGACACTCAATAAATACAATTGAATGAATGAATGCATATTGTCTCTCTGCCTCATCTCTCTGACACTCTGTCTCTGTCTCTCTTTTTCTCTCACACATATAGTAGGTTAGTTTCAAGCAACTGTTAGAGATTATAGTGCTAGAGTGCTGAGAGAGAGTTGAGAGGAGACAGAGAGACAAAACCTGTCTGTGAAGGGAAAACCTTTGTCCACAGAGCTGACTTTTCTTTAAGGGATCTGTGAAAAAGATTAATTTGCATGTGATAACCCCACCCCAGTCCTGTAATTAAAGCACATATCACTTTAAGAGTGCTTTCGTTTGCCAAACCAACTTTGACAACAAACCTTTCATTTGAAAGGGGGTAATATTATTTGAAATGCAAGTAGGCCAAGGGGGCTGGAGAGACTCCTGGCTGGGTGTGACCCCAGACTGGGTTCCTGGTTTTAAAGGGTCTAAGGCCTGTTCACTAGCCCTCCACTTTCACCAGCAGATCCCGCAGCAGAGTGGATCCTAGCTCCACCAACTCCCCAGCTGACCTCTCAGGGTCCCTCCTACTCAGAGGACCGGCTGCCCACCCACCCACCCACCAGAAGACCCACCCTGTATTCACTCAATCATATTTAAGTGCTTACTGTGTGCACAGCATTGTACTAAGGGCTTAGGAAAGTACAACGGGATATTAAACAGTGACATTCCCCGTCCACAACCAGCTCACAGTCTAGAGATGGGGAGACAGACATCAACACAAATAAATAAAATGACAGATATGTACATAAGTGCTGTGGGGCGGGGAGTGGGTGAAGAGCAAAGGGAGCAAGTCAGGGCGACAGAAGGGAGTGGGAGATGGGGTAAGGTGGAGCTTAGTCTGGGAAGGCCTCTTGGAGGAGCTGTGCTTTCAATAAGGCTTTGAAGCGGGGGAGAACAGTTGTCTGTCGGATTTGAGGAGGGAGGGCATTCCAGGCCAGAGGTAGGACGTGGGCCAGGGATCGGCGGCGAGACAGGTTAAGTCAAGGCACAGTGAGAGGGTTAGCACCAGAGGAGAATAGTATGCAGGCTGGGTTGTAGAAGGAGAGAAGCAGGGTGAAGTAGGAGGATGAAAGGTGATGGAGTGCTTTAAAGCCAATGGTGAGGAGTTTTTTCTTTGATACAGAGATGAATGGGCAACCACTGGAGATTTTTGAGGAGTGGTATCCTGCTGCTCAGCCTGATGAGGAGGTGGAGAATGTTTGCTGGGTGGTTGAGTAAGGGACTTCAGGAGACTGGATGTGCACTGGGTTCCAGGAGCGCTCTATCTCTGTATCTCTGTCTTTCTCTCAGTCTCTGTTCATTCAAGTGTACTTATTGAGAGCTTACTGTGTGCAGAGCACTGTATTAAGTGCTTATCCCTCTGTACCCCTCTCTTTCACTCTCTCTCCCTCTCTTCCTCTCCAGGAGACTGGATGTGCACCAGATTCCAGGAGCACTCTATCTCTCTCCACTCCATCTTTCAGTCTCTATTTTTCTACACCTCTCTTTCTTTCATTCATTTTCATTCATCTCTCTCTTTCAACCTGCATATTCAGTCTACTCCTCAGCTCTACCTTCACATCTCTAGAACATCTTTTCACAACATCTCTCTAGAACTCTGTCCTCTCCACACAGCTACCACGCTGATCCCATCCCACCTTATTGCATCCCACCTTGACTACTGCATCCGTCTAGATTCAATAAATCGATGCCATTTATTGAGCACTTGCTGTATGCAGAGCACTGTTCCTAGCACTTGGGAGATTACAACAGAACAGAGTTGGCAGATATGTTTCCTGCGCACAAGGAGCTTATGTTCTACAGGGGGAGACAGACATTAATGTAAATAAATATATTATGGCTTTGTACAGAAGTGCAGTGGGGGCTGAGGGTGCGGTTAATAGAGGGTGTGAATCCAAGTGCAAGGGTGATACAAAAGGAAAAGGGAGAAGAGGAAATGAGAGCTTCAGCGGGGACGGCCTCTTGGAGGAGATGTGGTTTTAATAAGGCTTTGAAGATGGGGAGACTGATGGTCTGTCAGATATAAAAAGGGAGAGAATTCCAGACCAGAGGCAGGATGTGGGCAAGGGGTCAACAGACAAGACAGAAGAGATGGACTGTAAGCACCTTGAGAGCAGGGAACATGTCTATCGACTCCTGTATTATCCTTTCCCAAGTGCTAATACAGAGCTCTGCATACAGTAAGCACCCAATAAAATCAATCTGTCACCAAATCCTGTCAGTTCTGACTTCACAATACTACTAAAATCTGCCCTTTTCTCTCCACCCTAACCACTACCACGTTGATCCAAGCACTTATCCTATCCTGCCTTGACTTCTGTATCTGCCTCCTTGATGACCTCCCTGCCTCTTATCTCTCCCCACTTCAGTCCTTAATTCACTCTGCTGCCTGGTTATTTTTTTGAAAAAAAAAAAATCAGTCCTTGTTTCTCCACTCCTCAAGAACCTCCAGAAGTTGCCCATCCACCTCTGAATGAAACAGAAACTCCTTACCATCACTTTGAAGCAAAGCACTCTATCAGCTTTCCCCTTCCTATGTGGTTTACTGTTATCTTCAGTGCCAATCTCTTTGTTATGCCTCAGTTTTATCTGTCTTACTACTGATCCCTTGCCCATGTCCACCCTTTAACCTGGCACTTCCTCCCCATTCACATCTAACAGACCACCATTTTCCCCATCTCCCAAGTCCTACTCACATCACCTCAGAGAAGCCTTCCCGGACTAAGATCTCATTTCCACTCTCCACCCTCCCTTCTGCATAGACTGTGCACTTAGCTGTGCCCCTTAGGCACTTGATATTCATTCCAACCCCAGTCCCACAGTACTTATATACATATCCCAATATTCCCCCATTTTTCCTGGCTGTAATGTATTTTTATGGCATTTGTTAAGCATTTACTATGTGCAGAGCACTGTTCAAGGCGCTGGGGGGGATACATGATGATCAAATTGTCCCACGTGGGGCTCACAGTCTTAATCCCCATTTTACAGATGAGGTAACTGAGGCTCAGAGAAGTTAAGTGACTTGCCCAAGGCCACACAGCAGACATGTGGCATAGTCGGGATTCGAACCCATGATCTCCGACTCCAAAGCCCGTGCTCTTTCCACTGAGCCACGCTGCTTCTCATTTTAACTTCTGTCTCACTTCTAAACTGCAAGATCCTTATGGACAGGGATCACATCTACCAACTCTATTGTACTGTACTTTCCCAAGCCCTTAGAACAGTATTTTGCACACATTCACACATTATGTGCTTAATAAATGCCACCAAAGGAGCATGGCCTAATGGATAGAGCAGGGTCTTGGGAGTCAGAAGGACCTGGGTACTAATCCTGGAACCACCACTTATCTGCTATGTGACCCTGGGCAAGTCACTTCACCTCTCTGTGTCTCAGTTACCTCATCTGTAAAATGGAGATTAAGACTGTGAGCCCCATGTGGGAAAAGGATTGAGTCCAACTTGATTACCCTTGTATCTTCCCCAGGGCTGAGAACAGGGCTCGACACATAGAAATGGGAGAAGCAGTATAGCTAGTGGCAAGAGCCCTGGCTTGGGAGGTCATGAGTTCTAATCCTGGCTCCATCACTTGTCTGCTGTGTGTCCTTGGGTAAGCCACTTAACTTCTCTGCACCTCAGTTACCTTCTCTCTAAAAATGGGGATTAAGACTGTGAGCCCCACACGGGAAGCCTTGTACCTTGTATCTACCCCAGCACTTAGTACAGAGGTTGGCACACAGTAAACACTTAACAAATACCATAATTATTAAATACCGCCATTATTATTAATTGATTGATTAATTGCATGACATCATGTACCTCATGGGGCCCCTTAAAATCAATAAGCACTGGGCCTTGGCATGGTTGATCTGTCCCAACCTAGGAGGCAGAGAAGAGGCCCCCTCAGCACTAGCCTCCACAGAGAGAGGATGCAGACACAAGGGACATGATCTGGTGTGCAAAATCTATTTGGCTCAGGTCTGCCTTTTGGCATTATTTTCATCCATTCCTGTCAATAGCATCCATTCATTCAATCATATTTATTGAGCACTTACTGTGTGCAGAGCACTGTACTAAGCGCTTGGAAAGTACAAGTTGGCAACATATAGAGACGGTCCCTACCCAACAGCAGGCTCACAGTCTAGAGGGGGGAGACAGATAATAAAACAAAACATATTAATGAAATAAAATAAATAGAATAAATATGTACAAGTAAAATAAATAGAGTAATAAATCTGTACAAACATATATACATATATACAGGTGCTGTGGGGAGGGGAAGAAGGTAAGATGGGGAGATGGAGAGGGGAAGAGGGTAGAATTATAGCTATATGCACATCATTAATATAATAGAATAGTAAATATGTACAAATAAAATACAGTAGTAAATATGTAGAAATATACACAAGTGCTGTGGGGAGGGCAAGAGGAGGAGAGGAAAAGGGGGGTTCAGCCTGGGAAGGCCTCCTGGAGGAGGTGAAGGCCCCCAGTGCTTAGAACGGTGCTTGGCACATAGTAAGCGCTGAAGAAATACCGTCTTCATTATTAGCATCTCCTAGTCTCAAAGAGAGGGAGAACGGTCAGTTGAATATATAGCATTTATGTAAAATTGTTTAAGCTATCACACAGCAGTTGGGTTCCTGAAGAACCATGTGTTATGGGAAAATCTCCTCATAGCAACTGTTGATTCAAAGAAAATTTGTGGATTAAGGGGCAACGTTCTCAGATAAAGCCACGACTGATCTTTTTGATACAAATTCCTATATCATTGTTAAGCCCACCATTAGGAGAGTACTTTACACCTTTGCTATTCTTATCATTTCGCTGAATTCAATGCTAAAATATTGCAAAAATACAAAGAAATACAAAGTATGTATAATGCAAAAGAGAATGAAGCGAAGTTGAGCAATGCCATTTGTAAGTGCAAAAGCTTTTATTCCTCCACTAACTCGACTTGAAATCAGAGCACTGTACTGGAACTACAACAGATTTGTATTTTGTGAAGAATGTGCCCTGATTCTTCCATCATTTTATATCTCAACAATCAATGGTATTTACTGAGCACTTACTCTGCAGTGTACTGTACTAGGTGCTTGGAAGAGTACATGACAACGCAGCACGATCCCTGTCCAATTTAGGGATTTTTTATTTTATGGTTCTTGTTAAATGTTTACTCTGCTCCCTTCTATCTTACTCTCTGATTTCCTAGTACAACCCAGCCTGCGCACTCGGCTCTTCTAATGCCAACCTATTCACTGTACTTCTATCTCGCTGCTGACCCCTTGCCCCTGTCCTACCTCTGGTCTGGAACTCCCTCGCCTTTCATATTCGACAGACAACCACTCTCCCCTCCTTCAAAGCCACATTAAAAGCATATCTCCTCGAAGAGACTGTCTCAGACTAAACCCTCCTTTCCCCTACTCCATCTCCCTTACACTTGAATTTGCACCCTTTATTTACCCCACCCTCAGCCCCACAGCACTTACGTGCATATCTGTCTTTTATTTCATTATTACTAGTAATAATAATAATCATATTAATTGTGGTATTTGTTAAGCACTATGTGCCACATACTGCTCTAAGTGCTGGAGTAGATACAAGGTTAGCAGGTTGGACACAGTCCTTGTCCCACATGGTGCTCACAGTCACAATCCCCGTCTTACAGGTGAGGTAGCTGAGGCACAGAGAAGCTAAATGATTTGCCCAAGGTCACACAGCAGATATGTGGCAGATCTGGGATTAGAACCCACATCCTCTGACTCCAGTATGTTTGGTTTTATTCTCTGTCTCCCCCTTTCAGACTGTGAGCCCACTGTTGGGTAGGGACTATCTCTATATGTTGCCAACTTGTACTTCCCAAGTGCTTAGTACAGTGCTTTGCACACAGTAAGCGCTCAATAAATACGATTGATTGATTGATTGATTCTACTAGGCCACGCTGCTTCTCTTTAATGTCCACCTCCCCCTCTAGACTGTAAGCTCCATGCCTACTGACTCTATTATATTGTACTCTGTTGTATATAGAGAAGCAGCGTGGCTCAGTGGAAAAGAGCACGGGCTTTGGAGTCAGAGGTCAAGGGTTCAAATCCTGGCTCCGCCAAATGTCAGCTGTGTGACTTTGGGCAAATCGCTTCACTTCTCTGGGCCTCAGTTCCCTCATCTGTAAAATGGGGATTAAGACTGTGAGCCCCCCTTGGGACAACCTGATCACCTTGTAACCTCCCCAGAGCTTAGAACAGTGCTTTGCACAAAGTAAGCGCTTAATAAATGCCATCATTATTATTATTATTACTCTCCTGAACACTTGGTACAGTGCTCTGCAGACAATTATTGTACTCTCCTGAGCACTTGGTACAGTGCTCTGTAGACAATACATTGTCAATAAATACAACCAACTGATTGATTATGTGTCAGGCACTGTACTTAGTGCTGGGGTAGATACAAGATAGGACAAAATTCTAAGTGCTGGGTTAGATACAAGATAGGACACAATCCCTGTTCCTCATGGGGCTCAAAGTCTAAATTGAAGGAAGAATATGAATTGAATCTCCATTTTTACAGATGAGGAAACTGAGGCACAGGGAAAAGTGGTGTGGCTTAGTGGATAGAGAAATCAGAAGAACCTGGGTTCTAATCCCAGCTCCACCACATGTCTGCTGTATGACTTTGGGCAAATGGCTTCACTTCTCCGGGCCTCAGTTACCTCATTTGGAAAATGGGGATTAAGACTGCGAGCCCTATGTGGGACAAGCACTGTATTATTATTATTATTATTATTAGAAGTTAAGTGACTTGCCTAAATTCGCACAGAAGATGAATAGCAGAACTGGGATTAGAATCCAGGTCCTGTGAGTTCCAGACCCATGCTCTTTAAAATAGGCCATGAAACTTTCAAACATGAATTATAGGATTTCTGTATATATGTATATTCAGCGGTGCTTAAACCCATTTATTCAGCTAATTTCCTCCTGAGGTATTTGCACTATAATCTGTTGTATCCTGATTCTTCCTGCTCCCAAATTTATGCCTGCCTGTAAACACCAATTAGACTGCAGACCCTTGAGGATGAGGATGGTAGCATTTGTTTCTAGGGTTTGGGACAGTGTTTGGCACACAGTTGGCACTCAATAAAATATGGTTGATTGATCAATTCATTGAATGTGTAGGGAGAAAGAGAGGCTGCAGAGAGAAAGACAGAGATAAAACAGAGATCCCAAAAAGACAGGCCAAAATAGATAAACGGAGAATAGATGATCAATAAATACTACTAAATGAATGGAGAGAGACAATTATCCCAAATAGCCTTGAATAATCAGTTAATTAAGCTAATTGACAATTGGTTCACTGGTGTGTGTGTGTGTGTCTGTGTGTGTGCAGGGAGACAGACCCAATTAAGGACACAGAAATTGCCTGAGAGCCATCTAGAAAAAAGTGCACTCAGTTTTTAAAGCCCCATTGAGTCTCTACAACATCAATAATGGTATTTATTGAGCACGTGGGAGAGTACAGTATAACAGTTGGTAGACATATTCCCTGCCTACAATGAGCTAACAGTCTGCAGTCATTACCTTCCCAGAGGCAGAGTGCCTTATTTTCCCTTCAGTATCTCCCCAATCAATCATGGCCTAGTGGATAGAACACTGGGAGTCAGTAGGTCCTGAGTTCTAATCCTAGTTCCACTACTGCTGTGTGATCCTGGACAAGTGACTTCATTTCTCTGTGCTTCAGTTACCTCATCTGTAAAATGGAAATTAAGACCGTAAACCCTTGTGGGACACAGACTGTTATCTGTTGCCGAATTGTACTTTCCAAGCGCTTAGTACAGTGCTCTGCACACAGTAAGTACTCAATAAATACGACTGAATGAATGAATGAATGGACTGTTCTAACCTGATTAGCTTGTCTCTACTCCAGCACTTAGTACCGTGCCTGGCACATAGTAAACGCTTAACAAATACCATTAAAAAATCAATCAGTGGTATTCATTGAGAATTTACTGTGTTCAAGGCACGGTACGAAGCGCTTGGGAGAGTACAGCACAACAATATAACTGACACATTCCTTCCTCAAAAGCTGCTTCCAAACTAGAGGGAAAACAGGCATGAATATAAATAAATATGGAAATGCACGTAAATGTGGTGGGAATGGGAGGAGGTAAATTAAGAGAGCAAGTCAGGGTGACAGAAGAGAGTGAAAAAAGAGGAAATGAAGGCTTAGTTCTTTCATTCATTCAATCATATTTATTGAGCACTTACTGTGTGCAGAGCACTGTACTAGGTGCTTGGGAAGTACAAGTTGACAACATATACAAGTGGTCCCTACCCAACAACGGGCTCACAGTCTAGAAGGGGGAGACAGACAACAAAACAAAACAAGTAGACAGGTTAGTCAGGGAAGGCCTCTTGGAGGAGATGTGACTTCAATCCAATTGTGGAAGGCATACAAGAGGAATGGAGCATGGCCTGTGCCTTACCGTCTGTGTGGTCCCCTGGCCCTACCATCTGGATGGGCTGGTTCACATATCATTCATTCAATCGTATTTATTGAGCACTTACTGTGTGCAGAGCACTGTACTAAGCGCTTGCTGTACTAAGCGCTTACATATCCAGGCCTGTACCAGCTCAACAGACTTTGAGCATCATCCAGAGACCTAAAAACAGTCATTTAAGGGCCACTGAATGCAGGAGATGGCACCCTAGAGGCGAAGTCCTAAATCAACATTCATTCATTCATTCATTCAATCATATTTATTGAGCACTTACTGTGTGCACAGCACTGTACTAAGCGCTTGGGAAGTACAAATCGGCAACAGAGACAGTCCCTACCCAACAAGTACAAATCGGCAACAGATAGAGACAGTCCCTACCCAACAACAGGCTCGCAGTCTAGAAGGGGGAGACAGACAACAAAACAAAACAAAACAAAAAGTAGACAGGTGTCAACACTGTCAGAATAAATAGAATTATAGCTATATACACATCATTAAAATAAATATAGTAAATATGTACAAATAGAATAAATAGATTACTAAATATATAGAAATATATACAAGTGCTGTCGGGAGGGGAAGGAGTGGGGGTGATGGGGAGGGGAGAAGGAGGAGGGGAGGCAACCTATGCCTGAGGAGAAAAGTGTGCTTTCTTTCAGGAAACTTTCCCTGATTAATTTCCCCTCTCCCCACATTATATCTCTCTAACTCTTACCCCATTAGCATGAAAGCTTCTTATAGGATTGGAAAGAAAACAATAAAATTTACATGTACATCATTGTAAACCACTCCTGCCAAGAGTTATTATGGTCCAATGCTAAGCCATCAGTGGTATTTATTCATTCGTTCATTTGTCCATTCGGTCATATTTGGTGAGCTTTTACTGTGTGCATGAGTGCTTACTATGAGCAGAACACTGCATTAAGCACTTGGGAGAGTATCAATCAATCAATTGTATTTATTAAGTACTTACTACATACAGAACACTGTACTAAGTGCTTGGGAGAGTATAATCAATCAACCAATGGTATTTATTGAGCACTTACTATGTGCAGAGCACTGTGATTAGCGCTTGGAAGAGTGCAATAAACCAGAATTAGCAGACATCTTCCCTGCCCATAACAAATTTGTGGTATAGAGGGGGAGACAGACATTAATACGAGTAAACCAGTAATATATAATGTATAATTTAAAGATAAGTGCATACGTGTGTGGGGTTGGGGATGGGGCGATTTTCAAATGTACTAAGGTTGCAGATCCAAGTGCAGAGACAAAGCAGAAGGGAGAGCAAGCAGGGGGAAAGAGGGTTTAATCAGGGAAGGCCTCTTGGAGGAGATGTGACCTTAATAATGCATTGAAGGTGGCGGTCTGGTGTATATAGAGGGGGCAGGAGTTCCAAGCTACGGGACAGAGCTAGTAGTCATGTCCCCTGTCCAAAACGAGCTTACAGTCAAAAGGGGGAGAAGTCACAAAAAAACTGAGGTGATGTATCAGCCTCTGCCAGAGGAGCCATGCACAACCAAAAATTCATACTGCCAACACAGAGTTAAAAACTATAAAAGAATTCTCATATCCAGTTAAACTACTGACTAATGATGCAAAGATAGACAAGGAAGTAGACTGTCAAACAAAGTGTGGCAGGTGGCAGATTAGTTTAAAGCTTTAAGGCCAAGCAAAGACTTAAGAGCAGTAGTGTTGTCCTTACTACCTTCTTTACGCTGGGAGACCCAGAACTCACATGGAGCTGTTGCAGAATCCATCAATATCAGCATGGCCTAATGGACAGATCATGGGCTTGAGAGTCGGAAGGACCTGGGTTCTAATTCCAGCTTTTCCACATATCGGCTGTGTGACCTCTTGGCAAGTCTATCTTATCTATCTTTGCATCATTAGTCAGTAGTTTAGCTGGATATGACTGGACTTTTCTGTGTCTCACTTACCTCATCTGTAAAATGGGAATTAAGATGTGAGCCCAATGTGAGACAAGGTCTGGGCCCAACTTACTTTGTATCTATCCAAGCTCTTAGTACGATATGTTGCCAACTTGTACTTCCCAAGTGCTGTGTGCTCTGCACACAGTAAGCGCTCAATAAATATGATTGATTGATTGATTGACTGACACATAGTAAGCTCTTAAACACCACAATTATTATTATTATCATTATTATTATTATTACATGATAAGATCAGGAACACAAGTCTTGGAAGAGGAGTAGAAAATTGCATGCTATTGATGTCTGTCTACTTGTTTTGCTTTTGTTTGTCTCCCCCCTCTAGATTGTGAGCCTGTTGTTGGGTAGGGATTGTCTCTGTTACCAAATTGTACTTTCCAAGCTCTTAGTACAGTGCTCTGCACACAGCAAGGGCTCAATAAGTATAATTGAATGGAAGAATAAATTAATGAAAAGCTCCTAGCACTGAAGCCCTGCTCACCTCAAAACGGCTATCCTGGGTGGGGCTCATGAAAACCATACAGGATACCAGTAAAACTGCTCAATGGAGAGCTGAAATTGACAAAGGGAAAGCAAGGAGAGCAGAGGGAATGTTGTAAGGAAACAGTAAAACGAAGACTCGTACCACCTGAAACTGGGAGCCAGTTGTTGATAGAGCAGAATAACTCATTGTTACCAAGAAACCAGTGGCTCTCCTCACACTAAAATGTCCATAGGATTGAGAGGCAAGGAGACAAAAGAAAAAGCAACCCCAAATTCTGCAAACATTAGGCAGGACAACACAGCAAGAGATAACCTTTTAATGTGGACAATATGTCCAGGACTGTAGGTCTCACATTGTCCTTTTAAGCCACACACACACTTGTAGGTGAAATTCACTGTAAGTGGGGTCTTTGAATATAAAAGACAACTACACATATACCCTCAAGTCCCCACCCCTTGGGGAGGCCCCTCTGAAACAGGATGACCAATTAATCAATCAATCTTATTTACTGAGTGCTTACTTGTGCAGAGCACTATTTATTCATTCATTCAATTATATTTATTGAGCGCTTACTGTGTACACAGCACTGTACTATGCGCTTGGAAAGTACAACTTGGCAAAAAATAGAGACAATACCTGCCCAACAATGGGCTCACTACCATGCTAAGCGTTTGGAAGAGTACAATATAACAGACTTAATAGACTGTGAGCCCGTTGTGGGCAGGGATTGTCTCTATTTGTTGCTGAATTGTACTTCCCAAGTGCTTAGTACAGTGCTCTGCACACAGTAAGCACTCAATAAATACGATTGAATATGATTGAATGAATATCTTTGCCCATAGGAAACTTAATCATTTATATTTATTTATATAAATTACAGATATGAACATAAGTGCTATGAGGCTAAAGGAGGGGTGAAAAAAGGTACAAATCTAAGTGCAAGAGTGATGCAGAAGGAAGTAAGAGAAGAGGAAGTGAGGGCTTAGTCGGGGAAGCCCTCTTGAAAGAGATTTTGTTTTATGGTATTTGTTAAGTGCTTACTACGTGCCAGGCAGTGTACTAAGTACTGGGGTAGGTACAAGATAATCGGGTTGGAGACAGTACCTGTCCTACATAGGGCTCATAATCTTAGTCCCCATTCTGGAGATAAAGTAATTGAGTCAGAGAGAAGTTAAGTGATTTACCCAAGGCCACACAGAAGAAAAGAGGCAGACCCGGGATTAAAACCCAGATCCTCTGATTCCTAGGCCCATGCTCTATCCACTAGACTATCCTGCTTCTCTATGCTTTTAATAAGGAGCTGTGCTTTTTATAAAGATTTAAAGGTGGGGAGAGGAATCGTCTGTCAGGGCAGTGGCAGGATGCAGTCAATAAATCGGTGGGGAGAAAGACGAGATGGAGGTACAGTGGGGAGGTTGGCATTAGAGGAACAAAGAGCGCAGACTGATGATGATGATGGCATTTATAAAGCGCTTACCTTGTGCAAAGCACTGTTCTATGCGCTGGGCTGGGATGTGGTAGGAAAGCAGCGAGGTAAACTAGGAAGGGGCAAGGTGAACGAGTGCTTTAAATCAATCAATCGTATTTATTGAGCGCTTACTGTGTGCAGAGCACTGTACTAAGTGCTTCGGAAGTACAAGTTGGCAACATATAGAGACAGTCCCTACCCAACAGTGGGCTCACAGTCTAAAAGGGGGAGACAGAGAACAAAACCAAACATACTAACAAAATAAAATAAATAGAATAGATATGTACAAGTAAAATAAATAAATAGAATAGTAAATATGTACAAACATATATACATGTATGCAGCCAAAGGTAAGGAGTTTCTGTGCGATAGAGATAGATGAGTGTTCTTGAGGAGCGGTCAAACGTGGTCTGAACGTTTCTGTAGAAAAATGATCCGGGCAGAAGAGTGAAGTATGGATTGGAGGGGGAGAGATAGGAGGCAGGGAGGTCAGCAAGGAGGCCCATCTCCTCCCAAAATAGGATGGAAGCACTTACTGCAGAAAACTTGAGCAGAAACCTGTTTTTCCTACTCCTTCCTCCTCTTGAAGGCTTTTTAATTTCCTTCTGAATCTCAGACTCATACCTTGACTTTCTGCTGTTTCAACAATTAACACCTTGTTAACAATGGACAGGTGTTTGCCAGTGGGGGCTCTGAGCTCCAACCAGGTGTTAATGAAAGGAACAGGAAATTTAGGAGAGTGAAAGGCAGGAAAATTATGTGTTGCTGAAATAGAGCTGTAAATTAGCTTGTTGTTCCAAGGGACAGCTGTACTCCCCTTAAAACCACTTCATGCAGTTAACTGCCAAATCCTGTCAGCTCTTCTTAACTCTTTTCTCTCGTTTATGGATGAAATCAGCATTTTCAACCTAGAGGCTTACATTAGATGAATATGATTTTGATTTAATCAATCGATCGTATTTACCGAGCGCATACTGTATGAGGAGCCCTGTACTAAGCTCTTGGGAGAGTACAGTTTAACAGAGTTCATAGACGTGTTCCCTGCCCGCAAGGACCTTTCAGTCTTAAATATAGATTATAGAGTCTTGGTCTTTGGTTTCCTTTGGAGTTGAAAGTTCTTTCCAACACGGAGAAAGAGTCAGCAGGGGAATTTATTTATATTAATGTATATCTGTAATTTATTTATCTTTATATTAATGTCTATTTTGCCCCCCCAGATTGTAAGCTTGATGTGATGCAACTTGTACTTCCCAAGCGCTTAGTACGGTGCTCTGCACACAGAAAGCGCTCAATAAATACGATTGAATGAATGAATGAATGTGGGCAGGGAATGTGTATTGTTGTAGGGACCGTCTATATGTTGCCAACTTGTACTTCCCAAGCGCTTAGTACAGTGCTCTGCACACAGTAAGCACTCAATAAATGTGATTGAATGAATGAATGAATGAATGGGTGAATTACTTGAAGAGTTCAGGATTGGTATGTGGTGGGGAGAGGTGGCAGGAGCTATTTCCAGTTACTCTATGGTGTTGCATTATATTTTGTATCCACTCCCCACCGTCCAGCTCTGGGTCAGCTTGGCTCAGAGCTATTACCACCCTGCTTTCCCAGTAACAGAATCTACTTTTGCTGCTTTTCCAACCCCCACAGAGCACTAAATAATTGGGGTCAATAGGACAGGTGGTGTCTGTGGCAGCTCTCTCATCCCAGCCTGGTTGTAGTAACTGGCTAGATTTCAAAATTGCTAATTCTAGGGTCACCGGGCCTTCCCTGTAGAGGTTGTTGGGAGTTCAGAGAACCCTGGAACCCAGGAAGCCCAGATTGGACTGGAGAGTGTTGTCAACCACGGGTGGATTAAAAAAAAAAATTAATGGTAGTTGTGAAGTGCTTACTATGTGTCAAGCACTGTTCTTTCATTCATTCATTAAATCATATTTATTGAGCGCTTACTGTGTGCAGAGCACTGTACTAAGCGCTTGGGAAGTACAAGTTGGCAACATATAGAGACAGTCCCTACCCAACAGCTGGCTCACAGTCTAGAAGGGGGAGACGGACAACAAAACAAAACATACTTAATAAAATAAAATAAATAGAATAGTAAATATGTACAAGTAAAATAAATAGAGTAATAAATTTGTACAAACATATATACAGGTGCTGTGGGGAGGGGAATGAGGTAAGGCGGGTGGATGGGGAGGGGGAGGAGGGGGAAAGGAAGGAGGGGGCTCAGTTCTGCACTGCATGGCATAGTGGATAAAGCACATGCCTGGTAGTCAGAAGGTCATGGGTTCTAATCCTCCCTCTGCTTCTTGTCTGCCGTGTGACCTTGGGCAAGTCACTTCACTTCTCTGGGCCTCAGGTACCTCATCTGTAAGTCAGGGATTGAGACTGTGAGCCCCTCGTGAGACAGACTGTGTCCAACTCGATTTGCTTGTGTCAACCTAAGCACTTAGTAAGACCCCGGCACATAGTAAGTGCTTAACAAGTATCACAATTATTATTATTAAACACTGGGATAGATACAAACCAATCAGGTCAGACACAGTCCCTGTCCCACATGGGGCTCACAGTCTAAGTAAGAGGGAGAATGGGTATTGAATCCCCATTTTACAGTTGAAGAAACTGAGGCACAGAGATGTTAAGTAACAAGTAACGTGCTCTGGGCATGTTACTTCTGGGCATGTTACTCCCCTCCTCAAAAATCTCCGGTGGCTACCAATCAACCTATGCATCAGGCAAAAACTCCTCACTCTCAGCTTCAAGGCTGTCCATCACCTCGCCCCCTCCTACCTACCTCCCTTCCTTCCTTCTACAGCCCAGCCCACACCCTCCACTCCTCTGCCACTAACCTCCTCACTGTTCCTCGTTCTCGCCCGTCCCGCCGTCGACCCTTGGCCCACGTCCTCCCCCTGGCCTGGAATGCCCTCCCTCCGCACATCCCCCAACCCTTCCTCCCTTCAAAGCCCTACTGAGAGCTCACCTCCTCCAGGAGGCCTTCCCAGACTGAGCCCCCCTCCTTCCTCTTCCCCTCCTCCCCCTTCCCATCCCCCCGCCTTACCTCCTTCCCCTCCCCGCAGCACCTGTATATATGTTTGTACATATTTATTACTCTATTTATTTTACTTGTACATATTTACTATTCTATTTATTTTATTTTGTTTATATGTTTTGTTTTGCTGTCTGTCTCCCCCTTCTAGACTGTGAGCCCGCTGTTGGGTAGGGACCGTCTCTGGATGTTGCCAACTTGTACTTCCCAAGCACTTAGTAAAGTGTTCTGCACACAGTAAGTGCTCAATAAATACGATTGAATGAATGAATGAATGAATGAATAAAAGCGGCTTGCCCAAGGTCATCTAGCAGGCAAGTAGCAGAGCCAGAATTAGAACCCAGGTCTTCTGACTCTCAGTACCGTGCTTTTTCCCTGGGGCCACGCTACTTCCTGATTCCCTGATTCATGGACAGTCTGTAAAGATAAACTACCATTGGTCAGATCCACAGATGTAAATCTTAGAATATCTGTAAATATGACAGTGGACTGGGGAATGCTACACTGAAGAGGTGCGAGGAGAAACCCTTTGTGGGGTACTGCTGGCTCCTCATTTAGTACAGTGCTCTGCACATAGTAAGCGCTCAATAAATACGATTGATTGATTGATTTAAAGCAGAGGGGATCCGAATGACAGGGTTGCTAACTCCGAGAATGATCTTGGCACACAGAGTTTATCATGAGTCCAGCCCAGCTGGTTCCTCGTGAATAGCCGTCACCCCCTTCCTCTCTCAGGAACACCTCCTTTCTACTGCCTTTGATCTGTCAGTAAAGTGTGAGAGTCAGTCATTTTTAGTCACACTGTTCTTTAAAATCATTCATGAGAGAAGCAGCGTGGCTCAGTGGAAAGAGCCCGGGCTTTGGAGTCAGAGGTCACGGGTTCAAATGCCGACTCCACCAATTGTCAGCTGTGCGACTTTGGGCAAGTCACTTAACTTCTCTGTGCCTCAGTTACCTCATCTGTAAAATGGGGATGAAGGCTGTGAGCCCCCCGTGGGACAACCTGATCACCTTGTATGCCCCCAGTGCTTAGAACAGTGCTTTGCACATAGTAAGCGCTTAACAAATACCATCATCATCATTCTCAGCAGCTGGCAACCCTGGAAGGGTGGCAGTGCTGGCCTGGATCTGACTTGGCTCTCTGCACATGACCAAGATGAAACTCCGGCTTCGACACATGTCTGCTGTGTGACCTTGGGCAAGTCACTTAACTTCTCTGAGCCTCAGTTCCCTCATCTGTAAAATGGGGATTAAGACTGTGAGCCCCACGTGGGACAACTTGATCACCTTGTATCCCCCCCAGCGCTTAGAACAGTGCTCTGCACATAGTAAGCACTTAACAAATGCCATCATTATTATTATTATTAGACAAATAGGGGAGTGTGCAGGGACTCACAGTATCTTTGATACCCCCTGTTCTTGGCTGGACCACTTTTTCGGCCTTCCTGAGTTTATGTGGGGTTTCTGGCATGGATATTGCACCATGGCTTTCACCAGCAAGTGTGGGCTCAGGTTTGGCCTCCAGAACCGCCTGGGGCAGGTATAACACATCACCCTTTGTGATGCCTTCTGGAGAGGCTCTGCTCCAGCTCTGATCTCAGTGGAAAGAGCCCGGGCTTTGGAGTCAGACGTCATGGGTTCAAATCCTGGCTCCACCACGTCTGCTGTGTAACCTTGGGCAAGTCACTTCACTTCTCTGAGCCTCAGTTGCCTCATCTGTAAAATGGGGATTAAGATTGTGAACCCCACGTGGGACAACCTGATCACCTTATATCCTCCCCAGCGCTTAGTACAGTGCTTTGCACATAGTAAGCGCTTAACAAATGCCATTATTATTATTATTGTGACCTTCAGAGACTGCTCCAGCCCAGTCCAACCCAGACTGGACCCGGCCGGAGGAGAAATTCATTCAATCGTATTTATTGAGTGCTTACTGTGTGCAGAGTACTGTACTAAGCACTTGGGAAGTACAAGTTGGCAACATATAGAGACTGTCCTACCCAACAATGGGCTCACAGTCTAAAAATAATAATAATGATGGCATTTTGTTAAGCACTTATTATGTGCGAAGCACTGTTGTAAGCACTGGGGGGATACAAGATGATCAGGTTACCCCACGTGGGGCTCACAGTCTTAATCCCCATTTTCCAGATCAGGTAACTGAGGCTCAGAGAAGTTAAGTGATTTGCCCAAGGTCACACAGCAGACATGTGGCAAAGCAGGATTAGAACCCATGACCTCTGACTCCTAAACCCAGGCTCGCTCCCATGTCTTGCTGCTGCGGACTCCAGGCTGGCTCTCTGACATCACCGGCTTGGGAGTCAAAAGGACCTGGGTTCCAATCCCGGGGCCACCACCAGTTTTTTAAATCGTGCGTACTAAGTGCCAGACACTGTGCTAAGCGCTGGGGTAGATATAAGATCATCATATTGGACATAGTTCATGTCCTCCCGGGGCTCAGAGACTTAATCCCCATTTTACAGATGAGGTGACTGAGGCACAGAGAACTGAAGTGACTTGCCCAAGGTCACACATGAGACAACTGCCAGAGCCGTGATTAGAACACAGGTCCTTAATAATAATAGTAATAATAATAATAATAATAATAATAATGGCATTTATTAAGCGCTTTCTATGTGCAAAGCACCGTTCTAAGCACTGGGGAGGTTACAAGATTATCAGGTTGTTTGTCATGGGGCTCACAGTCTCAATCCCCATTTTACAGATGAGGTAACTGAGGCACAGAGAAGTGAAGTGACTGCCCAAAGTCACACAGCTGACAATTGGCGGAGCCAGGATTTGAACCCACGACCTCTGACTCCAAAGCCCAGGCTCTTTCCTACAGAGCCACGCTGCTTCTCAGGTCCTTCTGACTTCCTGGTCATTCATTCATTCATTCAATCGCATTTATTGAGCGCTTACTGTGTGCAGTACTAAGTGCTTGTGAAGTACAAGTTGGCAACATTTAGAGACGGTCCCTACCCAACAACGGACTCACAGTCTAGAGGGGGAGACGCAGTCTAGAGGGGGGACATAATGATAATTATGTCACTTGTTAAGTGCTATGTGTTAAACACTGTTCTAAGCACTGCGGTATTTAGGCAAATCATGGTCTGTGCTCTATCTAAGCCACACTACTTATGTCCCGTTCAAGTCACTTAGGAAGTACTGAGCCCACTGTTGGGTAGGGACTGTCTCTGTATGTTGCCAACTTGTACTTCCCAAGCGCTTAGTACAGTGCTCTGCACACAGTAAGCGCTCAATAAATACGATTGATGAATAAAGAAGTAATATGTTCCCTCCCCACATGGAGCTTACATTCTAACAGGGGAACCAATGATAAGATTTACAACTAGAGTGATCAAAATGAATTAATCAATCAATCAATCGTATTTATTGAGCGCTGTACTAAGCGCTTGGGAAGTACAAGTTGGCAACATATAGACACAGTCCCTACCCAACAGTGGGCTCACAGTCTAGAAGGGGGAGACAGAGAACAAAACCAAACATACTAACAAAATAAAATAAATAGAATAGATAGGTTAATCGAAAAGACATCCATACTTGAGGTCTAAGGAGGGTTTAAATAACTTCACAATTTCCAGAGTTAGCTGCAAGGATGGTATGGCTCAGGAGACTGGGAAACTAATCAGAAAAGCTTGTTAGAGGAAGTGGGATTCTAGGAGGGCTTTTAATATGCTACGTATGGCTTAGTGGATATGGCTTGGGAATCAGAGAACCAGGGTTCTAATTCCCTCTCCTCCACTTGTCTGCTGTGTAATCTTGTGCAAGTCACTCCACTTCTCTTTGCCTCTGTCACCTCATCTATAAAATGGGGATCAAAAAACTGTGAATCCCATGTTGGATATGGACTGTGTCCAACCTGATTAGCATGTATCTGTGCTAGCGCTTAGTTCAGTGTCTGATATATAGCGAATACTTAACAAATACCATAAAAAAATAGAAAAATGGAGCTCCAGCTCTGCAGGATTTGGCTCAATTCCAAAGAACTGGATGGCATCAGATGTGAAACAATAATCTAGATGCATGGGACAACAATGATACCAGTGATAATAATAATAATAATAATAATAATAATATTGGTATTTGTTCAGCACTTACTATGTGCAAAGCACTGTTCTAAGCACTGGGGGGAACACAGGAGATGAGGTTGTCCCGTGTTGGGCTCACAGTCTTAATCTCCATTTTACAGATGAGGGAACTGAGGCACAGAGAAGTGAAGTGACTTGCCCAAGGTCACACAGCAGACATGTGGGGGAGGCGGGATTCGAACCCTGACCTCTGGCTCCCAAGCCTGCACTCTTTCCACTGAGCCACGCTGCTTCTGCAGTGATCCCTTGCAGAGCGCTTAACAAATACCGTTATTATTATTATTATCATTATTTGTAGAGCATTTTTATTTACCAAAACACGTTCACATCAATTATCTCATTTTATTCACACAACATCCTGTAAGGTAAGAAGAGGGAGGTGTTATTCTTCCCTTTCTTCAGATGAGGAAACTGAGGCCTAGAGAGGTTGACTTACCCAAAGTCAGACGGCAGACCTAATCAGAGGCTGACACCAGGCCCTGAAGGCCTCCGAGGTGGGGTGAGTGGCTATTCATCCAATCGTATTTGTTGAGCACGTAGTGTGTGCAGAGCACTGTACTAAGCGCTTGGGAGAGTACAATATAAAAATAAACAGACACATTCCCTGCCCACTACAAGTTTACAGTCCAGAGGGGAGACAGACATTAATATAAAGAAATGTTACAGATATGTACATAAGTGTTGTGTGGCTAGGAGAGGAGATGAATAAAGGAAGCAAGTCAGGGTGATGCAGGGAGAATAGAAGAAGAGGAAAGGAGGGTTTAGTCAGGGAAGGCCTCTTGGAGGAGATGTGCCTTCAATAAATTGGGGAAGTTGGGGAGAGTAATTGTCAGTCAGATTTCAGGAGGGAAGGCATTCCAGGCCAGAGGCAGAACATGGGAGAGGGGTTGAACTGCTCAGTATTTTACTCTGCACAGGAGAATTACTTAGTACCAGATCCTAATGACAGAAGGGAAGCCTGTTCTGTATCCAGGACAAAGCTCAAGACAGAGCACTGAGTATTCTGCTCAGTACTATACTCTACACTAAGTGGGCTATTCACACAGCGCTCAATGTTCAATGCTCAGTACACTGCTCTGCACGTAGTAGGCTGTCAGTCAGTGCTATCAGGATAATAACGCTACAGTCAAATCCGACTGCCTCTTCTGTGCAGTTTTCAAGAGCAGATTTAGCATTTATGAATCAATCATCAATAGCGTTTATTGAGCATTTACTGTGTGCACAGCACCATACTAAGCTCTTGGAGAGCGCATTACAACAAAGTTGGGAGACACGTATGCAGCCCACAAGGAGTCTACAGTGTAGAGGGGGCTTTGATGAAGAGGTCATGAGGTCTGAATAAACTAACACTCAGATAATACAGGTCAGTGACTGGGTTATCAATTTAAATGATACCAAAAAGAACCAGTTTAAATGTGCATTCAAGAAGGGGGCCTGGATTTTTATTTCATGTGCAGTGGGGCTTGCCTTCTAACCTTCCATGTTCAGGAGGGAGGCACAGCGGGCAAAGAAAACCTTTGAATGGGATTACCATCCTGGAACAATCCTCCCAAATTGTAATTCCCTGTCATTTTTCTTCCATTTGTCTGCAGATGCTAGCTGGAATTTTAAAGATTCATTTATGTAAGAATGCCTCTTTTAGCCATGTTCTGGACACATTGTGAATATTTTTATGCAGATTAAAAATGTACTGCATTGAGAGCTTCAAAAAACAACAAACCAGAAGCCAGAATAGGATTATAGATAAAATAAACTGTAGTCCATTCACATTTGCATCTGCTGCAGCAGCAGAACAAAACCACCATTAAGGAAGAATACAGTTTTGAGAAATATCCTATTATAAGTGTGGATAGTCTACCTACTTCCACCTAGGCCACAGCCTAATCAATTCCATGTTTCCTAAAGTGATTTTGCCCTGTGTAAAACCCTTCAAGATTGGATGGTGAAAAGATCACCCTATAAAACTGTGAATTAACTGCTAGAGGAAAATAGTAGTTGATTTCCTTTTTACTAAATTCCCTCTAGCCAAATATAACACCAAGTGTAATGAATCTGAAAACAAGAATACAGCATTTTCACGTTCCTTAAGTGCTTTAAATTTTCTAATGAAGGAAGCACCTCCTGCTGAGTTTCTCATCAGAAAACCTAATAAAAGTTTTATTAAAATGTACAGTAACAGAGCAGGAAGGTTTAAGGGAAAGTTTCTATGTGGTGTATAAAAATATGGAATCTTCATTTAAAAGATCAATGAACAGTGAAGAAGACTGTTTAGCTGGAAGTAATAATTTATATAAATGCAAAATAAATGTAGATGCCTTTGGAGAATGATTTCCAAATGAAGAAAGAGAACTTCTGTCTTGGGCCACTCACAAGCAAGCGGTTGAGTTGCCCTTTAACTAGCTAGCAATGACAAGATCATATCCATAAATCTGAGTGTCTTTGAGGAAGAATCTATTAGTATTATTATTATTGTAATATTTGTTAAGCACTTACTATGCATCAATCACTGTTCTAAGCCCTGGGGAAGATACAAGTCAATCAGGTTGGACACAGTCCCTGTCCCACGTGAGGCTCACAGTCTAAATACGAAGGAGTAGGATTTAATCCCCATTTTACAGTTGGGGAAACTGAGGCAGAGAGAAGTTAACGAACTTGCCCAAGATCACATGGCCAGTAATTGGAAGAGTTAGGGCTAGAACCCAAATCCTCTGACTCCCAGCCCCGTGGTTTTCCCACTAGGCCATGCTGCTTTTTGCGTATTTTGTCCATGGAATTGCACAGTTAAGTATCCTTGCTGGGCCCCTTCTATTCGGGTGAGCTTTGGTCAGTCGTCAATAGTCAACCATTCATTTATTCATTCATTCAATCAATGATATTTGTTGAGCACTTACTATGTGCAGAGAACTGCATTAAATGCTTGGGAAAATATAATAACAATAACGTTGGTATTTGTTAAGCACTTACTATGTGCAAAGCACTGTTCTAAGTTTAATAATGGCATTTATTATAATGATATAATATTATATCATAATAAATATCATTATATTATATTATAATATAATATTATATTTTATTTTATATTATATTGTAATGGCATTTATATATTATAATGGCATTTATATATTATAATGGCATTTATATATTATAATGGCAAGTGCTGGGGGGGGTACAAGATAAAGAGGTTGTCCCACGTGGGGCTCACAGGCTTCATCCCCATTTTACAGATGAGGTAACTGAGGCACAGAGAAGTGAAGTGACTTGCCCAAGGTCCCACAGCAGACAAGTGGCGGAGCCGGGATTAGAATCCATTAGAACCCATGACCTCCGACTCCCAAGCCCGTGCCGTTTCCACTGAGCCACGCTGCTTCTCCTGTATAGTATAGTACAACCAAGGTGATAAACATGTTCCCTGCCCCAAAGGAGCCTACAGTCTAGAGGGGAAAGTTATGTCCTACTGCCAGCTGGGCATTTGAAGTAGGGGTGATGGCTTCTATCGAACCATTCCCACTCCGCAGCCTGACCACCCTGTGCTCAGTGAAATGCTTTGTTAGGCAGCTGGTAGGGACAGTGGATGCAGTCTGCAGCCATGGAACACAATATCTCTGAGATGGCCTTTCCTGAGAACCCCAAGAATGAGAGGGAGGAAACTCAGCTCGTCTGTAATGAGAGCCTGTTTCCCCACACATCTAAGCAAGGAACTTTGTGACACAGCTAGGGAAACTATTTAAGCCTATTTTGCTGCCCAGGAAACCCCTAGGCAATGGTATGCAATAACAACTGTGGTATTTAAGTGCTTACTAAATGTAGGTATAAGATAACCAAGTTCCACATGAAGCAGAGTGGCTCAGTGGAAAGAGCACTAGCTTTGGAGTCAGAGGTCATGGGTTCAAATCCTGGCTCCACCAGTTGTCAGCTGTGTGACTTTGGACAAGTCACTTAACTTCTCTGTGCCTCAGTTCCCTCATCTGGAAAATAAGGATGAAGATTGTGAACCCCCCATGGGACAACGTGATCACCTTGTAACCGCCGCACCAGTGCTTAGAACAGTGCTTTGCACATAGTAAGCAAATAATAATAAATAAATCCTTAATAAATGCTTTTTTTAGGAAAATGACCTGAGCAGCAGAGTGAAATATAGACTGGCGAGGGGAGAGGCTGGAGGCTGGAAGGTCAGAAAGGAGACTGTAGCAGTAGTCAAGCAGAGTTATGTTAAGTGGGTGGACCAGCTTGGTGAGAAAGAGGTGGATTCTAAATTTGGTGATAGATTAAATATGTGGGTTGAATGAGAGAGATGAGTCAAGAAGGACAATGCTAAGGTTACAGGTTTGTGAAACAGGGAGGATGGTAGGGCTGTCTATATTTATGGGAAAATCTGGGGGAGGATGAGATTTGGGTCGGAAGATGAAAATTTCAGTTTTGGACATGTTAAGTTCGAGGCGGTAGGACATCCAAGTAGAAATGTCTTGAAGGCAGGAAGAAATGCAGTACTTCAGAGAAGGTGAGAGGTTGGGGCAGGGGAGGTAGATTTGGGAATCAGCCTCAAAGAGCAATATCTCCTAATGGGCAGGGAACATATCACACTGCACCTTGCTACTCCCCTACTACAACCCAGCTTGCATATTTCACTCTAATGCTAATCTTCTCACTGTGCCTCCATCTCATCTATCTCACCACCGAACCCTAGCCCACATCCTGCCTCTGGCCTGGCACGCCCTCCCTCTTCAAACCTGACAGACAATTACTCTCCCCCACCTTCAAAGCCTTATTGAAGGCACATCTGCAAGAGGCCTTCCCTCACTAACCCCCTCTTTTCTCTTCTCCCAGTCCCTTCTGCATCACCCTGACTTGCTCCCTTTGTTCTTTCCTGCTCCCAGCCCCACAACCACTTACTTACAGTTCTGTAATTTATTTATATTAATGTCTCCCCTTCCCTAGCCCATAAGCTCATTGTGGTCAGGGAATGTGACTGTTCATTGTTGTACTGCACTCTTCCAAGTGCTTATTACAGTGCTCTGCACAGAGTAAGTGCTCGATAAATACAACTGAATGAATGAATGATTTGGTACTAAAGTTTCTAGTATCACTTCATTATTTGGTATTTTCTATGTTCCTAATAGCACCGATTGCTGATTCCCTCACCCCTCTTTCTCTCCTTTCTCCTCCTCCTCTTCCCTTTCTTTCCTCTCTTATTCCCCTCTTCATATCCCTTCCTCTTCTCTTCCCACCCTCTCACTTTTTCCATATGTTCACCTTTCCCATCCCCACTGGCAGCACAAGACAGTGCTATGAAGCAGCCACAGAGTGTAATGCAGCCAAGACATTGTGCCACATGAAGTATGATGTAGTCAATCACGTCACAGTGGGGAGAAAATAAATTGGATGTTTCCATGCACACCAGCTGATCACAAGGTACATTTTATTTGACCCAACTATAAGAAAAATATGTCAGTCCCTGTTCTAATAGATCTTTCTGGAAAAAGCCCAAGCCTGGATTCTTGGATTTTTTTCCCAACTCCACCATTTGCCTCCTGTGTGACTTGGGCAGCTCGTTATTTTTTTATGGTGTTTGTTAAGCACTTAGTATGTGTTAAGCACTGTTCTAAACGCTTGGGTAGATACAAGGTAATCAGGTTGGACACAGTCCCTGTTCTACACAGGACTCACAGTCTTAATCCTTATTTTACTGATGAGGTAACTGAGGCACAGGGAAGTTAAATGACTTGCCCAAGGTCACACAACAGACAAGTGGCAGGGCTGGGGTTAGAACCCAGGTGCTTCTGACACTCAGGCCCATACCCTATCCACTAGGCTATGCTAATCTCTGTCTCAGTTTCCTTATTTGCAGCCTGAGGTCTCAATCCCTGCTCTCCCTCACATTTAGGCCATGAGCCCAGTGTGGGACAGGAACTCTGTCTGACCTGATTAACTTGTATCTACCCCAGCAGTTAGCACAGTGCTTGGCTAATAAAAGGTGCTTAAAATGTTCAATAAATACGATTGAATGAATAATAAAAAGTGATTAAAGATGCAGTTATTATTATTAGTAGTAGTAGTAGTAGTATCTGTATTCAGGCAACACTGTGGAATAGATGGAATAATTGTGTAACCACCATATCTAGCCTGCTCAAGTAACTCTAATGTCATTCTGCTATTAAAATATATAAGCCAAGTATACACTGTTTGAAATTAGAACAAAAAAGTTTTGTTTTTTAATTTGTCATTACACGAATGACCAAACACAAATGAGATTTAAACACTGCGGGTAAATCAGTGATTTATCATCAAGAGATAGCAGGGGGGAAAGGGAGCTGAAGAGCAATGTTAATTAATTCATTAATAATTTTTGCTCTTTTATACTGTTTCTTTGTGAGTTCATATTTACATTTTCTACTTTCCCAATCATTCCTCAAGCCTCCTGCAAGTGACTTGATTCAACACTGACTTCATAGCACTAAAATACTTTCATTAGCATTTTGAATGTTCCAATAAATTAGACTAATAGCTTCATTTTGCTTCTTGCTTCCTGCATTTCACTTAGCACACAGCCAATCATTTCTTGTGACTACCTGCTTCAGTTGCAGAACTGAAGTTAGCTGTGGTTTGATCTATTTCCAAGAAGTTTTCCATGAAAGATCATCTTAGTCAGCGGCACAATAATCAATCATCATGGTTGATATTCAGGAATAAACAAAACTGTACCCTGCATAAAACTCTGCTGGGATCTGGTAAACTAATATGATCATTGAGGTCGAGGGTCCTGAGGTTCCCCAAATTTCTAAGTAAACTGAGTAAAGATTCACCAGAATTCAGAGGCAATGGATGCTGGTGTTTCTATTGACTCAGAAGTTCATAAGATGCCTGTGGAGATCATTCCCAATGAGTGCTTTCTCTTTACAGGACTCTGTAATAATAATAATAACAATAATAATAATGGTATTTATTAAGTGCTTACTATGTGCAAAGCACTGTTCTAAGCACTGGGGAGGTTACAAGCAGGTTGTCCCACGTGAGGCTCACAGTCTTAATCCCCATTTTACAGATGAAGTAACTGAGGCACAGAGAAGTTAAGTGACTTTCCCAAAGTCACACAGTTGACAATTGGCAGAGCTGGGATTTGAACCCATGACCGCTGACTCCAAAGCCCAAGCTCTTTCCACTGAGCCACTCTTGCTGTGTACTGAACTGCTACTGTGTGTAGAGCATGGAATTGAGCAGTTAATGTATGTAGAGCACTGTTCTGGGTGTTTACTGTGTTCAGAGCATTGTTCTGGGCTCTCAGGGCACTACAGAAGACATATAATCAATCAGTTATATTCAGTGAGCACTTACTGTGAGCAGGGCACTGTGCTGAGCCCTTGGGAACATAGAGTACAGAAGAGTTTGTCTCCTCACTCCAGTCCATACTTAACTCTGGTGCCCGGATCATTTTTCTACAAAAACTTTCAGGCCATGGTTCCCCACTCCTCAAGAAACACCAGTGGTTGCCCATCCACCTCCGCATCACACAGAAACTTCTTACCAATGTCTTTAAAGCAATCAGACACGCTGCCCGCTCATACCTCACTGCTCTCGTACTACAATCCAGCCCACACACTTCATCATCAATCATATTTATTGAGCACTTACTGTGTGCAGAGCACTGTACTAAGCGCTTGGGAAGTACAAGTTGGCAACATATAGAGACATTCCCTACCCAACAGTGGGCTCACAGTCTAGAAGGGGGAGACAGAGAACAAAACCAAACATACTAACAAAATAAAATAAATAGAATAGATATGTACAAGTAAAATAAATAGAGTAATAAATATGTACAAACATATATACATATATACAGGTGCTGTGGGGAAGGGAAGGAGGTAAGATGGGGGGGATGGAGAGGGGGACGAGGGGGAGAGGAAGGAAGGGGCTCAGTCTGGGAAGGCCTCCTGGAGGAGGTGAGCTCTCAATAGAGCCCTAAAGGGAGGAAGAGAGCTAGTTTGCTGGATGGGCAGAGGGAGGGACAGTGTACACCACCTGCAATCCATCCAAAATAATGATGGTGTTTGTTAAGCGCTTACTATGTGCCAGGCACTGTACTAAGTGCTGGGATAGGTACAAGCAAATAGGGTGGACCACAGTCCCTGTCCATCGTGGGGCTCTCAGTCTTAATCCCCATTTTACAGATGAGGTAACTGAGGCCCAGAGAAGTGAAGTGACTTGCCCAAGAGAACAGGGATTAGAACCCACTCCTTCTGACTCCCAGGCCCAAGCTCTGTCACTCAAAAGAACCAACAATGACACCTTTTCCCCCAAATCTGAGTTTTTAATGCCTATGCCCTCTCCCTTTCCTCCCAGAGAGGCTTTTTCCCATCAGTATATGATGTGATGGGGAGGCAGGGGTTGCCTTAGAGAACTTGGAAAGCAGAAGGCCTAGCGGAAAGAGCCCAGGCCTGGGAATCAGAAGACTTAGGTTCTAATCCTGGCTCTGCCACTTATCTGCTGTGAGACCCTGGGCAAATCACTTAACTACTCTGTGCCTCAGTTATTTCATGTATAAAATTTGGATTAAATCCTACTCCCTTCTATTTAGGCTGTGAGCCCCATTTGGGACAGGGACCGTGTTCATCCTAATTATCTTGTAGTAATTATAATAATAATGATAATAGTGGTGAGCACTTAAATGATGGTATTTGTTAAGTGCTATGTGTCAAACACTGTTCTAAGTGCTGGGGTAGATACAAGCTAGTCAGGTTGGCCCACGTGGGGCTCATAGTCTTAATCCCCATTTCACAGATGAGGTAACGGAGGTCCATTATCATCATCATCATCATCAATCATATTTATTGAGCGCTTACTGTGTGCAGAGCACTGTACTAAGTGCTTGGGAAGTACAAATTGGCAACATACAGAGCCAGTCCCTACCCAACAGTGGGCTCACAGTCTAACAAGTAAAAAAAGAAGTGAAGTGACTTGCCTGAAGTCTCACAGCAGCCAAGAGGCAGAGCTGGATTTAGAACCCAAGTCCTTCTAACTCCCAGGCCTGTGTTCTATCCACTAAGCCAAGCTGCTTCCCTATACGCTAGTTACAGTACAAAGTGCAGGGGTTGATACAAGGTACACAGTCCCTGTCCCACTTTAAACACTCAAATCTTAATTCCCAATTTAAGGCACAGAGAAGTTTAGTGACTTGCCCAAGCTCACACACCTTGCTCATTGCAAACACTTAAGAAATACCATTTTAAAAATATACTCAGAGCCAACCCCAAAGAGATGGGCTTGAATGTCATGTCCTAATAAATAAAAGCTCATTACCGGGATCCCAGCTTCTAAATATTCTTCTACAGGCAGGTCGACTCCAAGGATTGATATCTGTGACGTACTTCGAACCTCACAAGTTCTCCTGCTGGAATAGAATGCCGAAAAGGTTATCCATGCTGATCAGCCTAATGATCATGCAGGATTGTCAGGTGTGCTAGGGAAAATTTCCTTTCAGTATTAAATCTCTTCAGTATGAAACTCTGCAGTCTTATCTTCCTTCTCCAGGCTAACTTGCTCAAGCTTGCTCAAGGAAACAAGTATTTTGAGAAGTGACTAGGGAGGGGTAGGTGTGGTTGTGCTCCACTCAGTTGTAACTCATGTTTGAGTTTCCACTCGGGAGTCAAGTGAAAGTGAAGGGAGTGGCAGCTTGGCTGAAATTTGTCTCTCATTCCTCAGCCATAAACCAAGCCTCTGGGATAAAAAGATGATGGTGCTGTAAATTAGAAACCAAAGTATTGGCTGCCCGTGTGATTTTTAGGTTTTTGGGTATGATAGAAGATTGAGCAGGTCCTTATTCAATCAACTATCTGGTAAGTAAGCTTTGTTTTAAACACTTCTTGGAAGCACATTTTTTAACCCAACAAACTCCAAAGGAGATACCCACCATTCATACCCACCAACCACCAGCGTGGCTCAGTGGAGAGAGCACGGGCTTGGGAGTCAGAGGTCATGGGCTCTAATCCCAGCTCCGCCACTTGTCAGCTGTGTGACTTTGGGCAAGTCACTTCACTTTTCTGGGCCTCAGTTACCTCATCTGTAAAATGGGGATTAAGACTGTGAGCCCCACATGGGACAACCTGATCACCTTGTATCCCCCACAGGGCTTAGAACAGTGCTTCACACATAGTAAGCGCTTAACTAATATCATTATTATTATTATTATTTTCCATTAGAAAACCTCCCACTGGTAATCCAACTCTCAGTTGTCTGCCAGCTGGATCATTCCTGACTTCTCCTTGTGCCTCTTTATTCATTCATTCATTCAATTGTATTTATCTGGTGCTTACTGTGTGCAGCACTGTACTAAGCATTTGGGAGAGTACAATATGACAAAAAAAAAGACACATTCCCTTCCTATAATGAGCTTACAGTCTAGAGGGGGAGACAGACATTAATATCAATAAACAAATAAGCCCCTCTCTGGCTCCCAGCTGTTCACTATGGAGCATTGCTGAAACTATGTGTTACTAATAATTGGAATAACTGTGATATTCGTTAAGCCTTTACTATGTGCCAAGCAGTTTACTGAGCGTTGGAGTAGATACAAATTCATCAGGTTAGACACAGTCCCTGTCCCATGGGGGGCTCACAGTCTAAGTAGGAGGGAGAATAGCTGCTGCACTCCCCAGAGAAACACAGCATAGAAAGCACCCAAACAGCAGCTCATTTCAGTTCATTCCCACTCCCCCGGGAGAGGTTCCAGCATATGTCCAGGAGCTAAGAACATGTTGCCTACACATCTTGCCTATTCTAGCTTCTTATTCATTTATCTAATCCCACCCCAAGACCATCATACAAATCCTCTATGTCCTTCCATTAGTTGCCAGACTGTCAGTTGGTTTCGTAATCCAGTCAGTGGTCATCTCCAATCATATTTATTGAGTACTTACTGTGTGCAGTGCACTGTGTTGCTTGGAGGGTACAATGTAACAGAGTTGGTTACCTGTTCATTCATTCATTCATTCAATCATCAATCGTATTTATTGAGCGCTTACTGTGTGCAGAGCACTGTACTAAGCGCTTAGGAAGTACAAATTGGCGACATATAGAGACAGTCCCTACCCAACAGTGGGCTCACAGTCTAAAAGGGGGAAACAAAACCAAACATACTAACAAAATAAAATAAATAGAATAGATATGTACAAGTAAAATAAATAAATAGAGTAATAAATATGTACAAACATATATACATATATACAGGTGCTGTGGGGAAGGGAAGGAGGTAAGATGGGGGGATGGAGATGGGGACGAGGGGGAGACGAAGGAAGGGGCTCAGTCTGGGAAGGCCTCCTGGAGGATCAATCATTTATTAATCACTTACTGTGGGCAGAGCACTGTACTAAGACATGTTGCCTGCATCAGTCAGTTGGTCAGTCAATCGTATTTATTGAATGCTTATTGTGTCCAGAGCACTGTGCTAAATGTTTGGGAGAGTACAATATAACACAGTTGGTCGATGTGCTCATTCAGCCAGTCAGTCGATTGTATTTATTGAGTGCTTACTGTAGGGAAAACACTGTATTAAGCACTTGGGAGAATACACTATAACAATAAACAGGCTCATTCTCTGCCCACAGCAAGCTCAAGCACTTAATACAGTGCTTTTCACAAAGTGCTCAATAAATATGATTGAATGAATTAACTTAAAGTCTAGAAGGGATGCAGACATTAATGGATATAAATAAATTACAGCTCTAATTACAGATATAATTCCAGACCTCCTGGTGGGTCATGCTGGGATCCATCATCCTGGGTTCCACACTACCATGTGGCCAGGGTCTGGGGGCTCGAGTGCTGAGAAGAGGCGGGGCTCTGGGGTCGGACCCCCACTGGACTCAAGAATACAGGAGGGCGTGGAGCCCCGGTCCTCCTGCCCTGGGGCTGAGCACTAGGAAGTGGTAGGGGAAAGAGGCACCCGAGGAGGGTGAAGCCAAGCTCTGCCCACTGGTCACTCCTAACTAACCTCTCTTTCCCCCAACCTATTGGCCCTCCCTTCTCCTTCACTTGTACACTTGACGCAGTACTGCTTAATGGATAGAGCAGGAGCTTGGGAGTCAGAAGGACTTGGGTTCTAATCCTGGCTCTGCCACTTGGCTGCTGTGTGACCTTGGCCATGTCACTTCACTTCTCTGGGCCTCAGTTACCTCACCTGTAAAATGAGGATGAAGAATGTTGGCTCCAAGTGGTACAGGGGCTTTGTCCTCCCATCTGATCAGTTTGTATCTACCCCAGTGCTTAGATCAGTGCTTGATACAAAGTGCTTAACAAATACCATAATTATTACTACCCCACTTTTCACCTAGCAGCAGTAACATGCACAACCTTATGCCCTGCTTTTTCCTAAATGTAATTTATTTTAATGTCTGTTTCTTCCATTGGATTTTTTTTATGATAGTTGTTAAGTGTTTACTATGTGAAAAGCACTGTTTTAAGTGCTGGGGTAGATATAAGATAATCAAGTAGCACACAGCCCCTGTCTTACATGAAGCTCATAATCTAAGTAGGAAGGAGAACAGATTGGAAGCTGAGGGCAGGGATCATGTCTACCAACCCTATTGTATTGTTTGCTTCCCACCACTTAATACAGTGTTCTGCACATAATACAAACTAAATAAATAATAATCATAATAATAATGATGGTATTTGTTAAACACTTACTATATGTAAAGCACTGTTCTAAGCACTGGGGTGGGGGGATACAAGGTGATCAGTTTGTCTCATGTGGGGCTCACAGTCAATCCCCATTTTGCAGATGAGGTAACTGAGGCACAGAAAAGTTAAGTGGCTTGCCCAAGGTCACATAGCTGACAAGTGGCTGAGCCGGGATTCTAACCCATGACCTCTGACTCCCAAGCCCTCACTCTTTCCCATCTACCAAGCTAGCTCTCTTCCTCCCTTCAAGGCCCTACTGAGAGCTCACCTCCTCCAGGAGGCCTTCCCAGACTGAGCTCCTTCCTTCCTCTCCCCCTCGTCTCCCTCTCCATCCCTCTCATCTTATCTCCTTCCCTTCCCCACTGCACCTGTATATATGTATATATGTTTGTACGTATTTATTACTCTATTTATTCATTTTACTTGTACATATCTATTCTATTTATTTTATTTGTTAGTATGTTTGGTTTTGTTCTCTGTCTCCCCCTTTTAGACTGTGAGCCCACTGTTGGGTAGGGACTGTGTATGTTGCCAACTTGTACTTCCCAAGTGCTTAGTACAGTGCTCTGCACACACTAAGTGCTCAATAAATACAATTGACTGATTGATTGATTTCCACTGAGCCACGATTAGTTGATTGATTAAAGTGGGAGAGCTGGGACTAGAATCGAGGTCTTCTTACTAATCATCAATCATCACCATAATCATCATAATCAATAGCATTTATTGAGCACTAACCATGTGCAGACCACTGTACTCAGCACTTGGGGGAGTACAATGCAACAGGGTTGGCAGACATGTTCCCTGCCCACAACAAGCTTACAGTCTAGAGGAAGAGACAGACATTAATATAATTTATAATATGTAATTTACAGATATATATATATATATATATCTACCCCACTGCTTAGAACAGTGCTTGGCATATAGTAAGCACTTAAACAAATACCAACATTATTATCATCATTATCAATTGCTGTGGGGTTGATGGTGGGATGAATATTTGATGCCCAAAGGTCACAAACCTCACACACACATCACAAAAGTGCATAGACTCCCAGAACCATTTTCTTTCCAATAGACCATGGTGTTTCTCCATGCTGTTACTGTGACTTTAAGCCATTGATTCTGCCCACTCTACCTTACCCCCGGCTTGTCTATACCCCCTCCCAATTCCCCAGACAGCAGCTTCCTGGGTATCCTGTTGCCGTCCATTCTTCTCTCTCATCCCTCCCAGTGGATTTTTTTAATGGTATTTGTTAAGCTCTTACTATGCGCCAGGCACTGTTCTAAGTGCTGGGGTAGATACAAGTTAATTAGGTTGGACACAGTCCATGTCC
This sequence comes from Tachyglossus aculeatus, assembly GCF_015852505.1. Classification (NCBI taxonomy): domain Eukaryota; kingdom Metazoa; phylum Chordata; class Mammalia; order Monotremata; family Tachyglossidae; genus Tachyglossus; species Tachyglossus aculeatus. The sequence continues at coordinate 98,685,910 of NC_052066.1, read as the reverse complement.
CACATGGGGCTCACCATCATAATCCTCATTTCACAGAGGAGTTGGCTGAGGCCCACAGAAGGGAAGTGATTTGTCCAAAGTCACACGGTAGGTAAGTGGTGTAGCTGGGATTAGAACCCTGGTGCTTCTGATTCTGGTGCTTTTAGACTGTGAGCCCACTGTTGGGTAGGGACTGTCTCTATAAGTTGCCAATTTGTACTTCCCAAGCGCTTAGTACAGTGCTCTGCACATAGTAAGTGCTCAATAAATATGATTGAGGATGATGATGATGATTCCCAGGCCTGTGCTCCATCCATTAGGCTACGCTGCTCCTCTGTGGAGAAGGAGTACTCCTCCTGGAGTTGAGTGGCTATGCACTCCAGAGCTATGTTGTCATTTGATCAGGATAATGGCCAGCACAGATTTTTGTGTTACCCATCAATACCAAGCTTATTGCCACCCCTTAGCTAATTGTAAAACTGCAAAATATTGTGAAGTTGTTGAAATACGAACTTTGAAAATTGTCTGGCTCAGTTCCTTCTTGGAGCAGAGGAACTGAGGTTGTTGTAGGAGATTGATGGCAGTAATTCTGTCTCAAAAATGCTTTTTCTATCGCTGTTTTCTTTAGCTCATTTGTTACATTGAGCTCCACTCGACCTTTTTATAGTGTCATTCATTATATGAAAAAGAAAAATTGTCTGTCTCATGTCCATTACCACACCAGTACTGGGACCAGTTCCCTTTCAAGATGTCATAGTCACACAAGGCCACGTTGGTTATTCTTTTGAAATGTGCACATCTGTGTTTAAGATTGCAAATTGCCAAGGCGGGAAGGGTGCGGGGGGGGGAGTGTGAGTGTGTGTGTGTGTCTTGTCTGATTAAAATACAAGACTTCTGGGGGTTTTTTTCCTGAAAAAAAAAGTTCTCCTTCCATCTCCCCACAAAAAACCAAAATGTCATTCTAGATTGGGGATTCTAAGACCTCATAGGAAATCTGCCCCAAGAATGGATGAAGATGACCATCAATCATTGATATTTATTGGGCACTTACAGGGTGCAAAGCACTGGGAGAGTGCAAAACCATAGAGTTCGTAGACATGTTTACTGCCCACAGGAACTTTACTGCCTAGAGAGGGAGGATAGACATTAAAGTGCTGTGGGGCTGATGGTGGGATAAATATCAGATGCTCATACAGATACAGATCCAAGTGTGTAGGCAATGCAGAAGAGGGAGAGCTAGTAGGAAGAAGGAGGGTTTAAACAGCCCAACCAACCATGTCATCAATGTTATTTACTGAGCACTTACTTTGTGGAGAGCACTGTACTAAGTGCTTGGGAAAGTACAACACAACAGAGTTGGCAGACTCAGTGAAAAGAGCCCGGGCTTGGGAGTCAGAGGTCATGGGTTCAAATCCCGGCTCCGCCAACTGTCAGCTGTGTGACTTTGGGAAAGTCACTTAACTTCTCTGTGCCTCAGTGACCTCATCTGTAAAATGGGGATTTAAACTGTGAGCCCCCAGTGGGACAACCCGATCACCTTGTAACCTCCCCAGCACTTAGAACAGTGCTTTGCACTGTAAGCACTTAACAAATGCCATTATGATGATTATTATTATTATTCCTACCACATGTGTGTTTGTGGTAGATCTTGGTCTCACATCTTTAGAGAGAGTTAGGCACCAAATGCACCACGATATTTCTCACCCTTCGTTGCCGAACTCTGTCGATGGGTTTAAAGCCAACTTGTCTACTGATTTAATTTCCTCCATGTTGCCTATTGGATAGTATACCGCTTAGGGAGCAGAATTTTATGAGAACATTTGGTTTTGTATTATCAAACTAACATTTGTTGTGTTTAGGGTTTTCCAAGTGCATTAAAGTTCTCTATTTTCCTAAACAGAACAGAATGCAAGCAATAGGGAATATTCCTATTCAAGAGAAGCAGTGTGGCTCAGTGAAAAGAGCACGGGCTTTGGAGTCAGAGGTCATGGGTTCAAATCTCCGCTCAGCCAATTGTCAGCTGTGAGACTTTGGGCAAGTCACTTAACTTCTCTGTGCCTCAGTTACCTCATCTGTACAAAAAAAATGAGGATTAAAAGTGTGAGCCCCCTGTGGGACAACCTGATCACCTTGTAACCTCCGCAGTGCCTAGAACAGTGCTTTGCACATAGTAAGCGCTTAATAAATGCCATCATTATTATTTATTTATTATTACTCCAGCAGTTTCTGCAATAAGTGCTCTCTCTTTGTGATGATTGTGGCATCTTGAAATTCTTCAGCCATTCCTATATGTTCCATACGGTAAGGAAGAATACATTTCTGCCAAATGAGGAATCTCATGCAGCTAAGGGGACATTTCCCAAAACACATTTCACCTATCCTGAAAGTGCATAATATATATAACTCATATCTTTGTTATGGTAAGTCGGCTGTGGCTGTCTTCCACCAGGGTCTGAGACAGAGGCATAGGGGAGGTGTGTTGGGTATATTGGCATCTCCATGGCTGCCTGCTACAATTCTCTGCTCTAACCATTGTCTTCGGTTTAGCACTCCTCATTACTTCATGTTCAGTTGTTAGAAAATATGGGCATCAGATGAGTGAGTCACCTTGCACCTTTGTAGTTACAGTGTGAGACCAAGGAAAGCAGAGCTCAGTCATTATAGATGCTACCTGTCTTGGAATAATAAAATAATAATAATAATAATAATAACAGTATTTATTAAGTGCTTACTCTGTGCTAGGCAATGTACTAAGTGCTGGGGTGGAGACAAGCAAATCAAGTTGGACAAAGTCCCTGTCCCATGCGGGGCTCACAGTCTCAATCCCCATTTTACAGATGAGGTAACTGAGGCACGGAGTAATGAAGTGACTTGCCCAAGGTCACACAGCAGATAAGTGGTGGAGCTGGGAATAGAACTCATGACCTTATGACTCCTAGTTCTGTCTTCTATCAACTACCCCAGCTGCATCAACATATTAGGTGCCCCCAATCAATCAACCAATCATGCTTATTGAACGCTGACCATATGCAGAGCACTATACTAGGCCCTCGGGAGCATGCGTGGCCTGGTGGATAGAGCCTGGGACAGAGTCAGAAGGATCTGGGTTCTAATCCTGGCTCTGCCACTTGTCTGCTGGGTCACCTTGGGCAAGTCATTTCACATCTCTGTATCTCAGTTACCTCATCCATAAAATTGGGATTAAGAATAATAATAATGATGGCATTTATTAAGCGCTTACTATGTGCAAAACACTGTTCTAAGCTCTGGGGAGGTTACAAGGTGATCAGGTCGTTCCACATGGCGCTCACAGTCTTAATATCCATTATTCAGATGAGGGAACTGAGGCACAGAGAAGTTAAGTGACTTGCCCAAAGTCACACAGCTGACAATTGGCGGAGCCAGGATTTGAACCCATGACCTCTGACTCCAAAGTCTGTGCTCTTTCCACTGAACCATGTGAATTTCAGTGGACTGTGGACTGCATCCAACCTTGTGTCTACTCCAGGGCTTAGTCTGGTGCTTGGCACATAGTAAGCACTTAACAATATATATATACACAGATAAATGAATAAAATGGAGATTCATCATTATGTACTGTCAATTCATTATGCAGACAAATTACAGCATAAACCCTTATCCACAAAGACCTCATAATGTAAGAGTGGGAAGGACAGACATAAAGGATAAATTTAATTTTAAAGAATAGATTTATTTATTCATTTATGTATATTCATGTCTGTCTCCCCTTCTAGACTGTGAACTCACTGTGGGCAGGGAATGTGTCTGTTGTTCCTAATCACTTGGTACAGTGCTTTGCGCACAGTAAGCATTCAATAAATACAACTGAATGAATAAAGGAAGGAAAGAAACAAAGAATAACAGACAAAATTTAGCAAATCGGAAGTGGCAATAAAAGATAAGAGTTCATTCATCACGGCCCCGGACTCCTCACTGCCCCATTCCAGTTGCTGTGTTCACCAGTTGCTGTGTTCAAAGTGCCTCAACCTCTCCAACATTCCCAACATTATTCAGGGGTTCACTTTGATAGTGTTTGAATTCTGCTATCTAGGCAGTGTGCTCTCCAACAATGCATAGGTAGACAAAACTGTTGAAGGGAAAGTTGAAAAGGCCACTATGGTCTTTTGAACCATTCCTAAATGCATGGATAGATTTCACTGTGGTAGGGTCATCTTTGAAAATGAAGGGCAGAAAACTTTGCACTGTTACAAGCCAGCACAGGGACTGATTTTTCCAGAATTCTCTCCTTGTTTAGAAAGTAACAGCATTGGGCTTGTCAAACTCCATATTATTTACTCATGTTTGACAAAAAGGTGTGAGAAACACCATCAAAGTGGTAACATTAAACCATTCTGCCTTGTGGGAAGGCAACAAATCATTGGAAAATGAATTAAGGTCTCTCCATTCTCCCAACCAATATCTGAGAGGGTTTACAAACACCCTTTGGAGTATTACTTTGGCCTTTCTAGCAAATGCTAATGAAGAATTTGGCACAACAAACAAAATCCTCAGGCAATTCTAAAACTTTCGAATCAGCAATTCCTTTTTGGCTCTATTGGCAGCAAGGATGAAGGAGGGATTAAGGAGAGTGAACATGAATTATTGGCCAAGTACAGATGAGTCTTAAGAGAGCTGAGAAATCCGTAGCACACACATCAGTAGAGGAACTCTGTCTTTGAACATAGTGCTAAGAAACTGCCAGGGCTGGAAGAAGTTCTGAAAGCAAGTTCTGTGCAAGTAAAAATTTGCCTCTAAGGCAATTCTCTGAGAGAGAATTGCTACATTAAGGATCCCTTTTCTTCCTCCCTATTTCCCTAGCCTATGCCCAGCCCAGAGCCCTGGGGATGGAGTGGGGGTGGTCCCCAGGCATGGCTCTCTCCCAGATTAGTACTGTGCTCTGCACACAGTAAGAGCACAATAAATATGATTGATTGATTTGTATCTACCTCAGAAATTAGAACAGGACTTGGCACAGAGTAAGACCTTAGTAAATACATTATTGTTATTATTATTTTATTAATACAATTATTATTTTGGCCTTCTTTCTGGAATGGTACACTCAAGCAAACAGAAATGAATGAAAAGTATGAAATAGGCTCAACTTGTCTTTCCAGCAAGGTTGTGGCTGTAGTCATCACTCTTAACAATACCACCATCCTCCCCATCTCACTAGCCTACAACATTTTTAGGCCGAAACATTTGTTAAGCACTTACTATGTGCCAAGCACTGAACTAAGTGCTGGGAGCAGCCTTGATCATGGAAGAGGGCAGCAGAGAAGGTGCAGAACCCTGAAACTTTGGTGCTCCAATTCTCAAGGCCACTGGCTGGGCTTCTTGCTGGTGAGAAGGGTCCCTAGAGGGGTCCACTGTTGGGTAGGGACTGTCTCTATATGTTGCCAATTTGTACTTCCCAAGCGCTTAGTACAGTGCTCTGCACACAGTATGCGCTCAATAAATACGATTGATTGATTAGTAGAAGCAGCTGCAGGGGCAGCCGGGAGCTGATTAAGCCCTATGGTACTGGGGCACACAAAACGCGCAGATCACTTTGAGGGTGGAAAGGGAGGTGGGGAAAGAAGGGGAATGTGGACAGGGAACATGTACAACTCTGTTATTGTACTCTTCCAAGTGCTTATGACAGTGCTCTACACACAGTAAGTGCTCAATACATACAATCAATCGATTGATTGGAAGTCTGGGGGAAGAAAGAGAGCTGAGAACAGGAAAGGAGTTTTGGGGAGGGACAAAGAGAATAGAAAAGGAGAGGAAAGGAAGGAATCCCCGTGTTGGCTCCCTGCCTTCTTTGGGAATCTTACCTGCAAGTCAGTCTGGCATCTGCCTCTCTGATAGGGTGGCTCTTGTAGACTCTGGACGTTAACACAGATGTGACACTTCAGGTATTTTGCCACCACATAGTCTAATGGAATCAATCAATGCATCAGTGGTATTTATTTAGCTCTTACTTTGTGCATAACACTACAGTGCTAAGTGCTTGGGAGAGTACAATACAGCAGAATTAGCAAACACGTTCCCTGCCCACATTGAGCTTATAGTATAGAGGGAGAGAACATCAGAAGCAAAATGTTGTATAAATCAAATCAGTCGATGGTATTAATCAAGCACTTACTGTGTGCAGAGCACTGTATTAAGTGCTTGGGAAAGTACAATGGAACAGAGTTGGAAGACATGATCCCTGCCCACAAGAAGCATTCGTCTACATATGCTGTGACCTACAGTGTTTCTCCAAGGGCAACCCTGACCCCGATCCCGTAAGTTCCCTCGAGACTGTAAGCTCGTTGTGTGCAGGGAATGTGTCTGCTATTTTGTTGAATTGTACTCTCTCAAATCCCCTCTCAGGGTTGCACATGGAGAATTTCCAGTGCTCTACCAGTCTCAGTTGTAGGAAGGAGAGTAAGGCAGAGGCCTATCCATTCCATTCCTAGCTAAACACGTAGTACAGTGCTCTGCACACAGTAAGCGCTCAATAAATATGATTGATTGATTGGGCAGTGGCTAGCGACAGGAAGGCAATCTGCTACAAGTCAAGACTCAACAATGCTGGGCAGCAGCAGCATGGGAGAGAGTCGAGGGAGACTTGAGTTTCCTGCATTGTGGCAGTGGTAAACTACTTCTGTATTTTTACCAAGAAAACTCTATGGATACACCACCAGAACAATTGCAGATTGTAAACAGGGCATTCTGGGAGAGATGTGTCCATGGTGGTGCCATGGGTCGGAAATGATTTGACAGCATAAGACAAGACAAGACTCTCCCAAATACTTAGTACAGTGCTCTGCACACAGTAAACACTCAATAAATATGACTGACTGACTGCATTGAGTCCTCTCTCCTGGATCCTTCTTTTGGCAGGACCACCATTTCTGAGCCTCAGAATTTGGCTGCGGATGTTGAGAGTGGACGGATCCTGTACATTTAAATCAAGAAGGCAAGCAGGAGTGGGAACTCACCGACTGGCAGACGGACTGTCTGGTGTAAAAAGTGATGAATGCCCACCCTGCTCTTGGACTTGGGTTCTGCCCTCCCTAAGTCTGTCTGAGTGCAGACCTCCATCCTCTTCATCACCATCATTACCATCATCAGAATGGATGGAGGCCTGCTGGGGGCTAAGCACTGTTCTAGACACTCTGGGAAAGACAGAAGACATGAATCATGGGATCCCTGCCTTGAAGGATTATACTGAGGAGAGGGTAAGGGCCCAAACCATCTCCGATGAGCCACCAAGTTTCCCATCTTAAAGGTTCCTACTCCATTTGGACTGACCACTGATCTGACTCCACTGGGGCCCTGGTATTTCATTATCTGAGGGCATCAGTACTGAATGATTTGTGTTTCACGGTCTTAACACTGGCAATCCGGCTATATGTGAGCAGGCAGATATCGGATGCTGGCGTTCTTTTGTGTTTGCCAATAAAAGATAAAAAAGCCTTGTTTTTCAGGTCAGAGAGAAACACAGAAAATGAGTTTTTTTCTTAACTTCTTTATTTTCATCACCATTCTCTATAGAGTATAGCAACGATTCTCCCTAAAAGACCAATCCTTTAATGCTCCTGTTCATGAGAAAGGGGCATCATCATCAATCTGGAAGTCTCCCTCCCATGCAGACTGTGACCCTTGTGGGGCAGAAACTGTGTCTGAGACTATAAACTCACTGTGGGCAGGAAATGTGTCTACTAACTGTTCTACTGTGCTCTCCTCTGTTCTGTTGTGTTCTCCCAAGTGCTTAGTACTGTGCCCTGCACACAGTAAGCACTCAATAAAAATGATTGATTTGTATTAGAACAGGGCTTGGCACAGAGTAAGCGTTTAATACATTAGACTAGACTGTGAGCCTGTTGTTGGGTAGGGACCGTTTCCATATGTTGCTAATTTATACTTCCCAAGCACTTAGTACAGTGCTCTGCACACAGTAGGTGCTCAATAAATACAATTGAATGAATGAATACATTATTTTTATTATTATTTTGGACTTCATTCTGGAATGGGAGACTCAAGAAAATAAAAATGAATGAAAAGTAAGGATAGGCTCTACTTGTCTTTACAGCATGGTTGTAGCTGCAGTGATGAACTAGCGATACACTTTTCACTTCCCAAGCAACTTTGTCTATGTGGTAAGCATATTGCTGATGATAAAGGAATGATGTGTTTATGCAGCAATCTGCTGTCTACTGTCTTGAGAGAAGATTGAATCGTTTAATACATTGAAATAAGCCCACTGGTCCTTCTGAGCTCATTAAAAGAAATCACTTTTCATTTACCTCTGGGTGTTGAAACTGGATATTGTTTATTAATTTTCATTATGATCCCAAAGATGAAATTTATAGCATTTAGAACATTCAAACATGAGAGAAAATTAAATGTCCCAAGGCTCAAAAATTCTCAGGGAATTTGAAGATACATGAATTATTGAAATGATCTCCCCACTCCACAAGAACCTCCAGTGGTTGCCCATCCACCTCTGCATCAAACAGAAACTTCTCACCGTTGGCTTTAAAGAACTCAGTCACCTTCCACCTTTTGTCTTACCTCACTGATTTTTTACCTCTCCTCGGTATGCTCCCTTCGCTCCTCTCACACAAACCTACTCACAGTAACTCATTCTCATCTATCTTTCCACTAACTCCTCAACCACATCCTGCCTCTGGTCTGGAATTTCTTCCCCTTTGATATCTGAGGGATATTCACTCTCCCCACCTCCAGACCCTTATTAAAATCACATCTCCTCTAAGAGGCCTTCCCCGACTAGGTCCTCATTTTCCCTCTTCCCTCTCCTTTCTGCATTGCTCTTGCACTTGGATTTGAACCCAATATAGTATATAGAATAGTGTATATAGTGTATATAGTATATAGAATAGTATATAGAATAGTGAATATGTACAAGTAAAACCCCTTATCAATCAGTGGTGCATATTGCATGCTTACTGTGTGCAGAGCACTGTCTTAAACACTTGGGAGAGTACAATATAACAGAGTTGGTAGACACATTCCCTACCCACAACGAGCCCATATTCACCCCACTCTCAGTCCCATAGTACTTATGTATATATCTGTAATTTATTTTAATGTCTGTCTCCGGCTTTATAGTGGAACTCCTTGTGGGCACAAGTATGTTGGCTTTGTTGTACTGTACTCTTCCCAAGTGCTTACTATGCACAGAGCACTGTACTAAGCACTTGGGAGCAAGCAATATAATACAGTTAGCAGACAAGTTCCCTGTTCACAAAGAGCTTATGGTGTAGTGGATAAAGCATGGGCCAGGGAGTGATGATGATGATGATGATGGCGTTTATTAAACGCTTACTATGTTCAAAGCAGTGTTCTAAGCGCTGGGGAACCCATGAACTCTGACTCCAAAGCCCGGGCTCTTTCCAGTGAGCCACGCTACTTCTCCTAGGGAATCAGAAGGTCATGGGTTCTAATCCCGGCTCCACCACTTGTCTTTTGTGTGACCTTGGGCAAGTCACTTCACTTCTCTGTGCCTCAGTTCCCTCATCTATAAAATGAGGATTGAGACTGTAAGCCCCATGTGGGACAGGAACTGTGTCCAATCCAATTTGCTTATATCCACACCAGTGCTTACTACAGAGTCTGGCACATAGTAAGTGCTTAACAAATACCACATTTATTATTCATTGTTAGAGGTGAGCTTACAGTCTAGATTAATTGATTGGATGATTGATGGATTAATTGATATCAAGATTCTAAAGGAGCAGCATGGCCTAACAGAAAAAGCTCAGGCTGGGAAGTCAGAGGACTTAGGTTCAAATCCTGACTCTGCTACTAACCTACCTTGTGACCTTGGGCAAGTCACCCAACTCTTCTCTGCCTCAGTGTCCGCATCTGTAAAATGGGGATTCAATATTCTTCATTCATTTATTCAATCGTATTTATTGAGTGCTTACTGTGTGCAGAGCACTGTACTAAGAGCTTGGGAAGTACAAGTTTGCAACATATAGAGACAGTCCCTGCCCAACAACGGGCTCACAGTCTAGAAGGGGAAGACAGACAGCAAAACAAAACATGTAGGCAGGTGTAACAAAATAAAAAGAATAGTGAATATGTACAAGTAAAATAAATGGAGTAATAAATCTGTACAAATATATACAAGTGCTGTGGGAAAGGGAAGGAGGTTGGGCGGTGGGGGATAGGGAGGAGGCTTGAGCCTCTTTTGGGACCTGATGATCGTGTATCTACCCCAGCGCTTAGAACAATGCTTGGCCATACCAAGCAAATACCACTATTATTAATTCAAAAATAAATGAAAAGCCTTTCCATTTGTGAAAAGAAGGATCTTAAAAAATTACACAGATTGGATGGTAAAAAAAAAAGTGAACATTTATAGGAATTAGGGGTTGGATCTCAAACTAGAGTTCCAGAGGGAAAAATAGATTAGAGACCACTTAGATTATCCATAAGTATGGACTATCTGTGATCATGCTTGTCTCTACTAGTGTAGCTAATTGAAAGCTTTCTGTGTTGATCATGGTCACACTGCCTAAGCATAAATATCTTTCTCAATTCTCAAGCAATTTTAGGCATCAGTTCCCTAAAACTAAACTCTTTCCTTTGGTCCAAATGACTTGGAAATAATAATAAAAATATTGTATGAGCATAAAATCCAACCACTTGGGGCCTTATTTCCAGAGCAGAAATAAAATAAAGAACAGAGACAGTTTTCTGAAGCTTTTGCCTCAGCTACACAACAACCCTCTCAATCTTCCACTTCGCTTCATCCATTGCAGTGAGACCCTAGTCCCTCTATAACAAATCCAAACTGTGGGGAGGGGAATGAGGTAGGGTGGGGTGATGGGGAGGAAGAGAGGACAACGGGGGCTCAGTCTGGGATGGCCTTCTGGAGGAGGTGAGCTCTCAGTAAGGCTTTGAAGGGAGGAAGAGAGCTATCTTGGCGGATGGGCAGAGGGAGGGCATTCCAGGCCAGGGGAAGGACGTGGGCCAGGGGTCGACAGTGGGACAAGTGAGAATGAGATACATTGAGGAGGTTAGCAGCAGAGGAGCGAAGGATGCTGGCTGGGCTGTAGAAGGAGAGAAGGGAGGTGAGGTAGGAGGGGGCGAGGTGATGGAGAGCCTTGAAGCCGAGAGGGAGGAGTTTTTGCTTGATTCGTAGGTGGACAGGAAGCCGCTGGAGATTTTTGAGGAGGGGAGTAACACACCCAGAGCGTTTCTGCACAAAGATAATCAGGGCAGCAACATGAAGCATAGACTGAAGTGGGGAGAGACAGGAGGATGGGAGATCAGAGAGGAGGCTGATGCAGTAATCCAGTCGGGATAGGATGAGAGATTGAACCAGCAAGGTAGGGGTTTGGATGGAGAGAAAAGGGCAGATCTTGACAATGTTGTGGAGGTGAGACCGGCACCTCCAGATATCTATTCTCCCTCCCACTTAGACTGTGAGCCCCATGAGGGGCAGGGGCTGTATCTGTCTAGAATTTCTTGTACAGCGTTGGAACATAATGAGTGAGTAAGAAATACCATCAAAAAACAATAAAAGCCAACATGACTATAGGAAGAACTCATTTTAAGGAAGCCCCATGCTACAAATGGCCCAAAGACCAGGCCTAATCTAAGAGTGTAGGAAATTTACTAATGGGACTCAGATTTTTAGGCTGAGTTGGTGATGATAACATTTATGTGTCTCGCTAATGACCTTTCCTCTATGCCCTGCCTTTGGCCTGGAACACTTCTTCATATCTGAAAGACAATTACTCTCTCCACCTTCATAAGCCTTATTGAAGGCACAGCTCCTCCAGGAGGCCTTCCCTGACTAAGCCCTCCATTCCTCTTCTCCCACTCCCTTCAGCACTACCATGACTTCCTCTCTCTATTCATCCCCCTTCCCAGCCCCACAACACTTAAATACATTTCTGTAATTCTATTTATTTGTGTTAATGTCTGTCTCCCTTCCTAGATTGCAAGCTCTTGTTGGGCAGGGAACATACCTGCCAGCTCCATTATATTGTACTGGCCAAGCACTTAATATGGTGCTCTGCACAAAGTGCTCAGTAAATGTGATTGACTGACTGAGAAACTGCACACTAGTCCTTGCAAAATCTAAAATACTCTGCTCCATCCTAATCTTCCTTGATGTCTCAGTCTCATTTGTAGCTGAGTAACACTCTTTCTCCTGGAAACACTATCTAACCTTGGTTTCACTCACACCAGTTCTCCTGATTAATTTTTGTTAATGGTATTAGTTAAGCACTTTTAGTTTAGCTATGTGCTAGGCACTGTATTAAGCCCTGGGGTAAATATAAAGTAATCAGGTTGACCATATTCCCTATCCCACATGGAGCTCACAATCTAAATCTCCACTTTAAAGATGAGGTAACTGAGGCACAGAGAAGTTGAGTGACTTGCCTAAAGTCACACAGCAGGCAAGTCACACATCTGGGATTAGATCAATCAATCAATCATATTTATTGAGATCCCAGGCCCTATGACTCCCAAGTCACACTGGTTCTCCTCTTACTTCTTTGGCCCCTCCTTCTCAGTCTCTGTTGCCAGCTCTTTTAATGTCTCAACTCTCTAACTGAACGGATACTCAAGGCTCCCTTCTGAATCCGCTTCTATTCTCAATCTACACCCACTCCCTTGGGAAGTTCTTCCACTCATGGCTGCAGCTACGATCCCTACATGAAAGACTCCCAAATCTTTATTTCTAGCCTGACATTTCCTCTTCTTTTCAATCTCCTATTTCCTCCTACCTCCTGGCTGTCTCTACATGAATATCCCATCAGCACCTCAAGCTCAATATGTCCACTGCTCAATTGATAATGGCATTTATTAAGCGCTTACTATGTGCAAAGCACTGTTCTAAGTGCTGGGGGGATACAAGGTGATCAGGTTGTCCCACAGGGGGCTCACAGTCAATCCCCATTTTACAGATGAGGTAACTGAGGCACAGAGAAGTGAAGTGACTTGCCCAAAGTCACACAGCTGACAATTAGCAGAGCTGGGATTTGAACCCAAGACCACTGACTCCAAAGCCCAGGCTCTTTCCACTGAGCCACGCTGCTTCTCTAATTCAATTCATCATCTTCATTTCCAAACCCTCTCCATCCTCTGACTTTCTCATCAATCTTAACAATACTATCATCTTCCCCATCTTACTTCTCTTGTCTTATGTTGTCGAGTCATCTCCAACCCAAGGATACATATCTCCCGGAACATTCCACCTCCATCTGCAATGGTTCTGGTAGTGGATCCATAGCATTTTCTTGGTAAAAATGTGGAAATGGTTTACTGTTTTCTCCTTCCACACAGTAATCTTGAGTCTCCACCCTCGATTCTCTCCAATGCAGCTGCTGCCCAGCACAGATGAGTTTTGACTTGTAGCATATTGCCTTCCACTCGCTAACCACTGGCCAAACTAGGAATGGAATGGGTATGCCTCTGCTTGACTCTCCCTCCCATAGTTGAGACTGGTAGAGTACTGGTAGAGTACTGGAAACTCGGGTGCAACCCTGAGAGAGGCTCCATCTCACTAGCCTACAACATTTTTCATGGTACTTGTTCAGACTTACTAGGTGCCAAGCACTGAACTGTCCGTGTCCCACATAATAATAATAATGGCATTTGTTAAGCCCTTACTATGTGCAAAGCACTGTTCTAAGCGCTGGGGAGGATACAACGTGATCAGATTGTCCCACGTGGGGTTCACAGTCAATCCCCAATTTACAGATGAGGTAACTGAGGTTCAGAGAAGTTAAGTGACTTGCTCAAGGTCACACAGCAGACATGTGGTGGAGTTGGGATTCGAACCCCAGACCTCTGACTCCAAAGCCCGGGCTCTTTCCATTGAGCCAGGCTGCTTCTCTGAGCCACGCTGCTTCTCTAGGGTGGCCACATAAGGCTTACATCTAAGTAGGAGGGAATAGGATTGAATCCCCATTTTACAGATGAGGAAACTGACACACAGAGAAGTTTAGTGACTGGACCAAGGTCACACAGCAGACAAGTCACCAGAGACACGATTAGAATCCAGATCTTCCGACTTCCAGGCCCCGCCTCTCTCCAGCAGACCATGCTGCTTTGCCACATTAAACATCCTGGCAACTATATAATGATCATATTTGTCAAGCACTTACTATGTGCCAGACACTGTACTGAGCTCTGGGTTGGATACAAGCAAATCGAGCTGGACACAGTTCCTGTCCCATGTGGGGCTCACAGTCTCAATCCCCATTTTGCAGATGAGGTAACTGAGGCCTAGAGAGGTGAAGTGACTTGCCCAAGGTCACACAGCAGACAAGTGGCCGAGCCGGGATTAGAAACCATGACCTTCTTACTCCCAGGCCCGTGCTCTATTACTCCACGATAACTGTATGAGAGCTAGGGAAATTGTTCCTACTTACATTTTTCTCTCTCAGAAGTTGGAGCATGAATCCTCCATTTAGGCAAAACTCCATGAGGAGAGTTTCTTGTGAGAGCTCATGGGAAGACATCATAAAAGTTAGAACCATTATGATGATATTCAAGAGCCATTCAACTGCAGGATAATTTCCTGAACATTTATAGTGTTCAGGGCAGCAGCGTGGCTCAGTGGAAAGAGCACGGGCTTTGGACTCAGAGGTCATGGGTTGGAATCCCGACTCTGCCACATGTCTGCTGTGTGACCTTGGGCAAGTCACTTAACTTCTCTGAGCCTCAGTTACCTCATCTGTAAAATGGGGATTAAGACTGTGAGCCCCCTGTGGGACAACCTGATTACCTTGTAACCTCCCCAGCACTTAGAACAGTGCTTTGCACATAGTAAGTGCTTAATAAATCCCATCATTATTATTATTATTGTGAAGAGAGCAGGATATTTCTGTAGCTTAGTTCAATCTGGCTAGGATTTAGACCAGAGACGTTGGTCTTCAGTAAGTAAAGCAAACTTGTGAATATAGGTTGCCCTGGAAAAATTATTTCAATAATCTAGGATGTGCTAGAAAACACTTTGAATATACTTTAGTCAGCAACTGGGGCTACCTGAGCCAGGTCTCATTTTAGAAAACTTTACCTGGATCTGCTGGATCTAATGGGGTCGAAACTAAAGTTAGAGGCAAAGGTAATGCTGAAAGGGAATTCACTGGGCAGAGAGAAGGAGTCACCTGGGGGTGGATGGGGGGGGGGGGGAAGAGAGAGAGAGAGAGAGAGAGAGAGAGAGAGAGAGAGAGAACATAAAGCTTCCAGAACTCCTAGGAGGCAGCTGTCAATCAGACGGACTCCTCAACCAATCAGAAAAAATGCACTAGGTTCACTCATTCCATAGTACTTATCGAGCACTCACTGTGAGGATGATTGTACTAAGAATATAATAGAGTTAGTAGACCTGAGCCCTGCCCTCAAGTAGTTTGCAAGTCTAGTTGGGGAAACGACACTAAAATACATTACAGGAAGGAGGGAGCAAAAGAGTTTAAAGATATGAACCGAAGTGCTCTGAGGTGGAGGAGCATTATGAGAACTTAAGTGCTTGAGGAGTGAGGACTCCGGTGCATAGGTGTGGGAGATGCTGAAATGGTGATGGGAGGGTGAGGAATAGGATGTCTTAAAAGGTTAGTTAGGGAACTTGGCGGAGATGTGAATTTATAAGGGCTCTGAAGACCCTCTCTGGGATCCGAATAAATAAATAAATAAATAAATAAATAAATAAATAAATAAATAAATAAATTTGTTTTGCTTGTACATATTCATTCTATTTATTTATTTATTATTTATAAATATACATAAATATTTATATGTTTATATATTTTATGCTCATGCATATAATATTATATATTCATATTTATATAAATATATATAAATGATTTATTTATTATGTATTTATTTATTTTATTTTGTTAACATGTTTTGTTTTGTTCTCTGTCTCCCCCTTCTAGACTGTGAGCCCACTGTTGGGTAGGGACCGTCTCTATATGTTGCCAACTCGTACTTCCCAAGTGCTTAGTACAGTGCTCTGCACACAGTAAGCGCTCAATAAATACGATTGAATGAATGAATGAATGAATATGTTGGCAGAGGGAGTTCTTAGGCAGAAGGGAGGGTATGAGCAAGGGGGTCGATGAGAGGAGTGAAGTGTGAGGGCTGGGGTGTAGTGAGATAGGAACAAGGATAACTAGGGGGAGAGAACTGATTAAGTTTTTTAAAGCCACGGGTTAGGAATATCTGCTTGAAGCAAAGAGGGATGGGCAGTTATTGGACAATTCCAAGGAGTGGGTTAATGTACATAAAATGATGTGTTGAGAAAATAATTCTGGGAGAAGACTGAAGTATGGACAAAAGGAGAAAGAGCCTGGAAACAGGGAGGTAAGTGATGAGGCTGATGCAGTAGTTAAGAGGGATATGACAGTAAACCAGTTTAGTGGGAGTTTGACTGGAGGGGAAAGGACAGATTCTGGACATATTGTGAAGAAAGAAGCAGCAGGATTCAGTGAATGACTTAATATATATGTTGAAAGAAATAGAGGAGTCAGAGTCTAAACTGGGCTCTAATCCCAGCTCCACCATTTTACCTGATGTGTGACTTTGGGCAAGTCATTTAACTTGCATGGCCTAGTGGATAGGGCATGGGTGTGGGAGTAAGAAGGACCTGGGTTCTAATCTTGGCTCCTCCACTTATCTGCTAGGTGACCTTGGGCAAGTCACTTAACTTCTCTGTGTCTCTGATGCCTCATCTGTGAAATGAGGATTAAGACTATAAAGCTCATATGGGATAGGGACTATGTTCAACCCTATTTGCTTGTGTCCACTCAATACTTAGTACAGTGCCTGGCACATAATAAGTGCTTAACAAATACCACAGTCATCATCATCATCTTCATTATCTGTGCCTCAGTTACCTTATCTGTAAAATGGAGATTTAATCGTACTCCCTCCTACTTAGACTGTGAGGCCCATGTGGGACAGAGATTGTGTCCAACCCAGTTGTCTGGTAACTACCCCAGAGTGTAGTACAGTACTTGACACACAGGACACAGTACACGTTTTACAAGCACAATTAAAGCACAATTTAAAAGAATCTGTATAAACAATTATTCAGAAAAGCAAAGGGCTATGGAGAAGTAGAATTCAAACTGAGATTTTGGTTAACAGTTCAGTTGCCAATTCACAAATTTGAGTGTAATATTGCACATTTAGTGCCTTTTCACAAAATTCATTTTCCTATTTAAATTCTAAGTTTGATGATCAAAAATAGGGTTTTCAAGGTATCCACTAGGTCAGTAACTCCAGTAGTTTGGTTACTAAAATGTGAGCTTGGCTTGAAATAATAATAATGGTGTTTGTTAAGCTGGGCACTGTTCTAAGTGTTGGAAAGCAGTGGGGATAGTATCCCATGCTTCTATTCAATGTAGGGCTTCTAGAGATCTCTAGATAGAAGTTGTTTTATTGTAACTAAAACAAAACATTCTTGTTTTGCCAGCTATTTTGCCTTCAAATGAAAAGACTATTTCTTCCAGATAGAAAAAGCTATTCTTAATTCATTTCTCCATTGATTTCGCTCATAGTGCTGTTTACAGAATTTGCTTGCAGCCCAACGACTTTCTTCAGAGTTACAGTTAACAATAATGATTCCTGTTAATTGATTTCCATCTCACTAAATTTTACTGTGAAAATGTGTTTTATATTCACCTCCAAGATGAATATAGATTCTTCCAACTATTGAGGTAGGACTCTGGAATTTGTGGAAGTTTATGTAATGAAGCTTAAAAACTTTCCTTTGGTAAATATGTGACCAGCTGCCCTTCCCTTTCATTCAATCAGTCAATTGTATTTATTGAGTGCTTGCTGTGTGAAGAGCACTGTACTAAGTGCTCCGGACCGTATAATAGAACCATATATTAGACACATTCTCTGTGCTAGTACTAGTGTGGCTGAAAATACTATTAAGCAAATAACATTTCCTCCCAAATTTAAAAATAGGAATAAATAATTTACCCCATACAAGGCCTGTCTCTGCTTTCAAAGCTGTCTCCTGGCCCACTGATCTTTCCTGAACTTTTGCTCAAGGAGAGCAACACTTCCCCTGGTTTCTGCTCACCAGGCAGTGTGATCTAGGGGATAGAAATGGGCTTGGGGGTCAGGAGGACCTGGGTTCTAATCCCAGTTTTGCCACTTGTCTGTTGAGTGACTTTGAATAATCACTTAACTTCTCTGTGTACAGGGACAGTATCTGTTTAATTGCTACATTGTACTCTCCCAGGTGTTTGGTACAGTACTCTGCACACAGTAAGTACTCAATAAATGCAATTGACTGACTCAGTTATGTCATCTGTAAAATGGAGATTAAGAATGTGAGCCCACTGTGGGACAGGGACTTGTGTCTGATCTGATTAGCTTCTATCTTCCCCAGCCATTAGTACGGTGCCTGGCACATAGTAAGAACTTAACAAATACCATGAAAAACAAAGCATAAACAAGCTGATCTATCCACTGTATTGGTCTCCTTTACAGAGCACAGTGGGGTAGATATCAGGCAATCTGATACAGCTCCTTGTGGGCAGGGAATGTGCCTGTTTATTGTTCTATTGTACTCTCCCCATCCCTTAGTGCAGTGCTTTGTAAGCAGTAAGCACTCATTAAATACGACTGATTAACTGAATGAATACATGGTAATCTCCTATAATAATAACTGTGGCATGTATTAAGAACTTACATGCTCTAAGCATAGGGGTAGATGCATGGTTATCAGATGTAACACCATCCCTGTCCCACCAAGGACTCATGATCTAGCTCATCCCCATATTAGAGATGAGCAGACTGAGGGCCAGAGAGGAGAAATGACTTGCCTTTGGTTATAAATCAGGCCAGGGAAAGAGCTGGGGCCTCTAACCCAGGACTCCTAACCATAATACCAGCTCTTCCCGTTAGACCATGCTGGCTTCTAACCAGCAAACTGTAGGACAATTTGGTGAACAAAGAAGGAAGTGTATCTTTCTGGTAGAGATCATTTTGACAATTCCCTGAAATTGTAAAATTGGCGTTCCTCTGCAATGATATTATTACATTTTTTGTTTCCCATCCTGCCTCGTTCATAAATGCTGCCTCACAATACACAATGTTCAGGCCAAAGGAAGAGACGGGTGGTAATTAGGGAAAAAGGGGTTGTGATCCACTTCAAGAACAATGTGACACTGTCATTGAAGAGTTCCCTTTTGAACAATGGAATAATGACGGGTGGGAGGGAGGGAGAGAGATGCCGGCAGAGGCAATGACAAAGCAGCTGAAAGCTTGGAGAAGGAGCTATAGCCTGCTGCCAAACCATCAAATCAGGGTGGTCCCAGACAAAGGTGACAAAGCAGCAACTGTGCTGTCAGCTCTGAGAAATAAATAAAAAATAATTTGGAGGCAAGGGTCTCTGAATAAAAAGTCTAACAGTGATGGGAAAGACAGAGGGAGGGCAGGTTTTGGGTGGGAAGATGAGGAGTTCTGTTTTGGGCATGTTAAATTTGTAGTATCAGTGGGACATCCACAAAGAGATGTAATGAAGGCAGAAGGAAATGTGAGATTTCAGAGAAAGAAAGAGGTTTAGGTTGGAGAGGTTGATTTGGGAATCAACACCCTCCAGTTATCATTCCCATCTCAATCAATCAATCAATCAATCAATCGTATTTATTGAGCGCTTACTGTGTGCAGAGCACTGTACTAAGCGCTTGGGAAGTACAAGTTGGCAACATATAGAGACAGTCCCTACCCAACAGTGGGCTCACAGTCTAAAAGGGGGAGACAGAGAACAAAACCAAACATACTAACAAAGTAAAATAAATAGAATAGATATGTACAGGCAAAATAAATAAATAAATAGAGTAGTAAATATGTACAAACATATATACAGGTGCTGTGGGGAAGGGAAGGAGGTAAGATGGGGGGATGGAGAGGGGGACGAGGGGGAGAGGAAGGAAGGGGCTCAGTCTGGGAAGGCCTCCTGGAGGAGGTGAGCTCTCAGTAGGGCCTTGAAGGGAGGAAGAGAGCTAGCTTGGCAGATGTTGGGAGGGAGGGTATTCCAGGCCAGGGGGGTGACGTGGGCCAGGGATCGATGGCGGGACAGGCGAGAACGAGGTACGGTGAGGAGATTAGCAGCAGAGGAGCGGAGGGTACCGGGTGGGCTGTAGAAGGAGAGAAGGGAGGTGAGGTAGGAGGGGGCGAGGTGATGGGCAGCCTTAAAGCCGAGGGTGAGGAGTTTCTGCCTGATGTGCAGATTGATTGGTAGCCACTGGAGATTTCTGAGGAGGGGAGTAATATGCCCAGAGCATTTCTGGACAAAGACAATCTGGGCAGCAGCATGAAGTATGGATTGAAGTGGGGAGAGACACGAGGATGGGAGATCAGAGAGAAGGCTGATGCAGTAGTCCAGACGGGATATGATGAGAGCTTGAACGAGAAGGGTAGCAGTGTGGATGGAGAGGAAAGGGCGGATCTTGGCAATGTTGCGGAGCTGAGACCGGCAGGTTTTGGTGACGGCTTGGATGTGAGGGGTGAACGAGAGAGTGGAGTCGAGGATGACACCAAGGTTGCAGGCTTGTGAGACGGGAAGGATGGTAGCGCCGTCAACAGAGATGGGAAAATCAGGGAGAGGGCAGGGTTTGGGAGGGAAGACAAGGAGTTCAGTCTTGGACATGTTGAGTTTTAGGTGGCAGGCAGACATCCAAATGGAGATGTCCTGAAAGCAGGAGGAGATGCGAGCCTGGAGAGAGGGGGAGAGAGCAGGGGCAGAGATGTAGATCTGGGTGTCATCAGCGTAGAGATGATAGTTGAAGCCGTGGGAGCGAATGAGGTCACCAAGGGAGTGTGTGTAGATCGAGAACAGAAGGGGACCAAGCCCTGAACCTTGGGGAACCCCCACAGTAAGGGGATGGAAGGGGGAGGAGGAGCCTGCAAAAGAGACTGAGAATGAACGACCGGAGAGATAAGAGGAGAACCAGGAGAGGACGGAGTCTGTGAAGCCAAGGTCAGATAGCGTGTTGAGGAGAAGGGGGTGGTCCACAGTGTCGAAGCTCATCATTTGTTTCCAAAGTGCTCCAGTGAGTTGTTTACCTGCACTGCTTCCACTTCTTCTCCTCCAATTGTCTCCTTGACCCCCTGCAATCTGGATTGCCTCCCATCCACTCCATGTCAACTAACCTCTCTGATGTCACCAATGATCTCCTTCTTCCTGAATCCTAAGGCTTAAATTCCATCCTAATCCTCCTATACCTCTCAGCTGACTGCAACTCTGTGAATCATCCCTTTCTACTGGAAACACTACTTTATCTTGTATTCACCAACACTATCCTCTCCTGGTTCTCCTCTTATCTTTCTGGTCACCGTTTCAGTGCTTTGGCAGGCTCCTCTGCCTCCCATCCTCTAAGCTTGAGAGTCCCTCAAGGCTCAGTTCTCTTTCCCCTTCTATTCTCCATTTACACACATTCCCTTGGAGAACTCATTCACTCCCACGGCTTCAATTGCCAGCTTTATGTAGACGATTCCCAAATCTACATCTACAGCACTGATTTCCCTCTCCCTTTCTGCAGTCTCGCTTTTCCTCCTGTCTTCAGGACATCTCTACATGAATGTCCCACTGACACCTCAAATTTTAACAAGGCCAAAACAGAGCTCCTTATATTCCCACCCAAATCCCATCCTCCCTCTGTCTTTCCCATCACTGTAGGCATTACCACTATTCTTCCTATTCCATAAGCCTGTAATCTTGGCTTTATCTTCAGCACTTCTCTTTCATTCAAGCCGTGTATTCAATCTGCATATTCCAGGAGAAGCAGCGTGGCTCAGGGGAAAGAGCCCGGGCTCGGGAGTCAGAGGTCATGGGTTCTAATCCCAGCTCCACCACTGGTCAGCTGTGTGACTTTGGGCAAGTCACTTCACTTCTCTGGGCCTCAGTTCCCTCATCTGTAAAATGGGGATTAAGACTGTGAGCCCCACGTGGGACAACCTGATCACCTTGTATCCTCCCCAGCGCATAGAACAGTGCATTGCAAATAGTAAGTGCTTAACAAATGCCATTATTATTATTATTATTATTATTATTATTATTATTATTATTATCTGTCAGCATATCCTGTTGGTTCTATCTTCACAAGATTACTAAACCTGCCCTTTCCTTGCCATCCAAATTGGTACCATGTTCATCCAAGGATTTACCCCATTCCTGCTTTGATCACTGTATCAGCCTCCTTTCTGATCTCCCTTGTCTCCTGTCTCTCCCCGCTCTAGTCCATACTTCACTCCGCTATCTGGATCATTTTTCCAGAAAAACATTCAGTCCATGTTTCCCCACTCCTCAAGAACTTCCAGTAGTTTCAACCTACCCTGCACACTTTGGTCCCCTAATACTAACCTATTCACTGTACCTTGATCTTGTCTATCTCGCCACCAACCTCTCACCCACATCTTGCCTCCCTCTTCATATCCAACAATTACTCTCCCCACCTTCAAACTCTTACTGAAATCACATCTCCTCCAAGAGGCCTTCCCTAAGCTCTCATTTCCTTTTCTCCCACTCCTTTCTGTATCACCCTTATTTGCTCCTCTTATTCACCTCTCTCAGCCCCACAGCACTTCTGTACATATCTATAATTTATTCATTTATATCAATGTCTGTCTCCCCCTCTAGACTGTCAGCTCGTTGTGGGCAGGGAACGAACCTGTTATATTGTTGTATTGTACTCTACCAAGCGCTTACTATAGTGCTCTGCACACAATAAGTGCTCAATGAATGATTGATTGATCCAACCACTTATTTTATCCCACCTTGACTACTGCATTAGCCTCCTCACTGACGTCCCTGTCTCTTGTCTCTCCCTGCTCTGCTTCCTGGATCGTTCTTATAAAAACTGTTCAGCCCACAACTCCCCACTCCTCAAGGACTCCCAGTATTTGCCCATCCACCTCCACATCAAACAGAAACTACTTATCAGCTGTGTGATTTTGGGCAAGTCATTTAACTCCTCTGTGCCTCAGTTACCTCATCTGTAATATGGGGATTAAGACTGTGAGCCCCATGTGGGACAACCTGACTAGCTTGTATCTACCGCAGCACTTAGAACAGTGCTTGGCACATAGTAAGCACTTAACAAATGCCATCATTGTTATTATTATTAGAGTAAGCTCTTAACAAATACCATTATTATTATTATTACCATTGGCTTTGAAGCATCCAGTCAGCTCGACTCCTCCTGCCTTACTTCAGTGATCTTCTACTATGGCCCAGCCTGTGCACTTCATTCCTCTAGGGTCAGCTTGCTCACTGTGGTCCAGTCTCGTCTATCTCACCACTGACCCTGTTCCCAGGTCCTCCCTCTGGCCTGGAAGCAGCATGATCTAGTCGAAAGAGTACAGAATGGGAGTCAGAGGACTTGGGTTCTAATCCTGGCTCCACAATTTGTGTGCTGTGTGGCCTTGGACAGGTCACTTCACTTCTCTGAGCCTCAGTCACCTTATCTGAAAAATGGGGATTAACACTGTGAGCCCCATGTGGCTCATGGTCTGTGTCCAACCTGATTACCTTGTATCTACCTAAGTGCTTAAAACAGTGCCTGGCCCATAGTAAGTGCTTAGCAGATATAAAATAGAACACTCAATAAATACAATTGATTGATCTGATTGATTGACAGTGACAGGAGGTAGGGTGTATGAAGGACAAACTGGTTTAGGATCTGGTTTAGGATATGCCAAGTTGCCAGGGGCTTGGGCAGCCAAAACCACCTTTAGTGCCAGATTTGAGGCTCCAGGTTTTAGGGGGCTGCCTCCACCCTCCCTCATTCATTCAATCAATTATATTTATTGAGCACTTACTGAGTGCAGAGCATTGTACTAAGCGCTTAGCACTTATGGGCCCAGGGTGTTGATCAGCTGGGCTGCCATTCCTGGATGGTGACTAGACTTTGCTGTCAATGCTACTAGAATGTAACTGGTTTATGAACTGACCTGAGGTCATCATACTTGAGGCTCGAGAAGCACAGTAAATTTGGTGGGGGACATCCAGACACAAGGTACTTCTTGTTTTCCCCTCGCATCCAAGGTGAGTGCTGAAAGGCCTTGAGAAACAGTGTTGCCTAATGGACAGAGCACAGGCCTGGGAATCCTAGGACCTGGGTTCTAATCCAGCTTCAGCCACTTATCGCTGTGTGATCTTGTTGAAGTCATTTAACTTCTATAAGCAGCAGCTCCCTCGTCAGTAAAATGGGGATTAAGGCTATAATTAAGACCAGGTGGGACAGGGACTGTGACTAATCTGATTAACTCGTGTCACCCCAAAGCCTAGAACAGTGCTTGAAATATAGTTAGCAGCTAACAAATACCGTGTTAATAATAATAAAGGCCAATGTGGACAGAAGATCGAGCAGTGACCTCTGAGTCCTTGAAATAGAGAGGTCCAGTGTTGGCTTACAATCGACTGAGTCTACAGCGAGCCTCACTCATTGATTGGCTTTGGCAGAGGTAAGAATTCTGCTAACAAATCGCTTCGACATTGACAGCCCAAGTTGACATCTCCTTCGAGAACTCTGGGCACAAGCCTTCTCTGCCAGGGCTGAGATGTTTTATCAGCTTCCAATTGATGTTTTTCATGCTTTTTTTTCCCGAGAAAGAAAAAAATCTTGCAGATTAAGTAGGATGCTGGGAGATGACTCTCTTCCCTACTGCTACCCTTAGTCCATCCACAAAATGGAAGATTTTAAGAGGGATTATTCCTCAGAATTCTTGGGGAAAAGGAAAGTGTGACTCCAGTTTGGAGTACTCCCCCATGACTGAATCCGTACCATCGCCCTGGAGAAAGTCAGAGAACACTGTACTAGTAGCTACTTTCCAGTTGCCGAGCTGGTCTAGGTTTAGTGCTTAGAACAGTGTTTGACACTTAGTAAACACTTTACAAATACCATAAAAAGTCTTTTCTCTCTCTCTTTTTTTATTTTAAATGGTATTTGGTAAGTGCTAGTTGCTGAAATCTTGTCTTATGCTATCGAGTCTTCTCCAATCCATAAAGATGCCATGGACACATCTCTCCCAGACCACCCTACCTCCACCTGCAATCGTTCTGGTAGTGTATCCATAGAGTTTTCTTGGTAAAAATAAGGAAGTGGTTTACTATTACCTTCTTCCACACAGTAAACTTGAGTCTCCACCCTTGACACTCTCCCTCGCCACTGCCACCCAGCAAAGGTGAGTTTTGGCTTGTAGCAGATGGCCTTCCACTCGCTAGCCACTGGCCAAACTAGGAATGGAATGGGTAGGCCTCAGCTTGACTCTCCCTCCCATAGTCAAGACTGGTACAGTACTGGAAACTCTCCAGGTGTGATCCTGAGCACGCAGGCACTGGAGTAGGCACAAGTTAATCAGGTTGGACACAGTCCATGTCCCACATAGGGCTCCCATTATTAACCCCCATTTCACAGATGAAGTAACAGAGGCCCAGAGAAGTTAAGTGACTTGCCCAAGATCACATGGCAAAGTGGCAAAGTGGCAGAGCTGGGATTAGAACCCAGTTCCTCTGACTTCCAGTCCCCTGCTCTTTCCACTAGGTCACACTGTTTCTTTTGTGGGTAAAGGCTGGCAGATCCATACCCAGCAGGGAGACCAGATCAACTCTACTCTGTCTTGCTCCCTCCCCAATGGGTCATAGATAAACATTCTCGGTGGGTACAAACTGCATTATTACTCAATGAATAATTAATTCTTCAGTCTTCTTCCAGCAGAGAAATGGAGTGGAAAGTGGGAGCAGGATAAAGAAGCAGCATGTCCTAATGGATAGAGCATAGGCATGGGAGTCAGAAGGATCTGGGTTCAGGTCCCGGCTCCGCCACTTGTCAGCTGTGTGACTCTGGGCAAGTCACTTCACTTCTCTGTGCCTCAGTTACCTCATCTGTAAAATGGGGATTAAGACTGTGAGCCCCACGTGGGCCAACCTGATTACCTTGTATCTACCCTAGCACTTAGAACAGTGCTTGGCACATAGTAAATGCTTAACAAAAACCATCATTATTATTATTATTATTAGATGTGACCCCTTCCTTCAGGGAGCTTATATTCCCAATAGGGAGAAAGTAGGTATGACTGTAAGCTTGTTACAGGCAGGGAATGTGTCTGCAAATTCTGTGGTATTGTACTCTCCCTAGTGCTTAGTACAGTGCTCTGCCCATAGTAAATGCTCAATAAATAGAATTGATTAATTGATGTAAGGACATATAGAAAATGGAAGGCAACGTGGTCTAGTGGATAGAGCATAGGAGTCAGGATTCCCAGATTGTAGTCACAGCTCTGCCACTGCCCTACTCCGTGACCTTGGGTAAGTCGCTGAACCTCTCTGGGCCTCAATTCCTGCATCTTTAAAATGGGAAGAAAGTGCATTCTTTTCCTACCCCTTAAAATGTAAGCCCCAGGTGGAACAGGAACTGAGTCAAATCTGATTGGTTTGCATCTTCCCTGGTGCTTGATAATATAGAAAGTGCTTAACAGAGCCCACCATCATAACATAGTGAAAAGTGAGAAAATAGATATAAATTGACTCCTTGCAGGCAGGAAATGTGTCTATCAACTCTGCTGCATTGTACTCTCCCAAGCGCTTGGGCAGTGTTCTGCACACAGTCAGGACTCAATAAATACCACTGATCAACTGGATGTTAAATAAGTACTAGTCATACTAAAAAGGTGAATTGAAACAAAGAAAAACTAATCAGTGCTAAGGAGATTCATTCATCCATTCAGTTGTATTTATTGAGAGCTTACTGTCAGAGCACTATACTAATCGCTTGAAAAGTACAATTTGGCAACAGATAGAGACAATCCCTACCCAACAATGGGCTTATGGTCTAGAATGGGGGAGGCAGACGACAAAACAAAACAAGTAGACAGGCATCAATAGCGTAATGATGACACAGCCTGACCAGGGAAGACCTCCAGGAGGAGGTGACATTTTAGGAAAGCTTTGAAAGAAGAAATGGAGGAAGGAAGGACTCTGGAGCCTACTTACCCTATATTTAGTGTCCCGTGTTTTGTAGCTACCTCCAGGTATTTCTGAGGTGGAACACTGCCACGTTTTCAGTGGTAAGCAGGCTGTGATATCGCCAATTGTTGTCGTCCCTGAATCCTCACCAATATAACCTCCAGACTCACTTCAGATGGGCCCAGATCCCCACTGGCCTCCTCTGGCTCCTACCAAAGCTGTTATATTGTTGCATTGTACTCTTCCAAGTGTTTAGAACAGTGCTCTGCATACAGTAAGTGCTCTATAAATACAATTGATTGATTGATTGATTGCTTAAAGCCATCTAGCTCATCCCTTGCTAGGACAGGACAAATTTCAGGGTATCTTTCTAGTGAAATGCAAATCTTTGCCCCCTTTGGCTGCCACAACCCCCATTCCCAAACTCAGGCACCTCTCCAAAAGCAGGGGTATCACTTGGGCTCGAGCTGACCATTCCTTCTCCCTACTACAGGAAGCTCTAGAAGGAAAAGTACCTGCTCTTTCCCCAAAATGACTGAGGGTCTTCTTTAATAATAATAATAATAGTGATGATAATCATGGTACATGTTAAGCACTTACTTTGTACCAAGCACTGTTCTAAGCTCTGGGAGAGATACAAGTTAAGGCCTGAGGCCTTCCCAGACTGAGCCCCCTCCTTCCTCTCCCCTTCCCCATTCCCCTGCCCAACCACCTTCCCCTCCCCACAGCACCTGTATGTATGTTTGTACGGATTTATTACTCTATTTATTTTACTCGTACATATTTACTATTCTATTCTATTTATTTTATTTTGTTAATGATATGCATCTAGCTTTACTTCTATTTATTCTGATGACTTGACACCTGTCCACATGTTTTGTTTTGTTGTCTGTATCCCCATTCTAGACTGTGAGCCCATGGTTGGGTAGGGACCGTCTGTATATGTTGCCAACTTGTACTTCCCAAGCTCTTAGTACAGTGCTCTGCACACAGTAAGCGCTCAATAAATACGATTGAATGAATGAAAGTCCCTGTCCCATAAAAGGCTCACACTCTTAATCCCCATTTTACAGATGAGGTAACTGGGGAACAGAGAAGGAAAGTGACTTTCCCAAGGTCACACAGCAGACATGTGGCAGAGTCAGGATTAGAACCCAGGTCCTTCTAACTCCCAGGCCCGTGCTCTATCCACTAACTCATGCTGCTTCCTCCTCCCTGACCTACCGACTCCCAAATCCTTCCCTTTGATTGACTCAGGTTTTTTTCGTTTGTTTCCATTTTAATGGTATTTGTTAAGTGCTTACTATTTTCCAGCCAAAGAACTAAGTGCTTGGATACCTACAGGCTAATCACGTTAGACACAGTCTTGTCCCATGTGGAGCTCACAGTCTTAATCTCCATTTTCCAGATGAGGTAACTGAGGCACAGAGAAGTGAACTGACTTCCCCAAGATCACACAACAAAGTGGCAGTTCAAGTTAATATCCTATAAGGCATTAATAGCTGCTTAACTGAACTTCTCTAAGGGAGGGACAGTTAGGAGTCAATCAATCGTATTTATTGAGCGCTTACTGTGTGCAGAGCACTGTACTAAGTGCTTGTCAATCAATCAATCATATTTATTGAGTCAATCATTCGATCAGTCAGTGGCACTTATGGCACGCTTACTGCAGTGTGCTTGGGAGAATAATAATAATAATAATGGCATTTATTATGTGCTTACTATGTGCAAAGCACTGTTCTAAGCACTGGGGAGGTAACAAGGTGACCAGGTTGTCCCACGGGGGGCTCACAGTCTTAATCCCCATTTTACAGATGAGGTAACTGAGGCCCAGAGAAGTGAAGTGACTTGCCCAAAGTCACACAGCTGACAATTGGCGGAGCTGGGATTAGAACCCATGACCTCTGACTCCAAAGCCCGGGCTCTTTCCACTGAGCCACGCTGCTTCTCTAATACAACAGAGTGAATAGTCACGACAAATTCTCTGGCCACTACAAGTTTACAGTTTAGAGGGAGAGAGACACTCTGTCCCAATCTCCCCACTGGTGAGAGGCCCTCGGGGTGGGGAGGTGTATGGAGCCCCATGCCACCAGCTCTCCTCAGAGCTTCGGCCTTCTGCACAAGCCCTCTGTCACCCCAGGACTGGGCGGGCACATGGATTAATAATAATAATAATAATAATAATAATAATAATAATAATAATAATAATAATAATAACGGCATTTGTTAGCACTTACTATGTGCAAAGCACTGTTCTAAGCGCTGGGGAGGTTACAAGGTGATCAAGTTGTCCCACGGGGGGCTCACGGTTTTAATCCCCATTTTCCAGATGAGGGAACTGAGGCACAGAGAAGTGAAATGACTTGCCCAAAGTCACACAGCTGACATTTGGCGGTGCCGGGAGTTGAACCCATGACCTCTGACTCCAAAGCCTGGGCTCTTTCCACTGAGCCACGCTGAAGTGGAGAGAGGCTCGGGAGCCACCGGGAAGGAGGAACGGATGGAAGGACGGACTGACCGCACGATCACCAGCTGATCACCAGCACTCGCCATCTCTTGGATTCCTCTTCCCCCTCCTCAATGTGGGGTCTAGTTAGTGACCACACAGCTGACAAGGATCACACAGAGCGATCCTTTTTCTTTTATGGTATTTATTAAGCATCTACTGTGGGCCAGCCACTGTTCTAAGCACTGGGGTGGATTCAGTATGTCATGGGTTCTAAACCCAGCCCCACCACTTGTCTGCCGTGTGATCGTGGGCAAGTCACTTCACTCTATGCCTCTGTTACTTCATATGTAAAACGGGGATGGAGACTATGAGCCCCATATGGGACAGGGACTGTGTCCAACCCTATTTGATCGTATCCACTCCAGCTCTTAGTACAGTGCCTGGAACATAATAAGTGCTTAACAAATGCCATAAAAATATTATTATTATCATGCAAGCTAGTCAGGTTGGACACAGTCCCTGTCAGTCAGTGAGCCAGTCATATTTATTAAGTGCTTGCTATATAGAGAGCACTATTATTAAGTGCTTGGGAGAGTACTGTACAATAACAAACAGACACATTCCCTGTCAACAACGAGCTTGAAGTCTAGAAGGGCAAGTGGGGCACACAGCCATAACCTCCATTTTACAGATGAGGTAATTGAGGCCCAAAAATGTGAAGTGATTTGTCCAAGGTCACACAGCAGACAAGTAGCAGAGCCGGGACTAGAACCCAGGCCCTTCTGACGCCCAGATCCCGGCTCTATCCACTAGGCCACACTGCTTCTCATCTTCCCTCTTCTTCCCATTCGTGAAGCTGCACTCTACAAGCAAGGCCCTTCCATCTCAAAGGAGTGGCGGCAGATGTGCAGCTCCGGTAGAGCTGAAGAGCCGATGTAAATCCCCATCCGCGGTTTATAATTTCAAAGTATGAACTCAACATTCTTCTCCAACAAGTTCACGGTTTTTAATTCCTCCCCCTGTGAATGTTCAATTAGCAACCCTTCCTCATTTGGTAATTATGAGATTAGTTAATATGTTGGGTTTCCTGGGAACATAAACGGCAGAAGCATTTGGCTTAACATTAAGTGGGTTCCGTTGACTCAGGTTTTCAAACCAAATGAATCAACAAAAAGACCCTTGTGAGCATCCTGACCGCCTCATTGAAGAAAAGAGACTTCTCATAAACAACACATAAGAGTCCAGTCTACCTCCTCAGGCCTCATCTGATATCCAGAGACAAATAGAGAAAGCCTCATCCTGTCATTTAATAACTAAAGGGATTTGCTACCCTTCATCAGAATGAAATATTGGAAATATAAGGATGATCCCAGGACACATGGATTCATGAATGTCAGGCTAAGCCCCTCTTTTCTTCAACTCCCTCTCCCTTCGGCATCACGTTGACTCACTCCCTTTCCTCTTCCACCCCTCTCCCTGCCCCGCCGAACTTATTTATATATATATGTATACACCTATAATTCTATTTATTTTATATTGATGCCTGTTTGCTTGTTTTGATGAGTATATATCTATAATTCTATTTATTTTATATTGATGCCTGTTCACTTGTTTTGATGCCTTTCTTCCCCGTTCCAGACTGTAAGCCTGGTTTAGGCAGGGATTGTCTCTATTGCTGAATTGGTCTTTCCAAGTGCTTAGTACAGTGCTCTGCACACAGTAAGTGCACAATAAATAGAGAAGCAGCATGGTTCAGTGGAAAGAGCACGGGCTTTGGAATCAGAGGTCATGGGGTCGAATCCCAGCTCCACCACGTGTCTGCTGTGTGACCTTGGGCAAGTCACTTAACTTCTCGGAGCCTCAGTTACCTCATCTGTAAAATGGGGATGATAACTGTGAGCCCCAAGTGGGACAACCTGATCACCTTGTAACCCCCCCAGCACTTAGAACAGTGATTTGCACATAGTAAGCGCTTAACAAATGCCATCATTATTATTAATGAACATGACTGAATGAAGGAATCAAAAAGTATTGATAACAATTATAATAATTGTGGTATTTAAGCAGTTACTATGTGGCAAGCACTGTGCTAAGTGCTAAATGCTAAGTGCTGGGATAGACACAAAACAATCAGGTCAGAAAATGAGGCCTTGTCCCACATGGGCCTCACAGCCTAACAAGGAGGGAGGACACGTATCAAATCCCTATTTTTGCAGTTGAGAGAACTGAGGCAAAGGGAAATTAAGTGACATGTCCTAGGTCACACAAGCAGGTAAATGTTGGAGCTGGGATTAGAACCCAGGTCTCTTGACTCCCAGGCCCATTTTCTTTCCACCGATCCATGCTGCTCCTTTCTTGGAAGTGTTCTCTCTATAATACTCTGCTTTAAAAGAGTCACCCTACCCTCTTACAACCTTTATGTTTACAAGCTGTTGCTCTCTGGAGAGATGTAGGCCATGGTGTGCATTTTTGCAGGTTGTATTAAATGTTGAGGCTTCATATACCTCAGGCAAAAACTCCTCACCCTCGGCTTCAAGGCTGTCCTTCACCTCACCCCCTACTACCTCACCTCCCTTCTCTCCTTCTACAGCCCAACCCGCACCCTCTGCTACTCTGCCGCTAATCTCCTCACCGTGCCTCGTTCTCGCCTGTCCCGCCATCGACCCCCGGCCCACGGGGGTCATCCCCCGGGCCTGGAATGCCCTCCCTCTGCCCATTCGCCGAGCTAGCTCTCTTCCTCCCTTCAAGGCCCTACTGAGAGCTCACCTCCTCCAGGAGGCCTTCCCACACTCAGCCCCCTCCCTCCTGTCCCTCTTCTCCCTCTCCCCATCCCCCCGCCTTACCTCCTTCCCTGCCCCACAACACCTGTACATATGTATATATGTTTGTACATATTTATTACTCTATTTATTTATTTTATTTGTACATATTTATTCTATTTATTTTATTTTGTTAATATGTCCTGTTTTGTTGTCTGTCTCCCCCTTCTAGACTGAAAGCCCGCTGTTGGGTAGGGACCGTCTCTATATGTTGCCAACTTGTACTTCCCAAGCGCTTAGTACAGTGCTCTGAACACAGTAAGCGCTCAATAAATACTATTGAATGAATGAATGAATGAGGTGTGGTCAACCCTTACCCAACAGACACTGACTCCTGTGTCCAGCGGCGAAAACCCACAGAACAACTTCCTGATATCTAGAACAAGCACCAGATCGATGTCTCCACTGACATACATCATCTTACCGCTCCAGACTTGTTTTCCCTCTGAAGGAGATCCAGAGAATACACAGGGCCTATTTCCAGCCCAGGGGTAAGTCTTGACTGGGAAAGGGAAGGAAAGGAAAATTGCTCCCAAAATTGTCACCTCCAGTTTGGAGTCAAGGGTGTCAGGAGAGTCAGGCCTTTTACTGGTCAAGGGGGAAGAAAGTCATCTTCTTTCACTTGGATAGGAGAAACTACCTAATGAAATCTTCCCTGCTCCATGAATCCAAGGACTTCCCACCCTCCCCCTGGGCCTCTCCCAATGGTTGATGTGTCCTCAAGTTTCCACTCTGTACCTCCTACCTCCTGCTGATCATAGACAGCCAGATGGATCTGAGGTGAGCTAATCGTGCAGACTGCACACATGCATAAATTGTTGAAGGATTACCTTCTCTGGCCTCAGGCTTTCTAAGCAGACTTATTCAGACTCCCTGCTGTGCTTTTTTTTCTATTTTTCTTTTTCTGGGTATTTGAATGCTTTGACTGCTCATGCTATGGAGAGCAGAGTTTTAAGTTACCCCTGACCCAGCCCACCTATGTGACTATCCCTCAGCCAGCAGGATTTAACATAGAGTGGTGTTTTTTAATAGTGGTGATGGTTTGTGGAGAACCATTCACACTCTCTCATGCACTCTCCCAGTTACACATGAGTTTTTCAGGCAAGCTGGACAAGGTTAGGAGTGTTGCTGAACCCGGGGGAAAGAATATCTCCGTTCCCATCATAGTAGATGTTCCTGAAGCCTCATTCAACCCTCGTACCATAGGGGAGGGCTGAGAGCAGTGTGGCCTAATGGATAGAACACAGGCATGCAAGTCATTTCACTTATCTGTACCTCAGTTACCTCATCTGAAAAATGGAGATTTTTGAGCCCCATGTGGAACAGGGACTGTATCCAACCCAATTGGCCTGTATCCGCCCCAGTGCTTACTACAGTGCCTGGAACATAATAAGGGCTTAACAAATACTACAATTACTTTTATTATTATCTTCCTCCATCCAAATCTTCTTGATCTCAGGCTACTGAAGACTCACTGGGGGTCTCAAGTCTGGAAACTCAAGATAAACTAACCATTTCCCTGGATTGTGGTTAGGGATATAACGTGGCAGATGGGCTCAACACCTGGGCCCCCACTCCCCTGCCTGAGGAGACTGGTTCTGAGGCCTCCCCGTTCTAGACTGTGAGCCCGTGGTTGGGTAGGGACCATATCTTTATGTTGCCTACTTGTACTTCTCAAGTGCTTAATACAGTGCTCTGAACACAGTAAGCACTCAATAAATACAATTGAATGAATGAATAAATGAATGAATGGGGTATTTGAGTTGCGATCTGACCTGGTCCTTATCATCCAGCCTGTCCAGCCGTTGAGGGAGGAAGGGGAAGAGGGACTTTAAGCTCCCTGGGAACAGAGACCATATTCACTCATTCACTGATTCAATAGCATTTACTGAGCACTTACTGTGTGCAGATCACTGTACTAAGCGCTTGGGAGAGTACAATATAGTGATAGATGGACACATTCCCTGCCCACAACAAGCTTACAACTTAGAGGAAGAAACAAACATTAATATAAATTATTTTGTTGTACTCTCCCAACTGCTAGAAGTGGTCTGCACACAATAACTACTCAATAAATACCCTTTATGATGATGATAGTGATGACTGTTCTTCACTCACAACTCTCCCATCTCCAAACTGCTAGTTATAACTTTTCCCTTGAGCCCCGCCTAAAATCCATCAAAACTCATCCCTCCTCACCACCAAAGCCTCCTAAAAAACCAAATCCTACAAGAGACACTCCCTGATTAATCATCACCTCTCCCCAGTCACATATCCCATCAGCCACTTTAGCTTCTGTCTACCTGATCAAATGTATGTTGTCTATTGATTTGTTTGCTAGTGTTTTTTCTCATCTATACCTATTTTATTTCTTTTTCATCAGTTGCATAGTTGGAAACTTGGGTCCGACATGAGAGTGGAAGGTTTTGTAAGAAACCCTGACTTTTACTTCTATTATATATATCCCCAAGAGCTTTGTAAGGTATCATGCACCAAGGATATGCCAGTAAAGTTTTCTACACAGACTACATGCTCAACACAGTGGTCTGCAAATAGGAGTTGATCAGTACAGTGTCTGCATATAGTACAATGCTCTGTTCAGTACAGTGCTCTGCACACAGGAGTTGCCCAGTATTGTTCTATATATAGTACACTGTGCTTCTAGACTGTGAGCCCGCTGTTGGATAGAGACTGTCTCTATATGTTGCCAACTTGTACTTCCCAGGTGCTTATACAGTGCTCTGCACAGAGTAAGCGTTCAATAAATATGATTGAATGAATAAATGAATGTGTTTCTCAATACAGTGCTCTGCACAAGAGTTGACCAATAAAGTCTTCTACATATTGTAATAATAATAATTAGTATTCATTAACTGCTTCTTATGTGCCAGGAACTGTACTAAGCACTGGGGTGGATACCAGGAAATTGGGTTAGACACAGTCCCTGTCCCACCTGGGTCTCAGAGTCTTAATCCCCATTTTCCCCCCTCTCCATCCCCCCCGTTTTACCTCCTTCCCTTCCCCACAGCACCTGTATATATGTATATATGTTTGTACATATTTATTACTCTATTTATTTATTTATTTTACTTGTACATATCTATTCTATTTTGTTAGTATGTTTGGTTTTGTTCTCTGTCTCCCCCTTTTAGACTGTGAGCCCACTGTTGGGTAGGGACTGTCTCTGTATGTTGCCAACTTGTACTTCCCAAGCACTTAGTACAGTGCTCTGCACACAGTAAGTGCTCAAAAAATACGATTGATGATGATGATGATGACAGATGAGGGAACTGAGACACAGAGAAGTGAAGTGACTTGTCCAATGTCACACAGCAGACAAATGGCAGAGCCAGGATTAGGACCCATGACCTAATCCCAGGCCCATGCTCTATCCACTACACCATGTTGCTTCTCAGTGTACTCTGCTCAGTACGGTGTTCTGCACATAGGAGTTGCCCAATTAAGTGTTCTGCAAACAGTCCAGTGTTCTGCTTAATACAGTGCTCTGAACACACAAGGTATCCTCTACAAGGCTTTGAACATGGTAAGCAACCTGTCAATGGTGGCCATTATGAAGATGATAATGATGCCCCAGGGTTGGCTAGGAAGCAGCTTGGCCTACTGGCTAGCAAATGGGCCTGCGAGTCAGTGGGACCTGGGTTCTAATCCTGGCTCTGCCACCTGTCTGCTGTGTGACCTTGGATAAATCACTTCACTTCTCTGGGCCTCAGTTACCTCATGTCCCAAAATGGAGCTTGAGAGTGTGAGCCCCATGTGGGACTGAAACTGTGTCCAACCTGATTGATTTGTATCTACTTTAATGCTTAGAACAGCTCCTGGCACATAGTAAGAGCTTATCAAGTAGCGTGGCATAGGGGAAAGGGCACGAGCTTGGGAGTCAGAGGATGTGGGTTCTAATGCCGACTCCACCACTTGTCTGCTGTGTGACCTTGGGCAAGTCACTTAACTTCTCTGTGTTTCGGTTACCTCGTTTGTAAAATGGGGATTAAGACTGTGAGCCCCACGTGGAAAAACCTGATGACCTTGTATCTAGGCCAACACTT
Organism: Tachyglossus aculeatus; assembly: GCF_015852505.1. Lineage (NCBI taxonomy): Eukaryota > Metazoa > Chordata > Mammalia > Monotremata > Tachyglossidae > Tachyglossus > Tachyglossus aculeatus. Next base: position 98,649,631 of record NC_052066.1, on the reverse strand, counting down.
AGAACAGTGCTTGGCACATAGTAAGCGTTTAACAAATACCATCATTATTATTATCTACTGGGACTACAACCCCCCCAGCTCCAATCAGGTCCCTGCAATGTCTTGCAGCAAAGCTTTTAATGACAAAGAAAGGCAGCTTTTGCATGCTCCGCACTCTGTCCCCATCTGAGTTGTTAATGAAGTGGAAAATTAAAAGAGATAACAGCGTTATGGTTTCCAACTCCAGAGTGCCTTACTTTTCTCCTTCCTGTTGGATAAAGTTTACAGTGCTTCCGATTTAAACTTGAACATTGCCCAAGGGGTAAAGTTCTTTGCACTCTAGAGTTCAATAACAGGTCACCTGGGAAGACGGAGGGGGATTTAGTTTGAAGGGGAAATCTCTTTTCTGCCAGACTTGAAGTCTGATTGAGACTAATCCCTTTAGAGCAGGATGCCAGGGCTCTGGAGAGTCAGGGCACCTAGATGGAGAAAAATGAGGCAGGAAATGGACCAATGAAAAGCCAAGGTAATGCTGTTTTCCCCAGCAATATTGCTCTCGATTCTCCAGCAACTGACAGAAAGTGCTAAAAGGGTTGGAGTTAATGGAAATAAATCATAAAAGCAGGCTCTCTGGGTGTGTTTGAAGGTCCTGAGTTTTAAGCAGGTAATGACATAAGAATTTGACTTCAGAGTTATAGAGTGCATGTCATTCTCTCACTGACTGGCTGACTGTTCTCCCTGCACCAATCAATGGTATTTCTTAATAATAATAATAATGGTTTTTGTTAAGCACTTATTATGTGCCAAGCACTGTTCTAAGCACTGGGATAGATACAAGGTTAACAGGTTGTCCCAGTGGGGCTCCCAGTCTTAATCCCCATTTTACAGATTAGGTAACTGAGGCACAGAGAAGTTAAGTAATTTACCCGAGGTCACACAGCAGACAAGTGGCAGATTTGGGATTGAAACCCACGTCCTCTGACTCCCAAGCCTGTACTCTTTCCACTAAGCCACACTGCTTCTCATTAATTATGGTATTTGTTAAGTGCTTACTATGTGCCAAGCACTATTCTAAGTGCTGGGGTAGATACAGGCTAATCAGGTTGTCCCACGTGGGGCTCACAGTCTTAATATCCATTATAGAGATGAGGTGACTAAGGCACAGAGAAGTTGAGTGACTTGCCCAAAGTCACACAGCTGATAAGTGGCAGAACCAGGATTAGAACACATGACCTCTAACTCCCAAGCCCATGAACTTTTCACTAAGCCACACTGCTTCACTAAGCCATGCTGCAGAGTACTGTACTAAACACTTCACAAAGGACTAAAAGAGCTGGACCTTAGGAGCCAGTGACAATGGAAGGCATGAGAGAAAGAAAGGAACTAGAATGTCAAGAAATTGGGTTTCACGTGGAAAAGAAGAATCTTTTATAAAAGGAAACAAGCTTGGTTCTCCCACCTCCACTGGTCATTTCACAGTCCAAGAGATAGTGGGGGAGAGGGGAGGAAAACCTTCCAGAACACCAGTTTTTCTTCCTTGCAAAATTAGTATCTACCTTAAGTGAACTTTGTGCTAATAGAAAGTAGTGCCTCTCAACATTTCTTTAGAGTAGGCCCTGCCTTCTTTCCTATACAACTCATGGCAAATAGATTTTTCACCATCCTAAAAGCTTTGTATTGGGCTTCTGGCTCACAGTAATAATAATAATCATAATGATGATGGCATTTGTTAAGTGCTTACTATTTGTGAAGCACTGTTCTAAGCGCTGAGGGGGATACAAGGAAACAAGATGATCAGGTTGTCCCACTTGGGGCTCACAGTCTTAATCCCTATTTTACAGATGAGGTAACTGAGGCTCAGAGAAGTTATGTGACTTGCCCAAGGTCACACAGCAGACATGTGGTGGAGCTGGGATTAGAACCCATGACCTCTGACTCCCAAGCCCGTGCTCTTTCCATTCAGCCATGCTGCTTCTCAGAGTACCTACTCTGAACCCACAAACACATGAGGAAGAGTTCCCTCTCACAAAGAAAATGCTCATCTAAACCTACACCCCCTTACACATGCACAGAGTCTTGATCACAGACATACAGGTGAATTATCCTTCAGTTCAAATTCTGAATGATTCATTTTAATCTCTATCTCCCCTACTAATTCATTTCATTCATTCCATCCTATTTATTGAGGGCTTACTGTGTGCAAAGCACTGAATTTAGTTATATGCTGCTTAAAAGCAGGGATTGTGTGAGCCAACTCTATTGTGTTCTACTCTCCCCAGTATATAATACAATGCCCTGCACATAGTAAATGCTCAATAAATGCCACTGACTGATCCCAGACTGCTGGAGGTGACATAAATGTCAGTGCCCTTGGGTGAGAATCTCTTGAACACTTGGCTGTGAAAATATGGACATGCCCCTGTTTGGCTCTTTGCCTTTCAGGATGAACATTTTTCAGGTTCCAGTGGTTTAGAGGGGAAAGGTATGTTTTCCCTCCTGCTGGACGTATGCTTTGTTTGTGCGGTAGAGGTGGTGGTTTGCACTGAGTCATCCACACTCTCTAGCCAGTCCCTCTGTACCCAGTGGCCTGCATTGTGAGATGGCTGGCAGGGATAACAGGGGCAGTCCCTAGTCACAAAATAGACTATCTCTAAGACCTCATCAGCAATAGACACACTGTGCACTCCCTGATTTCATAAGCCATTGTCGAGTATGATGCTTAGAATGCCTTGATAAATGGTTGGTGGGTACTTTCCATTTTCTTGCAAGAAATAGAGAAAAAATTAAAACAAAGTAAAGAACAAAGTAATAAGGATATGTCCTTGTCTTTAACATGGCGAGGCAGACCGGAGATGAATAATAGCCAGAGCATCAGAATTGGGCATATACGTTCAATGACTTTTGCTTCCAGAGGCAGCAAAGAATCACTAAAACAGTCATGTCTACCTTCGGGCAGTTTGGGGAAGCCCATCTTCGGTGATCGTGTGATTATGAAGCAATCCCCCATGACCAGTCTTCTGACGAGAGAGGTCTTCTCCAAAAGAATGTGCATCTTATGAGCCGTCCTTCATTCTTCATCAAGCCTCACCAGGAACTGGGTTATCAATGCCACACTCTACTGGACTAAAATAAGATAGGTAGTAATAACAACATGATCATTATTATTAGGATTACTAATAATAATGATCATATGGTTTTATACTTACTATGTGCCAACAATTGTGTTAAGCACTGGGGTAGACACAGTATAAAATCAGGTCAGGCAAAGTCCCTATCCCACATGGGGCTTACTGTCTAGGAGGAAGTGAGATTGGGTAATTAACCCCCATTTTTCAGATAAAGAAACTGAGGCACAGATAAATTAAGTGATTTGTCCAAAGTCACACAGCAGGCAATTAGCAGAGCAGGGATTAGAAACTAGGTCCCCTGACTCCCACCTGGGAGTCAGGAAAATATATGAAAAATGGTGAGTGAAGGTCCTGAGGTGAGGCTGTACCTAAGTCCCACTGAGGGTGTCTAGGTGAACTTTCCTGGCAGCTTTTCTCCTGCTTGCCCACAAATACCCATAAAAAACTCAGGCAAGACAGCAAATGGCCCTGCTTCCTGGCCCTCCCTGTCTTCACTGTTATTCATTCATTCATTCGTATTTATTGAGCACTTACTGTGTTCAGAGCACTGTACTAAGCACTTGGGAAGTACAAGTTGGCAACATATAGAGACAATCCCTACCCAACAACGGGCTCACAGTCTAGAAGGGGGAGACAGACAACAAAACAAAACATGTGGACAGGTGTCAATCATCAGAACAAATAGAATTAAAGATGTAAATTAAGTACATCATTAACAAAATAAATAGAATAGTAAATATGTACAAGTAAAATCGAGTAATAAATCTGTACAAACAAATATACAAGTGCTGTGGCGAGGGGAAGGAGGCAGGGCTGAAGATGGGGAGGAGGAGAAGAAAAAGAGGGCTCAGTCTGGGCCCTGTTTCAGCACTGTTAGTGCTGAAACTGAACTTTAAGATAGTTAAGACTGGGAATAAGTACTTTCTATTGCTGTCTCTGTAACCACCAATCTTGGGGTTGTGAGCCCACTGTTGGGTAGGGACCGTCTCTATATGTTGCCAACTTGTACTTCCCAAGCGCTTAGTACAGTGCTCTGCACAAAGTAAGCACTCAATAAATACGATTGAATGAATGAATGAATGGGGCAATAACATCAGGTTGGCTCTGTGGTACTCCTAGAGGGGCATACATCATTTCCTGGGGATGCCGTGGTGGCAGGGACAGGTGTCACCCCCATGCCCTACTCCCAGGGGACAACTTTCCCCTGGGAACAGCTGTCCGATCAGTCACAGGGTTGGAAATCGACCAGAACTGAGACAGATTCAGTTTAGCAACTACATAAACCCTGAGTTCACAGCTGACACTAAGCACTTCTGACTTGTGCAATATATTGCAGATGGAGACATTTTTCAGGACATTACTATACAGGGGAGTGAGTGGTGAAAAAAAAATAGCAGGTAAGCTTGTGTGATAGCAAGTGCAAGCAGAGCACCGGAAGGAAAAATAAAGTGAACTATAATTACACAACAGAGGGCTCAACTCTGTCCTGACTCAGTTATTTCATTCATTCATATTTATTGAGAGTTTATTGTGTGCACAGCACTGTACTAAATGCATGGGAAGTACAATGCAACAACAAATAGACAATCCCTGCCCAAAATTGCCGGCTCTTCTTTACTATTGGTTCAGGTTACAGCAGAAGCCAAAAAAGGCAAGCTGAATATTGAGCTTCCCCAGGAAGAAGTTAGAAACAAATCCAAAGCAGTGTTTCCCCATCAAATAATCAATCAATCAATGGTATTTATTGAGTGCTTACAGTGTGCAGAGCACTTGGGAAAGGACAGTACAATAGACTTCACAGAAGACACATTCTCCACTCACTCCTGGAATACTCTGTGCAGTTCTCATCCCCACAGCTTAAAAATGATTTTATAGAACTGGAGAATGTCCAGAGGACTGCTAAGGTGGTAACGGGGAAGGAATAGCATCCATTAGAATGTAATTTCCCGATGGGCAGGGAACAAGCCACTTCATTCTTCAGCACTTCCCAAGTACCTAGCATTTACAGGGGCACCAAATGGTCACTAAGTAAATACTACCACTACTACTATGAGAAAAAAGTGAGTTAGTATATTTTGCATCTGTCTAGAAAGTCAGTGGCTGGCTGAGAGAGAACAGGCTTGAAGGTTATGAAATTTGAATGAAGTAGACAGACAGGGCAAACACAGAATTGTTGTTCCCCAAATCCTGTACTCCAGGATAGATGTGCTGAGAGGAACTTGAGGGTGGCAGACTAAAATAAACAGAAGGAACATGGCTTCACCCAGGGGATGAAATTTCCTGTGTGAGCTGTTATCTCATATATAGCCGTTAGCTGGTTTAAAATGAGTTTGGATAAATTCATGGACTCGTGGTCCTTAATGGGATTCCTGGGGAAAATGCATGGAAATGGAAAATTCAGAGATTTTTTTGGATGGTCTATCCCAAAACATACAAATGAGAAGACAGGTCGCAACCATTAAACAGTTCCCCCAGGCATTCAGATGCTGCTGTCAGAATCCTAGCTAGAATGAACCATGAGTTTGACCCAGTACATAGCATTTCCTATGTTCATAAATCTGTGACCTACACATACATGCATATATAATATATTGCATATACAATATTCATAGATGCATTTGCATATATAATCTTTTCTCTAACATGTGACTTCCTACTCTTTTAATCCTCCACTTTTTTCTAAACTCAAGTTTTAAGAAATGTGAAAAATGTATTTCCTTTCAGACCTTTAAACCAGGAAAGGCATTCATCACGAGCAGCATATGTATCTGCAGTCTCCTGAGATTCCTCTTTCAAAAGTTAGGATGAATAAATGTTGAATTTTTCTTTGGAGAAATGCCAGAGTTCTGAATATCCACATCTCTCCTAAAGTCCAGCAGAAGTGAAAAGTCTCTCAGCTGATAGGCTGGATGGCAAATAGTGGAAGAGTTCTCTACTTATAGAACCAAATGTCCCAGTTCTAGAACTTTCACTGTTCTCTATCTTGTATCTTCCCCAATGCTTATAACAATGCTTGACACATAGTAATAATAATAATAATAATGGTATTTGTTAAGCACTTACTATGTGCGAGCACTGTTCTAAGCGCTTGGGGGAGAATACAAGGTGATCAGGTTGTCCCATGTGGGGCTCACACTCTTAATCCCCGTTTTACAAATGAGGTAACTGAGGCCCACAGAGGTTAAGTGGCTTGCCCAAGGTCACACAGCTGACAAGAGGCAGAGCTGGGATTCGAACCCATGACCTCTGACTCCCAAGCCTGGGCTCTTTCCACTGAGCCACGCTGCCTCTCTATGTGCTAGGAAGAACTACACTTATTATTATTATTATTAGTCTGGTGCTTTAGCACTTAGAACTGTGTTTGAAACATAGTAAGTGCATTAAAAAATACCATAATTTAATAGTAGTACTAGTATTCTATTATTATTGTCACTTATGGGCCTAGTGAACCTCATGGGAGGTGCTGCTCCTTCATTCATTCATTCATTCAATCGTATTTATTGAGCACTTACTGTGTGCTGAGCACTGTACTAAGTGCTTGGAAAGTACAATAAAGCAATAGAGACAATCCCCGCAAACAACAGACTTGCAGTCTACAGCGGGGGAGACAGACATCAAAACAAGTATTGCTTAGTTCCTTTTATGTAAATTACAGCTGTAGAATTTTCAATGTTCTCTATTTGTATCTTTCTGAATGCTTAGAACAGAGCTTGACACATTGGAGAAGCAGTGTGGCTGCTCAGAGGAAAGAGCATCGGCTTGGGAGTCAGAGGTCATGGGTTCTAATCCCAGATCTGCCACTTGTCAGCTGTGTGACTTTTGGCAATCACTTAACTTCTCTGTGTCTCAGTTCCCTCATCTGGAAAATGGGGATTAAGACTGTGAGCACCGTGTGGAACAACCTGATTACTTTATATCCCCCTAGTGCTTAGAGCAGTGCCTGGCACATAGTAAGTACTTAACAAATGCCATTATTATTATTATAGTAAGTGCTTAACAAATACTACAGTTATAATTATTATTAATAGCAGTAGTAGTAGTATAGTAATATTGCATTATAATGATCTCTCAGCTGTGGACCCAGGGAACCGCATGGGAAGTGATGCTCCTTTGGGATTGCTTAGTTTTTCTTATGTAAAATACGGCTCTAGAACTTTCATTGTTCTCTATCTTGCATCCTCTCCAATGCTTAGAAAAGTGCTTGACAAATCATAAGTGCTAAACAAATACTACAGTCATCATTATTATTAGTATCATTAATAGTAGCATTCCATTATTATCTCTCAGCCATGGGCCCAGGGAACCACATGGGATTGCTTAGTTCCTTTTTAGGTAAATTACAGCATTTTGCTCACTGGGCTCTGCCCAGGGCCTGAAAAAATTCTGGCATCCCAAATGCAAAGTATTCGATCAATCAATAAATCAGTGGTATTTATTGAGTGCTTGCAGTTTGTTGAGGACCTACTAAGCACTCGTGATGCTCTGAGCCCCGTGGGGGCAGAGCTGATCTGATGATGCTATTGATGCCTGTTTACTTGTTTTGATGTCTGTCTCCCCGCTTCAAAACAGTGAGCCTGTTGTGGGCAGGGATTGTCTCTCTTTGTTGCTGAATTGTACTTTCCAAGTGCTATGTACAATGTTGTGCATTGAATGAATGAATAAATGAGAGAGTATAATGCAACAGAGTTGGTACATATGTTCCCTGCCCATTAGGAGCTTAAATTCTACAGAGAGGCTCCAATCTGCAGGACAGCACACTATAGTCTACAGTAAACCACTGGTGGACAAACTATCAACAGCGTGCATCAACAGAATCAAATATTCTTAAAGAGGAAAATCTAAAAAGAACTACATTTCCATGAGCCTACAAAAAAAGTTGATTTGCTACATACTTTCGTTTTCCCTTTTCCCCAATATCTGCAGGAAATACTTTCTGATCTGCTATAGAACGTAAAGTCAGGAGATGTTAGGAGAAAGCATCTGATTGGTGTGAAGTCTCTTCATCAATGCTACAAGTGTCCTTAGCTCACCTTCTTGCTGAGGACCAGCTTCACTCAAGAGCTCCCATCTGCAGCTTTTTCACACATCATCTTTTCATACGGACAGAATGAAAACATGGGAAACCACCTTGAAATATCTGTGTCCTTTTCTGAGCAGGAGAAATCTTTTGGTACTCTAAGCCAACTCCAACTTTGGCAGTTCCTCAAAAGATTTCATTAGCCAGAGAAGTTTCCCCGATATGGAAGCAGAGGGGAAAGTGGAGGGGGGAACACAGTGATAAGGGGGAGAGCTGGAAGGATGGTACTGGAAACAGCATTTTGGACATGGTGACCACAAGTTCTGACCCAAGAGCTTGCACTATCATTCGATCATATTTATTGAGCACTTACTGTGTTCAGAGCACTGTATTAAGAGCTTGAGGGAGTACAATATAATTCATTCATTTAAACGTATTTATTGAGCACTTACTGTGCACAGAGCACTGTACTAAGCACTTGGGAAGTACAAGTTGGCAACATATAGAGACAGTCCCTACCCAACAGTGGGCTTACAGTCTAAAAGGGGGAGACAGAGAACAAAACTAAACATATTAATAAAATAAAATAAGTAGAATAAATATGTACAAGTAAAATAGAGTAATAAATACATACAAACATATATACATATATACAGGTGCTGTGGGGAAGGGAAGGAGGTAAGGCGGAGGGTATGGAGATGGGGAGGAGGGGGAGAGGAAGGAGGCGGCTCACTCTGGGAAGGTCTCCTGGAGGAGGTGAGCTCTCAGTAGGGCCTTGAAGGGAGGAAGAGAGCTAGCTTGGCGGATGTGGGGAGGGAGGGCATTCCAGGCCCGGGGGGATGACGTGGGCCGGGGGTCGACAGTGGGACAGGCGAGAACGAGGCCCGGTGAGGAGATTAGTGGCAGAGGAGCAGAAGGTACAGGCTGGGCTGTAGAAGGAGAGAAGGGAGGTGAGGTAGGAGGGGCCAAGGTGATGGACAGCTTTGAAGCCGGGGGTGAAGAGTTTCTGCCTGATGCGTAGATTGATTGGTAGCCACTGGAGATTTTTGAGGAGGGGAGTAACATGCCCAGTGTGTTTCTGGACAAAGACAATCTGGGCAGCAACGTGAAGTATGGATTGAAGAGGGGCGAGACAGGAGGATGGGAGATCGGAGAGGAGGCTGATACAGTAATCCAGACGGGATAGGATGAGAGCTTGAATGAGCAGGGTAGAGGTTTGGATGGAGAGGAAAGAGCAGATCTTGGCAATGTTGCAGAGGTGAGACCGGCAGGTTTTGGTGATGGCTTGGATGTGAGGGATGAACGAGAGAGTGGAGTCGAGGATGACGCCAAGGTTGTGGGCTTGTGAGATGGGAAGGATGGTAGTGCCATCAACAGTGACGGGATATATAACAGAGTTGGTAGACATGTTCCCTTCCCACAGTGAACTTACAGCCTAAGGGAGGAGACAGACAATATAAATTAATAAATTACAGATATATGCATAAATGCTGTGGGGCTGAGGTGGGGTGAATATGAGTGCAAATCCACGTGCAAGGATGCCACAGAATGAAGTAAAAGAAGAGGAAATAAGGGTTTGGACAGGGAAGGCCTCTTGGAGGAGGTGAACTTTTAATAAGGTTTTGAAGGTGAGGAGAGTGCTTGTCAGACGTGAATGGGTGGGGAGGGGGTTTCAGGACAGGGGCAGTAAGTGGGAGAGAGGTTGGCAGTGAGATAGACAAGATTTAGGTACAGTAAATAGGTTGGCATTACAGGAGTGAAGTGTGTGGGCTGGGTTGCAGTAAGAAATCAGGGAGGTAAAGTGGGAGGGAGCAAGGTGATTGTGTGCTTTCAAAGCTGATGGTAAGGAGCTTCTTTTTGAAGTGGAGCTGTATAGGCAAACACTGGAGGTTCTTGAAGAGTGGAGGAAACATGGACTGAACAGTTCTGTAGAAAAATGATCTGGGAAGCAAAAAATGATCTGGAAAACAGGGTGAATTATAGACTGAGTGGGAATAGACAGGGATCAGGAAGGTCAGCAAGGAGGCTGAGGTAGTATTCAAGGAAGTCAAATGTAGAGAAAATTAATGTGTCAGGAGGTTCAGTGTCCAGGTGAAAACACATTCACATACAACTGTTCACCCTCCATTTAACCTAATGCAATTCCAGTAGAATGGGAGAAGGGCTTCCTTAAGATCTGTAAACTCTCTCCTATTTCTTCAGACTTCCCTTTCTGTCGAAGCTCTCCAGCAAGGTCAGGCAGGCTTAGCTTGGAGGCAGGGACTTCAGAAGACTCAAAGCTTTGCCGTTTTGAGTTTAACTGGAATGGCGTTCTATTTCACTTCTTAAAATGCCAGATATGAAGTGAACGAGATGATTGGACATTTCCATTAAAAGTGTATTACATCTAAGAGCCCTGCAGATACAATATGACTAATAGAACCGGTTCTATTTTCTCCTTGTGAGCTATTATGATCCCAGAGGAAATGACACAGGGATCCTTCCATTGAATTCCTATCTGGGGAAATGATGCTCTAATGGAACCAATTCAATTTTACCTTTGACACTCGAGAACATTATTAAAAATAAGGGAAGTACATTCAGACAAGCTGCCTCACATGCACCCCCCAGTATCTCTGTTTCAAAGAAAAGCCCTTACTTTCCCTCTCCTTCTCTCCCTTCTTCCTTCCTCCCTTTTCCCTCGCTAGTGTTCTCTATACTTCTTTCTCTGTCTTTCTTCCCTCTCCATTCTTCCCTCTTTCTCTCTCTCCATCCCTCGCCCTCTTTTCTTCCATCTCTCTCTTTCCCTCTTCTCACTCTTTCTTACTCTTTCTCCATTGCTCTCTCCCTTCCTCCCTCTACCTTTCCCTCTCCTCTCTCTCTTTCTTCTTCCTCCTTTTCTCTCTCTCTCTCTCTCTCTCGGGATTCCAGGGCATGGCCTTGAAGAACGAGGAGGGAACTCACTGACCAGAACAGCTTAGGGTGAAGTGCCACCCCAGACAGAAAGGCAGAGGAGAGTGCCAGACTTCACTGCAGCCTCCCTCCTGCCACTCTAACTCCGCTGAGTGGAACGGAAAACTTTCAGCAGTCACATCACAGGCAGGGGAACATGCTAGAGTCTGCAGAAGAACTGCTTCTAGACCCAGGGAATGGGGTCTGGCCCCAGACAAGGGGAACCTGGAGGCCCCTGGGCAATAAGGCCTTGATTACTGTATCAGCCTCCTTGCTGACCTCCCTGCCTCCTATCTCTCTCCACTCTAGTCCATACTTGATAATGATGATGGCATTTATTAAGCGCTTACTGTGTGCAAAGCACTGTTCTAAGCGCTGGAGAGAATACAAGGTGACCAGGTTGTCCCGTGGTGGGGCTCACAGTCTTAATCCCCATTTAACAGATGAGGGAACTGAGGCACAGAGAAGTTAAGTGACTTGCACAAAGTCACACAGCTGACAATTGGCAGAGCTGGGATTTGAACCCATGACCTCTGACTCCAAAGCCTGTGCTCTTTCCACTGAGCCATGCTGCTTCGCTACTTCACTCTGCAGCCCAAATCATTTTCTTACAAAAGTGTTCTTTCTATGTTTCCCCAGTCCTCAAGAAACTCCAGTAGTTCCCCATCCACCTTCTCAATCACTCAAACACCTTGCCCCCTCCTGCCTCACGTTGCTACTCTCCTACAACCCCACCCACACACTTCACTCCTTTAACACCAACCTTTTCACTGTTCCTCAGTCTCATCTATCTTGCCCACATCCTGACTCTGGCCTGGAATTCCTTCCCTCCTCATTATCTAACAGACAATTACACTCCCCCACTTCTAAGTCTTACTGAAGGCACATCTCCTCCAAGTGGCCTTCCCTGACTATGCCCTCCTTTCCTCTTCTCCCACTCCTGTGTTGCCCTGACTTGTTTCTTTTATTTATCCCCCCTCCCAGCCCCAAAGCACTTAGGTATATATATGTAATTGAATTACTTATATTAATGTCTCACACCCCTCTCAACTGTAAGCTTGTTACAGGCAGGAATTGTGTCTGTTCATTGTTATATTGTAATCTCCCAAATGCTTAATGTAGTGCTTTGCCTACAGTAAGTGCTCGAATACAATTGACTGACTAAAACCCCACTCTGTGCATGTAGCCTGAGGAAATACTCAGATTAGGTATCTCACCAGGAGACAGTAGTTTTGGGTAGGAGAAACTTCTAAGGAACAATTGTGGGGTGAGCAACAGGGGACATCTCTTACAGAGACATCTCTATCAGCCATCAGCCACGACTGAACTCTGTGGATTTAATGCGATCCAAATGCTGCATTTATCAGTCCTACCACTCGGGCAGAAAGAGTTGCTAAATTGGACTAAAAATATTCAGAGAACCAAACTCCTTAGAGTGAAATTTCTGAATGGAAATCAAACTGTCTTTGAAAAGGAAGAACAGCTAGATAGAAATGTCACTCACACACACAGCCACTGCCATGTGTTACATAACTTGCTATCATCTTGTGCACACATGAAAATGAGCCCAGCCTTAAATTCCAGGATGGTTTGTCTGCCTCTACACCACTTGGACTGAAGTTTCCTGTTGTTTAATATACCAGGAATTTTTGAAATCCCCCAGGCCGCAAACCTACCTGCCGGAGGTCCTGATGACAGGAGGTTGATGGTGAAGCCAAAGACCTATGGCTGAGAAATCCCAGACTGTGAGATTCTTCTGAGTGAGAAGAAAAGCCTCAGGTGTCCAGCACAAACACCTGAGGCGAGTGAGTTCTCTCTGTCCCCACAGCTGAGATGAGCTACGTCAGCCAAGCTCTACACACACTGTAGCCCTACCTCTTTCCTGGTATTGGCCCATCTCCCCTCATTTTTTTCTTCTTAGTGGTATTTGTTAAGCACTTGCTATGTGCCAGGCATTGTACAAAGCAATGGGGTAGATCCATGGTAATCAGATTGGACACAGTCCATGTCCCACAGGGTGCTCACAGTCTTAATTCCCATTTTACAGATGAGGTAACTGAGGCCCAGAGAAGTGATGTGACTTGCCCAAGGTCATACAACAGACAAGTGGTGGAGCTGGGATTAGAACCCAGGTCCTCTGAGTTCCAGGCCTGTGCCCTTTCCACTAGGCCAGGCTGCTTCTCAAGTGAGGCAAATACAGCAAACTGCAGGGCTGTAAAGACCAAACCGCAGGGCTGTAGAGTATGATATGAAAGCTGGAGTCCTGCAGAGTAAAATGTCATTTTCTTGAAGTTCCAGGAATTTCCCAACCTCCCTCATATGGAGAGAGCATACAGGGAAATATATGGAAATAGGCCTGCCACTGCCCCATACAAGAAGCAACCTCCCCTAGGGATGCAGATTACTATGCCAGGAGGCAGGAAATGGTCTGGGATTGACCCTCCTGGGATCTGGAGACCCTCCTGGAGTTCTGAAATCTGCCACTGCCCCATGTCCAGATCAGCTTTTTCCCTCCCTGCTGACAACCCGAAGCTGGAAACCTCACTGAAGTTACATGGAGAAGGTTAGCAGTAGAGGAGAACAGTGTGCAGTCTGGGTGTAATAGGGAGAGTAACCAGTTGAGGTAGGAGGGGGCAAGGTGATGGTGTGCTTTAAAGCCAATGGTGAGGAGTTTTGGTTTAATGTAGAGGTGGATGGACAACTACTGCAGTTTGAGTGATATGTCCTGAATGTTTTTCTAGAAAAATGATCCGGGCAGCAGGTGAAGTATGGGCTGGAGTGGGGAGAGGCAGGAGGCTGGGAGGTCAGCAAAGAGGCTGATGCAGTAATCCAGGTGGGATCAGATGAGTGATTGCATTAACTTAATAGCAGTTTGTATGGAGAGGAAAGGGCAGATTTTAGAGATGTTGTGAAGGTGGGACTGACAAGATTTAGTGATGGATTGAATATGTGGGTTGAATGAGAGAGAGGAGTCAAGGACAACACCAAGGTGACGAGCTTGTGAGACACGAAGGGGGTGGTGCCGTCTACAGTGATAGGAAAGTCAGGGATAGGACAGGGTTTTGGTGGGAAGATAAGGAGTTCTGTTTTGGATATGTTAAGATAGAAGTGACAGGAAGACATCCAAGAGAGATGTCATGAACTCCTTGAATGAGTCATCTACACGCGCTGCCTCGAATTCATCAATGCCAACTCTCTCCTCGACCCCCTCCAGTCTGGCTTCCGTCCCCTACATTCCACGGAAACTGCCTCTCAAAGGTCACCAATGACCTCCTGCTTGCCAAATCCAACGGCTCCAACTCTATCCTAATCCTCCTCGACCTCTCAGCTGCCTTTGACACTGTGGACCACCCCCTTCTCCTCTACACGCTATCCAACCTTGGCTTCACAGACTCCGTCCTCTTCTGGTTCTCTTCATCTCTCCGGTCTTTCATTCTCAGTCTCTTTTGCGGGCTCCTCCTCCCCCTCCCATCCCCTTACTGTGGGGGTTCCTCAAGGGTCAGTTCTTGGTCCCCTTCTGTTCTCGATCTACACTCACTCCCTTGGTGACCTCATTTGCTCCCACGGCTTCAACTATCTTCTGTACGCTGATGACACCCAAATCTACATTTCTGCCCCCACTCTCTCCCCCTCCCTCCAGGTTCACATCTCCTCCTGCCTTCAGGACATCTCCATCTGGATGTCTGCCCACCACTTACAACTCAACATGTCGAAGATTGAACTCCTTGTCTTCCCTCCCAAACCCTGGCCTCTCCCTGACTTTCCCATCTCTGTTGACGGCACTACCATCCTTCCCGTCTCACAAGCCCGCAACCTTGGTGTCATCCTCCACTCCGCTCTCTCATTCACCCCTCACATCCAAGCCATCAGCAAAACCTGCCTGTCTCAGCTCCGCAACATTGCCAAGATCTTCCCTTTCCTCTCCATCCAAACCGCTACCCTGCTCGTTCAAGCTCTCATCCTATCCCATCTGGACTACTGTATCAGCCTCCTCTCCGATCTCCCAACCTCT
Source organism: Tachyglossus aculeatus (assembly GCF_015852505.1). Lineage (NCBI taxonomy): Eukaryota > Metazoa > Chordata > Mammalia > Monotremata > Tachyglossidae > Tachyglossus > Tachyglossus aculeatus. Next base: position 98,634,564 of record NC_052066.1, on the reverse strand, counting down.
TGTCACTCCCCACTTCAATCCATACTTCACGCCGCTGCCCGGATTGTCTTTGTCCAGAAATGCTCTGGGCATGTTACTCCCCTCCTCAAAAATCTCCCGTGGCTACCAATCAACCTACGCATCAGGCAGAAACTCCTCACCCTCGGCTTCAAGGCTGTCCATCACCTTGCCCCCTTCTACCTCACCTCCCTTCTCTCCTTCTCCAGCCCAGCCTGCACCCTCCACTCCTCTGCCTCTAATCTCCTCACTGTGCCTCATTCTCGCCTGTCCCGCCATCGACCCCTGGAACACATCATCCCCTGGGCCTGGAATGCCCTCCCTCTGCCCATCCGCCAAGCTAGCTCTCTTCCTCCCTTCAAGGACCTACTGAGAGCTCACCTCCTCCAGGAGGCCTTCCCAGACTGAGCCTCCTCCTTCCTCTCTGCCTCCTCCCCCCTCCATCCCCACCGCCTTACCTCCTTCCCTTTCCCACAGCACATGTATATATGTATATATGTTTGTACGTATTTATTAGTCCATTTATTTATTTTACTTGTACATATCTATTCTATTTATTTTATTTTGTTAATATGTTTTGCTTTGTTCTCTGTCTCCTCTTTCTAGACTGTGAGTCCACTGTTGGGTAGGGACCGTCTCCATATATTGCCAACTTGTACTTCCCAAGCGCTTAGTACAGTGCTCTGCACACAGTAAGCACTCAATAAATACGATTGATTGATTGATTGATTGATGAAGGTACGAGGAAATGCGAGACTGCAGAGAGGGAGAGAGATCAGGGTTGCTCTCCCTTCATTCCAGTCCTTCCTAAAATCCCTCATACTCTGAAAACCCTCCCCCAATTACATTTACAGCACCCTGAGCCATACCACTCCTACAGCTAACTATAGAATTTACCTCATTTTCTTCATTTGTAAAATGAGGATCAAATATTTCTCCCTTTATACTTTGAGCTCCATTTGGACCTGGGACTGTATCCAACCTGATAATCTTGTATCTACTCCAATGCTTAGTAAAATAATTGGCACAAAATAAGCACTTAACAAATATTATTATTATTATCATTATTATCCTCTCCTGTTTTCCGGTTTCCTGTTTTTTATGGCATTTATTAAGTGCTTACTATGTGCAAAGCACTGTTCTAAGCAATGGGGAGGTTACAAGGTGATCAGGTTGTCCCATGGGGGGCTCACGGTCTTAATCCCCATTTTACAGATGAGGTAACTGAGGCACAGAGAAGTAAGTGACTTACCTAAAGTCACACAGCTGACAATTGGTGGAGCTGGGATTCGAACCCATGACATCTGACTCCAAAGCTTGTGCTCTTTCCACAGAGCCACACTGCTTACTCTAAACTTCCAACACATGAGATGGAGACGGAGTGAGTCTGGATACCTTGCACTGATAATGCATAGACTGGGTTGTAAGGAACTGGGGACTTCATAACCAGTCTGTCACCATAAATCTTTATTTTCCTGGAATGGACCTTCTCCTCATCCCCAACTTCTCTTCCTTCCAGAGCAGCAGCAGAAGGATAGATACCGCAGTTGGCAGAGATAGAGGGATGGGAATGGACCCACTATTTCCTGACCACCCTCACAGCCCAAACCAGCTGACCACATTCTGGAGTCCCCACGGGATTGGTGGAGGCTAAACATTTGGAACATGAGGCAAAGCATTTGGGGCAAAAGGAAAAGACTGACCCTTTTTTTCCGAGCATAATAATAATAATAATAATAATAATAATCGGAGCTTAAAACAGTGCTCAGAGCTTAGAACAGTGCTTAGCACATAGTGAGCACTTAACAAATACAATAATAATAATAATAATGGTACTTGTTAGGCGCTTACTATTTACCAGGTTGGACACAATTCCTGTCCCACATGGGGCTCACACTCGTAATCCCCATTTTATAGATGAGGTAACTGAGGCACAGAGAAGTGAAATATCTTGCCCAAGGTCACGCAGCAGACATGTAGCAGAGCTGGGATTAGAAACCAAGTCCTTCTGGCTCCACTACGCTATGCTTCCAATAGTTCCCCAGATTCACCCACTCTGGCCTGCTTGACATTTCCTTGCCAGCCCAGATCCTGAGACCAGGGCAGGTTGTAGGGAAAGTTTGCGTAAGGAAAGAATAAGCCCATCCCATCCCATGTCCCTGCCTCCACTCCTGCTCTGATTGCTGGGGGAGAAGAGGATGAAGGAATTTACTGAGCCCTTACTGTGTGCAGAGCACAGTACTAAGTGTTTGGGAGAGCACAAGACAAAAGAGTTGGTAGACATGTTTCCTGCCTATAATAATAATAATGATGATGGCTTAGTGGTAAGAGCACAGGCTTGGGAGTCAGAAATCATGGGATCTAATCCCAGCTCCCTCACATGTCAGCTGTGTGACTTTGGGCAAGTCACTTAACTTCTCTGTACTTCAGTTCACTCACCTGTAAAATGGGGATTAAGACTGTGAGCCCCACGTGGGGCAACATTATTACCTTGTATCTACCCCAGTGCTTAGAACAGTGCTTGGCACAAAGTAAGTCCTTAAAAAATGCCAACATTATTATTATTATTATTATTATTATGTGCCAAGCACTGTTCTAAGATCTGAGCTTACAGTCTAGAAGGGTAGACAGACATTAATATGAATAAACAATTCACAAGACATGATTTAATAGATGCGTACATAGGTACTATGGAGCTGATCAGATCAAAGAAAGTGGGGCAAAGGGGCCCTAGGATTATTGGGATGGAAGATTAAGGAGTAAAGAAGTTTCTCTGGAGATCTGGAGATCCAGATGCCCAGACAGATGCCTGTGAATAGCAATGATGGGAATCCCTCATCCTTCCTCCCTTCTTCCTTACTCCCTCCTCCTCCTCAGCCCCCAAGCTCGAAACCGAGAAAGGCAGTGAGCCTGGTGGCTTTACCGCCGTATTTCAATAAAGTGCAAGCAACTGTGCCAGTACATAATTGGCTGGTAGCAGGAGGTGTCCATCTTGGGAGGCTTGTGACCTTTAGGGGATATCAGCGCTGCACTACAGCACCACAACCAGGCAGGTGGGCTTGTCTTCCCAGACCTGCTGTCCGACCTGCAGAAGTTGGATATCACATCCAGAGGCCGCATAACAAGAAGTGCCACTTTGAAGACTGTCAGGCTGTCACCTAGGAAACACAATGCGAGAGAGCCAATGTAACTAATTGGGGGTTTCGCAAAACGGTGATGAATGGTATCGCATGGTACAAAGCTCCCAGACGCTATGGAAACAGCGGCAGTAAAATTTGATCATGACCAAGCGGTTCATTGAAATAATCAATCACCCAGTAGGTTAGTGATTCACGATCAGTTCCATTCAACATAAGGACAATGAGGGTGTAACTTCATTACCTTGAACAATTCAGATATTAATGAACAGACCGAATAGGTGGACAGAGCTGATGAAATTGAACAGAGGGCACAAAATATAAATGGCCAGCATGAACAAAGGACTTCCTCTTGGTAAAAGAACCATTTGGCCTTTCAGCCTTTCAAGTTCAGTGGTGTGTTTAATGCTGACCAGCCCACTGATAAATAACCACAGGACAGAGAAGACTTACTGGTCAAGGTCAAATATATTTGGGCTAATGGATGCCCCTTTCAGACTTAAATCCATTCCGAGTCAGCAACTTATAAACAGCAAGTTCAAATGGGCCAAACTTTATAATCTCCTCTGGAAGTTCTCAAAGATATTCTCAATAGAAACCTCCTAGGAATTTGACTTTGGATCATGATTTCTGGGCATTTAGCTATTAATATTAGACAATAGTTGACCAGGTGGTCAGATGACCCCATTAGAGATGCAAGAGGGCAGCAAAGAGAGAAGCTGAGTTTCAGCTACTCTGTGGGGAAATGATGACCCATTGTTCCAAACTGAAAGATGAATTTGCATGAATTGCTCTAGGGAAAATTCCATTCCAGAAAAGAATGCATAAAGCAGGATAGTTGGTTTCAAAGACATTTCCAAGTGAAAAACAATCCAGGCAATTTTCCCTTCCAAAATAATTGTTTTCTAAATTTCAAGTAGACTGCTAAATTATTTTACTTACCAGAGTCATTTTGTTCCAATAATCTGCTCTAACATTTCTAGCCTTCTCTGTTCTTATGGTTCTCATTAGAAAATGTCAGTATAATTAGACCTAGAAAATATCTCTCCTCCTCTGATGGAATGCATCTCAAATACACTATAATTACCAATACTACCTGATGGTATAGATTTTTCAAGGCTATGACATTCCTTCTTGAAAATATTTTTAGAGGCCCGAGCTAAATAATTCAACACAAAAATGAAGAAAAATTATGGATGTAATGCAAATCTATCCAGTTTTTCGTGGGAAATGTCCATTATCCATCAAAGTGAATAATGACAGTCAACTCTGCAGAAGTCATTCTATTTCTCATTTGACCTTCAGGCTCCTTCTACATAGGGGTCAGGTTGCAGTTCCAAATTTCTCACAGGTTCTGACCTCTTGGAGTCAGAGGTCATGGGTTCAAATCCCAGCTCCACCAATTGTCAGCTGTGTGACTTTGAGCAAGTCACTTAACTTCCGTGTGTCTCAGTTACCTCATCTGTAAAATGGGGATTAAGACTGTGAGCCCCCTGTGGGACAACCTGATCACCTTGTAACCTCCCCAGTGCTTAGGACAGTGCTTTGCACATAGTAAGTGCTTAATAAATGCCATTATTATTATTATTATTTCCTGCTGAAATGACAGAGATTAATATCCATTTACCCACTTTTTACCCATTGGAAGACTTTTCTTTCTTCAAGATTTGAGTTTTTTTTATTATTTTCCTATCGTTTCCAAAATTTCCCCTTAACTTCCCCCAACACCCCTTCTGGTACACAGACCTCACGTGTGCCTTAGAACTCTCTTGGAGAGGGATGTTTTCCAAGCTACTGAAACCTGTGTTGATAAAAAGCAATGGGCTACGTATTCCAGCGTAAATTATCCCGTCATATTGTCGCCAATAAAAACACAACACTGTCCATCAAAATCTACTCCAGCAAGAACAGAAGGCCAAGATTTTGTTCCCATCAGATCTGGGTCTCACTAAGTGCACATGTTTTAGTCCTTTAGCCCCTCCAAATCCAGTTCCTCCAACTCTGAATTAAGGAAAATCCATGTCTCGCCCCACCATAACCCTCAGGGATTGACAGGGATAAGGAAACTCTGTAGAAAATCATAAAGCTCCTGAAAAGAAATAGACTTTCTATAAGAGAGCAGCATTATTCTCGTCTTTCATTCAAACAATTTCCTAATGAAGGATCTTATAATGGAAACGGAAAATTGTCATTATCCGTGGAACACAAGGAGTCAGATAGAAATTTTCCAGTATCGGCCATTAGAATCTAATCTTCCACTGGGTACTCTGAGTTTACAATAGGTGTGGGGAACTTGGGTGGGGTGGAAATAATGATTTAGAAAAGAAGATTCCTCACACACCTAGGGATTATCTTCCAGCATTAATCAATCAATGGCATTTATTGAGCACTTAGGGCACACAGAGAACCGTACTAGGGGCTTAATGTGCACTAGAATGTCTTTCAGCACAGAATATATAGATTAAATGTTGTCTATCTTAGCTAACAACAAAAATAGTATCTAGTCCATAAAAAAGGAATTTAGTAAGAGTTATGGAGTCAGATTCCCTCAGTCTGCAGTGGAAACTATGTCGTCACAAGAGTCGTGTCTTCACATATTGGCAAGGAACCTCCTTTTTCTAGGGCCTCGTCTTCATTGGTGAAGGGTGTTTTATTGGAAAGCAGCATGGCATAGTGGATAAAACACAGGCCTGGGAGTCAGAAGGCCATGGATTCTAATCCAGGTTTGGCCACTTGTCTGCTGTGTGACCTTGGGCAAGTCACTTTATTTCTCTGTGCTTCAGTGACTTCATCCATAAAATGGGGATTGAGACTGTGAGCTCCACGTGGGACAGGGACTGTGTCCAACCTGATTTGCTTGTATCTACCTCAGCGCTTAGTACAGTACCTGACACATAGTAAGTGCTTAACAAATACCATAATAATAATTATTATTATTATTATATTATATTATAATTAGTAAGTGCATTTAAGCACTTACTAATAAATATAATTATATTTATATAATATAAATAAATATTTATAAGTAAGTATTAGTAAATAATTATAATTAGTAAGTGCATTTGTTAAGCACTTACTAAGTATAATTACATTTATATAATATAAATAAATATTATAAATATAATTATAAATATAATTATATACTTATAATAATTATTCTTATTATTATGGAGACCTTTGCCCACTCCTACCTTAACTTGCTATTATCCTATTACAATCCAGCTTGCACACTTCGCTCCTTGAATACCAACCTACTCACTGTACTTCGATCTTATCTATATCTCTGCCAACTTCTCATCCATATCCTGGTTCTGGCCTGGAACTTCCTCCCTCTTCATATTTGACAGGACAATGACTCTCCCCACCTTCAAAGCCTTACTTAAGGCACATCTCCTCCAAGAGGCTTTCCCCGATTAAGTCCTCATTTCCTTTTCTCCCACTCCCTTCTGCGTTGCCCTTGCACTTGGATTTGCTCCCTTTATTCACCTTTCCCTCCGCCCCACAGCACTTATGTACATGTCATTAATTTATTTTTATTTACATTAATGTCTGCCTCCCCCTCTAGACTGTAAGCTCATTGAAGGCAGGGAGGGTACCTACCATTCGTTACATTGTACTCTCCCAAGCACTTAGTACAATGCTCTGCACATAGTAAATGCTCAATAAATGCCATTAATTGATTGATTGGTATCCTACTTCTTAAGATTTTTTTTCTTAGTCTTCATTAAAGTTGGGGACATCTCTTTTCTTGTATCTGTTTAGATTTGGCATCCAATCCCTTGTCCATGCCAACCCCTTTTCCATGCTTCTTACCTTCTTTGATGAAAGTTTCAATAAGCATCCCTTCTTTCAGTGTTTAGTAGTAGGAGCCATAATGGTATTTATTATGCGCCAAGTACAGTGCTAAATTCTGAGAAACAAATACACGATTATTGCATCTCTCTCCTGTGGTTAGGCTATGGGGGGAACTGGTGGATGGCTCAGGTATCTTCGGCTGGATGGAAACTTGTGGGGCTGAAGCAGGGGCTGATAGAACTCCCAGTGTCCTTAGGGAAGAGATTGGTGTTCCCTGGTTGGAATCAAGAAGTAGTATGGCCTATTGAGTAATAATAATAATAATAATAATGGCATTTATTAAGTGCTTACTATATGCAAAGCAATGTTCTAAGCACTGGGGAGGTTACAAGGTGCTCAGGTTGTCCCACAGGGGGCTCACAGCCTTCATCCCCATTTTACAGATGAGGGAACTGAGGCCCAGAGAAGTTAAGTGACTTGCCCAAAGTCACACACCTGACAATTGGCGGAGCCTGGATTTGAACCCATGACCTCTGACTCCACAGCCCCTGCTCTTTCCACTGAGCCACGCTGCTTCTCTGAGTAGAGAACAGGCCTGGTAATCAGAAGGACCTGGGTACTAATCCTGGTTCTGCCACTTGTCTGCTGTGTGACCTTCGGCAAGTCACTTCACTTCTCTGGACCTCAGTTACCTCAGCTGTAAAATGGGGATTAAGACTCTGAGTTGAGTATAAGACAGGGACTATGTCCAACCCAATTACCTTGTATCTACCCCAGCACTTAGTACAGTGTCTGGTACGTAGGAGGTGCTTAACAAATAACATTATTAATAATATTAATAATAATAATAATCTAGGTTGGAATCCAGAGGTGAGATGTGACAGGAGCAGTGGACACCTCAGGAGGTTGAAGTTGCTCTAAATCCACCACTGCCTTAAGTGTCTGCTGTGTGACCTTGTGCAAGTCACTTAACTTCTCTGAGCCTCAGTTACCTCATCTGTAAAAGGGGGATTAAGACTGTGAGTCCCACATGGGACAACTTGAGCACCTTGTATCCCCCCCAGCACTTAGAACAGTGTTCTGCACATAGTAAGCGCTTAACAAATGCCATTATTATTATTATTATTATTATTATTAAGTATCTGCAAGGTGTTGCTGATATATTTCTTGTATCTTGTACCTTGTATCAGAAGAAGCAGCATGGCTCAGTGGAAAGAGCATGGGCTTTGTAGTCAGAGGTCATGGGTTCAAACCCCGGCTCCGCCACTTGTCAGCTGTGTGACGTTGGGCAAGTCACTTCACTTCTCTGTGCCTCAGTTACCTCATCTGTAAAATGGGGATTAAGACTGTGAGCCCCCTGTGGGACCACCTGATCACCTTGTATCCTCCCCAGCACTTAGAACAGTGCTTTGCACATAGTAAGTGCTTAATAAATGCCATTATTATTATTATTATTATTATTATTATTATAATCTTGGAATCATTCTCATCCAGTCCACTCTGGTGCCTCTGTCTTAAAAGGCTGCCTGGTAGAAGGCACAAAACACCCAATCACTAGTCATATCTGTAGCCTGTCTGGTAGTGTTCCTTGCCCTAATAGTGCTGCTACAAGGTTGTTATGAAATAACTTGCAGGTTTTTTTTCTTTCTCCAAGAGTTTGACTTTCAGCCCCTCTGATTGGGGTGGGAGTGCCTTTTTATGATCCAGCGACTTAATTGCCAGTGAGAGTTTAGAAGGTCTTGTCTTATGCTGTCGAGTCGTCTCTGACCCATAGAGACACCATGGGCACATCTCTCCCACAGTGTCCCACCTCCACCTGCAGTTTAGAAGGTATCAAGCGATAAATCAATCTAGCACTTGGCACTGTGCAGAACGGCAGTGATTTGACTATCCTTCATGTTTCTGTCAGGTGATGATACTATCGATAAATTGTACCATTCTCTAGAAGTGGCTTTATATAGGATCGCTGCCTCCAGCTTTCTCGTTACCCTGATCTATACTACATGCTCCTGCATGGATCATCTGTTGCTGTTTACCAATCCCTTGTTTCTTAATTATTTGTCACCATGTTTCAATTAATCAAACTGATATTTATTAAGCTCTTAATACTTCTACTACTAATAATGGTATTTGTTAAGCACTTACTATGTGCCAAACACTGTTCTAAGCGCTGGTGTAGATACAAGATAATCAGGTTGTCCCACGTGGGGCTTACAGTCTTAATCCCCATTTTACAGATTATGGAACTGAGGTCCAGGGAAGTTAGCAGAGGCCCAAGGTCACACAGCAGACAAGAGGCAGAGCCAGGATTAGAACCCATAGCCTCTGACTCCCAAGCCTGTGCTCCTTCCACTAAGCCACACTGCTTCTGCTCTGTTTATAGGCTAGACACAATTTCTGCCTTCAAGGAATTTACATTTTAGTGGGAGAGACAGGAATAAAAATAAATTACAAATTGGGGAGGGTGCAGAGAATAAGGTTATATCATAAATGCTGCTGGGGTCACTCATTCATTCATTCAATCATATTTATTGAGCTCTTTCTGTGTGCAGAGCACTGTACTAAGCGCTTGTGAGAGTACAATACCATAATAGACACAGTCCCTGCCCACAATGAGCTTAAAGACTAGATGGGGGGAGACAAACATCAATACAAATAAGTAAATTATAGATATGTTTATAAGTGCTGTGGGGCTGGGGCTGTGGGGGAGAACAAGAGAGCAAGTCAGGGCCATGAAGTAGGGAGAGAGGCAAGGGGGGCTTAGTCTGGGAAGGCCTCTTGGAGAAGATGGGCCTTCAATAGGGCTTTGAAGGTGGGGAGAGTAACTGTCTGTTGGATTTGCTACCATGTTAATATAATCACTCATCCTATCTCTCCTGGGTTATTGCATCAGCCTCCCCTCTGACCTCCCAGCCTCCTGTCTCTCTCCACTCCAGTCCATACTCCACTGTGCTGCCCGGATCATTTTTCTACAAAAACATTCAGGGCATGTCACCCCTCAAAAAACTCCAGTGGTTGCCCATCCACGCCTTCTTCAAACGAAAACTCCTCACCATTGGCTTCAAAGTGCTCAATCACCTTGTCCCCTCCTACTTCAGCTAGCTACTCCCCTACAATCTAGCCCGCACACTTCACTCCTTTAGTGTTAACCTTCTTACTGTGCCTTACTCTCACTTATCTCACCACTCACCCCTCATCCACGACTTGCCTCTGGCCTGGAACGCCCTCCGTCCTCAAATATGACAGTTATTCTCCCCACTTTCAAAGCCTTATTGAAGACACATTTCCTCCAAGAGGCCTTTCCAGGCTGGGTCTCTCCTGTCCTCTTTTCCCACTCCCTTCTGCATCACCCTGACTTGTTCCCTCTGTCCTTCCCCCCACCCAGCCCCACGGCACTTATGTACATATCTGTAATTTATTTACTTATTTATATTAATGTCTGTCTTCCCACCTCTAGACTACATGCTTGCTGAGGGCATAGAATGTGTATGTTTATTGTTGTATTGTACTTTCCCAAGCACTTAGTATAGTACTGCTTTCCCAAGCATTTAGTATAGTGCTCTGCAGACAGTAAGCACTCAATAAATATGATTGAATGGATGAATGAATACTCAGCTCTAGGGTAGATATAAGTCAATCAGGATGGACACAGTCCCTGTCCCACATAGGGCTCTAAGTCTCAATCCTCATTGTACAGATTAAGTAACTGAGGCACAAAGAAGTTAAGTGACTTGCCCAGACAAGGGGTAGGGCTAGGATTAGAACCCAGGTCCTTCTGATTCCCATACCCATTCTCTATCCACTAGGCCATGTTGCTGTTTTTTTGGTTTTTGTTTTGTGTTTTAATGGCATTTATTAAGCACTTACTATGTGCAACGCACTGTTCTAAGCGCCGGGAAGGTTACAAGGTGATCAGGTTGTCCCATGGGGGGCTCACAGTCTTAATCCCCATTTTTTACATATGAGGTAACTGAGGCCCAGAGAAGTTAAGTAACTTTCCCAAAGTCACACAGCTGAAAATTGGCAGAGCCGGGATTTGAACCCATGACCTCTGACTCCAAAGCCCGGGCTCTTTCCACTGAGCCACACTGCTTCTGCTGGTTGGCATTAGAGGAGCAGATACTGTGACTTAGTTGTAGTATGAAATCAGCAAGTCAAGGTAGGCAGAGGCTAGTTGATTGAGTGCCCTGAAAGTTAATTGCAAGGAGTTTCTGTTTGATGTAGAAGTGTATTATCAACTATTGGAGGTTTTTGAGAAATGAGGATCATTTTTAGGAAAATGATCCAGGCAGAACAGTGAAGAATGGACTGGAGAGTGAGAGACAAGAGGCAGGTAGGTCAGAGAGGAGGCTGATGTAGTAGACAAGGGCTTGGATCAGTGTGGTAACAGTTTGGATGAAGAAGAGGGCTCAGATTCTAGAGATGCTCCAAAGGGAAAACCAGTATGATTTGGTGACATCTTGAATATGTGAGTTGAATGAGAGAGAGGAGCAGAGATTAATGCCAAGATTGTGGCCATGTGAGACAGGGAGAATGGTGGTACCATCAGCAGTGATGGGAAAGTTGGGCAGAGGAGAGGATTTGGGTGGGAAGATGAGGCATGGCTTAGTGGAAAGAGCCCGGGCTTGGGAATCAGAGGTCATGGGTTCTAATCCCGGCTCTGCCACTTGTCTGCTGTGTGACTTTGGCAAGTCACTTGACTTCTCTCTGCCTCAGTTCCCTCATCTGAAAAATGGGGATGAAGACTGTGAGCCTCACGTGGGACAACCTGATTACCCTGTATCGACCCCAGTGCTTAGAATAGTGCTCAGCACATAATAAGTGCTTAACAAATGCAATTATTATCATTATTATTATTATTATGAGGAATTTTGTTACAGATCATGCTTTTGAACTGTTTTTTCAGTAGCGGTAATAGGCTGCCCTTAGCCATCATTCAGTGCTATTTATTGAGGCCTTACTATGTACAGAGCATTATACTAAGCACTTGGGAGAGTACAATACAACAGGTTTGGTAGACATGTTCCCTGCCTATAACCATACATACTCTCTCACAAATTCCTTCTTTGACCAGTGGCCCCATTGCAAGGCAGATGAACAGGCCTCTCAGGAATAATGATAATTAATAATCATGGTACTTGTTAAGCACTTACTAGCTGCCAAACACTGGGGTAGATGCGAGTTAATCAGGTTGGACAAAGTCCTTGTCCCACATGGGGCTCACAGTCCAAGTAGGAGAAGTAGGTACAGAGATGACTATACTAATCATCAATTATATCTATTGAGCACTTACTTATATCAAGGATATAGCAGGTCTCAGTGAGACAGAATAAGAGGGCTCAGAAAACAGACAGACAAAACAGGTACATTTCTAAGATTACCTTTTCCTGTGGTTTAGAGAGAAGGGGAGATCGGGAGAGACATGTTGCTTACAGGCACCCCCCAGGCAGCAGCTGACAATCATAAGGCACACCAGGATACACTCTTGCAAAAAGCCCTTTGGCTGTATCAGATCAATCTCCTGAGACTTTACCTATTGTACTATAATTTTAGTAAGTTTCAAAACCCCACTGTTCACTGAATAACACACAGGATCTTCTTAAGGTTGTTCAGAATAAAATGGATTCTGTTGTATTCCTTCGATCTTCCACTGGGCTCCTCAATGCAGGAAGAGCCTGCATCTCCTCCATTTATGAGGAACAAATCACTACAGTGGATGTTTCCTCAGTATGAGACCTCTGTTTCCACTGAAGGCTGGGCTTCTTGTCTTTTTTTTTTATTACATTCAGTGTTGCCCTCCGTTGTGCACTGAACTGTTGTCTTGAAATCTCTTCAAAAAGTGTAATTTCTCTGAGTACTCTGTGTAGAAATGCATGCAAAACCAATGGGCAAGGCTGTTTGGCTTTCTGTCTTTCCATTCACAGCTGCCTCCACTACGTCAGTGACATCCTATCTCTGTAAATATTGCCTGTGTAGCTCCAAATTTGCTAATTTGTTCCATATGCTGTTTCCTTTTTTATAGATGCAACTGGGTCTACAGTTATAAGTGTGTTTATTTATTTTACTTAAGCAATGATCATATTTTCCACTCACTAGTATTTTTTTGTAAATTAGATTCTATGGTAGCACAGAACTTACCTTCCAGGATTCTTCTGAACATTTTTCTGGCCCTCCTTTTCCTGCACCCAGGTCTCAATCTAACCAACCCAGCATAGCACACTGTTCACGGAATAGTTCAGGACAGGCGGGTTGTTTTCGTAAATGACAAGTTGCCAATTCCTTCCATAAACTTGGTTTTTTTTTTCTTAAATCCTTCCTGCATCAACAAATTTTCATTCTGCTCATTCACTTAACCAGAAGCTGCATGGCCTAGTGGAAAGAGAAGCAGCATGACTTAATAGAATAAGCACAGGCTTGGGGGTCAGAAGACATGGGTTCTATTCCCAGCTCTGGTATTTGTCTGCTGTGTGACCTTGGGCAAGCCTCTTAACTTCTCTGTGCCTCATTTACCTCATCTGTAAAATGGGCATTAAGACTGTGAATCCCATATGGGGCAACCTGCTACCTTGTATCTATCCCAGTGCTTAGAACAGTGCTTGGCACATAATAAATGCCTAATAAATACCATAATTATTATTGTTATCGTTATTATAATTATTATTAAGAGCATGGTCCTGGGAGTAAGAAGAATTTGGGTCTAATCCCAGCTCCACCACATGGCTGCTGCGTGAATTTAGGCAAGTCACTTCACTTCTCAGGGCCTCAGCTACCTCATCTGTAAAATGGGGATGAAGACTGTAAGCCTCACATACGAACAGGGACAGTGTCTAATACAATTAGTTTGTATCTACTCCAGAGCTTAGTACAATTCCTGGCACATAATAAGGGCTTGACAAAAACTTTAAAAACAAACAAACAAACAAAAACAAACCACTTATCTTTATAATTCTGCTTGATGGTCATAGTGCTTACCTCTGCTATTTAAGAATCATGAAAGTTTCATAGTTAATTCTTTCTCCTGACACTTGAAACAAAGATGAATCAATTAAATCAATCAATGGTATTTACTGAGTGATTACTGTGTGAAGATCACTGCATTAAGCCTTTGGAAAAGTATAGTACAACAGAGTTGGTAGACACATTCCCTGCCCACAAGAAGTTTACAGTCTAGAGGGGGAGGTAGACATTAAAATAAATTAAAGATACATACATACATGCTGTGGAGCTGAGGGTAGGGTGAATAAAGGGTACATATCCTAGTGCATAGGTGATGCAGAAGGGAGAGGGAGTAGGGAAAATGAAAGCTTAGTCAGGGAAGGCCTCTTGGAGGAGTTGGGTTTTTAATGAAGCTTTGATTAAACTTGATGGTCTCCCTTTTTTCTGTTTTCATTTTGCTCTACATGTCATTGGGCTGTTGAATCTTCTCTATCCTCTCGAGTGCTAGGGTTAATTGAAATTTTTCAAGGAGCAACTTGGCCATTCCTGCCTTTGATCCTATCTCCAACAGCTGCTGTATCCATTCAGCTCCTCCTCCCCTCCCCATCACCCTTACTCCCGCCTTCTGCTCTACCCCCTTCCCCACCCCACAGCGCTTCTGTACATTTGTAAATATTCATTATTCCATTTATTTTATTAATGATGTGTATACATCTATAATTCTATTTATCTATTTTGATGCTACTGATGCCTGTCTACCTGTTTTATTTTGTTGTCTGTCTCCCTATTTCTAGACTGTGAGGCTGTTGTTGGGTAGGGATTGTCTCTGTTGCTGAATTGTACTTTCCAGGAGCTTAGTTCAGTGCTCCACACACAGAAAGCACTCAATAAATATGATTGAATGAATGAATCTCTGACCCACTAAACTCATTGCTTTACTTCTGTGCAATTCAAGTTTGATTTCTTTACTTTTCCTAAGCATATTCAGGATAGTCAACCTTTTTACCATTCACAGAGCTTCACGGAAAAGAGTCATTCCAGATCCTTAAACACCAACAGTAGTAATTTACATCTCAAACATTTTTTCAGATATTTTGGGTCTGACCAAAACCAAGAAGGCTTTGGCCAAGATCTTTTCCCCTTTGATTCTCAAAGCCATATGTATTTGAAGGAAAACTTCCTCCACATGTTTCTGATGAATTTACACTCATTACACTGTAGGATTTTAAAAATTTATTTATTGAACCAAGAGCCTGGAGACCTTTTTAAACTGAATTCATTTGAAGGAGCAAATTTTGTTTCAGTAGAATTCAAACCTCCAAATACTCTGGGAAATACTGCATGCTCCTTGCAGACAGGGAACACTTCTACCGACTCTGGTTTATTGTACTCTCTCAAACTCTTAGTACATGGCCTGCTCACAGTAAGTATTCAATGAATATGACTGATTGATTGATAAATTGAACGAAGCACGTGCCTGGGAATCACAGGAGTTGGGTTCTAATCCCGGCATTGCTAGTTGCCGGTGTGTGACTTAGAGCGAATAACTTAACTTCTCTGTGCCTGGAAAATGAGGATACCATCCGTAAAATGAGGATACCATCAATGTCTGTTCTCCCTCCTCCTGAGAATTTGAGCCCCATGTGGGACAGGGACTGTGTCCGACCTGATTATCTTGTATCTATCTTGGTGCTAGACTGTAAGCTCCTAGTGGGCAGGGAATGTGTGCTCTCCTAAGCATTTTCAACAGTACTCCAGGAGAGGACAGTGTCAGTGAAGCCAGTGTTTGATAACGTTTTCAGGAAAAGGGATGGTTGACAGTGACAGAGGCAGCTGAGAGGTCGAGGAGGATTAAGATGGAGTAGAGGCTGCGGATTTGGCAAGAAGGAGATCACTGGTGAACTTTAAGAGGGTGGTTTCTGTGGAGTAAAGGGGACAGAAGCCAGATTGGAGGGGGTCAACTAGAGAATTGGAGGAGCGTAATTTGAGACAGTGGGTGTAGACAACGCGGTCAAGGAGTTTGGAGAGGAATGGTAGGTGGAGAAATAACTGGAGAGAGCTGTGGCATTAAGGGAGTTTTTTTTAGGATAGGGAAAACATGAGCATGTTTGAAAGCAATGGGAAAGAAGCCATTGGAGACCAAACGGTTGAAGAAGGCTGTTAGAAAGGGAAGAAGGGAGGGGGCAAGTGTTTTGATAAAGCTCAAAGGGATGGGGTCAGATGCACAGGTGGAGGGGTTGGATTTTGAGAGGTCAGGAGGTCTCTTCTAGAGATACTCCTGAGAAAGATGGGAGAGTTGAAGAAGTGATAGAAGTGGGGGCGAACTGAAGAAGAGCAGGGGAGAATTTAGGGAAATCTCTTTGCCCTCTGGCCACTCACTCTCAGTCTCTTTCGCAGGCTACTCTTCTGCCTCCCACCCCCTAATTGTGGGAATCCCTCAAGGTTCAGTTCTGGCTTCCCTTCTATTCTCCATCTATATCCACTCCCTCGGAGAACTCATTCGCTCCCAAGACTTCAACTACCAACTCTATGAGGATGATACCCAAATGTCTCCCTCTCTGTAGTCTTGCATTTCCTCCTGCCTTCAAGTCATCTCTACTTGGCTGTCCTCCTGTAAACTCAAGCTTTACGTGTGTAAAACTGAACTCCTTATTTTCCCATCCAAACCCTGTCCTGCCCCCGTCTTTCCCTTCACTGTAATAAAACAGCAATAGTAATATTAATGAGGGTATTTGTTAAGCGCTTACTATGTGCCAAGCACTGTTCTAAGCACTGTGGTAGATACAAGGTAATTAGGTTGTCCCACATGGGGCTCACAGTCTTAATCCCTATTGTACAGATGAGGTAAATGAGGCACAGAAAAGTTAAGTGACTTGCCCAAAGTCACACAACTGACAAGTTGTAGAGCCGCTATTAGAACCCACGACCTCTGACTCCCAAGCCCATGCTCTTTCCACTAAGCCATGCTGCTTCACTGTAGACAGCACCACCATCCTTTCTATGCCACAAGCTCATAACCTTGGCGTTATTCTTGACTTCTCTCTGTCAATCAACCCACATATATACGATCTATCACTAAATCCTGTAAAATCTGCCCTTTCCTTTCCAAACTGCTACCACGCTGATCCAATCAGTTATCTGATCCCACCTTGATTACTGTGTCAGCCTCCTTGCTGATCTCCCAGTCTCCTCTCTCTCACCACTATAAACCATACTTCACTCTGCTGCCAGTATCATTTGTCTACAAAAATATATAGGATATGTTTCCCCACTCATCAAGAAACTCCAGTGGTTGCTCATCCATCTTCACATTAAATAAAATGTCCTCACCATTGGCTTCAAAGCACTCAATCACCTTGCGCCCTTCTACCTCACCTCGCTACTCTCCTACTAAAACCCAGTCCATACACTTCACTCCTCTGATACTAACCTTCTCGCTGTACCTCGATCTCGTCTATCTCACCACTGACCCCTAGCCCAAGTTTTGCCTCTGGCCTGGAACATCCTCCCTCCTCAAATCCTACAGACAATTTTTCTTTCTCCCTTCAAAGCTTTATTGAAGGCACATCTCCTCCAAGAGGCCTTCCCTGTCTAAGTCCTCTCCTTCCTCTTCTCCCACTCCCTTCTGTGTCACCCTGACTTGCTTCTTTATTCACCCCACCTTCCAACCCTACAGTACTTAAGAACTTATCTGTAATGTATTTATTTATGTTAATGTCTGTATCAGCCTCCTTGCTGACCTCCCAGCCTCCTGTCTCTCCCCATTTCAGTCCAAAGTTCACCTTGCTTCCTGTACCATTTTTCTACAAAAACATTCAGGACATATTTCTCCACTCCTCAAGAAACTCCAGTGGTTGCCCATCCACCTTCACATCAAACAAAAACTCCTCACCATTGGCTTTAAAACACTCAATCACCTTGCCCCCTCCAACCTCACCTCACTACTCTCCTACTATAACCCAGCCCATATACTTCACTTCTCTGATACTAACCTTCTTGCTGTACCTCATTCTCATTTATCTTGATACTGACATGTTGTCCATGTCCTCCCTCTGGCCTGGAAATCTGACAGACAATGACTCTCCCCACTCTTCAAAGCCTTATTGAAGACATATCTCCAAGAACACTTCCTTAAGCCCTCCTTTCCTTTTCTCCAACTCCCTTCTGCCATGCCCTGGCTTGCTCCCTTTATTCACACCCCTCCAACCACCAAGCACTTATGTACATATCTGCAATGTAATTATTTATATTAATGTCTGTCTCCCCCTCTAGACTGTAAGCTTGTTGTGGGCAGGGAATGTGTCTGTTTACTGTTATATTGTACTCTCCCAAGTGCTTAGTACAGTTCCCTGCCCACACAGGAAGCTCTCAATAAATATGATTGAATGAATGAGTGAATACTTAGTACAATGCTCTGCACACAGTAAGAGCTCAATAAATATGATTGAATTGAATTGAATCCTCTGTACACAGTAAGATCTCAATAAATACCATTGACTGATTGATTGACATTGTTATTTATTGGAGAGATGGGAAAGACCTCAATTATTTTCCCATCAACCCCCATGGTTTTCCAGCCTCAACCCATTCTTTCATCTCCCCTCTAATTTCCCACATCCAAATGTGCCTAGACGAGGCTAAAGCAGGTCAATCACCCTGGGTTGTGTGTCAGTGATCACTGTAGCTTAAATACCAGAAGCAGCCTTGAGGGATGCCACCATGCCCGCAGAGCAGAGCTGCCTCTTCAGTGAACTGCCCACGTGGGCAATTTTTCTTTGGACCTAATTTGGTTTCCAAGGCACCTGTTTTAGAAATCCAAAACCCCTCTCACAAACCCTCACAATCCTCCTTTTAACCTGAATGCTTGGTAAACAACCTCTAAATTCCATTTCTGAGGAAAAATTCCAGGAGGACTTTTCTAATTTGTTTGTGTCCCTTAGATTTGCCATCTCTGGTTAAAACATGCTTCTGCATTGATGATTGCTAATCATTTATAAAATGTGTTCTAATTTTAAACTTTACCTGTAGGCGTGCAGGTATTTAAGCCTGTTTGATGGGAACTTGAAATTATACCACTCAGTTCAACTATAAAATCATAACAAAGAAGGAATGCAATGCCACTTCTTACCAATAACCCATCAATTGACAACATCATGTCCTCTGGTTCTTTCTGCTTTTCATTGATAAACCATGAGTGACAGGAATATAACATTTTATCCTTTCTGCATGGGCAGTATCAAGGCCTGGGAAAACAGTCTTAACCCCTTTAGATATCTTTATAAAGATGTTGCCTCATGATTTGAAAAAAAAAATATTGCTGAGGGAAATCAGAGGGAAAGCTTTTAGATGTATTATATTTTCCAGTCCAAATAATTGAGCCTAGCTACAATCCATCAGTGATATTTATTGATCACTTAATATGTGTGCAAAGCACTGCCCTAAGCACTTAAGATAATACTCCCAATAGAGTAATGATGATGATGATGATGATGATCGTTTTTGTTAAGCATTTACTATGTGCGAAGCACTATACTAAGTGCTGGACAGAACAGTAGAGTTGTAGATGTATTCCCTGCCCACAAGGAGCTTACAGTCTAGACGGGAGCTACTACTTCAAGAAATGGATTATTATGGCAACTGAGATGTCAAAAGAAATAATAGATTATCCGAATGGAGTCAGTCTGCTTGGATGGTCACAGGTGTGCCTTGGGAATTCCCTAGGGGCAGCCAGATAATTCCCAGGCTCTGCCATCTGGGATTTTTAGTCACATGCTTGAGTGCGGTCCATGCTGGGATCTTACCTGTAGACCTTAGTCAAATCAAAGATGGTGGAATGTGGAAAGAGAGCCCTTACTGTGAGGTCCTCTTATCCCTGCCTCCTTGGCTACCTTGCATCTCCTCCACCCCACCAGCACTCCATCGGTCACACACATTTATTTCCTTAGGCTGGTGGGAATGAACGGTGTTTCCCCACCTTCAAAGCCTTATTCAAAGCATATCTCCTCCAAGAGGACTTCCCTGACTAATAACCTCATTTCCTCTTCTCCCAGGCCCTTCTGTATCACCCTTGAACTTGGATTTGCACACTTTATTCACCCCTCCCTCAACCACACAGCACTTATATACATATCTATAACTGATTTATTTACATAATTGTCTGTCTTCCCCTGAAGACTGAATGCTCATTGTGTGGGCAGGGAACCAATTCTGTTGTACTCTTCCACATGCTTAATATAGTGTTCTTCACACAGTAAGCATTCAGTAAATACAATTAATCGATTGACTGTTTCCTCCTCATCCTCCACCTCCCCCCTTATCCCCTTTTTAATCCTTCCTCTTTTCCTTTTCCTCCCCCTCTTTTGCCTCTTTCTGATTCTCCCCTTCTTCCCCCTCTTTTTCCTTCTCCTCCTTCTTCATTTTCCCTCCTCCTGCTCAACAGCATTATGCTGCTCACCATCTTCCGCCCAATTGAGGCAGGACAGGAGCCCCATTTTCCGATAGGAACCTTGAAATCTGATCAAATTCTGGGTAGGCTGCTATGATCCCTGGAAAGGGCAAGTGTTTCTTCCCTCCAAAGATTAGGATGAGCTGCTTAATTTGGCATTGTAATTTTGCACTGTGTATTTCTTAACTTCTTGTCATTCTATATTTCACAGTTACCAGTCTACATGTCCATTTATAGCCATTGGGAGAGTGATCCTTGTGTGGGATCGGTTTACCTTGTAATTATCCAAGAATTTAGCCTGCTACATTGCACAGAGTATGCACTTAATTAATATTAATTCTCTTTGCCTAGGGGCAGCAGCTAGTGGGGCAGGTCAGGAGCCTGTGGGCTTTAAACAGTTACCAAAGCCATTTTGGTGTCTTGACTCCCACTGTGTCCCAGGCTGTAGTATAATAATCGTAGTAATAATAATAAAAATAATGGTATTTGTTAAACACTTAATACGTGCCAAGCACTGTTCTAACTGCTGGGATAGATACAAGTTAATCAGTTTGGATACAGTCCCTGTCCCCTGTCATTAAACTTATGATCTACATGATTGACTAAAGAGTTGAATCCCCCTTTTACAGATGAGGTAACAGGATCAGAAAAGTCTAGTGACTTACCCATGGTCACACAGCAGACTCATGGCAGAGCCAGGATTAGAACCCAGGTCCTCTGAATCCCAGTCCTCTGCTCTTTCTCCTAGGTCACGCTGCTTCTCATTGAGCACCCAATGAGTGCACTGCACTGCATTAAGAGCCTGGGGAGTCAAACAAACAGTGATACATCCTAGGCTAGCAAGGAGCTTACACTGAAATGTGGAGGAGAAAAAAAAAAAAGTAGAAACAGTGTGGCTTAGTGTAAATCAGAGGACCTGGGTTCTAATCCTGAATCTGGCTGGGGGCCTGCTGTGTGACTTTGGCCAAGTCAGTCAACTTCTCTGGGCCTCAATTACCCGATCTGTAAAATGGGGATTCAGTTCTACTCCCTCCTACTTAAACTGTGAGCCCCATGTTGGGAAAAGATTATAACCAACTGGATAACTTGCATCTACCCAGCCCACAGAATGTTGCTTGCCACAAAGTAAGCCCCTAACCAATAAAGTGATAATGATAGTAAATATAACAATAATGAGTTACCAACAGAGTCATCAGAAAAAACAATCGAGTGTATCACTGCATAAACACATATACACAATAAGTACAGAGGTCAGTGAATTAGGGGCCCCCTGGATGGTCCTGGGAGTCAGAGGACCTGGGTTCGAATCCTGATCTGGCAGGTTCTTATCTGGCTTCTCCTCACTCTTAAGGCTCCCAAGGCTCTCAAGGGAAGCAATGTGACACAGTGGAAAGAGCACCAGTTTGTGAGTCAAGAGACCTGGGTCTAATCCCAACTCCAACACTTGTCTGCTGTGTGTTCTTAGGCAAATCACAATTTCTCTGGGTTCCATTTCCCCATCTGTAAAACAAGGATTAGATACCTGTTTTCCCACCATCATGGACTGAGAACCCCATGTTGGACAAGACCTGTGCCCCACCTGATTGTCTTGTATCTTGTCTTGTCCTATGCCGTCGAGTCATCTCCGACTCATAGTGACTCCGTGGACACATCTATTCTAGAATGTCCCGCCTCTAACTGCAATAGTTTTGGTGGTGTATCCGAAGAGTTTCCTTAGTAAAAATACAGAAGTGGTTTACCATTGCCTTCTTCTGCCCAGTAAACGTGAGTGTCCTCCCTCGACTCGCTCCCATGTTGCTGCTGCCTAACACAGATGAGTTTTGACTCATAGCACATTGTCTTCCACTTGCTGGCCACTGCACAAGCTAGGAATGGGATGGGCATACCTCTGCTCTACTCTTCCTCCCGTAGCCGAGATTGGAAGAGTACTGGAAACTCCCCAGGTGCAATCCTGAGAGGGGATTCTTGTATAATAATAATAATAATAATTTTGGTATTTGTTAAGTGCTGACTATGTGCGCTGCGTGGCTCAGTGGAAAGAGCCCGGGCTTTGGAGCCAGAGGTCATGGGTTCAAATCCCGGCTCTGCCAGTTGTCAGCTGGGTGACTTTGGGCAAGTCACTTAACTTCTCTGGGCCTCAGGTACCACATCTGGAAAATGGGGATTAAGACTGTGAGTCTGATTACCTTGTAACCTTCCCCAGCGCTTAGAACAGTGCTTTGCACATAGTAAGCGCTTAATAAATGCCATAATTATTAAGTACTGTTCTAAGTGCTGGGGGAGATGCAAAGTAATCATGTTGTCCCACATGGGGCTCACAGTCTTAATCCCCATTTTCCAGATGAGGTAACTGAGGCACAGAGAAGTTAAGTGACTTGCCCAAAGTCACCCAGTTGATAAGTGGCAGACCCGGGATTAGAACCCATGACCTCTGACTCCCAAGCCCGCACTCTTTCCACTGAGCCATGCTTCTTCTCTAATATATCTACCCCAGTGCTTAGCACAGTGCTTACCACTCATTAAGCACTTATCACCTACCACAATGAATAATAATAAAGGCCCCAGGGCCAGGGTGAAGAGGAGCAACAACCCAAGGCAGTGATAGTAGAGATAGCATCTTAGAAAGGATGAAAGCATTTATCTTCCGCTGCCTCCCCACCTTTTCCTTTCCCCCTCAGTACTGGCAATAAATGGCATTTGTTAAGCACTTACTATAAGACAGGCACTGTTCTAAACACTGGGGTAGATACAATGCAATCAGGTTGGACACAGTCCCTGTCCTACATGGGACTCGCAGCTTAAGTGGGAGAGAGAAGTAGTGTTTAGTCCCGATTTTACAGATGAGCAAACTGAAGCCCAGGGATTCTGACTTCTCTTCTTTCTCATTTTGCCTCTCCATCTACTCCTTGGCTCCCCTCTCCCTTAGTGTCCCATTACCAGCCCACTCTTCCAACACTTTGCCACCCAGTTTTTCCTGCCCTGAAATTGGAAACATGGAACCCCTTTGTTTGAGTCAAGCCCAGGTGGCTTAAAAAGGACCAAGATCAGCCCAAAGAGTCCCAACCCACTTGTCAATCCATTCATTCATTCTTTCAATAATTTTTACTGACCTCTTTTGTGGCACTGTGCTTCCCATGGGGATAGACCATGGAACAGAAATTCCAAGAGGAGTGGGGGAAGGGACAGGGTTTGGGGGTGGCGGGAGAAGAATATTGTATGGAAGAAGGTCCAGTCCAGTCAGAAGGAGCTAAGCGAGGAGGAGGGAGATTCCGTAAGCAGGGGTCCTTACCGGCAAATTCATTCCACTCAAGCCAACCTACTTCATGTGTCTTGTACTCATCTCTCCCACCACAACCCACTGCTCACACCCTCCCCTACCTCTGCTTAGAACTCTCTCCCACCCCCAACCCTTCACATCTGGCAGCGTGGCTCAGTGGAAAGAGCCCGGACTTGGGAGTCAGAGGTCATGGGTTCTAATCCCAGCTCCACCACTTGTCAGCTGTGTGACTTTGGTCTCTGGGCCTCAGTGACCTCATCTGTAAAATGGGGATTAAGATTGTGAGCCCCACGGGGGACAACCTGATCACCTTGTATCCTCCCCAGTGCTTAGAACAGTACTCTGCACATAGTAAGCACTTAACAAATACCAAAATTATTATTATTATTATTATCTGGAAGACCACCTCTCTCCCCTCCATAAAGCTCTTCCTAAATCTTATCTCCTCCAGGAGACCTGCCCCTTCTCCGGTCAATTTGCAGGCTCCTCACATCCACACTTTCATTCAACCTAAATCCTTAAACCCATCTAAACCCCTGCAGCAATTAGGTACATTTCTTATATAATTATATTGCTTCCTCCCTCCTGTAGTTTATTTTAGTGTCTTTCTCCCCTGCTAGATTGTAAACTACTTGAGGGTGGCAATCATCTCTCCCAATTCTATTGTTCTCTCTGAAGTGCTTAGAACAGTGCTCTGCACCTAGTAGGCACTCAATAAATAAAAGTGATTGACTGAGAGGTCAAAAAGCAAGATCTTCTTCCTAGCAAAACCAATTAGACTTGTTGTGCAAGGATCTAGAATATATTTGAGCTAAATTAGACCGGACTGCAAGAGTCCTGCTTCCTTCCCCCTGTCCTCGAGCCTCAGAAAGTGAAAATCCATAGGAGCCAATCATAAGGCTAGGCGAAAATAGACAAGGGCAATTCCTCAGCAAATGTGGGCTCGGACGTGTTTTGTTGAAATAACACAATAGACGATTGGGAAAATGGTACATTACAGGACTCTTAAATTACATGTCAAAGAAGTAAGAAAAGTGCCAGGGGCAGAATTCCCTCATCTCCCATGATCCTGACTGCCTTTATTAACAGAACAAGCACAGATTGCATGTTAAAACTGAAGTCAAGAGGTAAGTGTTAGCTTTTGAAGAAACTCTATAACAGGTTGAGCTATGATAAGGGGACGGGGTGCCTGGTAAATTTTTCTGGCTGCTATTTGCAGTCCTAAATCTGAGGAACTGTGACTCAGTCAGTCAGTCATTCAGTCAGTTGTATTTATTGAGCACTTACTGCATGCAGAGCACTGTACTAAGCACTTGAGAGAGTGCAATAGAAAATATAACAGACACATTCCCTGCCCAAAATAAGCCTACAGTCCAGAGGGGGTCCTCGGGAGTGAAATAATAAAAATGATGCAGCCTTTGTCTGATACATATCAGACTTATGAAAATCATGTATCTTCCATGAGAAGAACTTGGCAAATCAAATTAAGGGATGTGAGATGAATAGCATCCTATTGGTGTCCACCAGTTGCCTCATAGTGTTCTCAGTGACACCAGGGAGAAAAATTGCACCCTTCTTAATGATGGGGCCTTAGTAAGACTAAGGCCAGAGTTTGAGGAAACAATCAATTAATCATTGATAAATGATATTTTTTGGGCACTGCTTGGGAGAGAACAATACACTAGGTAGACACAATCATTGCCCTCAAAGGGCTTCCGGGCTAACAGTAAGGAGGGGTAGTACAGAGTCCTCCAGTGACATTTCAATCCAGAATTCAAAGGGTCATCTAGCAGGAAAACATGACCATGTGCCCAGAAGACTATACTAGGTGGACCTTTAGCACTTAAATCAATCAATCAATCCACGGTATTCATTGGCCTACTGAAAAGTGCACTATTCCTGGAACTCAGAAGAACTGGGTTCTGATCCTGGCTAAGCCACATCTTTGCTATATGACATTGGGCAAGTCACTTCTCTGGACCTTAATTTCCTCATAAAAAAATTGGGGATTCATTGTCTGTTCTCCCTCTTACTCAGATTGCGAACCCTGTGTTGGACATGGATTCTGCCTGACTTTATTAAAATTTAAATCTATCCCAGTGCAGGTACAGAACTTGACATAAAGTAAATACTTTGTGAATACCACAGTGATTATTATTATCATCATAATCATCGTTATTACTTTCCTAATAATAATAATGATGGTATTTGTTAAGAACCTACAAAGTGCCAGGTACTGTATTAAGCACTGGGGTGGATACAAGAAAATTGGGTTGGACACAATCCCTGTCCTATGCTGGGCTCACAATTCTAATTCCCATTTTTCAGACTAGGTAACTGAGGCCAAGAGAAGTGAAGTGATTTGCCTAAGGTCACACAGCAGACAAGTGGTGGTGCCGGAATTAGAACCCATGACCTTCTGAATCCCAGATCCATGCACTATCCACTACATATGCCGCTTCTGTCCTAGTGGATTGAGGTACAGAGAGAAGGTTGGTGTTAATGGAGCAGAGTGTGTGGATTGGGCTGTAGTAGATCAGAGAGGAAATTAGGAGGGGTAGTGCCTTTAAGCCGAAAACCCCAGGTAGCATCACAGGAGAATCAGTTCTCCTCATTCTCTCCTAGGAGATAGTCCAAAAGTAATAATGATAATAATAATGATGGTATTTGTTAAGCGCTTACTATGTGCAAGGCACTGTTCTAAGCCCTGGGGCGGTTACAAGACGATCAGGTTGTCCCACGGGGGTCTCACAGTCTTAATCCCCATTTTACAGATGAGGTCACTGAGGCCCAGAGAAGTGAAGTGACTTGCCCAAAGTCACACCGCTGACAGTTGGCAGAGCTGGGATTTGAACCCATGACCTCTGACTCCAAAGCCCGTGCTCTTTCCACTGAGCCACGAATTTTAGGTGGAACTAATGTGATTTGTGATTTTGGCCTAATGTGTAGAGGAGCGGGTTTTAAAAAGGACTCGTGTTTGAGGGAATAGATATTGCTGCTTTGAAATGTTTAGAGAGAGGGAAAGAGTTTTGGGAAGAGAGGGAAGTCACGCCAGGTGGTTGCTGCAGAAACCAACAAAGTGAAAAAACAAGCCTGTACATCAAAAAGTCCCCAAAAATCAACAGAAGAAAGCAAAACTGTGAAGAAAAACTGGCAATCGGCGATGTTCAACAGAGCCTAGTTTGCCATCTCTGCCATTTAGGGAATGCCAGCCCCACCCGCTGCCATTCCTGGCAGTGCTCATTGCATCATAACACTGAGTCCCATGTTCCCAAGGCCAAAACTCCCTCCCGGGCAGGAAGTCAGAGGATTCCATGATACTAATCCAACTTTATGGACAGTGATTTGGCAAATTCCCCAACACCGATCACTCTAGAGGCAGTTTTACAAAACAGTTGTCTCTTTTAAGTCTACTAAAGCTAGATTTCAGCTTTGCTCATGAAGAAGGGTAGCGGAAAAGGGAAGGAGGCAGGGTGAGCTAGGATCTGGCCCCCTCTGCCACAGGACTCTCCTCCATTCGCGCCTGCTCCAACCCTCCCAGAGACCACTCATGTACCCACAACAATCCTGCAGTGAATGCTGGATACGATAGAGAGCAGACTGGGAATAAGGTCTTGATGTGTGTGTTTAAGGGTGAGAGCTTGGCTGACAGATTGAATGCACAGTCTGTCAGGGTGGAGACGAGAGGAGAGGAGAGAAGGAGCTGTTGAGGCACAGAATAAATGGCCCCATTTGCACTCCCTCCCTTTCTCCAGGGCTTACATTAACCCAGAGAAACAGAATGGCATAGTGGAGAGCGCACAGGCCTCGGAGTCTCCTGGGAGTCTGGGGTCTCCTCGTTTCCAGCAGATGATGACTCTCCCCACCTTCAAATCCTGATTGTAGGCACATCTGCTCCAAGAGGCCTTCCCCGACTAAACCTTCCTTTCTGCTTCTCCCACTCCTTCCTGTGCCGCCTTGACTTGCTCCCTTTATTCATCCCTGCTCCCTGCCCCACAGTACTTATGTCCATATCTGTAATTTTGTTGTTTACTTTAGAACAGTGCTTTGCACATAGTAAGCGCTTAATAAATGCCATCATCATCATTATTATTTAGTGTCTGTCTCCCATCTAGAGTGTAATCTCACTGTGATCAGAGAATGTGTCTGTTTATTGTTTGTTATACTTTATTTTTCCAAATGCTTAGTACAGTGTTCTGCACACAGTAAGTGCTCACTAAATACAATTGATTGATCGATTGATTGAGTCAGAAGGATCTGAGTTCTAATACTGGCTTTACCACCTGACTGCTGTGTGACCTTGGGCAAGTTCTCTGGGCCTCAGTTACCTCCTCTGTAAAATGGGGATTAAAACTGTGAGCCCCATGTGGGACATGAACTGTATCCAATCTGATTAGCTTGTATCTACTCCAGTGCTTAGTACTGTGCAAGCAAATACACAAAGAAAAAAAAAACTCTTCTCCTTGTGTATTTTATTATTCACCTTTTCCACCACTCAACCAAAAGTAATTGCATCAGGGATGCAGGGGTTTCAAAAGGTCGATTTTCCCACCAATCAGATCTGGCTTGGGGGAACCAAACAGAGGAGGAGGTGGAGGTTGGGGGGAAATGTATCATGAACCAAAGTTCAGCCTAGTGGTTAAAGTACGGACCTGGGAGTCTTTCCTCCATTTGATGGAGGCCTTGGGCAAATTACTTAACTTCCCTGTGCCTCAGTTAATTCATCTGTAAAATGGGGATTAACATGGTGAGCCCATGGGGGACACAGTCCAATAGCCACCACAAACACAGCTCTAACCACCACAGTGTGCTAGAATTGGAGATACTGCCCCGTCACCACTTCAGTCTTTGTCCTCCTTCTTCCAGACCAGAAAATGGGACCCATGTGACTTGACAACTGTCCACATGTTTTGGTTTGTTGTCTGTCTCCCCCTTCTAGACTGTGAGCCCACTGTTGAGTAGGGACCATCTCTATATGTTGCCAACTTGTACTTCCCAAGCGCTTAGTACAGTGCTCTGCACACAGTAAGCAGTCAATAAATAGGGTTGAATGAATGAATGAATGAATGACCCCTAAATGGTAAGAGGTGTAGCAGGTCAGGGGATGGCATGTGTCCCCCAAGTGGGCATGCCCCCATCCTTTGGTGGCATGGGAACAGCTAGGACCATGCACTACTACTACTGCTTCAAATTCTTCCCTCCCTACTACAGTAGAGAAGCAGGCATGACCTAGTGGATGGGCTTGGTGGATGGGCAACCTCCTCATCAAACAGAAACTCCTCACCATTGGCTTTAAAGCACCTTGCCCCCTCCTACTTCTCCTCGCTACTCTTGCACACTTCACTCCTCTAATGTTAACCTTCTCACTGTACCTCGATCTCATCTATCTCATCACCGACCTCTCACCCACATCCTACCTCTGGCCTGGAACTCTCTCCTCAGATCTGACAGACAATTACTCTCTTCCCTTTCAAAGCTTTATTGAAGGCACATCTTCTCCAAGGAGCCACCCTGACTTAGCCCTCCTTTCCACTTTTCCCACTCTCTTCTGCTTTGTCCAGACTTGCTAGCTTTATTCATCTCCCTACCCAGCCTCATAGCACTTATGTACATATTTGTAATATATTTACATTAATGACTGTCTCCCTATCTAGACTGTAAAGCCTCCCAGCACTTATGTACATATTTGTAATATATTTATTCATATTAATGTCTGTCTCCCTATCTAGAATGTAAGCTCATTGTGGGCAGGGAATATGTCTGTTTATTGTTGTATTTTACTCTCCCAAGCACTTAGTACTGTACTCTGCACACAGGAAGCATTCAATAAATATGATTGACTGACTGACTAGTGGTAAGAGCGTAGGCCTTGGGAGTACGAGGACCTGAGTTCTAATCCTAGCTCTGCCACTTGCCCGCTGTGACTTTGAGCAAGTAATTTAACATCTCTGAGCCTCAGTTCCATCATCTGCAAAATGGGGATTCAATACCTTTTCTTCTGCCTATTTAGACTGTGAGCCCTCTGTGGGACCTGACTTTCTTTTATTTAGCCCCAGGCCTCAGTATTGTGCTTAACACATAATTAAGTGCTTAACAAATATTATTATTATTCTTTATTAAGGAGCCCTCTGGGACATGAGGGTGGCTGGTTAGGAATGGGCATTATCTGAGGAAGAGAGCCTCAGAGTCCCAGAACCCAGCAGTCAGACAACATGACTCTTAGGGCACCCAGAACAGGATTGGGTGGGGAATTTTCCATCTTAGGCAGCTTAGCCTATCACTCTTAGGCATAACCTGAGTTTTCCATAACTGAAATTCCCTTGGAATTTTCTTCCCCACCTGCCCCATAAAACTAAGCAAGTGAAACATGATGGCTTGTGATTGCAATTAGAGATAAGCAAACCACTTCTTGGAATCTCTCCCCAGTGCTCCAGGCAATTTTGTCCTTTGATTAACCTCCAAAACATTAGGTTCAGTGTGATCTAATCCCAATCTCCCAACCTCGGTCTTTGTCTTGCTCTGGTTGCTCTTATTCAGGTGGAGAGGTGATGGAAGGCCTCTGTGCTAGACAGCAGGCCATGGGGAATGATTCATTCACAGGTTGTCTCCACAGGTTCTCAGCACCCACTAGGAAGGAAGCCATGTAAAACTGTGAGATTTAAGGGAGGGGTTTTGGAGAAGGAAGTAGTACAGGAACGGCTGTGAAATGCAAAACATCTAAAAACATTGCGGAGGAAGGGAAAACAGAAAAAAGTCCAAAGCAGAGAAAGGAAATACCATACAAATCATCAGCCCAAGAAGCAGTGAGGCCTAATGGAAAGAACATCGGTCTGAGAGTCAGAGGACCTGGGTTCTAATACCAGCTCCTCTACTTGTCTTCTGTGTGACCTTGGACAAGTCACTTTATTCATTCATTCAACGTATTTATTGAGTGCTTACTGTGTTCAGAGCACTGTACTAAGCGCTTGGAAAGTACAATTACTTCTCTGTGCCTTAGTTAACTCGTCTGTAAAATGGGGATTAAAGCTGTGAGCCCCAAGTGAGATATTGACTGTGACAAAACTGACTATTTTTTATCTACCCCAGAGCTTAGTGCAGTCCCTCCTGGCATCCAGTAAGTACTTTAACAAATATCATAATAATGAAAGAAATAAAAAGGCCTACATGCGGTAGCAGCCAGAGTGGCCCGGCTAAGGCTGGACATCACCAGAAACAAAACAAGACTAAAGGCAGAGTTTGGCCACCGTGAAACACCATGGTGCCCCAAGGACTGGAACACTTCTTGTCGCTGCATCAAACTATCAATCAATTAATGGTATTTCTTGACCACTGTAAGTGCTTGAGAGAGTGCAATATAGAGTTCATTCATTCAGTCATTCAATCATATTTATTGAGTGCTTACAATATGCAGAGCACTGTACTAAGCACTTAGGAAAGTACAATACAACAATAAACAGTGATAATCCCTATCCACAAGAAACCCACAGTCTAGAGTGGGGAAGACAGACATCAATATAAATAAACAAAATGACGGATATGTACATAAGTGCTTTGGGGCTGGGAGGGAGGAAGAGCAAAGGGGGCTAGTCAAGGTGACACAGAAGGGAGTGGAAATTGGTAGGCAAGCTTATAGTCTAGAAGGGGAAACACATCAGTGTTAATGAATAAATTTGATATGGGAAAAAGTGCTGTGTTGCTGGGAGTAGGATGAATATTATGTGCTCAAAGGACAGGGTGCAGATCCAAGTGAATCACTGAAAGGACATAATAGACCCAGAGATGAGATGGAGAAACCTAGCCAAGATAACAGCAATCACCACGAATAACCAGCTGTGCTTCAGCTGGCCTTTCTGGGACAGGAATAAGGGGGTTTTCTGTGTAGTCAGATGACTTTTTTCTAATCATTCCCCAAACCCCAGTAACAAGCCTAGAAAAGCCAATTCTCTCTCCTTTTTAAGTGGTATCTGTTAAGTTCTTACTATGTGCCAGGCACTGTACTAAGTACTGGGGTAGAGACCATGGTCTCTCCAAGTTAGACCGTGGAACAACAAGTCCTGGAGCCTATTAGCTGCAAAGCCACTTTTTCCTGTAACTCCAGAAGCCCCTCTGGTCCCCGCTTTGTTGTATTTTGAAGCAGCATGGCCTATTGGATAGAGCATGGGCCTGTAAATCAGGAGGAACTGGCTTCTAATCCCACCTCTGCCACTTACTTACTATGTGACCTTCGGGAAGTCACTTCACTTCTCTTTGCCTCAGTTACCTCATTTGTAAAATGGGGATCAAGGCTGTGAGCCCCATGTGGGACAGAAACTGTGTCCACCCTGAATAACTTGTACCTTAGTACAAGTTACTACAGCACTTAGTACAATGCCTGGCACGTAGTAAGCACTTAACAAATACCACTAAAAAGAAAAAAGGTGTCGAGCATTGTCTCAATCCAGGTAGTCAAACTACATTATAAGATCAAATGGGTTAGGCTCTTTTCTTGTCCCTTGATGATGAGTGATAATGATAATAATAACTTATGACTTACCCAAAGTCACACAGCTGACAAGTGGCAGAGCCAGAATTAGAACCCACAACCTCTGACTCCCAACCCCGGGCTCTTTTCACTGAGCCACGCTGCTTCTCTATTCTCCTGTAGTGCATACAGGTGACCAATCAATCAACCAATCATCTGTAATTTTATTTAGTTGTATTTATCTCTGTCTCCCCCTCCACCGCCCCCCCCACCCCCACCCCGCCAACCCAGACTGAAAGCTCATTATGGGCAGAGAATGTCACTGTTTATTGTTGCTTTGCACTTTCCCATGTGCTTAGTACAGTGCTCTGCACATAGTAAGCATGCAATAAATATGAGAGAATGAACAAATGGGTGAATTGGCATGTATTGAATGTTAATATGTGAAGAACACTGTACTAAGTGCTTAGGAGAGTACAATATGACAGAGTTGGTGGGTATGCTCCCTGGCCATCATAAATTTACAGTCTGGCAGAGAGGCATGCATTAATATAAATAAGTGATTTATGGATATGTTGTTGTGGGGCTGGGGTGGGGTGAATATCAAATTCATTCATTCATTCAATCATATTTATTGAGCACTTACTGTGTACAGAGCACTGTACTAAGCACTTGGGAAGCACAAGTTGGCAATATATAGAGACGGTCCCTACCCAACAGTGGGCTCACAGTCTAGAAGGGGGAGACAGAGAACAAAACAAAACATATTAACAAAAATGAAATAAATAGAATAAATATGTACAAATAAAATAAATAGAGTAATAAATACATACAAACATATATACATATATACAGGTGCTGTGGGGAGGGGA
This sequence comes from Tachyglossus aculeatus, assembly GCF_015852505.1. NCBI lineage: Eukaryota > Metazoa > Chordata > Mammalia > Monotremata > Tachyglossidae > Tachyglossus > Tachyglossus aculeatus. The sequence goes on along the minus strand of NC_052066.1, from coordinate 98,601,644 downwards.
AGGAGGTAAGGCAGGGGATGGAGAGGGGAAGGAGGGAGAGAGGAAGGAGGGGGCTCAGTCTGGGAAGGCCTCCTGGAGAAGGTGAGCTCTCAGTAGGGCCTTGAAGGGAGGAAGAGAATTAGCTTGGCGGATGTGGGGAGGGAGGGCATTCCAGGCCAGGGGGATGACGTGGGCCGGGGGTCGACAGTGGGACAGGTGAGAACGAGGCCTGGTGAGGAGATTAGTAGCAGAGGAGTGGAGGGTGCGGGCTGGGATGTAGAAGGAAACAAGGGAGGTGAGGTAGGAGGGGGCGAGGTGATGGACAGCCTTGAAGCCCAGGGTGAGGAGTTTCTGCCTGATGCATAGGTTGATTGGTAGCCACCGGAGATTTTTGAGGAGGGGAGTAACATGCCAGGAGCGTTTCTGGACAAAGACAATCCGGGCAGCAGCGTGAAGTATGGATTGAAGAGGGGAGAGACAGGAGGATGGGAGATCGGAGAGGAGGCTGATACAGTAATCCAGACAGGATAGGATGAGAGCTTGAACAAGCAGGGTAGAGGTTTGGATGGAGAGGAAAGGGCGGATCTTGGCATTATTGCGGAGGTGAGAATGGCAGGTTTTGGTGATGGCTTGGATGTGAGGGGAGAACAAGGGAGCAGAGTCGAGGATGACACCAAGGTTGTGGGCTTGTGAGACAAGAAGAATGGTAGTGCCATCAACAGTGATGGGAAAGTCAGGGAGAGGGCAGGGTTTGGGAGGGAAGACAAGGAGTTCAGTCTCGGACATGTTGAGCTTTAGGTGGCGGGCAGACATCCAGATGGAGTTGTCCTGAAGGCAGGAGGAGATGCAAGCCTGGAGAGAGGGGGAGAGAGCAGGGGCAGAGATGTAGATTTGGGTGTCATCAGCATAGAGATGATAGTTGAAGCCGTGGGAACGAATGAGGTCACCAAGGGAGTGACTGTAGCTCGAGAACAGAAGGGGACCAAGCACTGACCCTTGAGGAACCCCTACAGTAAGGGGATGGGAGGGGGAGGAGGAGCCTGCAAAAGAGACTGAGAATGAATGGCTGGAGAGATAAGAGGAGAACCAGGAGAGGACAGAGTCTGTGAAGCCAAGGTTGGATATCGTGTTGAGGGCTCACAGATTCAACTGCATAGACAATGAGGAAGGGAGAGGGAGCCAGGGAAAAGAAGGCTTAATCGGGAAAGACTCTGAGAGGAGATCTGACCTTAATAAGGCTGTGAAGGTGGGGAGAGTGGTGGTCTGACAAATATGCGGTGCGAGGGAGTTCCAGGCCAGGATGACACGGGAAAGGGTTGGCAGTGAGATGCATGAGATTGGTGTACAATGAGCAAGCTCAGTGAACAAGCTGACATGAGAGTAGTGAAGAATACAGCCTGGGTTGTAGTAGATCAGTGAGGTGAACTAGGAGGGGGCAAGCTGATTGAGAGCTTTAAAATCGGTGGTAAAGAGTCTCTGATGCACAGCTGAATGGGCAACCACTGGAGTTTCTTAAGGAGTGGGAAGACATGACAACGTTTTTAAGAAAAATGATCTAGGTAGCAGAGTGAAGTATGAACTGGAGTAGGGACAAACAGGAAGCAGGGAGGTCAGTATGAGTGAAGAGGTAGATGCAGTGGTCAGGGTGGTATTGGATAAGTGCTTGGATCAGCTTAGTAACAGTATGGATGGAGAGAAAAGGATAGATTTTAGCGATGTTGTAAAGGTAGAACTGACAGGATATGGTGACAGACCGAATATGTGGGTTTTATGAGAGAGCTGTGTAGAAGGCAATGGCAAGATTACAAGGTTGTGAGATAGGGAGGACAACAGTAGTGTTTACAATGATGGGAAAGTCACGGGGTGGACAACTGAGTAAAGTGTTCTAGAAGTCCAAGACTGAACTACATGTCCAAGACTGAACTCCTTCTCTTCCCTCCCAAACCCTGCCCTCTCCCTGACTTTCCCATCTCTGTTGACGTCACTACCATCCTTCCCGTCTCACAAGCCCGCAACCTTGGTGTCATCCTCGACTCCGCTCTCTCATTCACCCCTCACATCCAAGCTGTCACCAAAACCTGCTGGTCTCAGCTCCGCAACATTGCCAAGATCCGCCCTTTCCTCTCCATCCATACCGCTACCCTGCTCATTCAAGCTCTCATCCTATCCCATCTGGACTACGGCATCAGCTTTCTCTCTGATCTCCCATCCTCGTGTCTCTCTCCACTTCAATCCATACTTCATGCTGCTGCCCGGATTGTCTTTGTCCAGAAACGCTCTGGGCATGTTACTCCCCTCCTCAAAAATCTCCAGTGGCTACCAATCAATCTGCGCATCAGGCAGAAACTCCTCACCCTGGGCTTCAAGGCTCTCCATCTCCTCGCCCCCTCCTACCTCACCTCCCTTCTCTCCTTCTACAGCCCACCCCGCACCCTCTGCTCCTCTGCCGCTAATCTCCTCACCGTACCTCATTTTCTCCTGTCCCGCCATCGACCCCTGGCCCACGTCATCCCCCAGGCCTGGAATGCCCTCCCTCTGCCCATCCACCAAGCTAGCTCTCTTCCTCCCTTCAAGGCCCTGCTGAGAGCTCACCTACTCCAGGAGGCCTTACCAGACTGAGCCCCTTCCTTCCTCTCCCCCTCATCCCCCTCTCCATCCCCCACATCTTACCTCCTTCCCTTCCCCACAGCACCTGTATATATGTATATATGTTTGTACATATTTATTACTCTATTTATTTATTTATTTATTTTACTTGTACATATCTATTCTATTTATTTAATTTTGTTGGTATGTTTGGTTTTGTTCTCTGTCTCCCCCTTTTAGACTCTGAGCCCCCTGTTGGGTAGGGACTGTCTCTAGATGTTGCCAATTTGTACTTCCCAAGTGCTTAGTACGGTGATCTGCACACAGTAAGCGCTCAATTAATACGACTGATGAAGTCAACTGTGAAATCGGCGGTATCTTCAGTTCCACAATCATAAGGAAATTTGGATTCTAAAATTGTCCCAGACCCTCACTAGTTGGCCTTTTGGTTTTGATTTGGTTTTCTAGTTCCTTGGCTCTCCTTGTATTGTTGGAAAATCTCTTACCAGGGAAAGATAATTTAGTGAAGGCATTCACCACTTTGTTGCTGATGGAGTTTTGATTGCAGAACAGAACTTTTTCAGACTCTCTTTCTAAATGTAATTTCATTTAGATGAATAGGTAAAGGGAGATATATACATACATAGATATATAAATAGATAGATATTTGGAAACAGATATAAATGTATAGTTGATCACACAAAATGCCACTGGCAGAGAAATTCAATTTTGGGTACCCAAAAAGCATATAAATGGAATTGTACTGTCCTGACTGCATTACATACTCACAAAGGCTGCCCTTTCTTTTACTGTTGGCCATGCTTCATGCCATTTTCCCTATTTACCTTTTTGTCTCACAAATATTATAAAGTTTCTGCTCAAAAAAAGCCACCCTTTCCTGGTTCCAGTGTGATGTTGGTTCTGTGGCTATTGACTACCATTTTTCAGGTGAGATGCAGCACAGATTGAAGCTTTGTTTTACTGTGTCCTTAAAACATTTCCCCTGGCATCTTTCCTTTCCATTTCCCATTTTGGCTCACCATATAGCAAATGCCTTGTTACCTTACAATTACCCAGTCATTCAATCATATTTATAAAGTGTTAATTGTGCGCAGAGCACTGTATTAAGCACTTGGGAAAGTTCAAGGCAACAATCAAGAGTGACAATCCCTTGCCATAAAGGAGCTCACAGTCTATGGCGGGGGTGGGGGGGAGACAGATATCAATACAAATAAACAGACATCAACACAAATAAATACAAATAAATACAATTACAGATATATACATAAGTGCCGTGGGGCTGGGAGAGGGTGGAAAAGCAAAGGGAGAAATTCAGGGCAATTCAGAAGAGAGTGGGACTTAGTTTGGGAAGGCCTCTTGGAGGAGATGTGCCTTCAGTAAGGCTTTGAAGGGGAGGAGAGTAATTGTCTGGCAGATTTGAGGAAGGAGGGCGTTCCAGCCAGAGGAAGGACATGGGCCAGGGGTCAGAGGTGAGGCAGGTGATATCAAGGCACAAGAGATGGTTAGCACCAGAGGAGCGAAGCATGCCAGCTGGGTTGTAGAAGGAGAGAAGTGAGGTGAAGTAGGAGGGAGCAAGGTGCAGGAGTGCTTTAAAGCCAGTGGTGAGGAGTATTTTTTTCCATATGGAGGTGGGTAGACAACCACTGGAGATTTTTGAGGGCGGGAGGGAGCAGGGGGGTGACATGTCCTTAATGTTCCTGTAGAAAGGTGATCCAGGCAGTGACGTGAAGTATGGACTGGAGTGGGGAGAGGCAGGAAGTTGGGAAGTCAGCAAGAAGGCAAATGCAGCAATCTGCGTGGGATAGGATGAGGGTTGCCCTGATGTGTCCCAACCAACAAAGCTGTATTCAGTTGATCCTATGGTTGGATACTGATTTCACTGTAGGATTTTGTGGTCTGTGATCCTCCCCTGCCATTTGATGTGGCTTCTCTGGAGAATCCAGGTCTCACAGCCATCAGGGAGGTGGGCCAATAACACAGCTCTGTAAGCCTTTAATGTGGTCTGGCATCTATTACCATGCTGCCTGGACAACTGTCTGACCACTGTCTGACAGCTTCCCAATGGACGTTCTGGCCTTCTTCAGACTGTCGGTTCACAGTGCTTTGTTGATTCTGAGAAGCAGTACATAATCATCGTGGGGTTTGTGTGTGTGTGTGTTTGTAAGCGTAGTTCCAGAACATAATCATCAGGGTATGAGAAATCCCAAATGAGTGATCCAAAGATTTTGGATGATTCTCTCTGCTCTTGGGTCCTTACTTCTCTATGGCCGGGCTTGAGGATCTTACAAGGAATCTGGAAGCGGGTGTCAGAATATAATTCTGATATTCTGATCCTTTGAGAGAGTCTTTCAATTTAACAGGCTGGGATTTTCCTTACACTGTAAAGTGACACAAGGTAGTTCCCTACAGCAGACTGCTCCTGTCAGTGCTGTTTAACACTCAAAAATGTATTTGCAGACAGACTGGTTTCCCTAAATAGATCATTTCTAAAAGTGACAACACAAGACCTCTCAATGGGAGGAGGGGAATAATTGCTCCCCAAATGGTGAGGATTCATCTCTCCCTACAGGATAGATATTTCTTTAAGTGCTGGTTCTAGTTGACTGTCTGCTGCTCAGTGGGAAATCAATTGCCAGTTTGGGTCAGAGTGCCACAGGTGTGGTTTGTTTGTTTGTTTTATGGTACTTGTTAAGCACTTACTATGTGCTTAACAGTGTGAACAGTGTTAAGCACTGTTCTAAGCACTGGGATAAGTACAAATTAATTAGGTTAAACACAGTCCGTGTCCCACATGGGGGCTCTCAATCTTAAGTAGGAGGGAGAGCAGGAATTGAACCCCCATTTTACAGTTGAGGAAACTGAGGCACAGACAATTTAAGTGACTTCCCCAAGGTCACACAGCAAGCAATTGGCAGAGCCAGAATTAGAAGTCAGGTCTTCTGACTCGCAGGCCCAGGGTCTTTCCACTAGCCCATGCTGCTTCTCTAGAGTGAAGACCTGAAGGGAGGTCAAAATCATTTCCATCATTCATTGGTAATTATTGAACAATTTGTGCAGGGAACTCTACTAAGTGCTTAGGAGTTGATAGATAGAACCTCTGCCCACAGGGAGTTTACAGCCTCCCTACTGGCTTCTATGCCTTAAACCGTTCAGATTTTCTCTATGTCAACCAGAGTTACACACCCTTCCAGAGTGCGGAGTTTGGGGTCTAAATCTGTGCGTAGGGAGAGAAAAAAGAAAGAAAGAAAGACCAAGAGGCAGGTGAAGGGAGAGAGACCAAGATCAAACGACTGAGCAGCAGAGGCAGTGGAAGACAGTGAAACAGGCATAAAGGCAAATAGGCAGAGATGAAGAGCAGAGATTGACTTTGATGTTCAGATATCTCCCTTCCTTCACTGTCTCTGGGAAAAGGGATTGCTGTTGCTGGTTCTCTATTTCCTGTTCTGCCACCACTCGAATCACCCCCTCAACACACACACACACACACACACACACACACACACACACACACACACACACGCACACACAGAGTCACCCCCAAGTCTGTCTTACTGGATGGAGACACTCTCCAGCCAACAGCCTGCAATCATGCAATCAAAGGTACTTATTGAGGGCTTCCTATGTGCAGAGCACTGTACTAAGCACTTGGGAGCATACAGTACAGCAGTGTGGCTCAGTGGAAAGAGCATGGGCTTTGGAGTCAGAGGTTATGGGTTCAAATTCTGGCTCCTCCAACTGTCAGCTGTGTGACTTTGGGCAAGTCACTTAACTTCTCTGTGCCTCAGTTACCTCATCTGTAAAATGGGGGTTAAAACTGTGAGTCCCCGGTGGGACAACCTGATCAATCAATCAATCAATCAGTCATATTTATTGAGCGCTTACTGTGTGCAGAGCACTGTACTAAGCGCTTGGGAAGTGCAAGATCAACTTGTAACCTCCCCAGCACTTAGAACAGTGCTTTGCACATAGTAAGCACTTAACAAATACCATCATTATTATTATTTATTATAATAACAGAAATAACAGATACGTTCCCCGTCCTTAACAAGCTTACAGTCTAGAGGGGGAGACAGATATCAACATGAATAAATAATTTAAATATATAATTTAAAGGTATGTACACAGATGCTGTAGGGTGGGGAGTAGCCCCACATGGGACAACCTGATGACCTTGTATCTATCTACGCCAGTGCTTAGAACACTGCTTGGCACATAGTAAGCACTTAACAAATACCATCATCATCAAGATGGCGTGGGGGTGGCTAAAGCATGGGAAGCAGCATGGCGTAGTGGATAGAGCACGGGCCTGGGAATCAGAAGGTGATGGGTTCCAATCTCAGATCTGCTACTTGTCTTCAGGGTGGCCTTGGGCAAGTCACTCCACTGCTCCATGCCTCAGTTACCTCATCTTTAAGGAGGGGATTAAGACTGTGAGCCCTCTGTGGGACAGGAACTGTGTCCAACCTGATTTGTTTGTATTCACCCCATGCTTAGTACAGTGCCTGGCACATAGTAAGTGCTTAACAATTATCATCATCATTATTATTGTTATTGGGAAAGTACAATTATAATCAGCAAGAACCCAGGTTCTCTAACTGTGGTCAGGTAGTTTGGTGGTCCTTACGTGGCTCTAGTAGGGCATGAGAAAAGTAGGGCTGTTTAGTGTCCGCTGATTTTGCTGGCAGGTACTGGACACATTGATATAATGCACAACCACCTCCACTCCCACAATCTTGCTCTATGATTGTTTCCCCAGCTAGACTGAAAGCTCCTTGAAAGCAGGGATCCTGTCTACCAACTCTGTTACTTTGTATTCTCCCAAGTGCTAAGTACTAAGTGCTAAGTACTTTGTGCTCTGCACACAGTAAGTGCTCAATAAATACCATTAATTGGCTAAGTACTAAGTGCTAAGTACTTGGTGCTCTGCACACAGTAAGTGCTCAATAAATACCATTAATTGGCTGATTTTCTAATCAGGAATTGGAGACTGTAAACTCACTGTGGACAGGGAACTTGTCTATCAACTCTGTTATGTTGTACTCTCTGGAATGCTTAGTAACAATAATAATAATAATAATAACTGTGACATTTGTTAAGCACTTACTATGTGCCAGGCACTCTACTAAGTGCTGGGTGGATACAAGAAAATCAGGTTGGATACAGTCCCTGTCCTGCATAGGGCTCACAGTCTTATTCTCCATTTTACAGATGAGGCACAGAGAAGTGAAGCAATTTGCCTAAGGTCACACAGCAGAGCAGTGGCGGAGCTGGAATTAGAACTCATGACCTTCGGACTCCCAGGACCAGGCTCTCTCCATTACACCATGCTGCTTCACACAGTAAGCACTCAATAAATATCATTCACTGAATGAGATGTGTGGACCTGCTGCTCCAACTGAAACCCACACATGCTGAAGTGGAAATGGACAAGGAAAAGTTCCTAGGCAGTGCTTAGTACAGTGCTCTGCACACAGTAAATGCTCAATAAATACTATTGAATGAATGAAGTACCAAGGCCAGACCAGATTCAAAGGTTGTCAGATACAGATGGGACCAAATTCCCTCTGGCACACCAGTGCCCATCTTTGGTGGTTTGGAATTCAGAGGGCAACAGAACATCAGCTAGGGGCTCCCCAGACTGAAAATTGCTTAGGCTTCTCTTCCAGGACACTTGGCCACCACGTGGGGAAGAAGTCTTGCCTAGTAGAAAGAAAATGGCCCGAGAGTCTGAGGACCTGGGCTCTAATCCCAGCTCTGCTGTGTGACCTGGGGCAAATCATTTAATTTCTCCATAAAGTGGGGATTCAACACTTGGTCCCTACTTAGACTGTAGGCACAATGAGGGACAGAGATTTTGTCCAACTGGATTACCCTGTAACTACCACAAAGCTTAGGACAGTACTTGGCATGCTAAATACTTAACAAAAACCACCACTATTATTATTTGTATTTTTAATTATGTCCACACCCACAGAAATGGGAGCAAAGTCAGAGAAAGGCAGAAAAGTTCTCAGAACCAATTCAGACACCAGTCGCCTGTGCTCACCCAAGGAGAGAATTGGACGGGTTAGGAAAAGATGTCCAGAAAAGAAATTAGACCAAGAGAGGTAACTGATGAAAGACTAGTAATGGAGCTTATCTTCTAGACTGTAAGCTCACTGTGGTTAGGGAACATGTCTATCATCTGTTACATTGTACTCTCCCAGGTTCTTAGTACTGTAAGCACTCAATAAATACGGTTTATTGATTGACTTTTTATCTCTCAAGTCTTCCTTCATCAAGTTAACGACCCTCTTTATGGAACTTCTTCCTCATATATGACAGTTCCCACCACTTTCCCACTTCCTTTTGCTCTTTCCTCAGTGAAAAGCAGACACCTGCTCTTCCCCATGAGCCTATTTAATATCTATTCCTACAGCTAATCTTGGGTCACCCTTTGTCATTCCCTTTCCGGCCTCAAACATTTCCTCTTCCTTCAACTTGCCCTACTGGATCCTGTTTTTCTTTTCTCCTCCTCCTTTCCTGGGGACTCCTTCCAGTTATCTGTCGAACCAGGGAGTGGGACAGGAAGGCAATAGGGGTTGCCGTGATCCCACTATGGGTGCCAGACTGGTGGAGAAGGCTGGCCAGTTCCAATTCTTGTCCCTGGGCTCCCCCTAAACCATCGTCCTCCTGTTCCCCTTCCTGCTCTCCCTTTGGTCTACCTCTCAGTTTCCTGCCTGAACCATTTTTTGAGCCAGAAAAGTGAATTGAGCCTCAAGCAGTTTCAAACAATGGAATTTACTGAGTGCTTGGTATATGCAGAGCACTGTACTAAGCACTTGGGAGAGTAGGATACAACAGAGTTGCAGATGAGCTCCCTTCTACAGGGAGCTCATTTTTTGGTTGTTCTCAAATGATTTTGTTGCTTTTCTCTGGGGGACTCGCCAGTCTCCACAGGAAACAGAGAGAGCGGAGTAGAGCAGGACTTTCTCTGGTGTCCATCCCAGGTCTTTCTTCTCATTTTATTTCCTACTCTTTCCTTCAATTTCCTCCAAAGATCTGCAGCAAAATGGAATAAGAGGGGATCGTCACTTTAGCTGATTCAAATTATCCAAAGGACTGCAGATGTGGAAGAGAGAAGAAAAGTATGGCTCCCTTTCACAGGCTAGAGACCTGAAAAACAGCTTCAACGATTGTTCACGAGATAATCTGCCCTGTAGATCTGCCATTTTTTAGCTCATATTTGGAGCTCAGTACAGGACTTGGTATAATAATTATGGTATTTGTTATGTGCTTACTCTGTGTCAAGTACTGTTCTAAATGCTGGACTAGATGTCAAGCATTGTTCTAAATACTGAGGCAGATACAAGTTAATCAGGTTGGACACAGTCCCTGTCCCACATGGGGCTTATGGTCTAAGTAGGTGGGAGAAAAGTGTTGCATCCCCACATGAGAAAACTGAGGCCCAGAGAAGTTAAGTGACTAGTCCAGAGTAACACAGCAGGCAAGTAGTGGAGCCAGGATGAGAACCCAGGTCCTCAGGTTTCCAGGCCTGTGCTTTTTCCACTAGGCCACGCTGCTTCTCTAGCCATTTGCCTTTTCTTTGATTCCTGCTGTTGAATCTACTTTCCACCATAAGTCTGACTTATGAAAATTTATCTCTTTGATTTCACCAACTGATTCAAATACTTCTAGCAGAGTTCTTACCTTTTCCTTGAAAAGTCCCTGAGTAGTGGAAGTCCTGGTCAACAACATGAACTTTTTTTATTTCTATTTGGAACTCCAAATATGTATTTCAAGTGTAGTCTTCTTGAAACCAGCCAGAGACGCCCCTCCGCCCTGCCCCATGCTAAAGGGCAAGGGCGAGGGTAGAGTTAGTTATTTTTCCCAGCTCTGCCTTCCTTAAATTTTGTCCAGGGCTCAGCCTGAAAGTTTTCCCAGGGGAAATGTACATATAACAGAAAAATTATAAAAGGTCAACACAAGGAGTGTGGACTGTGCATGTTTCCTGCTATGGAGAAGTTTTTTACCCAGGTATAAAGGGGGGTTGTCATTTCTACGAATGTTTGATTGCCATAGAACCTGCACAAAGTTCAAAAATACCAACATTCCCCCCACCCCACTCCCTCCACACACACTCCAATATGCCTTTTAAGACTCTGGTGGAAGATCAAAGACAAAGAGAATAAAATCTCCAGATAAAGCTTAAAACTCCGAGGCTTGCACGGAAGGCGTGAGAATTGAGAAGTCTGTTTGTAGTAGAAATAACTTCGACAGCTCTCACTGCATCCATGGAAACGGGCCTCAGGTCTAGTTTGAATTTCAGGAACGAAAGAGGAAGAACAGATGTTTCAGGTAGTGGAAATGTACTCAGAATCTTAACTAGCATGATCTTCATGAACACTGACCTTTCATAAAGCCACGCTGCTGTTCTTTTTTTGTTGCAGTAAGTAAACAAAGTTGGGGGGTGGGTGGGTAAGGGGTAGGGATGGGAATTAAAATGGGCTTTTAGAAGGGATGAGTGAAGCTACTACAAAAGAGCAACGTGGCTTAGGCTAACATCATAAATCACAAACTGTTGAGGAAATGTGGTATTCTAACTTGAGCTGAAGGCAAACAGCGAAAACACCTTTTGGTGAGAGTCTGCCTTATAAACAGCCCATGAACCGACTCAGATCCTTCAGTGACATCTGCCACGTAACAGATGTCACTCACCAGACAGCTCTGCTCTCCAATCAGCCCGGATAATGGATTCGCTTGAATAAATCTGAGCAGGCGTCAGGGTTAAAGACCTCTGGTACATAACTATAATTTAGTTACTGAAAGCTATTCCCTTAAAGATTTTCTTTCTCTGTACCAATAAGGCAGTTTTCTCCCCAACAGTTCGGTGGTTCTTCTCAAAACAAAAATGTGTTCTTTTTTCACGGCTTATTTCATTAGCATTTGCGTTACATCCTATTGATTGTTTTCCATAGGCTGAGGACACGCTTTTCATTGTAAAATGATTTTATTCATTACACGCCGATTGGTTAGCTAGGCTGCAGGGACCCCGTCGGGTTTTATCATTGAAAGAGAAGAACCGTGCAGGAAACGGGCCAAAGAATCACGGCTAAAAGACATGCCGCCCTTTGATTACCAGGAATAGCAAGCGATGGGAACTGTACACTTCAGCAAACTAGAGTCCAGGGGGCATTTAGAGAAAAAGCTGTTCAGCCTGGCTGTACTTTCTGAATCCTTTCGGCATCATTTCAGAGACTCACCAACACCGTCTGTTTCTGGCCTTAGACCTGCCCTCTACACCCGTAGTAAGAAGTAGCACGGCCTAGTGGATAAAGCAAAAGCCTGGAAGTCAGAAGGACCTGGGTTCCAATCCCAGCTCTGCCTCTTGCCTGCTGTGTGATCTCGGGCAAGTCACTTAACTTCTCTGTGCCTCAGGTACCTCATCTGTAAAATGGGGATTAAGATGGAGGGGCTTTGTCCAACCTGATTAGCTTCCATCTACCCCATTGCTCAGAGCAGTGCTTTTAGTAAGTGAGAAGCCGTGTAGCTCAGTGGAAAGAGCACGGGCTTTGGAGTCAGATGTCATGGGTTCAAATCCCGACTCCGCTGATTGTCGGCTGTGTGACTTTGGGCAAGTCACTTACCTTCTCTGTACCTCAGTTACCTCATCTGTAAAATGAGGATTAAGACTGTGAGCCACCCGTGGGACAACTTGATCACCTTGTAACCTCCCCAGTGCTTAGAACAAGGCTTTGCACAAAGTAAGTGCTTAGTAAATGCCATCTTTATTACTATTATTATTATTAACAAATACCATCATTATTATTATCATTAGTGCAAGACAGCTCTTCAGCTCTCCTGTGGTGGGAAGAGATGAATGAGAGAGAGGCTAAAGTGTGTGGAGATCAATATTTTACTTTTTTTCTGTTTCCCAGGAGCCTAGTACAGGGCTTTGCACACCAAGTTCCTAGTATAGTGTTCAATGCGCAGTGCTTTGCTCCCAATATGCACCCCATTCACTGCTGCACAAGTAGGTTGCACCCAATTCAGCATCCTGCCTATAGTGGGCTGAAGCAGTGCAGTAACACTGATGCTGCCTCAGTTAATCAATCAATCAATTGTATTTAATAATAATAATTATAATAATAATTGTCCCACGTTGGGCTCACAGTCTTAATCTCCATTTTACAGATGAGGGAACTGAGGCACAGAGAAGTTAATTACTGAGTGCTTACTTTATCCAGAGCACTGTATTAAGTAAGCACTTGGGAGTGTGCAATATAACAGAGTTGGTTAGACATGTTCCCTGCCCCCAAAGATCTTGCATTCTAAAGAGGGTCTACATCCTGCATATCATTCATTCATTCATTGCTGCCAACTTGTACTTCCCAAGCGCTTAGTACAGTGCTCTGCACACAGTAAGCGCTCAATAAATACGATTGATTCATTCATTCATTCAATCATATTTAGTGAGTGCTTACTGTGCACAGAGCAGTGTACTAAGCACTTGGGAAGTACAAATCTGCAACAGATAAGAGATGGTCTCTACCCAACAACGGGCTCACAGTCTAGAAGGGTGAGACAGACAACAAAACAAAACATGTAGACAGGTGTCAAAACCGTCAGAATAAATAGAATTATACCTATTTGCACATCATTATATGTTGCCAGCTTGTACTTCCCATGTGCTTAGTACAGTGCTCTGCACACAGTAAGCCCTCAATAAATACGATTTATTGATTGATTGATCATTAACAAAATAAATAGAATAGTAAATTTGTACAAGTAAAATAGAGTAACAAATCTGTACAAATATATACAAGTGCTATGGGGAGGGAAAGGAGATAAGGTAGGGGGGATAGGGATGAGGAGGGTGCTGTAGAAGCAGCATTGCTTAGTGGATAAAGCACAGGCCTGCAAGTCACCTTGTAAATTCCCCAGCGCTTAGAACAGTGCTTTGCACATAGAAAGCTCTTAATAAATTCCATCATTATTATTATTATTATTATTATCAGAAGGACCTGGATTCTATTCCCTCCTCCAGCACATGTCTGCTGTGTGACCTTGGGCAAGTCACTTAACTTCTTCATGCCTCATTTACTTCATCTGTAAAAATGGGATAAGACTATGAGCCCCAGGTGGGACAGGGACTGGGTCCAAAGTGATTAACTTTTATCTACCCCAGTGTTTACAGCAGTTAGAATGGTGCTTAACAAGTACCATTATCATTATCATTATGACACATTTCCAGTGATTGAATCCAACATGCAGTGAGCCACCAAGCTTGGTTCTTGGCTAACTGAGGCCTGCGATCCTATCCCAAGAGAGCTGAGCCCCATCTCTCAGGAAGGAGGAGTAGGAGGAACCAGGGATAAGATTTGCCAGAACAGAAGCAGGGTGGCTCAGTGGTAAGAGCACGGGCTTTGGAGTCGGCTGTCATGGGTTCAAATCCCTGCTCTGGCAATTGTCAGCTGTGTGACTTTGGGCAAGTCACTTAACTTCTCTGTGCCTCAGTTACCTCATCTGTAAAATGGGGATTATGACTGTGAGCCCCCTGTAGGACAATCTTATCACCTTGTAACCTCCCCAGTGCTTAGAACAGTGCTTTGCACATAGTAAGTGCTTAATAAATGCCATCATTATTATTATTATTATCAGCCCACATTGTCCCCAGATCCCTGACTGGTTGAACTCTAGGGGGGCTCTGGTGTTGGGAGTTCCATCAGTCAGAGCACAGAACTAAGCTTGTGGAAGAGTGCAATAATAATAATTAATAATAGTCAATCATATTTATTGGGAACTTACTATGTGCAGAGCACTGTACTAAGCACTGGGGAGAGTATGATACAACAACAAACAGACACATTCCCTGCCCACATTTATGGCACTTACTATGTTCTCTGTCTCCCCCTTTTAGACTGTGAGCCCACTGTTGGGTAGGGACTGTCTCTATATGTTGCCAACTTGTACTTCCCAAGTGCTTAGTACAGTGCTCTGCACACAGTAAGTGCTCAATAAATACGATTGATGATGATGATGATGATACCAAACACTGTTCTAAGCATTGAGGTAGATACCAGTTAATCAGGTTGGACACAGTCCTTGTCCCACATGGGGCTCACGCTCCCAATACCCATTTTACAGATGAAGTAACTGAGCCCCAGGGAAGTGAACAAGGTCACACAGAAAACATGTGGTGGAGCTGTGATTAGAACCCAGGTCTTTCTGACTCTCAGGCCCACGCTCTAACCACTATACCATGCTGCTTCTCAATACAATGCAATTAAGTTAGTAGTACATGATCCCTTCCCTCTCAGGGTTTCACCTGGAGAGTTTCCAGTCCTCTGCCATCTCGACTATGGGAGGGAGAGTCAAGCAGAGGCCTATCCATTCCACTCTTAGCTTGGGCAGCGGCTAGAGAGTGGCAGACAATCTGCTCCAATCAAAACTCACCCATGCTGGGCAGCAGCGGCCCGGGAGAGAGTCGAGAGTGGAGACTCAAGTTTACTGCGCAGAAGGAGGCAACAGTAAACCATTTCTGCATTTTTACAATGAAAACGCTATGGATCCACTACCTGAACGATTGCAGATGGAGGTGGGGCGTTCTGGGAGAGATATGTCCATAGTGTCGCTATGGGTCGGAGATGACTCCACAGCATAAGACAAGACATGACATGATCCCTGCCCTCAAGAAGTTTACAGTCTAGTGGAAGAACTTATGATCTAAGTGGGTGTTCAGAGAGAGCTTTAGACTGTAAGCCAGTTGTGGGCAAGGAATGTCACTGTTTATTGTTGTATTGTACTTTCTCAAGTGCTTAGTACAATGCTCTGCACACAATAAGCAGTCAGTAAATATGACTGAAATGAAGAGCAAGTGCTTGGCTGCAGGAATCAAACCAGGGCACATGGTCGGGGAGTGTACCATCAATTGATTCCTTCAATTGGGTTGGGTACAATCAAAGAAGGGCACCCAGGGACCACCAGGAACCATTCAAATGGAGTTTAGCAAAGGCACACCTGCGCCATGTACCCAAGGAAACCTGCCCAGCTCTGGCCAGGACAGCTCCTCTGAACGGAAACTGGTCTGGCTACTAGATGCCAGCACAAAGCTGATTCCAAAGAGCTGGATTGAGGGACAGTCCAGGGATTAGAAATGATTCATTCTCTAGTTATTGCAGGGGCCATCTGATAAAACTCCAGAGCTGGAAGGAATCTTGATAAATCAATAGTAAGTATCCAGCATAGGAAGCAGTGAGACCTAAGGGAAAGGGCATGGGCCGGGGAACCAGAGGACCTGGGCTTTAATCCCTGCTGTGTCACTTGCTTACTATGTGACCTTGGGTAAGTCACTCAACTTCTGTAGACTTTAAGTGCATCATGGGCAGGGAACGTGGCTATCAATTCTGTTATATTCTCCCAAGCACATAGTAGAGTGCACAGCACACAGTAAGTATTCAATAAATACAATTGACTGATTGACTGAGAACCTTCTATGGGAAAAGCACTACACTAATAATAATAATAATAATAATAATAATAATAATAATAATTATGGTATGAGAAGCACCATGGATCCATGGAAAGAGCCCAGGCTTTGGAGTCAGAGGTCATAGGTTCAAATTCCGACTCCACCAATTGTCAGCTGTGTGACTTTGGGCAAGCTACTTAACTTCTCTGTGCCTCAGTTACTTCATCTGTAAATTGGAGATGAAGACTGTGAGCCCACCATGGGACAACCTGATCACCTTGTAACCTCCCCAGAGATTAGAACAGTGCTTGGCACATAATAAGCGCTTAATAAATGCCATTTTTTTATTTGTTAAGTGCTTACTATGTGCCAGACACTGTTCTAAATGCTGGGCCAGATATGAAGTAATCAGGTTGTCCCAAGTGAGGCTCACAGTTTTAATTCCCACTTTACAGGTGAAGTAACTAAGGCACAGAGAAGTTAAGTAGCTTTCCAAAGGTCACACAGCAGACAAGTGGCAGAGCCGGGATTAAAATCCACATCCTTTGACTCCTAAGCTTGCCCTCTTTCCACTCAGCCATGCTGCTTCTCAATAAGTGCATGAGAGAATAGCAATAGAATTAGAAGGCAAGGGCCCTGCCCTCAAGAAGTTTACAATCTAGGGTGGGAGACAGAAACTATAATTTTCTACAATTTGCACTGTTATTACTGGGTCAGCCCTAGATACATCCAGCTCTGGGGGCTGTCGTTCAACCATTAATTCGATTCATTCGTTCAATCATATTTATTGAGTATTTACTGTGGGCAGAGTACTGTATTATGATCTTGGAATATAATTCAGCAATAAGGAGAGACAATCCCTGCCCACAGTGGGCTTACAGTCTAGAGTGGGGGAGACAGACTTCAAAACAAGTAAAGAGGCATCAATAGAATTATAGATACATAAATATATGCATAAGCTCTGTGGAATGCGGAGCAGAGGGGAAGAGCAAAGGGAGTGAGTCAAGGTGGTGTAGAAGGGAAAGGGAGCTGAGGAAAAGGGGACTGAGTCTGGGAAGGCCTCTTGGAGGAAATACTCCTTCAGTAGGGCTTTGAAGAGGGTAAGAGTGATTCTTTGGTGGATTTGAGGAGGGTGGGCCTTGAAGAACGGAGGTAGAAAGTGGGCTAGGGTTCGGCAGCGGGACAGGCAGGATGGAGGCACAGAGAGGTTAGCACCAGAGGAGCGGAGTGTGTGGGCTGGGATGTAGAAGGTGAGAAGGGAGGTGAGGTAAGAAGAGGTAAGGTGATGGAGAGCTTTAAAGCCAATACTGAGGCATTTTTGTTTGATATGGAGGTTCATAGGCAACCACTGGAGATTTTTGAGGAGCGGGGGGTGACGTGTCCTGAATGTTTCTGTAGAAAGATAATCCAGGCAGCAGACTGAAGTATGGACTGGAGTGGGGAGAGGCAGGAGGCTGAGGTTGGGAGGTCAGAAAGGAGTCTGATGCAGTAATGCAGTTGGGATAGGGTGAGGGATTGTAGCAACGTGGTAGTGGTTTGGATGGAGAGGAAAGGGCAGATCTTGGCGATGTTGTGAAGATGAGACCGACAGGATTTGGTGACGGATTGTATATATGGGGAAAAGGAGTCTTTTAGACTGTGAGCCCACTGTTGGGTAGGGACTGTCTCTATATGTTGCCAATTTGTACTTCCCAAGCGCTTAGTACAGTGCTCTGCACATAGTAAGCGCTCAATAAATACGATTGATGATGAAAAGGAGAGAGAGGAGTCAAGGATGACACCAAGGATACAGGCTTCTGAGATAGGAAGGACAGGAAGGATGGGGTAACCAACAGGGGAGCCTGAAATCCTGGAATAATAATAGTAATAGTAGCATTTGTTAAGTGCTTACAATCTGCCAAGCACTGTATAAAGAGCTGGAGTGGATACAAGCAAAAAGAACCATGAACTGATTGCCCACTCTCAAGACCACTAAGCCGCCCCTCTTGATCCCTAACTTTCCCTGCACTGATCCATGAATTTATCGAGTGCCCATGAATTTATCTAAAGTACTCTGTAACCTGATATTTTCTGCTGCCTACGTTTCTATGGGAACATATTCTATGGAAACATGTTTACCCCCCCGGAGGGAAGAAACGTTTCCATCCATTTGTGTTAAAGGGGTATCGTCTCATCCTGTGGTGATATGATTTGAGAAACAAACGATTCCCCATTCTATCCAGACACACCCTTCTTGACATGAAAACTTCAATTCTGTCCCCACTCAGCCTGTATGTATCCCAGTTTTTCAGTCTCTCCTTTTATGGAAGCTGTTCTACCCTCTGATCATCCAGATTTTCCTTCTCTGTCCCTCCATTGCCTCTGACAAAACTCCATGATAAGCCCCACCTTGCCTCCCGACAAAGAGGGTGTCTGTTCCCAGCAAGCTCTATGCCACCTGGGCCAGGAATAAAAGCTGCTCCAGAGGACTCTTAGACTCCTCCATCCCCACTGAGACTTTGAGCTTATTTGGAGTCTTTGTGATGGGATTTAATATTTCAGTCAATGAATTTATCATATTTATTGAGCACTTTCCTCCTCCATCCTCACCAAGACTTTGGGCTAATTTTGAATATGTTTGTGTTGGGTTTTAATATGTCAATAAATCAATCAATTGTATTTATTGAGCACTTACTGTGTGCAGAGCACTGAACTAAGAACTTGGGAGAGTACATTAAAACAGAGTTGGTAGATAGATTCTCTTCCCACAACGTGATCATTCCTGATGTGTCTGCCTTCAATCCCTTCCCTCCACTTAAACTTTCACATTGTGAGTCCCTTAAGGACGGGGAAAGATGTCTAATTCCCATCTGTGTATTCTCTCCCAGTGTTAGCGTAGTGTTCTGCTAACAGTAGGTATTTAATAAATACTATTCCCCCAATTACTTCTCCAGCAACATTCTGCCCTTCCTACAATTCAGGGAATGGCATGGTGCACATCATGTGTGCATTAGTGTAAGAAATGTTGCTTCCCTTACAAGTAATTTATTTTCATGTCTGCCTCACCTACTAGATAGTAAGCTGTTAGCGGGAAGGGATCAAGACTACTGACCCTATTGTACTCTTACAAGAGTTTAGTACAGGGCTCTGCATACAGTAAGTGCTCAATAAATATCCTTGATTGATTGACTGATTGTCTGCTTCCCCTAGCTGTAATTTATTTAAATATCTGTCTCCCCCTCTAGATTGAAAGCTCTTCAGTGATCGTTTCTACTTACTCTTCTATATTGTACTCTCCCAAGCTTTCAGCACGGGCTCTGTACACAGTTTGTACTCAAAGAGAAGGAGCGTAGCTCAATGGAAAGAGCACAGGCTTGGGAGTCAGAGGTCATGGGTTCAAATCCTGGCTCTGCCAATTGTCAGCTGTGTGACTTTGGGAAAGTCACTTGACTTCTCTGTGCCTCAGTTACCTCATCTGTAAAATGGGAATTAAGACTGTGAGCCACATGTGGGACAACCTGATCACCTTGTATCCTCCCCAGAGCTTCAAACAGTGCTTTCCATATAGTAAGCACTTAACAAATGCCATCATTATTATTATTATTATTATTAAATACACTGATTGATCGAGTGATTGGTTCCTGATTTTGTGTTTTATGTCATTTCTTTTGTGGGTAGACAAAATTCTCTAACTGCAGTTGGTCTCCGTAGCAAGGCTGCAAATTGAGAGTTTTCTTAGCCATCAGCTCCCTAGAGGAAACCAGGATTACCCAAACCCTTCCCCTCTAGAGGGATTCCATGAAGGAACTGCACCTTTATGGATAGTGATCCTGTTATTTGGCAAATCCCTTGAAGATTGGCTGCCATGAGACCAGAATAGCAGTTCAGCTCAAATCTTTCCCAAGTCCCAAGGAAACAAGTTAACTTTTTTGTTTGAAAACGTGCAGAGTGAAAACTCTGCAGGCCAACAGGGTCCAGGTGGGAAACAGGGAGACTTCCTTGGCATAGTTAGTGCTTAGTACAGTGCTTTGGACACAGTAAGGTCTCAATAAATAAGACTGAATTTCAAAGCTTGCTCCTGGGATGATGACACTACTGTAGTGGTACATAAGCAGGGGGAAAACATCTCATATTCCCTCTACAGGTTTCTAGTAAATTAATTTTTTTCCTGGAGGAATATTGAGACATCTTTCAGGTTTGAAATGTGCCCCATTACAGCAAGGTGTTTGGTAGATTTCTTCCTGCATCAGAGATTTTAAAAGGCAAAGCAACATATTTGAAGTTTCCCTTTAGGGCTAACAGCTTTATAACTTCCATCAAACACCACAGCCCATTTCATTTGGTGATCCTGCCCCCTCTTAGTCTGATGTGATTTTTCAGTTCTCCCCTGACTGATAAACAATAGAAAAATCACAGAAAACGAGTGCAACCTTTCCAGTGCTTTAGCCTTTTATGTTACCGAAAATTGGAAAAATACACACCTCTCTGCGTAAAAGAAAGCAAGTGTAGTAGCAGGACTGCCACATGATATTCCCTTTGTAAGCTCTAATTCTTGCAGCATGAAAGAATAGAAAAGCAACATTCAGAGAGCTCTTTGTAGGCAGACAATGGGGGGATGCCATTTAACAGAGTACATGTTTCAGACAGTAGTGATTTGGGGACCGGCTGTTGTAGTTTGGCTAATTGTAGTGATTTACTTCTGAACTACTGGGGCTAAATGGCTAGCAACTGCCTTCTTCCTCAAAGACCCCTTCCTGCTAAAGCAAACAATCCCTTCTTTCAAAACCACTGACCCAAATGGGGATTAGAGGGAAGCAGGAAAGCAGTGTGGCTTAGTGGATACAGCATGAGCCTGAGCGTCAGAAGGATCTGGATTCTAACCCCAGCTCTGCCCTATATCTGCTGTATGACCTTCAGCAAGTCACTTGACGTCCCTGGGTCTCAGTTACCTTATTTGTAAAATGGGAATTAAGAGTGTGAGCCCCATATGGCAGCGTGGCTTAGTGGCAAGAGCCCGTGCTTGGGAGTCAGAGGTCGTGGGTTCTAATCCCGGCTCCACCACTTGTCTGCTGTGTGACCTTGGGCAAGCCACTTAACTTCTCTGTGCTTCAGTTACCTCATCTGTAGAATGGGGATTAAGACTGTGAGCCCCACATGGGACAACTTGATTACCTTCTATCTTCCCCAGTGCGTAGAACAATGTGGGACACATAGTAAACGCTCAACAAATAGACTGTGAGTCCACTGTTGGGTAGGGACCGTCTCTATATGTTGCCAACTTGTACTTCCCAAGCGCTTAGTACAGTGCTCTGCACACAGTAAGTGCTCAATAAATACGATTGAATGAATGAATGAAAAAATACCAACATTATTATATGGGAGAGGGACTGTGTCCAACTTGATTAACTTACATTTACCCTAGCCTTTAGAATAGGGCTTTACACATAGTAAGTGCTTAACAAGTACTATAATTATTTTTAGAGTAGTGGGTGGGACACTTTGGGTGGTTTCTATCAAAATATGCTACACAGGAAAGAGTGGGACCATCTTCATCTTTCTGAATTTAGGGAAAAGATGGATCTAATTTACAAGGCTCCCTGGTCATATCTGCAATTTATTCACTTATATTAATATCTGTCTACCCCTCTAGACTGTGAACTCATTGTGGGCAGGGAACGGTTCTATCAACTCTTAAGCAGCATGGCTCAGTAGAAAGAGCATGGGATTTGGAGTCAGAGATCACTGGTTCAAATCCCAGCTCCGCCACTTGTCAGCTGTGTGACTTTGGGCAAAGTCTAACTTGTACTTCCCAAGCGCTTAGTACAGTGCTCTGCACACAGTAAGTGCTCAATAAATATGATTGATTGATTGATTTGGGCAAGTCATTTAACTTCTCTGTGCCTCAGTTCCCTCAACTGTAAAATGGGGATTAAGACCATGAGCCTCATGTGGGACAACCTGATCACCTTGTAACCTCCCCAGCTCTTTGAACAGTGCTTTGCACATAGTAAGCACTTAATAAATTCCACCATTATTTATTAATCAATTAATTGTATTTACTGAGTGTTTACTGTGTTTAGAGAATTGTACTAAGCTCTTGGGACAGTATAATATAACAATATAACAGACACAGACAAGTTTTGTACCCTCCTAGGCACTGAGTACAATGTTCTCCACACAGTAAGTGTTCAATAAATATGACTGATTGATTGACTGATTGATCTAGGGGAAATGAAGGAAATAAAAGGGAGCAATCAGCTACTTGGGTGATGAGACTGGATTTTATCATGAGCAGCTTCATCTAGATTCCAACTAACCTAGAGTTTGTATAACATTCAGATTAAAGATAATAATTGTAGTATTGGTTAGGAGTTTACTATGTGTCAAGGACTATATTGAGTGCCAGAATAGCTACCAAATAATCAAGTTGGACACAGTCCCTGACCCCATGAGTCTTACAGTCCAGGGGGGAGGGAGAATGGGTAGGTTTTCAGTCCACAATTTACTCAGGAGAAACTGAGGCATGGAGAAGTTGTGACTTGCCCAAAGTTACACAGCAGGTAAGAGGTTGATCCACGATTAGTACCAGATTAGTTTTAAGCTTGGGTTCTTTCCATTAGGCCTCTAGGTTACAGAAAGGTGTTTTATTAGAAAGCTGTCCCACTAACGAAGATGATCAGTCATTCAATCATATTTATTGAGCGCTTACTGTGTGCAGAGCACTGTACTAAGCACTTGGGAAGTACAAGTTGTCAACATTGATCAAATGACTTTCCTAGACATCAGAACTCACAGAAAAATCTCCCAAGCTTTGAAGCCAAACTGTTGGGAGTGCTTTTACTCACTTGACCACAGTGACATTGATGGAGTCCAGCCTAGAGGATAGACGTGATATCTCTGGGTCTATTTCAATCTTTCTATGTGTTCACTGAGTAATTTCCCTTAAACCATCCTAAGATATTTTTAATAGCATTTGTTAAGCACTCACTATGTGCCAAGCACTATATTAAGTGCTTAGTACAGTGCTCTGCACACAGTAAGCACTCAATAAATATGATTGATTGATTGATTAAGTGCTGGGGTAGATACAGGCTAATCAGGTTAGAAACCTCCCTATCCCAGATGGACATCACAGTCTTAATCCCCCTTTTAAAGATGAGATAACATGAGGCACAGAGAAGTGAAGTGACTTACCCAAAGTCAGACAAGTGTCAGAGCTGGGATTTAGAACCCAATTCCTTCTCACAGGCCCATGCACCATCTACTAGGCAACACAGCTTCTTATTGGCAACCAGCCAATAAAAAAGTGAATCCGCACACCATATTTACTGCAATTCAAAGATATCCAAGGGTAGGGGCAGGATGGAGATTGCAGCCGAATTTTAGGAATTCCCAGGTGGCAAGGATTTCACACAAAAGCAGTTCACTCAAACACTCAATGAAATGCCCACCATCTTTCCCTCCAAAGGAAAGACTGATCCTCCTACACTACTGTGATGAGTCCAGACTAAATAGTTTGCCAAGGATCATGCCTACAAGGGCTTGGGACTGTACATCTAGTTGTTGGGAATTGTACATTTGATTTGTCTGTGCAAATCTGGGTAAGAAACAGCAAGTTCATCAATTGCATTCCATGACTTCACAGGCAGAACCAAATGGATTTCAGCCTGTATGGAAATGTTGGAGCCCAGAGTTTGATGGAAAAGAAGCTGGCAACACTTGTTCCACTAAAAGTCTGTAGATTCAGAATTACGGATTCCGTTTCCTAAAATGACTTGCCTACAAACTAGCTTCATCAAATAAGGAATCTGTTGTTATTTCATCCCATCAAAGGTCAGCTTTCCTTTCTCCCTGTAGATCAGACTGGATGCCATGAAAAAAAATTACATGCCATTTCAGGACATTGTCCACTTTCCTTGCTCAATATAATACAATGGGGCTCTTTTCTCCCTGGAGGAATACGATTGGTGCTATTCCAGAGAACACAGCAAACATTGCTAAGAGTGAAATAAAGGGCCCTCAACATTCTTCTCTTGGCATCTTTACCCATGCCTGAGTTTATCAATATTTCCTTATCAAAAGGTAGGGTTGAGTCTAGTCTAGGAGAATTGGGTAAGGAAGCTGAAGAATGCATTCATATTCCCATTTTCAGCTTCTTTTCAAACACTTAAGTTGTAAACACGATTCCTCTGACTCAGATGCTCGCTCTCCATTTCCTCAAAATAGCAGTGAAAAAGTTCTGATTGCGTTATTGTTTTCATGTTTCCTCTCTGTGGGCCAGAATCACGGCATTCCAAATAAGATTTTCTCTTTGCTGCTGGCGTATCTGCCTATCATTCTTTTAAGTGAATTCACGGAGTGGTTTAGATTGAAATAATGTACCTGGAGATTTTGGAATTGAATATTTTTATAAGTGTTTACAGAGACTCCATATGCATCAAAAGGTACATATTCCATGGAGTGCTTCTGTCTTACAAAGCCTCCTGACTGCAAAGCAAGGCCTTGAGTGTGTTTCCTGAAGAAGAGCTCAAAGGACGGTTCCCAGAGGTGTGAAACAATGTACACGAGAATGAAGTTGTGATCCTTCTTAATAGTGCACATCATTAGCCCAAAAAGCTCAGCCAGTGGTTTCTTGAAAACGGCCGGATTTATGAAATCATGTCTCTTAAGTCACTGAGTCAATGGGAACACAGGATTGAGAATTAGGCTCTCGAGTTTAGCTTTGGTTGCCTTATTTTAGGATGGATGTCATTTTGGGAGTTTGTACCGCCAATAAACTAGAATTAAACTGTGTTTTTGGTGTAGCTGGGAATAGGATTATTTTTATGAACTGCACTCTAGTGAAATCACACCTAATAAAGACAAGGACCTAGGAACGGTCAGTCTTGAATATTTCAGCTGAGTGTTAATATCTGTCTCATCCTCTACTGTTTCCATCTTCCTTAGGGATCTGCTTTGGAAACCCCTCTTTGTTTTGGAAAGGTTTTCTGGACTCATACCACTCCAAAGCACAGCCCCTAGGCTTGAACCCTGTCTATCTCAGGCTGTGTAACTAAGTCTACATAATCTCTCCTCCATTATGTCGTGAGCTCCTCAAGGGCAGGGACTTTTATTTTTATTGTACGCTCCTATAAACTCTTCATATAAAATCACTGCACATAAGTAGGTGCATAGTAAATATTGTACTTCTGAGTGATTTTAGAAAGGGTAAGAGTTCTGTAATATGTGGGCCCTGAGTAAGAAAAGCTATGAATAGGCAGATGCAAAACTCTGTGAGAGAGAGAGAGAGAGAGAGAGAGAGAGAGAGAGTGTGTGTGTGTGTGTGTGTGTGTGTGTGTGTGTGTGTGTGTGTGTTCTCCAATCAGCCAATTCCAGTATTAAGGCTCCCAGAGATTCTACTCTCGGCTTATGCCTTTGGGGTTCACTACAGCAATTTGAACCATGGGTCAAAACCTCAATCAAAAACACATCTCCTTTAAGAGGCCTTCCCTAAGCCTTCCTTTCCTCTTCTCCCACCCCTTTCTATATCGTCTTGACTTGCTCCCTTTATTCATCCCGCTCCAAACCCCATGGCACTTGTGTACATAGCTGCCATTTATTATTTATTTAGTCCTATTTTATGTCTCCCCTTGTCTAGACTATAAACTCATTGTGGGCAGGGAATGTGTCTGTTTATTGTTTTATTGTACTCTCCCAAGCATTTAGTGCAATACTTTGCACACAGAAAGCACTCAATGAATATGACTGAAAGAAAGAATGAATGCATGAATGAATGAATATTGTGTGCAGAGCACTGTATTAAGCATTTGATAGAGAAGGTAATGTTCTAAAGGAGGTTACAATCTGGTAGATCCCTGGCATAAATTCCCTGTTCTCACACTTTCAAAGCAGACTCTTCTCCAGGCCCTGCCCTCCAGGTTCTTTTCAGATCTAGAGGGTTTTCCAGATCTTCCCTAATTTGGATCCAGCAATCCGACCTTTGGGCACCAGAGCCAATCTCGGCTCTAGTAAAGCTTTCCAGCCCAGCATGTACCTGAGTGCTACTAGTCCCAGCTCCACTACTTGCCTATTGTATGTTCTAGGGCAGATTACTTAACTTCTCTGTGCCTCAGCTTCCTCATCTGTAAAATGGATCTTAAATGCCTTTTTCTCCTCCTACTGAGACTGGGACAGGGACAATGTTAGACCTGATTATTTGTATCTACCTCAGTGCTTAATGCACTTCTTGGCACCTAGTAAGAGCTTAATGAATAACACAGTTATTATGCGATACCACTTGCACCTAGAGACTGCTGTCACCTGCCAGGATATTGTGTGTGTTTAGGGGGACTTATTGGGATGGAGTTTCAGCCTGCCAGGAGAGGGAGAGGGAGAGGGACAGAGAGAGGGAGAGGGAGAGAGAGAGAGAAGTTCTTTTGATTTGAAGATGGCAATACTGCCAATCATCATATAACCAGGTATTCGAGTAGTTGATGTCTCCAACAATTCTTCTGCACTTTGACCATGGCCTTTTGTGGTGCTGGCCCATTTGTCACTGGCAGTGCCTGCTGCTGGTTTTCCACTTTCCTGCCAATTAAATAACAGACCAACCCCAATGTTGCCTCCACTATACCACCCCATTGTACAGTAGTCTAGGAACAGAGTAGGGACAGAGTAAAGCAACATGGCAAAGTAGAGTATGGTCCTGGGAGTCAGAAATTCATGGGTTCCAATCCTGGCTCCACCACTTGTCCATTGTGTGACCCTGAGCAGGTCACATCACTTCTCTGGGCCTCAGTGACCTCATCTGCAAAATGGGGATTGAGACTGTGAGCCCCATGGGGGACCGGGCCTGTTTCCAACCCGATTTGCTTGTATCCACCCCAGTGTGTAGTACAGTGCGTGGTACATAGTAAATATTATTAGTAGTAACAGTGTGGCTCAGTGGAAAGAGCCTGGGCTTGGGGTCAGAGGTCATGGGTTCTAATCCCAGCTCTGCCACTTAATAATAATAATAATAATGATGGTATTTGTTAAGCGCTTACTATGTGCAAAGCACTGTTCTAAGCACTGGGGAGGTTACAAGGTGATTAGGTTGTCCCGGGGGGGCTCACAGTTTTAATCCCCATTTTACAGATGAAGGAACTGAGGCCCAGAGAAGTTAAGTGACTTGCCCAAAGTCACACAGTTGGCGGAGCTGGGATTTGAACCCATGATCTCTGACTCCAAAGCCCAGGCTCTTTCCACTGAGCCACATCACTTGTCAGCTGTGTGACTTTGGGCAAGTCACTTAACTTCTCTGTGCCTCAGTTTCCTCATCTGTAAAATGGGGATTAAGACTGTGAGCCCCATGTGGGACAACCCTGATTACCTTGTATCCTCCCCAGTGCTTAGAATAGTGCTTGGCACATAGTAAGCGCTTAACAAATACCAACATTATTAGTAATAGTAGTAGCAGTAGTGGTAGTAGTAATATGAATCGGGTGATGGAACAGTTTGTGTGCACTCAAAACGACTCTGCCATCAGCCTGACAACTCGGCTAGTGCTCCCCTCCCACATCCTGCTGGTCTGGCTGCCGCCACCTTGTTAGTAGCTGCAGACCCCTGGCTCCAGGCAACCATTCCTGAGGGAGAGCAGTCCTTGTGCCTCTTGCAGGGGAAGCCCAGGGAAGTTAGGGGAGCCGAGGGAGTGGGAACACATTCTCCCATCTGCAGCTTCCAATGTTTGACCACCTGTAGCTGCACCCTAGGACCTCAGGCTCATTACTAACAACATGATTGGGTTCAAATTCTATGATTTTGAGAAGCAACGTGTCTTAGTGGAAAGAGCGCAGGTTTGGGAGTAAGAGGATGTGGGTTCTAGTCCTGGCTTCGCCACTTGTCTGCTGTGTGATCTTGGACAACCTGCTCAACTTCTCTGTGCCTCAGTTACTTCATCTGTTAAAGGGGGATTAAGACTGTGAGCCCCTCGTGGGACAACCTGGTTACTTGTATCTACTCCAGCCCTTAAAACAGTACTTGGCACTTAGTAATTGCTTAACAAATACCATAATTATTATTATTATTATTAATTATTACTTTGATGCTGCCTCATCCCAGTGCCTAAACGATCAGTCACTAGTATTTATTGAGCACTGACTTTGTACAGGATACTGTACTAAGCACTTGAGCACTGTACTAATTCTCTGGACACCAAGCTAAGCAATTAATAGTGTACTAAGCACTTGTCACTGTAACCAGAGAAAACCCAGGCTTCCACCCTGACCAGGATTTTCAGGTAGAAATGCTTCCCCTTGCCAAGTGACCAGGAGGCTGCCTACCAGATTCCCTAGGCAAGAGAAGCCAATTAACTTCTCTGTGCCTCAGCTACCTCATCTGTAAAATGGGGATTAAAACTGTGAGCCCCAAGTGGGACATAGACTATATCCAAGCTATCTATCCCAACACTTAATACAGTGCCTAGCACATAGTAAGCACTTAATAGATGACATTAAGAAAGCAAATGCAGCCACGTGCATTCACCAGGTTTCCACACAATGCCGAGCGTGTCAAGGGCTGCTTTTGGAAAGAAAGGAGGATAGAGAGTTGAAATGCCAACAGCTACATCAAACTGATTAGCTCTTTTCCTCTAATTATATTTAGTTGTCCTTAATATTCGAAGAAAAACATCACTGACAGTGAAATTCACCTATAAGTGTGTGTGGCTGAACAGGCCAATGTGGGATCCACAGTACCGGCCTTGTTGGGCACACATGCTGGTGGTTCCAACTAAGAGAGAGAGGAAATCTGGCGGTGCAGCCCCCATCCCCTGCTATTAGCAGACCTGATAGTCTTTTTTCATGGAAGGGATCTACCAATCCTCTGAGAGCCCTTCTAGGGACAAGTGGACTCTCATTGAAATCCTAGACTGCATGTCTGTCAACAGTTATACATAGTACATACCAAACTATTGGCTAAACTGAGAGGCTTTATGTAGAAATAGCCTTCTGGAGAAATCAAGGAGTGGCAGAAAATTACAAAAACAATAATTCAGTAATCCAGGGATTTCATTTAAAAGAGGCATGCCATGCTTGGGCAGAACTGGGAAAAGAAATAAGGACACATTGCTCAGCAATTTCCGACAGGCGAATCAGCAAGGAGACTAGTTTGGAGTGTCAAAACTCACCTGAATTCCTTCCATTTTTCAGGCCATTAGAACTATTCCATATGACTTCAATTCCCAGACACCAGATTCCATTAAAAGGTTGTTCTCTCCTGAATGCATATTCATGGAATAATGATGATTTCTGGCAATGGGGCATTGTTTACCTTTTGACTGCAATCTCCAGTTACTAGGCAATCTGGGTTCCAAATTACAAGGGAGAGAGTAATAATAATTACATGGTGCTTTGCAGCATCCTGGCATTTTGGGGGAAAAAAATGAACAAATAAGCCCTTAGGGCCTTGGTGAAGAAGGCATTGTTTCCCAGAGTGAATGTTGTAACTGCGTGTCCAGAAGGTAACAAGAATCAGAGGTAACAAATGTACAAGTCCAAATTACAGTTGGCAACCTCTTCGATTCCACCCACTTGTCCCATCCAGCTCCTCGAAAACCCAGCACGGTATGTACATAAACATTATGCATTTATTAATATTAATGTCTGTCTCCCCTTCTAGGCTGTAAACTCATGGTTTGACAACCTGTCTACCAACTCCTACTGTAATCTCCAAAGCACTTAGTACAATGCTATGTACACTGTAAGTGCTCAATAAATCTGATAAACTGATTGACTGAAGAACCAAGGTGCTGAGAGGCAGAACTTCACTTTCAAAAGCCTCAGACAACCAGAATTCACAGACCCTCACCCTTTCTAAATAGGAACTGTAGGTAACCCTCAGATGTCATTTTCTGAACCATTTTGGGGCATTTTGAAGCCATGAGATTACACAAAGGCAATGCAAATCAGTTGATTTCCTTGGGGGCAGAGATAGTTCTCTGTTGTACTCTCTTGAATGCTTAGCAAAATGCTTAGCACGGGACTCTGCACACAATAATCACTCAATAAATACCACTGACTGATTGATCCATTGATTGGATGAGGCAGAGAAAAGAGGAGTTTCAACTGTTTGACCATTCTGGAAGGCTAGGTACTCTGCTCCTGCAGGGCCAGGTCTTTGTCAATTTTGTGTCTGTTTTTCCGATGGGGTTCATAGTGACCGAGGAGCTCTAGTTGTTGAAGTGGAGCTGCCAGGAAATGGGTCCAGGATAACTCTTCCACAAATTAGCAGATCCACCCTCCTGGCTGAAAACCTCATTGCTTCATTTCAGCTGGTCAACTTTATGCTGCCTCTTGTAGTTTCTTAAGACCCTGTTAAAGTTCTAGACCATTCTGACCTCCATTAGGATTTTACTGTTAACTTATCTGAGCATCTGGACCCATTAATTCTCTCTCAGAGAGGATCAAAAGTGGAGGGAAGGCTGGAAAGGTTCTCATTCACCAGAATGGGTTATGACCACTTTTCCCGTTGAAATTAAGAAATGAGATATACATTTTCCAGTGGGAAATACACAATTCATTGTGATGCTATTCTGGTTTGATCAAAATCAGCCTCATCATACTTTAACCAGGAAAGCCCCTGCTTGTAACCCAAGGACACCCTCCAAGTTGCACCCAATGGATCTATCCAAGCTCATCTGATTCCCCTCAACCTCTCTGAAAGGACCAGTTGGGGGCTTTGGCATTTCAGTTCCACTTGAGAAAGCAATCAATGGGCATCCATGACAACGGAGTTGGAATGTCTCCCAGATGCTGATTGAAACCGGAGCATATAAGAAGCCAAGAAACTCTAATTTCTAGCCAGCCTTTTTGTCTAAGATACCCCAAAACCCACATGGTAGATTAGAAAACAGCTTAAAAATGGCCCAACGATGTGTATTTCAACTAGGAAGAATAGAAGGCTACCTTTCCGTTGTTATAGAGCCACAATTCACTTGGGAAAGTAGGTTAGTCAAAGAAAAGGTGCTATTTCCTCTCAGTTGCAGCTGAGCCTACTGGTAAATTCTCAGAGAGCACATTTGTGTGCAACTGGCTGGTCTCTTCCCCAGAAACCAGCGACTTTAGTAGGTGAGGGGAAACCGAGAGGTCAACACTTGTTTACTGCGTGACCTTTGGCAAGTAACAACTTCTCTGGGCCTCAGTTTCCTCACCTGTAAAATGGGATTAAGATTGTGAGCCCCATGTGGGATAGGGACTGTGTCTAACCAGATTATGTTGCATCTACTCCAGTGCTTAGTACATTGCCTGGCACATAGAAAGCACTTAAAAATACCATTAAAAAAAGACTTCAGGATATGTGAAGGTTTTTGAGTAACTGCCAATCTTGTCTAGTCCAAGATTGACACCGAGTCAATGTGTCAATGGGAAATGTGGGAAAAACCACATCTGAACATGGAATAATGAGGCAGTTTTACTTTTGGAAATCTTCTTGGTCCTTTCCAATTCCACTTCTGAGGCTCCAGTGCTTCCATTATCCCCATCCTTCCCTGTCTAGACTGTAAGCTCATTGTGGACAGGAAATGTGTCTACCATCTCTGTTGTTTCATTCCCTCCCAGGTGCTTAGTACAGTTCTCTGCACACAGTAAGCACTTAATAAATATGATTTATTGATTGATTGGTTCACCCTCTAACACCTTCAAGTACCTGATGCATTGCTCTGAACACAGTAAGTGCTCAATAAATACAATTGTTAATCATTTGATTGATCATATTGAGTTTGAGACATTCAGAAGGAGATGTCCTGGAGGGATTGAGGGTCAGATGAAAGTGGATGCTAAAGATGGATTTGGGAGTCACCTGCAAAAATTAGCATTGCCAATTCCTTGTAGGCAGGGATCCTGTCCACCAATCAGTCAATCAAGCAACGGTATTTATTGGGCATTTATTGTGTGCAGAGCACTATACTAAGCTCTTGGGAGAATACAGTATTGCAGTTGTGTAAGACAAGTTCCCTGACAAGTGTTGTATTGTGCTTTTCCAGGTGCTTAGTAGAGTGTTCTCCACAGAGTAAGCACTCAATAAATATCATTGATTGATTGATCCCAGTGCTCAAGAGACTACACAGTAATCATTTCTATTGGTGTCCCCCACCTGGTGAGAACTAGTTCATGGCCATGAGAGGCTGACCTCCACAGGAAATAAAGCACTGGGGGCTCTGAGAAGTTTTAATCAAGGCCTGGAGAGTCTGTGAAAGCACAGCCTCAGGGAGAATTCACGCAATAGGGTGTGTGATCCACAAAACAAAGACAACGATCTCCCCCTTCATATACAATGGACCACCATGCTCCCCAGCTTCAAACACTTATTAAACTCACATTTTCTCCAAGAGGAATTACCTAAGCCCTCATCTCCCCTATTCCCACTCCCTTCTACATTGCCTATGCACTTGTATCTGTGCCTTCTAAGCACTTGATATTCAACTCACCCTCAGCCCCAAAGCACTTACATACCTACCTGTAATTGATTTTAAGGCCTGTCTCTCTTTCTAGACTGTAAGCTCCTTATAGTCAGGGAATGTGTCTACCAACACTGTCATACTGTATTCTTCCAATCAATCAGTGTCATATTTATTGAGTGCTTACTGTGTGCAAAAGACTGTACTAAAAACTTGGGAAGGTACAAAATAATAGAGGTGGTAGACACTTTCCCTGTCCATAAATGCTTAATACAGTGCTATGCACACAGTGTGTTTTCAATAAATACCACTGATTGATTGATTGATTGTATCTACAAAGATAAACTCTTTTCATGGGAATCTTCCCCAGTAATGTAGACACCAGCATTAAGTCTGCAGACTGTGAGCTTATAGTGGGCAGGGAGTGTGCCTTATTGCTATAGTATATTTTTCCACACATTTAGTCTGTACTTTGCACATAGTAAGTGCTCAATAAATACAACTGAATGAATGAATGCATGATATCATCAGTGATAACTCTGGGTCTGGAGACAGATGTTTAAAGCTGGGCAACTGAAACTGTGGACCTGTTCCCTCTCCTCCTGAAACTGTGAGTCCCTGTGGGCCAGGACTGTGTCTTTCCATAGTGGATAGATCACTGGCCTGGGGATCAGAAGGTCATGGTTTCTAATTCCTGCTCCTCCACTTGTCTGCTGTGTGGCCTTGGGCTTATCACTTCACTTCTCTGTGCCTCAGTTACCTCATCTATAAAATGGGGATTAAGACTGTGAGCCTCATGTGGGACAGGGACTGCGTCCAATCTGAATTCCTTGTATCCAACTCAGTGTTTAGTACAGTGCCTGGCACATAGGAAGTGCTTAACAAATACCACTATTATTATTATTAATTTGCATCTACTCCAGTACTTTGAATACTACATGACATGCACGAAGCACTTAACTCATAACACAATTATTAATTATAAAGTGCAACTTCACTCCCCTCCCCATTGTCTGAATCCCACTCTCATCTCTCCCTATGCCCCTACCCACATTTTGGGGGTTTGGGAGCCAAGGGGATTTTTAGCCCTGTTGCCTCACTATTCACCATGTCTGAGGGGGAGCATCAGTTGCAGGCTCCTAGAGAGAACTGAGAAAATTTTAGATCATGAAACCCCATTTGAAATTGGGAAAATGCTAACCTTCTTCAGATTCCCTTTCTCTCTCATCATTAAAATAGAGAAATCACTCTGGAAGTCAGTAGCCCATGGAAGGGAATTACAGGAGGTGCCTTTAATTCTGAGTCTAAACGAACTCTTTCTCTCAGAGGTATGTGTAGACTGAGTTTAGGAACTGACAACCCAACCCCAGATGAGCCCAAGTTCCACAATAAGATTAATTTGGAGTCCAAATAATGGCACACCCAGTGTCAATAAAGATGATCCATCGTTGCCTGGCTGACTTTCATCCATTAGAATTAGGGTGGCCAGTTCAATCAATCAATCATATTTATCGAGCACTTATGTTCTACAAAAATGTTCAGAACATGTCATCCACTCTTCAAAAAACTCCAGTGGCTACGCATCCACCTCCGCATCAAACAAAAGCTCCTCACAATTGGCTTTAAAGCACTCAATCACCTTACCCTCTCATACCTCACCTCGCTACTCTCCTACTACAACCCAGACTGCACACTTTGCTCCTCTAATGCTACGTTTCTCACTGTACCTCGATCTTGCCTATCTCACCATCGACCCCTCATACATGTCCTCTTCTGGCCTGGAACACTCTCCATTCTCAAATCTGACAAACTACTCTCTCTACCTTCAAAGCCTTATTGAAGGCACATCTCCTCCAAGAGGCCTTTCCTGATTAAGCCCCCCTTTCCTCTTCTCCCACTCCTTTCTGTGTCTCCCTGACTTGCTCCCTTTGTTCTTCTGTCCTCCCAGCCCCACAGCACTTATGTACATGTCTGTAATTTATTCATTTATATTAATGTCTGTCTCCCCCCTCTAGACTGTAAGCTAGTTATGGGCAGGACATATGTCTGTTTATTGTTATATTGTACTCTCCCAAACACTTAATTCAGTGCTCTGCACACAGTAAGCACTCAAATACGATTGAATGAATGGATACTGTGTGCAGATCACTGTACTAAGCGGTCAGGAGTGTAGAGTATAACAGAGTTGGTAGACACTTTTCCTGCACTCAACAAGCTTACAGTCTATATGGGGAGACAGACATTAATATGAACAAATAAATTATGGATATGGACATAAGTGGTGGGAAAATTCAAGTGTAAGCAGGGTGCCGTTTGCCCACAACCGCCTTCTTCCCCTTTAGCCCCCTGGACTTTGCGTGGGGAGAGGTGAGTTGGAATGCGGGGTCAACACCCCCGACTCAGACTTCTTTGCTTATTGTACTTAGAGAAGTACCATGGCTCAGTAGAAGGAGCACAGGCTTGGGAGTCAGAGGTCATGGGTTCTAATTCCGGTTCTGCCACTTATCGGCTGTGTGACTCTGGGCAAGTTACTTAATTTCTCTGTGCCTCAGTTACCTCATCTGTAAAATGGGGATTAAGATTGTGAGCCCCACATGGGACAACCTGATCACCTTGTATCCCCCCAGCACTTAGAACAGTGCTTTGCACATAGTAAGTGCGCTTAACAAATGCCATCATTATTATTATCGTTATTATTACTTGGTAAGTGCTTATTAGATGCCAGGCACTGGGCCAGCTGCTGGAGTAGTTATGAGCTAATCAAGTATGTCTGTCTTCCCCCTTCTAGACTGCGAACCCGTTGTAAGCAGGGATTGTCTCTGTTGCCGACTTGTACTTCCCAAGCGCTTAGTACAATGCTCTGCCCACAGTAAGCGCTCAATAAATACAACTGAATGAATGAATGCTCTGCAAACAGTAAGTGCTCAATAATTGCAATTGAATGAATGAATGACAGTGCAAGGGCAACACAGAAGGGAGTGGTAGAAGAGGAAATGAGGGCTCAGAGAAGGACTCCTGGAGAAGATGTGCTCTTAATGAGGCTTTGAAGTTGAGGAGAGCAATTGTCTGTCAGATACAAAGAGGGAAGGCAGAGGCAGATGTGGGCAAGAGGTTGGCGGCAAGATAGACAAAATCGAGGTACAGTAAATAGGTTGGCTTTAAAGGAATGAAGTGTGTGGGACTTCGTTGTAGTACGAGAGCAGTGAGGTTAGGTAGGAAGGAGCAAGGTAATTGAGTTGTATGGTTTTATATCAGCCCATCCAGTATTTAGCTGGTCCATTCCTGGTCTGGAACTGAAGCAGTATGGTTTAATGTATAGAGCGTGGGCCTGGGACTCAGAAGGGCCTATGTTCTAATCTCAGCTCTACCACATGTCTGCTGCGTGACTTAGGGGAAGTCACTTAACTTCTGTGGGTCTTAGATACCTCGTCTGTAAAACGGGAATTAAGAGTGTGAGCCCCAAGTGGGACAGGGACTGTGTCCACCTGGCTGATCTATCCCAGCACTTAGAACAGTGCTTGGCACATAGTAAGCACTTGAAAAGTACCATAATGATTATTATTAGTGAGAGGTCTGGTAATTTTATTTTCAAGCCTCCCTAGGCCACAGCTCCAGTAGCCTAGTACCACAGTCTGGAAGCAGCAGCTGAAGTTCACTCGGACCCTGGAAGGGAGAGGACAATGGCTCTGGAGCAAACATATGAGGGATTTCACCTGTCACCCTAACCCTAATTTTTTTTTCAATATGTGTTTCCGGAGAAACACTCTAGGCTTGGGCAAACACAGCCTCTTTTAGACCCAGCGGCCTTACATACAAAGCAGTAATTTATTTTAATGTCTGTCTCCCCCTCTAGACTGTAAGCTCATCATTGGCTGGGAATGTGTCTACCACCTCTGTTATATTGTAATAGTAATAGTAATAATAATAATAATAATAATAATAATAATAATAATAATAGCATTTGTTAAGCTCTTACTATATTCAAAGCACTGTTCTAAGCACTGACTCTCCAAAGTG
Source organism: Tachyglossus aculeatus (assembly GCF_015852505.1). NCBI lineage: Eukaryota > Metazoa > Chordata > Mammalia > Monotremata > Tachyglossidae > Tachyglossus > Tachyglossus aculeatus. The sequence continues at coordinate 98,565,201 of NC_052066.1, read as the reverse complement.
CTAGTGCAATCTGCACACCATAAGTGCTCAATAAATACAATTGATTGATCAATTGATTTCTTAAAATGGCGTGTGTGATGTCATCCCTGAGAAGCAGCAGGCCCTACTGGAGCACGGGCCAGAGAGTCAGAGGAACTGGGTTCCAATTCCGCCTCCTCCATGTGTGATTTTGAGCAAGTCAGTTTGCTTCTCTGTGTCTCATTTCCCTCATCTACAAAATGGGGATTCAATACCCGTTCTCCCTCCTGGCTTAGATTATGAGCCCCATGTGAGTCCTGGTCATCCTGTACATAATTCAGCATTTAGAACAGTTCTCAGAACAAAGTAAGCACTTAAATACCACAGGGTAGGATTATTAGTATTAATGTTATTATTATTATTATTATTTATTCTGTGGGCTCAGGATAATGCATGGAACATCATGTGCTTCTTGAATGTCATGAGTGTCTTCCCTGGCTACCGAGCCAAAGTCCACATGTCCAGTCTTTTCCCTGAGGGACCTTCTTAGGTTGGGGTCGCAAGCTCCAGGCTGCTGAGCACTTTCTGGGCCCCTCAGAACATGCCAAGACCCCCCTTTGTCGCTGGGGCCCCCTCAGACTAGCAAGGGCAACTGGAGCCACAAAGTATGATCCTTGGGGGTGGCCTAGGGTGGTGCCCAACTTGCCCTGGACTGGTTTGAGCAAGGAGGCCAGTGAACTGGCTAGTTGAACTTTCTCCGAGGGACCCTCCCCTCAACTCAGCAAGCATCCACCCTTGTGAGCACCTGGCTCCTTCATCCCAGGGGAACCAACAAGTTTAGCTCAGCTCAGGTAGACCAGTCAGTCAATCGTATTTACTGAGCACTTACTGTGTGCAGAGCACTGTACTAACTGCTTGGGAGAGTACAGTAGAACAATATGACAGAAATATTCCCTGCCCACAATGAACCTACAGTCTAGAGCGGGAGACAGACATTAATAGAAGTAAATAAATTAGAAATACGTACATAAGTGCTGTGGGGCTGGAAGGAGAGCTGGATTTCATTCAATCATATTTATTGAGTGCTAACTGTGTGCACAGCACTGTACTTAGCGCATGGAAAGTACAATTCCGCAACAGATAGAGACAATCCCTACCCAACAACGAGCTCACAGTCTAGAAGGGGGAGACAGAAAACAAAAAAATAACATCAATAACATCAAAATAGATAAATAGAATTATAGATATATATAAATATACATCATTAGTAAAATAAACAGAATAATAAATATGTACAAATATACAAAAAGGAGCAAGTCAGGGCAATGCAGAAGGGAGTGAGAGAAGAGGAAAGAAGGGTTTAATCAGGACAGGCCTCTTGAAGGAGTGATCCTTCAATAAGACTTTGAAAGAGGGGAGGGTGATTGTCGGGTATGAGGAGGGAGGGCATTCCAGGACTGGGCAGGACATGGGCAAGTGGTCAGCAGCAAGATAGATGAGATTGAGCTCCGGTGAGGTTAGCATTAGAGGAGCGAAGTGTGAGGGCTGGGTTGCACCCCTGTCCTTCTTCAGGAGCACAGCTGGCTCTTTTTCATGCCAGGAGCTGAGAATCACGTGGGGCGAGTTTTCGCTCAGCACCAGCCTAGGTATGGGAAGTCTTTAAGTACAGGGAAACAACTTGCCTGTTCCCAAGCTACTTACTGAAGATTCTTTCATTATCAACCTGATCTTTAACGACAAAGGCAGACAACTCTGGAGCCTCCTTTGCTTGAGCTAATTACTAGCCATTCTCGCCTGCTCGATTTCTGCTGGGAAGAGTGTAATAATCACAGCCCAGTGCTTTGCTCTTTCTCTGGCAGAGACTGCTATGCTGACTGCTAATTGGCCCTGCCCAATCTGGTGGGGGATGAGATTTTGTCTGATTAGTTAGCTGAGTCTCAGGGAGTCCAATCAGCCTTTACTATTGTGCAGAAAAGAGCCAGAAAGGCCCAGCTTCACAGGCCTGTGGAAAGGGTTGGGGGCTGGAATTCTTCTACTTCCTTCCCCAGCCTGATGTGGAGGCCTGAATCTCTTGCACATGAATGGTTCTTCATTCTATTACCCCCTCCCTTCCTTCTCCCTTTCCTTCCTCCCTTTCTCTCTTCTTCCTCTCCCTCCTTACATTCCTCCTTTCCTTTCCTCCCTTCCACCCTCCCTGCCTTCTTTTTTTTAAAAAAAATGGTATTTGTTAAGCACTTACTATGTGCCAGGTGCTATACTAAGCACCTAGGTAGATCCAAGCAGCATGGTGTAGTGGAGAGGAGCACTGCCCTGGGAGTCAGAAGGTCATGGGTTCTAATCCTGACTCTGCCTCTTGTCTGCTGTGTGACCTTGGGCAAGTCACTTCACTACTTTGTGCCTCAGTTACCTTATCTGTAAAATGGGGGCTGAGACTTTGAACCCCATGTGGGACAGGGATTGGGTCCAACCCGATTTGCTTGTATTCACCCCAGCACTTAGTACAGTGCCTGGCACATAGTAAGCACTTAATACCATAATAATGATAATAATAATTATAATCCAAGATGATCGAATTGGACACAGTCCCTGTCCCACATACAGCTCACAGTCTTAATTCCCATTTTACAGATGAGGCAACTGAGATGCAGAGAAGTTAAGTGACTTGCCCCAAGTTGCACAGTAGACATGTGGCATGGCCAGAAACAGAGCTGGGGTCCTCTGATTCCCAATCCCAAGGTTTTTCCATTAGGCCATACTGCTTCTCCCTCTCCACCTCCCTCCATCCTTTCTTCTCTCCTTTTCTTCCTCACTTCCTTTATCCCTTCCCTCCTTCCTTTCCTCCCTTTCTCCCTCCCCCACCCTTCCTTTCATCCTGCCTTCCTCCCTCCCTCATTCATTCATTCACGTATAATAATAACAATGATGACATTTATTAAGCGTTTACTATGTGCAAAGCACTATTCTAAGTGCTGAGGAGGTTACAAGGTGATCAGGTTGTCCCATGTGGGGCTCGCAGTCTTAATCCCCATTTTACATATGAGGGAACTGAGGCACAGAGAAGCTAAGTGACTTGCCCAAAGTCACACAGCTGACAAGTGGCGGAGGCAGAATTTGAACCCATGACCTCTGACTCCAAAGCTCGTGCTCTTTCCACTGAGCCACGCTGATATAATGAGAACCTACAGAGTGCAGACCACTCTACTGAGTGTTATGGTATCTACTGGGCACAGTTTAAGCTCCTTGGGAGCAATGTGTCACTTCCTTGTTTGTGATATTTTCCAAGTGCTTAGTGCAGTACCTCACACTCAGTTGGTGTTCAATACATGCAATTACTACTACAGAGCCATGTTCCAAGCTCTTTCTCTTATCTCTCCGGTCGTTCTTTCTCAGTCTCTTTTGCAGGCTCCTCCTCCCCCTCCCATCCTCTTACTGTGGGGGTTCCCCAAGGTTCAGTGCTTGGTCCCCTTCTGTTCTCAATCTACACTCACTCCCTTGGTGACCTCATTCGCTCCCACGGCTTCAACTATCATCTCTACGCTGATGACACCCAGATCTACATCTCTGCCCCTGCTCTCTCCCCCTCCCTCCAGGCTCGCATCTCCTCCTGCCTTCAGGACATCTCCATCTGGATGTCCGCCCGCCACCTAAAGCTCAACATGTTGAAGACTGAGCTCCTTGTCTTCCCTCCCAAACCTTGTCCTCTCCCTAACTTTCCCATCTCTGTTGACGGCACTACCATCCTTCCCGTCTCACAAGCCCGCAACCTCGGTGTCATCCTCGACTCCGCTCTCTCATTCACCCCTCACATCCAAGCCGTCACCAAAACCTGCCGGTCTCAGCTCCGCAACATTGCCAAGATCCACCCTTTCCTCTCCATCCAAACTGCTACCCTGCTCATTCAAGCTCTCATCCTATCCCGTCTGGACTACTGCACTAGCCTTCTCTCTGATCTCCCATCCTCGTGTCTCTCTCCACTTCAATCCATACTTCATGCTGCTGCCCGGATTATCTTTGTCCAGAAACGCTCTGGACATATTACTCCCCTCCTCAAAAACCTCCAATGGCTACCGATCAATCTGCGCATCAAGCAGAAACTCCTCACCCTGGGCTTCAAGGCTCTCCATCACCTCGCCCCCTCCTACCTCACCTCCCTTCTCTCCTTCTACTGCCCAGCCCGCACCCTCCGCTCCTCCACCACTAATCTCCTCACTGTACCTCGCTCTCGCCTGTCCCGCCATCGACCCCCGGCCCACGTCATCCCCCGGGCCTGGAATGCCCTCCGTCTGCCCATCCGCCAAGCTAGCTCTCTTCCTCCCTTCAAGGCCCTGCTGAGAGCTCACCTCCTCCAGGAGGCCTTCCCAGACTGAGCCCCTTCTTTCCTCTCCCCTCGTCCCCCTCTCCATCCCCCCGTCTTACCTCCTTCCCTTCCCCACAGCACCTGTATATATGTATATATGGTTGTACATATTTATTACTCTATTTATTTATTTATTTATTTATTTTACTTGTACATTTCTATCCTATTTATTTTATTTTGTTGGTATGTTTGGTTCTGTTCTCTGTCTCCCCCTTTTAGACTGTGAGCCCACTGTTGGGTAGGGACTGTCTCTATGTGATGCCAATTTGTACTTCCCAAGCGCTTAGTACAGTGCTCTGCACATAGTAAGCGCTCAATAAATACGATTGATTGATTGATTGATTGATATGGAAGATAGCATGAAGGACTGGGAAAAGGTTCAAGAATGATACTTCAGACCCAGCTCCTGACCCCCAGGAAGTTCCCATTTTAAGAATAAGGTAGAGGGAGATGGATACATCAGTAAAGATTGAAGTGATAAATACAGCAAAACAACATAGGAAATCAAGGAGAATTTTTTAAGGTATCTGTTATCACTATAAAGGTATCACTTACTAGGGGCAAGCACTATATTAAGTGTTGGCGCCTATATTCATTCATTCATTCATTCAATCGTATTTATTGAGCACTTACTGTGTGCATAGCACTGTACTAAGTGCTTGGGAAGTGCAAGTTGGCAACATATAGAGACGGTCCTTACCCAACAGCGGGCTCACAGTCTAGAAAGGGGAGACAGACAACAAAACAAAACATATTAACAAAATAAAATAAATAGAATAGTAAATATGTACAAGTAAAATAGAGTAATAAATATGTACAAATATATATACAGGTGCTGTGGGGAGGGGAAGGAGGTAAGGCAGGGGGGATGAGGAGGGGGTGGAGGGGGAGAGAAAGGAGGGGGCTCAGTCTGGGAAGGCCTCCTGGAGAAGGTGAGCTCTCAGTAGGGCTTTGAAGAGCGGAAGAGAGCTAGCTTGGCGGATGTTCAGAGGGAGGGCATTCCATGCCAGGGGGAGGACATGGGCCAGGGGTCGACGGCAGGACAGGCAAGAACAAGGCACAGTGAGAAGGTTAGTGGCAGAGGAGTGAAGAGTGCGGGCTGGGCTGTAGAAGGAAAGAAGGAAGGTGAGGTAGGAGGGGGTGAGGTGATGGAGAGTCTTGAAGCCAAGAGTGAAGAGTTTTTGCCTGATGTGTAGGTTGATTGGTAGCCACTGGAGATTTTTTGAGGGGAGTAACATGCCCAGAGCATTTCTGCACAAAGATGATCCGAGCAGCAGCGTGAAGTATAGATTGAAGAGAGGAGAGACAGGAGGATGGGAGATCAGAGAGGAGGTTGATGCAGTAATCCCATCAGGATAGGATGAGAGATTGAAACAGCATGGTAGCGGTTTGGATGGAGAGGAAAAGGCAGATCTTGGTGATGTTGCGGAGGTGAGACCGGCAGGTTTTGGTGACGGATTGGATGTGAAGGGTGAACGAGAGAGCGGAGTCAAGGATGACACCGAGGTTGCGGGCTTGTGAGATGGGAAGGATGGTAGTGCCGTCAACAGTGATGGGAAAGTCAGGGAGAGGGCAGGGTTTGGGAGGGAAGATAAGTAGTTCAGTCTTGGACATATTGAGCTTTAGATGGCGAGCAGACATCCAGATGGAGATGTCTTGAAGGCAGGAGGAGACATGAGCCTGAAGGGAGGGAGAGAGAGCAGGGGCAGAGATGTAGATTTCTCTATTTTCCTAGCTCCACCCTCTTTAAATCTCTCTCCCTTCCCCTTATTCCCTCACAATGTCACAGATTTTAAAATTGTTTCCTCATGCACCCCTCCCTATCCTCAATAGCCATGCAGGAGAGGCAGCGAGGCCTAGTGGAAAGTGCTCGGGCCTGGGAATCAGAGGACCTAGGTTCTAATTCTGGCTCTGTCACCTGTCTGCTGTGTGACCTTGGGCAAGTCATGTAGCTTCTTTTTGCCTCAGTTCTCTAATTTGTCAAATGGGGATTAAGACTGTTTTCCTATTTGTGGAACATGGACTGTGTCTAACCTGATTAGCTTGTATCTAATACGTTGTAGGTTGTACCCCCTTCTCCTCAACACGCTATCCAATCTTGGCTTCACAGACTCTGATGATGATGATGATGGCATTTATTAAGCGCTTACTATGTGCAAAGCACTGTTCTAAGCGCTGTGGGGATACAAAGTGATGAGGTTGTCCCATGTGGGGCTCACAGTCTTCATCCCAATATTACAGATGAAGGAACTGAGGCCCAGAGAAGTGAAGTGACTTGCCCAAAGTCACACAGCTGACAAGTGGCAGAGCCGGGATTTGAACCCATGACCTCTGACTCCAAAGCCTGTGCTCTTTCCCACTGAGCCACGCTGCTTCTCTCTCTGTCCTCTCTTGGCTCGCCTCTTATCTCTCCGGCCATTCATTCTCAGTCTCTTTTGCGAGTTCCTCCTCCCCCTCCCATCCTCTTACTGTGGGGGTTCCCCAAGGTTCAGTTCTTGGTCCCCTTCTGTTCTCTATCTACACTCACTCCCTTGGTGACCTCATTCGCTCCCACGGCTTCAGCTATCATCTCTACGCTGATGACACCCAAATCTACATCTCTGCCCCTGCTCTCTCTCCCTCCCTTCAGGCTCGCATCTCCTCCTGCCTTCAGAACATCTCCATCTGGATATCTGCCCGCCATCTAAAACTCAACATGTCCAAGACTGAACTCCTTATCTTCCCTCCCAAACCCTGCCCTCTCCCTGACTTTCCCATCACTGTTGACGGCACTACCATCCTTCCCGTCTCACAAGCCCACAACCTTGGTGTCACCCTCGACTCTGCTCTCTCGTTCACCCCTCACATCCAATCTTTCACGAAAAACTGCCGGTCTCACCTCCACATCATCACCAAGATCCGCCCTTTCCTCTCCATCCAAATTGCCACCCTGCTGGTTCAATCTCTCATCCTATCCTGACTGGATTACTGTATCAGCCTCCTCTCTGATCTCCTATCCTCCTGTCTCTCCCCACTTCAGTCTATACTTTGCACTGCTGCCCGGATCATCTTTGTGCAGATACGCTCAGGGCATGTTACTCCCCTCCTCAAAAATCACCAGTGGCTACCAATCAACCTATGCATCAGGCAAAAACTCCTCACTCTTGACTTCAACGCTCTCCATCACCTTGCCCCCTCACCTCCCTATTCTCCTTCTACAGCCCAGCCCGCACCCTCTGCTCCTCTGCCATTAACCTCCTCACTGTGCCTCGTTCTCGCCTGTCCCGCCGTCGACCCCCGGCCCACATCCTCCCCCTGGCCTGGAATGCCCTCCCTCCACATATCCGCCAAGCTAGCTCTCTTCCTCCCTTCAAAGTCCTACTGAGAGCTCACCTCCTCCAGGAGGCCTTCCCAGACTGAGCCTCCTCCTTCTTCTCCCCCTCCTCATCCCCCCTGCCCCACCTCCTTTCCCTCCCCACTGCATGTGTATATATGTTTGTACAGATTTATTACTCTATTTTACTTGTACATATTTACTATTCTATTTATTTTATTTTGTTAATATGTTTTGTTTTGTTGCCTGTCTCCCCCTTCTAGACTGTAAGCCTGCTGTTGGGTAAGGACCGTCTCTACATGTTGCCAACTTGTACTTCCCAAGTGCTTAGTACAGTGCTCTGCACACAGTAAGCGCTCAATAAATACGATTGATTGAATCTACCCCAGTAGTTAGAACAATGCCTGTGACATAGTAAGCACTTAGCAACGTGACGTAGTTGATAGAGCACAGGCTTGGGAGTCAGAAGGTCATGGGTTCTAATCCAGGCTCCGCCACTTGTCTGCTGTGTGACCTTGGGTGAGTCACTTCACTTTTCTGGGCCTCAGTTCCCTCATCTGTAAAATGGGGATTAAGACTGTGAGCCCCACGTGGAATAGGGACTGTCTCCAACCTGATCTGCTTGTATCCACCGCAGTGCTTAGTACACTGCCTGGGACATAGTAAGTGCTTAAAAAATACTATCATTATTATTATTATTATCAACAACAGTAATAATAATAAACCCCACAAATATTATTATTACTATTATTATTATTAATGCTAATTGACTTGGGCTATGATGCATGTTCCCAGGGGATCCATTCCAGTGCCCCTGCCATGTAGCAGCAGCCAAGTTGACCCCCCTCCCAAGATGAGCCCCAGGCTCGCTTCTAAGTCACCTCCTTCCAGTTCAAGGATGATGATCCATAAGGTTGAGACACCTAGTTATATAGAGCAAAATGGATGGCTTGAGATTTCCTCCAGGATGCCAGGGAATGAAACTCCATGCACAGTTTCAATCCCTGCAGAGCCCAGAGCACTATTTTTTTTAATGGTATTTGTTAAGCACTATGCTCCAGGCACTATTTTAAGCACCAGTTTAGGTATAAGGTAATCAGGTTGGACAAAGTCCCTCACAGTCTTCATCCCCAATTTACAGATGATGTAACTGAGGTCACACAGCAGACAAATAATAATAATGATGGCATTTGTTAAGAACTTACTATGTGCAAAGCACTGCTCTAAGCACTTGGGGGATACAAGATGATCACGTTGTCCCACGTGGGGCTCACGGTCTTAATCCCCATTTTACAGATGAGGTTCAGAGAAGTTAAGTGACTTGCCCAAGGTCACACAGCAGACATGTGGGGGAGCCGGGATTAGAACCCATGACCTCCGACTCCCAAACCCGTGCTCTTTCCACTGAGCCATGCTGCTTCTCCCCAAATAGCTTCTCGCCAAATCCCCAAACAGAAAGAGGCAGCATGACATAGTGGATAGATCACAGGTTTGGTAGTCAGAAGGTCATAGGTTCTAATCCCATATCCACCATTTGTCTGCTCTGTAACCTTGGGCAAGTCACTTCACTTCTGTGTGCCTCAGTTTCCTCATTCGTACATTGGGGATCAAGACTGTGAGCCTCGCGTGGGACAGGGACTGTGTCCAAACTGATTCACTTGTATCCAACCCAGCACTTAGTACAGTGCCTGGCACATGGTAAGCACTTAAATATTATTATTATTGTTATTATTAATCCAACAGCCAAAATCAACAGTGTTTTCTGAGGAGCAACTGTGTGCAGAAACATGCGGGAAAGTCTGATCACATAGGAGACATGGACCATGTTCTCAGAGAAAGAGTAGCAAGTACTCAATAAATACAATTGAATGAATGAAAGAGTAAGGTGAGGAATGCAAGCATTGCCTTAGGCCACACTGATACAAGGGCGGGATCATGCTGCCAATGACATTCTCTCTGAACATGATAATGATAAAATAATGACATTTGTTAAGCACATATTATGTGCAGAGCATGGAACTAAGTGCTGCGTAGATAAAGATGATCAGGTTACACTATTTTATTTATATTAATGTCTGTCATCTCTAGACTGTAAACTCATTGTGGACAGGGAATTCATTCATTCGTTCAATCGTATTTATTGAGCGCTTACTGTGTGCAACACATAGAGACAGTCCCTACCCAACAATGGGCTCACAGTCTAGAAGGGGGTGTGTTATATTGCTATATTGTACACTCCCAAGCACTTAATACAGTGAAGCAGCATGGTTTAGTGGAGAGAGCACAGGCTTGGGAGTCAAACGACATGGGTTCTAATCCCGGCTTCACCACTTCTCTGCTGTGTGTCCTTGGGCAAGCCATTTAACTGCTCTGTGCCTCAGTTATCTCACCTGTAAAATGGGGATTAAGACTGTGAGCCCCACGTGGGACAACCTGATTACCTTGCATCTACCCCAGTGCTTCAACAGTGCTTGGCACATAGCAAGTGCTTAACAAATACCATAATCATCACCACCATCATCATATGTATATATTTATAATTCTATTTATTTTATTAATGATCTATAATTTGATTTATTTATATTGATGCCGGTTTACTTGTTTTGATATCCGTCTCCCCCCTTTTTGACTGTGAGCCCGTTGTGGGCAGGGATTGTCTCTATTGCTGAACTGTACTTTCCAAATGCTTAGTACAGTGCTCTGCACACAGTAAGCTCTCAATAAATACGATTGAATGAATGAATGAATAGTAAGCACTCAATAAGTATGACTGACTGACTAAGAGTTTTAGGAATCATCAGCATAAGCACACAGATTTCTGCATTGAGGCTGCAAGATTGGGACAGGATTTCCGAAGTTGAGATGCCTTGTAATGAAAAATCTTTTCCACAGAGCGATGAGTCCACATACGAAGACCATGCCAGATGAAATGGAGGGGAAAGCTAAGCAGCCTCACATTGCATAATCTCAAGAATGAGGAGGGATAGAGTACAGTCAGGACATGGATCTAGGTACATTGGGTTCGGGCGGTTCATTTTGAGTAAGGAGTAGTTATCTTTGGGACTCAAGCAGAACAGTGAAGTGGAGATAATTAGTGCTGGACTGAATGGGATCCAGAAGAGCATTAGGGGAGAGAAACTTTAGGCAACAGAGACAGAAGGTTGGCAAGTGGGAAAAGGAGGGGAGAGCAACAGGTGGAAGATGACGCTTCAGATCGGTTACCTCCAGTAAAATCGGCTTAACGTTTCTGGCCTTCGTTTCCCAGGAAACGATGGTTAACTCATCTCCTTTTTCAGTGGCTTGTGAATGGAGATGCCAACTTGCACAAAACAGGGAAATAATGGGTCTTTCTGTACAGCCCTAGCAATGCGTGCCTCCCACTTAACATACTCGGGAACTTCAATTAACCCTCTTAGGAAAGGTTTGGATTCGCCCCATGTTCCCCAGATGACTGCAACATTCTTTCTCTGGCAGCTTCAGGAGTTACAAAGGACAGACTACCTCTCTTTCTTTTTTAATGGTATTTGCTAAGTGTTTATTAAGTGCCAGGGACTGTACTAAGTGCTGGGATAGATACATTCTTATCGGGTTGGATGCAGTCTCTGTCCTAATGGGGTTCACAATCTTGATTCCCATTTTACAGATGAGGTAACTGAGGAACAGAGAAGTGAAATATCTTGCCCAGAGTCACAGAACAAACAAGTGGAGGAGCTGGAATTAGAACCCAGGTCCTCTGACTCCCACTAGGCTATGCTGCTTCTCACTTTCTGTTCCCTAGCTAGGCAGGGACTTCTTCCCTAACCTCTTCTTTTTGGGGATGTTTGAGGAGTGCTGCAGCTGAAAAGAAAAACCTGAGGCGTTTTGCGATTTCAACAATTTTAGTTACATTTAATTTTCCATTTTCTTTTTTTAACACAGAATCAGTTTGGCCTAATGGAAAGAGCCCATGCCTGGGAGTCAGAGGACACAGATTCTACTTCTGGTTCTGCCACTTGACTGCTGTGTGACCTTGGGTAAGTCACTTAACCTATCTGTGCCTCAGTTATGTCATCTGTAACTGGGGATTAACAATAATAATAATGATGATGATGGTATTTGTTAAGTGCTTACTAAGTACCAAGCACTGTTCTAAGTGCTGGGGGAGATACAAAGTTATCAGGTTGTCCCAGGTGAGGCTCACAGTCTTAGTCCCCATTTTAGAGATGAGATAACTGAGGCACAGAGAAGTTAAGTGACTTGCCCAAAATCACGCAGCTGCCAAGTGGCAGAGTGGGATTAGAACCCATGACCTCTGACTCCCAAGCGTGGGCTCTTTCCACTAAGCCAAGTTGCGGTGAGCCCTGTGTGGGACAGGGACTGTGTTCAACCCAATTACCTTTCATCTACCTCAGCACTCAGTACACTGCCTGGCACATAGTAAGTGCTTAACAAATACCATTATTATTATTATCATCATCATAATTATTACAAAGAGTAGGCTATAATCATCATCATTACCATGAATGGTATTTATTGAGCACTTACTGTTGACAAAACACTCTAGTAAGCACTTGGAAGAGTCCTAATCAATCAATCGTATTTATTGAGCACTTACTGTGTGCAGAGCACTGTACTAAGCACTTGGGAAGTACAAGTTGGCAACATATAGAGACAGTCCCTACCCAACAGTGGGCTCACAGTCTAGAAGGGGGAGACAGAGAACAAAACCAAACATACTACCAAAATAAAATAAATAGAATAGATATGTACAAGTAAAATAGAGTAATAAAAATTACAAACATATATACATATATACAGGTGCTGTGGGGAAGGGAAGGAGGTAAGATGGAGGGGATGGAGAGGGGGGCAAAGGGGAGAGTAAGGAAGGGGCTCCCTAAAATCTCATGTTTCTCAATAGAAAAATGATATTGTGAAGCAAAACCTAGAACTTTTGCTGACGCTTTCTAGGGTGTTTGGCCAGTCTCCCCTGCATAGGACCCTCCTCTCAGCATTTTCTGTCAGTGTTGTTGCTGGGGCCAAGTGTTTAGGTTTTGCCCTCATCCCCACCCTACACGGGCATACTCTCCAACCCGTACCTGGGCCATATTAACAAAGAAAGCCAGGTTACTGGACCCAGCTCACATTTGTGATGGCGATTTGAAACCCTGCCCTTAATCTGAGCCTCTTCTTGCTTAAAAGAGAGAAAAAGCAGGGCCTCCACTGGTTTCTTTTAGTTTGGGGGCCAAGATTTTCTCTTATCTGTGACTTGGCTATTAAGGCGGCCCAATTTTTCCCAACAGCAGGCCCCCACTGGTGGCACTGAATCTCTGACCAGTCATCATGACCTACTTGTCAGCTTGTATACATCATCGGTGGGCACATCACCCACCTAAAGCCACCCAGGTGAATGAGTGTATTTTTCTTCCACAGCTGAGTCTTGGATTTCTCCAACCATCCAACCCAGTTAGTTTGTATCTACCCCAGGACTTAGTACATTGCCTGGCATATAGTAAGCCCTTCACAAATACCCTAATTATCGTTCTTATTATGATTACTATTAATAAACATCAATTAGTCAATTGTGGTATTTATTGAGTTCTCTAGACTGTAAGCTCCATTGTGGGCAGGGAATGTGTCTGTTATTCTATTGTACTCTCCCAAGCACTTAATACAGTGCTCTGCACACAGTAAGTGCTTAATAAATGATTGAATAAACTTACTGTGTGTGGAGCACTGAACTAAGCACTTGGAAAAGTATGATACAATGGAGTTAATAGACGCAATCCCTGCCCTCACGAAGTTTACAATCTAGTGGAGGAGACAAACATTCAAATTACAGAGAATAAGAATAAGAATAATAATGTCTCTGGCATGTGGAGAAGACCATCACCTAATGTAGCTTGTTAAAACTCACTCAATGTTAGTTCAAATTCAAAACACGGTTACAACAGAGCTAGCTTGTTTGTGCAGAGTGTGGGCGGGGAGGAGGGGAAAGAGGTGATATGTAATCAAGTGAGAAGATTTCCATGGAATCCAGGGAGCTAATTAAAGTCACCCCTGGTTCATCCATGGCAAGCCATTATTGCAGCTTTACACTCCGTTCGGCATGTTGCAGCATCTTGGAGATACTGAGGACACAACCACTCTTTCTCCTCCCGGCCCCTCCCCAATGTGCAAATCCACCCACCCACCCTCTCCAGCCCCAGCTAGGGATAACCCGTGGGGAAGGGGATAAGGACAGAGAGCAACACACCCAAAGCAACAGCTGTGGCCCCCAGCCCACCTCGGTCTTACCTAATTCAATCAACCAAAAGCATTTTTTTTTTGACCATCTAATGTGTGCAGAACACCGTACTAAGTTCTCAGGAGGGTACAGTAGAGAACTAGTAGGTGCGACCCCTGCCCTCAAGAATAATAATAATAATAATTGTGGTATTTTTTAAGCGCTTAACATGTGCTAGGCATTGTAGTAAGTGCTGGGGTGGATACAAACAGATTGGGTTGAATATAGCCCCTGTCCCACATGGGACTCACAGACTTAATCCCCATTTGACAGATGAGGGAAACGAGGCACAGAGAAGTGAAGTGATTTACCCAAGGCCAAACAGCGGATAAGTGGCAGAGAGCATAAACTCTTTCCCCATGCTTATTCCCAAAACTGGGATGGGACTGGGAGGAGGGGTGCTTTGCACATAGTAAGTGCTTAGTAAATGCTATCATTATTATTACAAGCAGCGTGAGAAGAGTGTGGCTTAGAGGAAAGAGCCCAGGCTTGGAGAATGTGGGTTCTAATCCCAGTTCTGCCTCTTGTCTTCTGTGTGACCTTGGGCAAGCCACTTCACTTCTCTGTGCTTTAGGTACCTCATCTGTAAAATGGGGATCAAGACTGTGAGTCTCATGTGGGACAACCTGATTACCTTATATCTACCCCAGCACTTAGTGCTTTTCACATAGGAAGTGCTTAAGAAATACCATTATTATTATTATTATTACTACAAGCAGAAAGAGAAAGCAGGGAATGGGGAAAGGTGAGGTTACCTTTTGCTCAGAGCTGTCTGCTGCACTTTGGGTTTCAGGGGAGGCATTGTGTGCTGGGCTCGTGGTAGTGACAGTTGGCATCAATAGGATTTGCTTGAAAACTTAAGACTGGATCCTGAGGGGCTGGAAAAAAAACAGTGGGGGTGGGTGGAAGTTCAAGCAGCAGGAGGGGGACTAGACCATTTCTGGGAAAAGAGAAGCATGGACAGGGAGTAGAGAGAAGGGAGTCTGAGGGTGGAGGAGCAGGAAGGAGGAAGAGAAGGGGGAGCAGTGAGAGAATCAATTTACCTGCAATGATTGAACATTAGCATCAGGTTGGGGTTTACTTATGTAGGGTAAATCATTAATGTAGCCCTGGAAAGCAAGATTTGTGGGATAACCATAACCTAAGTTGTGTCTCTACACTTCTCTGCACCCACTAGTCAACCAATACAATAATTGACCTATTCATATTCATTCATTCAAATGTATTTATAATAATAATAATAATAATAATGGTTTTTGTTAAGCACTTACTAAGTGACTGGCACTGTACCAAGCACAGGAGTGGATACAAGCAAATTGGGCTGGACACAGTCCCTGTCCCATGTGGGGCTCACAGTCTCGATCCCCATTTTACAGATAAAGTAACTGAGGCACAGAGAAATTAAGTGACTTGCTCAAGGTTACACAGCAGACAAGTGGCTGAGCTGGGATTAGAACCCATGATCTTCTGAATCCCAAGCCCATGCTCTAACCACTATGCCATTTATTAAGCACTTACTATGTGCAGAGCACTGTACTAAGCACTTGGGAAAGCACAACATATATATATATCCTGCTTCAGAGGGTAACTCACTGTGGGCAGGGAATATGTCCACAAACTTTGTTGTATTGAACTCTGCCAAACAGTTAATACAGAGTTCTGCAAACTGTGAGCACTGGATAAATAACATTGATTGACCCTCCAATAGGCATCAGTTCAATATTCTAGTAGGCACCTAGACCGGTACCCTGCACACAGTAGGTAATCAATAGCTTTCGTTTTTTAGGATCATGATCATGATGAGGTGACAGAAAAATCCGAAAATGTGTTCTTTTCCTGGCCTAGTCTGATTCCTTCATGACTAGAGAAGTTAAACTGTCATTTGGTCAGTTGTAATATTAATTAGTTCTGATGATATGCAGCCCACTCTGCTGAGAGATGAGGAGAATGAATGAAGAAGCAGCATGGTATAGTGGGTAGAATAAGGGCCTGAAAGTCAGAAGGACCTGGGTTCTAACCCCGCCTCACAGTCTTAATCCCCATTTTACAGATGAAGTAACTGAGGCACAGAGAAATGAAGTGGCATGGCCAAGGTCAAACAGCAGACATATGGAGGAGCTGGGATTAGAACCTGGGTGCCCGGATTTTTTCCACTAAGTCACACTGCTCCTGATGTACGTAACAAATCCCATAAAAAAGGAGAGACACAGTCCCAGATCCATATTCAGTGGAAAGACCCCAGACTTTGGAGTCAGAAGTCATGGGTTCAAATCCCAACTCCACCAATTGTCAGCGGTGTGACTTTGGGCAAGTCACTTCACTTCTCTGTGCCTCAGTTACCTCATCTGTCAAATGGGGATGAAGACTGTGAGCCCCACATGGGACAACCTGATCACCTTGTATCCCCCCCCAAGTGCTTAGAACAGTGCTTTGCACATAGTAAGTGCTTAATAAATGCCATTATTATTATTATTATATGAGGCTCAAAGTCCAAGTGGGAGGGAGAACAGGCATTCAATCCCCATTTCATAGATGAGGCAACTGAATCACTGAAAAGTTAAGTGACTTCCCAAGGTCACACAGAAGGCAATTGGCAGAACCCAAGACCTCTGACTCCAAGGCCTGTTGTCTTTCCACTTCTTGGTGTCCTCATCTGTGAAATGGAGATTAAATACATGTAGGAGATTAAATGTGTGTTCCCCTTCCTCCTTAGATTGTGAGTACTGTGTGGGACGTGGATCATGTCTGCTCTGATTAACTTGTATCAACCCCAGAGTTCAGCAGAGCCCTTGACACATAGTAAGCACTTAACAAATGCCACAATTATGATTGCTGTTTTCATGGATCGGAGTCTACCTGAGCTCTTGGAGGCTTCTTCTGCCATCATGTGACCCACCTCCTGCCACCTTGAGGAGATCCGGTCTAGATTCCCCTCTAGATTGTATGCTCCTTGAGGGCAGGAGTCATGTTTACCAATTCTGTTGCATTATATTCTTCCAAGGGCTTAATACAGTGCTTTGCATAAAGTGGTAAGCATTTAGTGCATACCACTGATTGATTCAGAGACAATGCTATATGCCGCAAGGCACTAGATTAAATCTATGTTAGATTCCCCAAGGAAATGAGAGCTTCTGTGAATTACTTCAATGCAATGTGAAGTTACATTTGAAGTAAATGTGTAGTTAATGACATTTTGCTATTTATCTTTGTCAGAGATTGCTTAGGTCGATGAAGATAAGCATTTTAGATTACAAGCTGCGGCTCTTCTCTGGCTTTGTTGAAAACCTCATTAAAAGGTTTTTTTTTTTTTTCATTCCAGGTTGTATCAGACCTAAACTATACAAGGGAACACCAATTAGATCAGACAACTGCAATTCAAAACACTACCAGGAAACCAAAAGACATTTAATGGCTTGTCAATAGCTTGTTATGTAATGTTCCCCACCAAAAATCAAACGTTCTCCAAGAAAAGCATTCTGCCTTTTATTCACTGTGTTCTGCAATCTGAGTTCAAGTGAGCTGTGGACTTGGGAATTAGAAGACGAGAGTTCTAAGCAGTCCTTCTCTCTCTGGCATATCCCCACAGTTCATTCATTCATTCATTCAATCGTATTTATTGAGCGCTTACTGTGTGCAAAGCACTGTATTAAGCGCTTGGGAAGTACAACTTGGCAACATGTAGAGACGGTCCCTACCCAACAAGGGCTCACAGTCTAGAAGGGGGAGACAGACAACAAAACAAGACATGTGAACAGGTGTCAAGTCGTCAGAACAAATAGAGATAAAGCTAGATGCACATCATTAAGAAAATGAATACAATAGTAAATATGTACAAGTAAAATAGAGTAATAAATCTGTACAAACATATATACAGGTGCTGTGGGGAGGGGAAGGAGGTGAGGTTGGAGGATGGGAAGGGGGAGAGGAAAAAGGGGGCTCAGTCTGGGAAGGCCTCTTGGAGGAAGTGAGCTCTCAGTAGGGCTTCGAAGGGAGGAAGAGAGCTAGCTTGGTGGATGTATGGAGGGCGGGCATTCCAGGCCCGGGGGAGGATGTGGGCCGGGGGTCGACAGTGGGACAGGTGAGAATGAGTTACAGTGAAGAGGTTAGCGGCAGAGGAGCTGGGACTGCAGGCTGGGCTGTAGAAGGAGAGAAGGGAGGTGAGGTAGGAGGGGACGAGGTGATGGAGAGCCTTGAAGCCAAGAATGAGGAGTTTTTGCTTGATGCGTAGGTTGACTGTCAGCCACTGGAGATTTTTGAGGAGGGGAGTAGCATGTCCATAACGTTTCTGCATAAAGATGATCCGGGCAGCAGCGTGAAGTATAGACTGAAGTGGGGAGAGACAGGAGGATGGGAGATCAGAGAGAAGGCTGATGCAGTAATCCAGTCGGAATAGGATGAGAGATTGAACCAGCAAGGTAGCGGTTTGGATGGAGAGGAAAGGGCGGATCTTGGCAATGTTGTGGAGGTGAGACTGGCAGGTTTTGGTGAAGGATTGGATGTGTGGGGTGAATAAGAGAGCAGAGTCGAGGATGACACCAAGGTTGTGGGCTTGTGAGACGGGAAGGATGGTAGTGCCATCTACAGTGACAGGATAGTCAGGGAGAGGGCAGGGTTTGGGAGGTAAGATAAGGAGTTCAGTCTTTGACATATTGAGTTTTAGATGGTGGGCAGACATCCAGATGGAGGTGTCCTGAAGGAAGAAGGAGACACGAGCCTGAAGGGAGGGAAAGAGAGCAGGGGCAGAGACGTAGATTTGGGTGTCATCAGTGTAGAGATGATAGTTGAAGCCGTGGGAGTGCATGAGTTCACCAAGGGAGTGAGTGTAGATAGAGAACAGAAGGGGACCAAGAACTGACCCTTGAGGAACCCCTACAGTAAGGGGATGGGAGGGTGGGGGAGGAGCCCACGAAGGAGACTGAGAATGAACGGCCAGAGAGATAAGAGGAGAACCAGGAGAGGACAGTTCAGTGGAGCACAGCTCAACTTCCTCAATGGTTGTCATAGTAGTAATAATAATAATAGCATTTAATGAGTACCCACTGGGTGCAGTGCCCTCTAATAGGTGCTCGGGAAGTAAAAAACAAAGAAAATGACACATTCTCCCCCACACACCCAGAAAGAATTTACAATCTAATGGCAGACACATACATAAAAATAGTTACATTAATTAAAACCATTTCATTTCCAACTGAATACCCTGATTCACTCAAGTGCTGAGGGTGGGTATAATAATAATAATAATAATAATAATGATGATAATAATAATAATAATAATAATAATAATAATGTCATTTTTTGGCACTTACTATGTACCAAGCAATGTTCTAAGCTCTGGGGGAGATACAAGGTAATCAGGTTGCCCCACGTGGGGCTCACAGTCTTAATCCCTAATTTACAGATGAGGTAACTGAGGCACAGAGAAGTTAAGTGATTTTCCCAAAGTCACACAGCAGACAAGTGGCGAAGGCAGGATTAGAACCCAAGACCTCTGACTCCCAAGCCCAGACTCTTTCCAATGAGCCACACTGCTTGGAAAAGAGGGCTAGAAAGGACTAATGGGTTTTTATGACTGGCTTGGTCTAGTTCAATGACTGGCACATAATAAGTGCTTGACATACACCATAATTATTAATGGATAGAGCTCAGACCTGGGAGTTAGAAGGACCTGGGTTCTAATTCTGACTCCACCACTTGTCTGCTTCATGAACTAGGACAAGTCACTTCACTTCTCTGTGCTTCAGTTACCTCATCTGTAAAATCGGGATTGGGACTGTGAGCCCCATGTGGGGTGTGTACTTTGTCTAACCTGATGAGCGTGTATCTACCCTAGCGCTTAGTATGGTGCTTAGCACATAGCACTAAACAAATACCATTTTAACAATGAATTAATCAGGGAAGGCTTGTTGGAAGAGGTGAGCTTTCGGGAGGGCTTTGACTAGAGAGAGGATTGTGGTCTGTTGGATTTGGAGAGGGAGGGCAATCCACTATGGCAGAACAGAGACAGGAGATTTGAGCACAGGGTGTGGTTAGAAAGTTAGCTTTGGAGGACCAAGGAGAATAGACTGAAGAGATCATATATGGAAGATTAGATGAGTTGGTGAAGAGTTTGAAGCTGATTATGAGGATACTTTGCTTGATGTGGAGGGGCACAGAGAGCCAAATAGAGGGTTTTGAGGAGTTGAAGAGATGTGTGCCAAGTGACACTTTCAATAGATGATCTGTGCAGGTAGCATTTTGTGCAAATTGGAGAGGGGTGAGGCTGGAGGTAAGGAGACCAGCATGGAGGTTGATACAATAGTCCAACAGTGAGATGACCAGAACATGTGCTAGAGTGGGGGCTTTCTGATTGGGGAGTAAGGGGTAGATCCAGGAAATATTGTTTAGAAAGAACCGGCTGGATTTGGCAGGAGAGTTAATGTGGGAGTTTAAGACAGAGGGGAGTCAAGGATGAGCCCAAGGTTGCTGGCTTCTGAACCAAGGAGGGTGGTGATACCCACTGAGACAAGAAAGTTAGTAGGAGGAAAAGATTTAAAAGGGAAAATAACTATTTCTGTTTTAGACATTAATTTTGAGGAGTTGGTGGGATGTATAAATGGATAAGCTCATTGTGGGCAGGAAATGTGTCTTTTTATTGTTGTACTGTACTCTCCCAAGCACTTGGTACAGTGCTGTGCACACAGTAAGTGCTCAATAAATACGATTGAATGAATGAATGATGTCCTGGAAGCAAGAGGAAATGCAGGATACTAAGTCAGATGAGAGGTCAGAGCTAGAGATGTAGATTTGGGAGTCATTAATTAGAGGTAGTGGTCAAAATCATGAAAGTGGGTGAGCTCCTCAAGAGAATCGATGTAGGGCGAGAAGAGTACAGGACCCAGAAGAGAGCCTTGAGGAGAACCTACAGTAAGAGCTGAAAGGCAGAAAGAAGAAGAGCCTGCAAACAAAATGGAGAATCAATCAATCAATGGTATTTATTGAATGCTTACTATGTGTAGAGTACTGTACTAAGTGCATGGGAAAGTACAGCACAACAGAATTAGCAGATACTTTCCCTGCCCAAAACAAGAGAAGGAGCAGATAGTTCACCAGCCTGGGTTCCAGCCCCACCAGATACCCAGGTTCCCTTACTCTCAGAGGTCTTTACTATCCATCTCTCCTCTTGGTGTGTGCAAAACATCAGCATTACCATGCAGCATGGCTCAATGGAAAGAGCATGGGCTTGGGAGTGGAGACAACCTTATCAGGTTGGAAACAGTCCATGTCCCTCATGGGGCTCAACAGCCTTAATCTTCATTTTACAGATGAGGTAACCGGGGCACAAAAAAGTACCTCGCATAGTAAGCACTTAACAAATACTATTATTATTATTATTATTATTATTATTATTATTATTATTATTATGTGGAACAATACAAATCCAGGACATGAGGACATTTTTCTTACATCTCTTGGATCAGCCTCCAAAATTCAGAATAGTCCTGGCTAAAATAGGATGTGTGCCTGGCTTTCTAAGGGATGACAGATGTGCAAAGAATTCCTTGCCCATGACATGCTAAAATCGGCAACTGCTCAGGAATTCTGATTCAGTTGCAGGTTATTTTTGCCAGAGAGAACCTTCTCCCTGCGAATTCTATGAAAGAGCTCCCTTCTCTCTGGAACCTCTAGAGCAGCATTGAGAGCTGGCCTCACAATGGCGGGGACTCAACACCAAGTTCAGTCCAGTGACCAAACTCACAGGGTGTTATTTCAGCAGGTGCTCAGATCATCATCATCATCATCATCATCAATTGTATTTATTGAGCGCTTACTATGTGCAGAGCACTGTACTAAGCACTTGGGAAGTACAAATTGGCAACATATAGAGACAGTCCCTACCCAACAGTGGGCTCACAGTCTAAAAGGGGGAGATACACTGTGATTGTTCCCCTCTGGACTGTAAGCATGTTGTGGGCAGGTAATGTGTCTGTTCATTGCTATATTATACTTTTCCAGGCACTTAGTACAGTGCCTTGCACAGAGCAAGTGCTCAGTAAATGTGAATGAATGAATGAATGAAATGGTCCCCACATCTGTACGCGCGCACACAGACACACACACACACACTCCTGCATGCCATATTTGAAAGACTTTTATTTTCCCCGAGAGATTCATCTACCATTCCAGGAAACAGCTAATCAGAAATCCCAAGCACAACATCACACATTCTCAATAGGGTAATTATCCATATATGTTTGAATGGGTTTGGGTTAGAGCAAGAGATGTGGGCAGGGACTTTATGATATAGAGTGTAGCTACAAAAATGTGCATCCTAGAATCCTAGGGAAGGATGGAGAGACTGCCTGAGTTCCCAGGAATTCCTCTTCTACCTGAAATCTAGTCCGGAATTTGCAGCTGTATATCGAATGTCTACCTACCGGAACCGGCCAACTTGAACCGCATTGATGAAAATGAATTATCCAGCATAAAGCAGGAATCCTGAAGGGAAATCACTGCCCTTATCACGATGGTGTTCTGGCCGTAAGGGCTGATTTTTAAAATTCAATTTTCTTGCTCTATGAGGTCTGCCGATCTGCGTGGAGGAAACCATTTGATAGCTTTCCTCTGGACGCATCACTAGACAGTGAGTTCATTGTGAGCAGGAAATGTGTCTACCAAATCTACTATATGGTACTCTTTCAAGCGCTTAGTATGGTGCTCTGCACACAGTAAGTGCTCAGTAAATACTAGTGATTGATTGATGAACTGATGGATTATCCCAAGTTCATTCTTTCCAAAGAGTCACTGGACAAGCCTAAATGAACTTCCTGGATCCTGCAGTCAGTACACTCTTTTCTTCCTCCCAAGTCCAGGGTAGGTGGATATGGCCACCTTAGCCCCTTCTTTCTGGGCAGAGAGTGGCAACAAAGGGGCTTCCAGAAACCAGTGGGCTTCCAATAAAGAGTCCACTATCTTTGGGCATGGTCTCTCAGTCACTCAGTC
This sequence comes from Tachyglossus aculeatus, assembly GCF_015852505.1. Lineage (NCBI taxonomy): Eukaryota > Metazoa > Chordata > Mammalia > Monotremata > Tachyglossidae > Tachyglossus > Tachyglossus aculeatus. The sequence continues at coordinate 98,542,332 of NC_052066.1, read as the reverse complement.
AATCGTATATAGTGAGTTCTCACTGTTTGCAGAGTATTGTTCTAAGCTTTTGGTAGAGAACAATATAACAGACATGGCCCCTGCCCACACTGGTAACTCCTGGGCAGTGGAGATGGTGCCCCAGAGTCTGTTTCAGGACTGGAACCGGGGAAAAAAATAAATGAGGAATGAGCATTGCCACAGTACAGGGACCTGTCTAGATTAATTCTCCACATCTTCCACATCCACTTCCTCCAGAGGGTATATTCTGAATAAATCCCACCTTCTAGGCTCCTGTCCAATCTATACCCACCCTAAAACTTTCTGCTAGTAGCACATAGGCAGAGCCTAATGCTCATAGCACTCAGATATATCTCAGCATGCCTTTGTTTGCACTTATTTTCCTATTCCTATTTATGGTATTTGTTAAGTTCTTACTGTGGGTCAAGCACTATTTTAAGAGCTGGCATAGATACAAGTTCATCAAGATGAATACAGTCCCTGTCCCACATGGGGCTCATAGTACAAGTAGGAGGAAGAACAGGTATTGAGTATGCATTTTGCAGTTGAGGAAACTGAGGCACAGAAAAGCAAAGTGGCTTCCCCCAAGACCTCCTGTCATTTTCCTTCTGTCAATAGTTGCCAAATTGTTCTTTCTCCTTCTCCCATTCATTTATGCCTGAAGAATTTATGCCTGTCAGTTTCCCTTATTAGGGCAGGGACTGTGTCTTCTATACTTATTGTTCTCTCCCAAGTGCTTAATACTGAGCTTTGTACACAACAGACACATATAGTAACTGTCATTGCCTGATTGGTGGATTAGCTCTCCACTACTCTACTGATTGATTATTTTCTGCCCATCTAAACTCTGCACATAATAATAATAATGATGATGGCATTTGTTAAGCACTCACTATGTGAACAGCACTGTTCTAAGCGTGGGGGAGGATACAAGGTGATCAGGTTGTCCCACGTGGGGCTCACAGTCTTAATCCCCATTTTACAGATGAGGGAACTAAGGCCCAGAGAAGGTAAGTGACTTTCCCAAAGTCATACAACTGACAAGTGGCGGAGCCGGGGTTAGATCCCATGACCTCTGACTCCCAAGCCCGTGCTCTTTCCACTGAGCCACGCTGCTTCTCATGCTCTTGCAGACACTCTTGCAGACACTCTAGCAGAGGTTCTCTCAAATGATCTTTGTCCATGACCCTGCAGCCTAGATGTGGAGGAGAGCCATGAATCTGAGTTCACTAGAAAACTGAAGTGGAAGAAGCCCAGCAAGGGGAGAGAAAGCCTAAAACTTTTCCCAGAGCCCAAGCTCTCTGCACAGGAGAGGATGCAGGGAAGGTGTGGGGGGAGATGACTCACAATCAGCAGCCATTCCTCATGAGAGCAGTATAGCCTAGTGGAAAGAGCACAGCCCTGGGAGTCAGGGGATGAGGGTTCTAATCTTGCCTCCATCACTTGTCTGCTGTGTGATCTTGGGCAAGTCACTTCGATTCTCTGTGCCTCAGTTACCTCATCTGTAAATTGAGGATTAAGACTGTGAGCCCCATGTGGGACTAGGCCTTGTCCAACCAGATTATCTTGCATATACCCTAGTGCTCATATCAATGCTTGCCCTATAGTAAGCGCTTTACAAATACCACAATTATGATTACTGTTTTTATGACCTTCATTAATCCATTCATTTTCTCCACGTTGAACCCAGTTCACCTGCCAAGGGGAGATTTGACAGTACTGAGAAGCAGTGTGGTCTAGTGGATAAAGCGCAGGCTCGGAAAGTCTTGTGTTCTAATTCCAGCTCAGCCACTCATCTGCTGTGTGACCTTGGGCAAGTGACTTAACTTTTCTGGGCCTCATTTGCCTCATCTGGAAAACAGATTAAGACTATGAGAGCCATATGTGGGACAAGGACTGTGTAGCTTGTATCTACCCCAACACTTAGTATAGTGCCAGGCACATAGTAAGCGCTTAGCAAATATTATTTTTTTAAAAAAACATAGAACTGCATGGAAAGTCTCCTGGGAGAAGTCACAAAACCACTGGATTTGGGAGGGAGCCCTCATTCCAAGTAGCTTGATAATGTACTTTGATCCTTTCATCGGATCTTCTCTGTTCTTCAGTAGTACCTGCTTTTTAATACCTTTATGGAGCGAATTAATCAGATTTAACATTCCCAAGAAATCCCTTCAGCTTAAAGGCAGGCAGGGGAGAGGAAAAGACTAGACATTACTAAATGAAGAAAAATGGGAGTGGTTTTAGAGGAGCTCTCCTGTTCTGTGAATCTAAGCATGATAAGCGGTAAAGTTTATGAGAGTAGAAATATTATATTTTTAAGTGCCAACTGTGTGCACCACTGCAGTAAGCACTGGAGAAAAAAATCCACAGGGGTTCACAATGTCAAAATAGAACAGGGAAGGGTTTGGTGACAAGAAAGAATAGGAAAGACGAAGTAATAAAAAGACGAAGTCATCAACATGGTCAATCCTATTTAATTGAGTGCTTACTGCGTGCAGAGCACTATACTAAGTGCTTGGGAGAGTAAAATATAACAATAAACAGACACATTCCCCGCCCACAGTGAGCTTCAGTATACTGTACTCAACACTTAGGAGAGTAAAAGTCTGCTGGACTGTAAGTTGTAAGCTTGCTGTGGCAGGAGCATGTCTACCAGCACTGTTGATTGTACTCTCCCAAGTGCTTAGTTCAGTGCTCTGCACACAGTAAGTGCTCAACAAGCGCCACTGATGGTGAAGAGGAGGAGGAGGAGGACTTACTATGTTCAGAGCACTGAACTAAGCACTTGGGAGAGTACAATACAGCAGAATTAGCAGATAAGTTCCCTGCCCATAATGAGTTTACAGTCTTGAGGGAGAGATAGACATCAATATGCATAAATAAATAGTTTATAATATATAATTTAAAGATATTTATATGAATTCTGTGGTGTTAGGTTGGGGGGTGAATGTCAAATGTCCAAAGGTCAAGGATTCAAGTGCATAGATGACCCAGAAGGGAGAGTGAACTGGGGAAAAGTCATGAATCATGAAGTCTTTTGGAGGAGATGTGACCTTAATAATGCTTTAAAGGTGGAGAGAGTGGTGGTCTGGCATATATGGAGGGGGAGGGATTTCTAAGACAGGGGAAGGCTGTGGGAAAGGGGTCAGTGGTGAGATAGATGAGATCGGGGCACAGTGAGGAAACTGGCGCTAGAAGAGTGGAGTGTGCAGGATGGGCTGTAGTAGGAGATCAGTGAGGTGAGATGAGGTGAGGTGAGGTAGGAGATAGGTTCCCTGTCTTGTGGGCAGGGAACATGTCTACCAGCTCTGTTACTTTCCCAAGAGCTTAGTACAGTGCTCTGAACATAAAAAAGTACTCAATAAATATGAGTGACTGATTGTTGTTCAGGGCCATAAGCAGCTAGCATACATAAACAACTTCATCTAACTGAACTGAATGGAAGTTTTCCTTTGGAAAGATTTCAGAATTTAGATCTGTAAAGGTTTGAAGGAGAGGGGAGGGGAATCATGGGAGTGGGAGGAAGTTTAACAAGGAAGAGACAGAAGATGCCAAGGAAAAGAGGGAAAGGGTTGGCAGAGAGGGGAAGTGGTTGGGAAATATCAGGACCCTAGTGACCCAGAGCCACTCTAGGATCAGAAGTTCTGGGACCAGTGGAGCAGGCCTTGTTCAGACTAGCCACCTGGCTGCCATTACAGACCACCACACCAGAAGCCCCAAATTTGCTTTCAAGCTTCTGGAATTATGGGGAAGCTGTAAGAGTTTGGAGTGACAAGGTTGAATAGAATCCTTCCCTCCATTAGCTGTGTCTTTACTTAATTGTACCCATTGGTTGTTTCATTTGTAATGTATTATTGTTCTTGAATTCACACTTATATATTATATCTGAATCTGAATGTATAATTTATTTCTACATCTGGGACAGAGTGTTACAGGATTGGGGCAGGAGTTGAGGTTGATCTAATAACAGTCCCGTATTTACCCCAGTATTTAGCTCATTCCTTAGCACATGATAAGTACTCAACAAATATAATCTTTACAGAGGAGAAGGAGGGGAGAAGAATGAAGAGGAGGAAAGGGAAAAGGAAGAAGAGGAGGGAGGAGGAGAAGCAAGAGGAGAAAACAGAGGGGGAGTAGGCTAAAAAGGAGAAGGAAGAAGAGGAAGAGGTGGAGGGGGAGAAAGTAGAGAAGCAAGAGATAGAGGAGGAGGTGATGGGGAAAGAAGAGGAGATAGAAAAGGAAGAGAAGGAAAAAGAGGAGAAGAGGATCAGAAAGGGAGGATAAAAAGGAGGAGGAAACAGAAGAGAAGAGGTGCAGAAGAAGGAGGATATAATAAAAATAATAATACTGCTATTTGCTAAGTGATTACTATGTTCCAGGCACTCTACTAAGTGCTGGGGTGGATACAAGCAAACTGAGTTGGATACATTCCCTGTCCCATATGGGGCTCACAGTCTCAATCCCCATTTTCAGAAGAGGGAAATAAAATGGCTTACCCAAGGTATTTCAGCAGATGAGTGGCAGAGGAGGGATTAGAACCCATGACTTTCATACTCCCAGGCCTGTGCTCTATCCACTATTCCATGGGAGGAGTATATGGATGAGTATGACTGCGAGGATGATTAGGAGGTGGAGGACGAGAAAAAAGGGGTGAAGGAAGAGGAACAAAAGGGTTAGGAAATGGAAATGGACCAGAAAGAGAACTAAAAAGGGGCAATGAGTGCTTGGGAGAGGGAAATTGAGGCATTCTTCTTCCATTTCAACCAATTTCAAACAAATTGACCGATGACTGAGTGAATAATGGGTCAAAGTCATTGAACCAGACAATCGACTGGTAGGAATTTTTGATAATTCAGCTGAGGAACACTGATACGGAGCTTACATTTGGTGATTTAACTTTTGATTTTGCATTTTCCTGGTAATGCTGCAGATCCCTCAGTAAATGCTTGCTGACTGACTGAGAGTTTGGGATGTTCTCAGTGCTACCATTGCCCAAAATTCAGGCAATTCAATATACTTCCCACCTGTGGACTGAGTTCATCCATCATCTTTTCTGCCTTCTATAACCCTCATATGGGTAAAAAAGAACAAAGTGAAGGACACCCTTTAAAGTTAAAAGATAGAATTTAAGAATGGCGGCCTGCTGCAAAACCAGTCTTCCAGAGGAGGGTAAGAGCTCACAGTTTCTACCAAACCTGGAGCAATTTTTTTCCTACCAGTTCTTGAGTCTGGCACAAATTCAAGTCAGGTCTCAGTTCTAAGACATTGCAACTTTTGATGTGTGTGATGGGGGCAAGTTAAGAAAACAGTCCCTGGTGTAGATATTGTATGTTACCCCTGAGAGGCTGATGTGCATCCTCTTGTTTGAGCTTCCTGTGAGAGAAATCGAGCCATTTCCTTGAGGTTTTTTTAATGAAATTTGTTACTTACTATGTATCACACTCTGTACTAAACATTGAGGTAGAATCAAGTTAATCAGTTTGGATACAGTCTATGTCTCATGTGGAGCTCACAGTCTTAATCCCCATTTTACAGATGAAGTAACTGAGTCACAGAGAAGTTAATGACTTGCCTGAGTCAAGTGGTGGAGGCTGCATTAGAATGCAGGCCCTTCTAGCTCCCAAGCCCGTGCTCTTTCCAGTAGGCCATGCTGCTTCTTTTCAGCTTTCCTGCAGGGTGACCAAAAGAAATGAGATCATTTCTGGAAGGTTTTTCTTGCTCAATTAATTAATGGAATTTATTGGGTGCTTGTTGAGTGCAGAACACTGTACTAAACATACACACACACACACACACACACACACACACACACACACACACACACACACACAACCTCTCTGAGGATTAATTCCTAAATGGAGTTCCTTTTTCTGTGAGAGAAAGTGGCTACTTTGGGGAAAAAAATGACAGCAAGAAGAGAATTTGAAACTTTCATTCATTCATTCATATTTATGAGCACTTACTGTGTGCAAAGCATTGTACTAAGTGCTTGGGAGAGCTTAGGAGAAGCAGCGTGGCTCTGTGGAAAGACCCCGGGCTTCATGGGTTCAAATCCCAGCTCTGCCACTTGTCAGCTGTGTGACTTTGGGCAAGTCACTTCACTTCTCTGTGCCTCAGTTACCTCATCTGTAAAATGGGGATTAAGACTGTGAGCCCCCTGTGGGACAACCTGATCACCTTATAACCTCCCCAGTGCTTAGAACAGTGCTTTGCACATAGTAAGCATTTAATAAATGACATCATTATTATTATTATTACAATATAACAGCAAACAGACACTTTCCCTTCCCATAATGAGCTCTCTAGAACTTGGAAGATGAAGGATATATTCAAAGTATTCTTAACAAAAGATGGGGGTGTATTGGAAGATTCCGCTCCCTCCCACCAACCTCTTAGAGAAGCCATCATTTTCCATCTGAATGTGAAAGCTTTCTTAAACAACGATGGATTCTGGGAAGAGAAAATGCATTTCATCGCCTTCCCACACCAGGGCCTGGCTACTCCATGATTTATCTCCCCTGCCATAATCCTCTTTCCCTAACGCCTCCCCGATATATAATAATACCTTGAATTTGTCTGACACTTTTATTTTATTTTTCAACATCAACTCTCACATTTTATCCTCACCACAGCCCTGAGACGAAGAGAAAGGACAGTATTATTATCTCCATTTAACAGATCGGGACACAGAGGCCCCTTGGGGGAGTTTGGAAATGAAAGTCAAGATGCTCCAACCTAGAGCTGTACCTGATTCTCAACAGGAAGCTATAAAATGTGCACAGAGATTTGATGAGCGGCTTTTTCTGTTGGGTGTCCGCTTAGGAGCCTTCTTGTCTCATTGCTGCAATGCTTTTTTGCTGAATTGTCCCACCGGGGTCTATCTTCCCTTTTCCAGTTTTTAGACTGGTGACTCCCTGTGGACCAGGAATCCTGTCTGATTCAGTGACTTATACTACTACCCCGGACTTAATATAGGACTCTGTTTAACATATGTTAGAAATACTAATTAAAAATATATATTTTTAAAAATTAGTATTATTTCCCTCCACAATTGATGTTCATTTAGATCCCTCTATCAAAACGCTCCTGGGAAAACACAACGGGTTCTTTGTGTCGGCTCTACTGACAGGTATTTTGGAGAGCCTGGCACCTAGCCCAGTGAGAAATCGGGGAGGAAGGCATCTTATCAGGCTCTTCATCCTCTGTCTCCAGGGCAACGGGAGAATTCACGCTTTGTCCTACTAGCAGCATATAGTGGATAGAACATGGGCCTGGGAGTGAGAAGGTCATGGGTTCTAAACCCTGCGCCTCCATTTGTCTGCTGTGTGACATTGGCAAGTCTTTTCTGGGCCTCTGTTACCTCATCTGTAAAATGGGGATTAATAATAATAATAATTGCATTTGTTAAGCGCTTACTATGTGCCAAGCACGGTTCTAAGCTCTAATTGAGACTGTGATCCCCATGGGGGACAAGGGCTGTGCCCAACCCAATTTGCTTGTATCTATCCCAGTGCCTGCCACATAGCAAGCGCTTAACAAATATCACAGTTATTAGCAAGATCATTGCTTGCCGCCATGCTTGAATCATGCAGGTGCCAAAGGGATGGATACTTCTGAATCCCCCTAGCCAAGGGCACCATTAGGGTATGGGAGGGAAGAAAAGGCCTCTCTCCAGTCCTTTTAATTGGCAGCCAGTCAACAATATCATCCTAGAGCGGGCTATAGTTTTTTTTTTCATTCCATCTATACAACAGATGAATTGCAAAATGATCTTCATGGATAATAAGCACCCCATTGGCCGCTAGGTTTAACACTAAGCAAGACCTTCTGTGCTGCTGCCATACAAAATGAGCAATAAAAGTCTAATGTAGAAGTGGGAGCATAAAAACCTTCGGTTGAGAGGTTCATTAGCAGAAGAATGAGATGGAAAGGGGAATAGAAGATGTCACGGGCTCATTTCCACCCCCAATCTGCCCCTCACAGTGATCTGCAAGATCATGTTATTATTACAGATGCCCGAGCTATTTTTACAATGACTTTTAAAGACTGAATAGGTGTGAGGTGCTTCATGCCTAGGCATTCTCATCCCCACACTGGCCGCACTCTGATGTGAGGCTGTGAAGCCTCCTTGGGATGGAAATTGGTGAGTTTTAAAATAAGATACTAGATATAATAATAATAGTAATGGCATTTAAGTGCTTACTATGTGCCGGGCACTATTCTAAGTGCTGATATGAGAGGAAGCAGAATGATGTATGAAGAGAGTACGGGCCTGGGAGGTCATGGGTTCTGATCTCGGCTCTGCCACTGGTCTGCCATGTGGCCTTGGCAAGTCACTTTGCCTCTCTGTGCCTCAGTTACCTCATCTGTAAAATAGGGATTGAGAGTGTGAGTCCCACATAGAACGGGGATTGTGTCCAACCCAATTGGTGTGTAGCCACCCAAGCGCTTAGTACAGTGCCAGGAACATAGTAAGTGATTAACAAATACCAGCTATTCTTCTTATTATTGTGAAGTTGAAAGTGCCCTCCCTGATGATGCACTTCTATCCTCTGTCTTCAGATTTGTTTGGAATCGAAAAGAACCTGACACAACCTCCTTGCTTGGTGAGCTTCACGAGGGGATTTTAATCTTTCCAGCAGAAACTGGGCATTTAATAATAATGATGGTATTTGTTAAACACTTACTATGTGCCAAACACTGTTTTAAGTGCTGGACACTGTTCTAAGCACTGGAGATCAGCAGAAACAGAGTGGGAGTTTAAGGATCCAGTGATGGCAAGGGAAGTTGGTCTGAGTTCTTGTCTCAGTTTAACCTGTTTTTCCTTTATAGGGATGTTTTAATATTCTAATGGTAATACTAATTGTGGTATGTGTTATGCATTTAAGGGGTGCCAATCACTATGCTAAGCCTTGAGGTAAACATAAAATAGCCAGGTGAGACACAGTCTCTGTCCCACATGGGGCTCGAAGGCTAAGAATGAAGGAAAGGTGGAATTTCAGTCCCATTTTATAGCAAGGAAATTGAGGCACAGAGCAGTTAAGTGACTTGTCCAAGGTCATACAGGAGGCAAACAGAAGAGCCAGAATAAGAACCCAGGATTAGTAATAATAACTGTGGTATTTTTAAGTGCTTACTGTGCACCAAGCACTGTACTAAGTGTTGGGAGGGAATATAAGCAAATCAAGTTGGACACAGTCCCTGTCCACCTTGGGCTCATGAGGTAACTGAGGCACAGAGAAGTGAAGTGACTTGCCCAAGGTCACACAACCAACAAGTGGATGAGCTGGAATTAAAACCCATGACCCTCTGACTCCTAAACCCATGCTCTATCCACTAGGCCATGCTGCTTCTCATTAGGATTAGGATTAGAGAGAAAGTCTTTGAGGTAACAGGGAGCTTTGAATTCTTGGTAGTATTAGGAGTAGTAGTAACAGCAGTAGTAGTGATTGAGCCCCCATTTGGTGCAGCGTACTGCACTAGGAAATAGTAGCCAAGAAATATGATTAATGTTAGGAAGACTTGCTATGAAGAGCCTGGAAAAAGTCATAAAATGTGCTGATGTAACTATTGCCACAAAAATACTAATTGTCAACTCTATAGTATTTCCAGTGACAGTGTATGGATCCAAAAGCTGGACAATGGAAAAACAGGATAGTGAGAATATTGACTCTTTTGAAATGTGGTGTTGGAGAAGGTTTTTCTGAATACCATGGACTACCCAAAAGACAAACAAATGGATTTTAGAGCAAATTAAACCAAAGTGGTCTTTGGAAGGCCAATGACTCAATTTAGATTAGCATATTTTGGACACATAATCAGGAGGATTAATTCTCTGGAGAAGACACTAATGCTAGGAAATGTCCAGGGAAAACGTGGAAGAGGCAGACCATTAGAAACTATTAGAAAGGTTGCGGATTATGTCAGAGGACAGGACGTTCTGGAGAAAATATATCCATGGAGTCGCTCTGAATTGAAAATGACTCAATGGCACTTAATAATAATGGTACTAGGCATTTGTAGTGTGATTCAGTGGAAAGAGCACAGGCTTGGGAGTCAGAGGTCATGGGTTCAAATTCCGCTCCACCGCTTGTCAGCTGTGTGACTTTGGGCAATTCACTTAACTTCTCTGTGCCTCAGTTACCTCATCTGTAAAATGGGGATTAAGACTGTGAGCCCCACGTGGGACAACCTGATCACCTTGTGTCCTTCCCAGTGCTTAGAACAGTGCTTTGCACACAGTAAGTGCTTAACAAATGCCATCATTATTATTATTTGTAAAATACAGAATACAGAATGAAGAACAGAATACAGAACTGACACATTCTCTGCCCACAAGGATCTAACCTTCTAACAAGTGACAAAGAAGTAAAGAGATCAAAAATAAATGAATTGAGTGGCCATAGGTAAACAAGGGCAGAGGAGAGTATAAATAAGTTCCTAAAGCGGGGGGGAACTAAAGCCAGCTCAGGAAGCAGGGACGACACTCTGGTCCAATTCACTTGCGGGTCAGAGGTCTCAGAAAACCTCGCCTCTCTGTGCCAGAATAAGTAGAGCACAAACTTGTGGAAGCAGAGGGTATCTCTCCAAGGGAAGGATCCACTTGGCTCCACTGCAGACTCTGGGAATCCACAGATTTGCAGTGTAGATGCATCCATTCTGTAAATGGCAAGGCTGACAGCAGAGGCTCAGAAATGAGGGACTTATGCACCTATGCATAGCACAAGAAAGATCTATTATTGTAATTATTATGTCCAAAATAGAACTTCTCATCTTCCCTCTGAAACTGTCTCCCACTGTTTTTCCGATGACTGTAGACAGCACCATCATCCTTCCTTTCTGATAAGTCTGTAACCTTGACATTTTCCTTTACTCCCATCTCTCAATCAACCCACTTATCATCATCAATCGTATTTATTGAGCGCTTACTGTGTGCAGAGCACTGTACCAAGCGCTTGGGAAGTACAAGTTGGCAACATATAGAGACAGTCCCTACCCAACAGTGGGCTCACAGTCTAAAAGGGGATCAATCAACCCACTTATTCAATCTATCGCCAAATTTTCTTGGTTCTACCTTCACGACATTGCTAAAATCCTCCCTTTCTTCATCATCAATCGTATTTATTGAGCGCTTACTATGTGCAGAGCACTGTACTAAGCGCTTGGCTTAGTACAGCGCTTTCTTCTCCATCCAAACTTCTACTTGATATTCACCCTACCCTCTTCTCCACAGAACTTCCATAATTTATTTTATGTCAATGTCTGTCTCTCTCCTTGAAGACCCTTAACCCTTGTGAGCAGGGAACAAGTCTACCAACTCTGTTGTACTGTACATTCCCAAGTGCTTGGTCTAGTGCTCTCCACACAGTAAGTGCTCAAAAAATACCATCGATTGATTGATTCATTGATTCTGCACACAGTAGACACCCAGAACAATGAACTATCCACAATAACTATTCTGATCATGCTAAATAATAATAATAATAATGGCATTTATTAAGCACTTACTATGTGCAAAGCACTGTTCTAAGTGCTGGGGAGGTTACAAGGTGATCAGGTTGTCCCACGGGGGCCTCACAGTCTTAATCCCCATTTTACAGATGAGGGAAGTGAGGCACAGAGAATCAAGTGACTTGCCCGAAGTCACACAGCTGATAATTGGCAGAGTCGGGATTTGAACCCATGACCTCTGGCTCCAAAGCCTGTGCTCTATTCCACTGAGCCACGCTGCTTCTCAATGCTCTGTAAATGCTCTGTAAATTCTATTGATTGATTGATTTCATAGTCAATAAAGGAATGAAGTGCTTATAACAGTGCTCTGTGCTTAGTAACACTCAATAATACTATTGACCGATTGACTATTGAATGCAAACTCCCCCTTTCTGTCTTTCTGGCAGGTCACTGGATAAGGATTCTACACTAATCAACAGGATGGTTTCAGACACCAGTAACTGCTTTTTTCTGACACTTTAAGTAACTGATGATATGCTGATTTGACACTTCACTAAATATGTGAAATGATTAGATCATTTGTCAAATTCAAAATTCCAATAGATTCCCCCCTGCCCCCCACCACCCCCCGGAACTAAGTAGAAATTCATATTCAAAGCAAGCAGGACAGGGCAGAAAACTTTTCAGAAGTCAGAAAAGACATTTCAATCCTTGGGTATTGAATGCATGCTCTAAAGAAGCTGTTAAATATGCAACCCTGACTAGCACAGAGAATCCATTGAATATTTTACCCAGAACCTCTGCAATCAAGGTATTTATGGTTTCTGAAGCAAGGAAAGAGAGATGCTCTTCTTCCTGCCTTCTGATTACAGAGAGATGATTGCCAGTGTACAATGTATGCAGGGTAGCCACTATCCCTGAAACCCAGTGGCAAGAGAGTATAAGCATTACAGATAGATGGAAAGCAGATCTCAGGCTGGGTAGTGCTGCTTGCAGCAAAGGGACAGTCCTGCAACTGGAAATCTTTTTCTCCCAATTTCTGGGAGCCAATTTCTGCCCCTGTAATGGGAATAGACCAAATGGAGCAGGCCAGATGGCCAGAGCCACTGATAATAATAATAATAATGGCATTTATTAAGCACTTACTATGTGCAAAGCACTGTTCTAAGCTCTGGGGAGGTTACAAGGTGATCAGGTTGTCCCCTGGGGGGCTCACAGTCTTCATCCCCATTTTACAGATGAGGTAACTGAGGCCCAGAGAAGTTAAGTGACTTGCCCAAAGTCACAAGCTGACAAGTGGCGGAGCTGGGATTTGAACCCATGACCTCTAACTCCAAAGCCCAGGCTCTTTTCCACTGAGCCACGCTGCTTTCTCAACATCAGGCTGATGTTGCCTGACCTCTGCCTTAGCATGGCCTAGTGGAAAGAACACAGGTCTGGGAATTGGGGATCTGAGTTCTAATCCCACTCTGCCATTTGTCATCTCTGTGATTCTGGGCAAGTAAATTAGCTTCTCTATGCCTCACTTTTCTCATCTGTGAAATGAGGATTCAGTACCTGCTGTCCTTCTTACTTAGTCTATGAGCCCCATGTGGTACAGGGACTGTGTCTGATCTGATTATCTTGTATCTACCCCAGCCCGTAGTATAGGGCTAGATACATAGTAAGCACCTAGCAAATACCACCAGTATTATTATTAACATCATTATTATAATTACCATTGTTATCATATTATCTGAGTAAGGTAATCACATCAGACAAGGTCCCTAGTCTATAGAGTGCTCACAGTCTAAGAGAGAGGAAGAGTACCTATCTTATTCCTCATTTTACAAATGATGAAACTAAAACCAGGAAAGGTTAAGTGTCTTGTCCAAGATGCCCAGGAAGCTAGTAGCCCAGTTGTATACAACTCAGTCCTTTGTCTTTACCATTGGACCATACTGCCTCCTCTCTCTCACTTCTAGAATGGGGGTCCCCTGAAGGCCAGGATTTATGTTATTTTATTTATTGTATTTGTTAAGTGGTTACTATGTGTCAAGGACTGTAATAAATGCTGGGATAGATATAAAATGATCAAGTTGGACACAGTCCAAGTCCCATATGGGGCTCAGAGTCTTAATCCCCATTTTACAGATGAGGTAACTGAAGCACAGAGAAGTGAAGTGACTTGCCTAAGGTCACCCAGCAGATAAGTGGAGGAGCTGGGATTAGAATCCAAGTACTTCTGACTCTCAGGCCCGTGATCTTTCCACTAAGCCACTCTGTTTTGCCAAGCCTAATTCAAAGTTCTTGAACCTCTCCTCAGCATAGTACAGGAGTACGCACAGGGTAAACTCTTAAACATAGGAATAAATCAGTATCATCATTGTTACTGTTATCAGCATCATCAACATGAACACCTCTACTGAACATTGGAAACATAAATGCTTGATTTTTGGGGGTTTTTTTATTGGTACTTGCTAAATACTTACTATTTCATTCATTCATTCAATCATATTTATTGAGCACTTACTCTGTGCAATGCACTGTGCTAAGCACTTGGGAAGCACAAGTTGGCAACATATAGAGACAGTCCCTACCCAACAATGGGCTCACAGTCTAGAAGGGGGAGACAGACAACAAAACAAAACATGTGGACAGGTGTCAAGTCATCAGAATAAATAGAGATAAAGCCAGGTGCACATCATTAACAAAATGAATAGAACAGTAAATACGTAAAAGTAAAATAAATGGAGTAATAAATCTGTACAAACATATATACAGATGCTGTGGGGAGGGGAAGGAGGTAGGGCTGGGGAAGATAGGGAGGAGGAGAGGAAAAAGGGGGCTCAGTCTGAGAAGGCCTCTTGGAGGAGGTGAGCTCTCAGTAGAGCTATTTGTCAAGTGTTTAGTAAGCACTGGGGAAGATACAAGATAATCAGGTTGGACACTGTCCCTATCCCACATAGAGCTCACAGTCTTATTAGGGGCGTATACTATTTAATCCCTGTTTTAAAAGATGAGGTATCTGAGGTCCAGAGAAGTTAAGTGATCTCCCCAAGGTCACACAGCAGACAAGTGGCAGAGTTGGAATTAGAACTCAGGTTCTCTGACTCCCAGGTACATGCACTTTCCACTAGGCCATGCTGCTTCCCAATATTAATGATCAGTAGAGTTTCGCAATGTTAATATCAGAGAAATCAATCCTAAAGGGACACTTGCCCTGTTACTCTTTTCAATCTAATGGCCAAGTCAGGATGATGCAGGCTTCCACCCTTTAAAGATGAACTGTGAGCTCGTTGTTGGGTAGGGACCGTCTATATGTTGCCAACTTGTACTTCCCAAGCGCTTAGTACAGTGCCCTGCACACAGTAAGCACTCAATAAATACAATTGAATGAATGAATGAATGAAGCATTTTAAGGCAAGGGCAACAGTTAAGTATAACCCGAAATGGCATTTTTCTTTTAACTGGAACAAAAACAGGGCTACAGCCTCAATCCCTCCACCCACTTCCCTGAGCAAAACCAGAAGGGATCAGAGGCCCAGATTCCTCTGCATCCTAGTGCAAGTTGAAACAGAAACTTCTCTGTGAAGGCCTTTCATCTCCACAGACAGCTCCCGGCAGTCCCCTCAAGTTCATTTGTGGAGTAATACCTTGCCACGAACCCAGCTGAGAAGTGGCTTCAGAGAACATTATCCTAGAGGGGGACTGCACCAGGGATACAGAATGCCAGTCTTCTGTGGTGACACCATCCCATGTGGCTGATTGTACCTGGGTTAGAGCTGATTTAGACACTCCTTGGCAGAGGACTGTCAGTTGTGTCTCCCAGAGAGGAGTATTGTTCCTTTCTTGGGTCCACCATATTCTCTCTCCTCAATCCCAGCCCTGCCTTCTGACCTCCTTGCCTCTGGTGGGGCAGAATCTACTGTGTGGACACATGAGCTGATTCAGTTTTCTCAAACTAGGAAAGGAGTGATTGCGTCTCTGCTTCCTGCCCCCACAAACAGGAGGGCTGAGTTCTAATCTAGGTTCTTTTACTTGTCTGCTGTGTGACTTGGGTTAGGCACTTAACTTCTCTGTGCTTCAATTTCCTCACATGTAAAATGGGAATTCAATAGCTGTTCTCCTTCCCCTTTAGATTGTTAGCTCCTTGTGGAACAGGGACTGTGTCCAACCTAATTGTTTTGTATTTACCTCATTCATTCATTCATTTGTATTCATTGCACACTTATTATGTGCAGAGCACAATACTAAATGCTTGTGAGAGTGCAACACAACAGTAAACAGACACATTTGCTGCCCACAAATAACTTATAGTCTTGGGGGGAGGGGAGATAGACATCAATACAAAGAAATAAATTACAGATATGTACATAAGTGCTGTGGGGCTGGGAGTGGGGAAGAATCAAGAGAGCAAGTGAGAGCAACACAGAGGGAGTGGGAGAAGAGGAAAGAAGGGCTTAGTCTGGGAAAATCTTATGGAGGAGATGTGCCTTCAATAAGGCTTTGAAGGGCTGGCAGGGAGAGTAATTTTCTGTCATATTTGAGGAGGGAGGGTGTTCCAGAAAAGAGGCAGGATGTAGGCTGGAGGTCAGCGATGAGATAGACAAGATCGAGGCACATCAGGAAGCTAGCATTAGAGGAGCGAAGTATGCAGGCTGGGTTGTAGGAGAGTAGTAAAGTGAGGCAGGATGCGGCAAGGTGGTGGAGTGCTTTAAAGCCAATGGTGAAGAGTTTTTGTTTGATGTGGAGGTGGATGGGCAACCACTGGGGGTTTATGAGAAGTGGTGTGACACGTCCTGAACTTTTTTGTAGCAAAATGATCCGGGCAGCAGAGTGAAGTATGGCCTGGACTCGGGGGAGACAGGAAGCTGGGAGTTCAGCAAGGAGGCTGATGCAGTAATCTAGATGGGCTAGAATTAACGTGATAGACAGATGAACATAGTAGCAGTTTGAATGGAGAGGAAAGGGCAGATTTTAGCATTGTTGTGAATTTTGTGTTAGGTTGTGTTGCAAATCAACATGGAACCAGTTTGACCTTGGGTAATCTCCCTTCCACCTTCACAACATCGCTAAAATCCAGCCTTTTCTCCCCATCCAAACCACTACCACGTTAATCCAATCATCTATCCTCTCCCTCCTTGATATCTTTCTCAGTAATGTTCCTGCTTCCTGTCTCTCTGCTCACTTCAGTCCAGACTTCACTCTGCTGCCCAGATCATTTTTCTCAAAAAAGTTCAGTCCACGTTTCCCCAGTCTTCAAGAACTCCTCGAGGCCCAAACCAAGTTGGGGCATTCTGTGTTGAACATGGAAGGAACCACCTGGAAGGAATTGAACTTTGGGTAAATGTAATCATTGTTAAAAGCAGACGACACAGAAGCAATTGAATGGAAATATTACATGAGGTCCTCTAGACTATATGTTCTTTTTTGGGGTTGGTTTTTTTTTTTTTCATTTTAATGGTATTTGTTAAGCACTTACTGTGTTCCAGGCATTGTTCAATCATTCATTCACTCAATCATATTTATTGAGTGCTTACTGGGTGCAGAACACTGTACTCAGTGCTTGGAAGAGTATAATACAACAATAAATGTGCATATTATCTGCCCACAACTTCACAGTCTAGAGGGGGAGACACACGAATATAGTTAATTAAATAAATAAATAACAGATATATACATACAGTGCATACGTACAAGTGTACGCTGTTCTAAGCGCTAGGTTAGATACAAGGTAATCAGGTTGGACACAGTCCATGTCTGACATGGGGCTAACAGTTGTAATTCCCATTTAATAGATGAGGGAACTGAGGCACAGACATGTGAAGTGAGATGTCTACTCATTTGCCAAGATCCGCCCTTTCCTCTCCATCCATACCGCTACCCTGCTCGTTCAAGCTCTCATCCTATCCCGTCTGGACTACTGCATCAGCCTTCTCTCTGATCTCCCATCCTCGTGTCTCTCCCCACTTCAATCCATACTTCATGCTGCTGCCAGGATTGTCTTTGTCCAGAAACGCTCTGGGCATGTTACTCCCCTCCTCAAAAATCTCCAATGGCTACCAATCAATCTGCACATCAGGCAGAAACTCCTCACCTTCAGCTTCAAGGCTGTCCATCACCTCGCCCCCTCCTACCTCACCTCCTTTCTCTCCTTCTACAGCCCAACCCGCACCCTCCGCTCCTCCGCCGCTAATCTCCTCACCGTACCTCGTTCTCACCTGTCCCGCCATCAACCCCTGGCCCACGTCATCCCCCGGGCCTGGAATGCCCTCCCTCTGCCCATCCGCCAAGCTAGCTCTCTTCCTCCCTTCAAGGCCCTACTGAGAGCTCACCTCCTCCAGGAGGCCTTCCCAGACTGAGCCCCTTCCTTCCTCTCCCCCTCATCATCCCCCCCATCTTACCTCCTTCCCTTCCCCACAGCACCTGTATATCTGTATATATGTTTGTACATATTTATTACTCTATTTATTTATTTATTTTACTTGTACATATCTACTCTATTTTATTTTGTTAGTATGTTTTGTTTTGTTCTCTGTCTCCCCCTTTGAGACTGTGAGCCCACTGTTGGGTAGGGACTGTCTCTATATGTTGCCAACTTGTACTTCCCAAGCTCTTAGTACAGTGCTGTGCACACAGTAAGCGCTCAATAAATACGATTGGTTGATTGATTAAGGTCACACAGCAGACAGGTGGTGGAGCAGGGACTAGAACCCATGTCCTTCTAACTCCCAGGCCCATGATGTATCCACTAGGCCACTATGCTTCACACTGTGGGCAGGGAACACGTCTGCCAACTCTGTTGCATTATAATAATGATGGCATTTGTTAAGCGCTTACTATGTGTGAAGCACTGTTCTAAGCACTGGGGGGGGATGCAAGGTGATCAGGTCATCCCACGTGGGGCTCACAGTCTTAATCCCCATTTTACAGATGAGGGACCTGAGGCCCAGAGAAGTTAAGTGACTTGCCCAAAGTCACACAGCTGACAAGTGGCAGAGCCAGGATTAGAACCCATGACCTCTGGCTCCCAAGCCCATGCTGCTCTTTCCACTGAGCCATGCTGCTTCTCTATTATACCCTCCCAAGCACTTAATACAGTGTTCTACACTCAGTAAGCAGCAGGAGAGAGATGGCATGCAACATATGGATTTTGGTGACATTCATTCAATCGTATTTATTGAGCGCTTACTGTGTGCAGAGCACTGTACTAAGCGCTTGGGAAGTACAAGTTGGCAACATATATGTACATCATTAACAAAGTAAATATAATAGTAAATATGTACAAGTAAAATAGACTAATAAATCTGTACAAATATATATACAAGTTACTGAGGGTCCCCATTATCAGTTATATCTCAAATCCCTACACTTTATGGTAAGCACCTTACATAGACAATAAAAAAATTAGAATTTAAGAACGTTGTGGATTAAAGTACAGGGCTGGTACTGAATGAGGCTGGAAAAATTAAAATGCAATCCCCCCAGGAGGTTTTCCAAATGTTTATCTCAGGGGGAAAAAAAATATTCCCCCTAGCTGAGAGAGAGAGAGAGAGAGAGAGAGACTGATACGGGTGGGGGAAGAAAGAGTGAGACAGAGAGAGAGAGAGAGATAAAGAAACTTTAAAGACATCTTTAAAGAGAGACACAACGAGGAATGAAATGGCTCCATGTGCTAGATTCACAATGTGGAAGAGATTTTGAGGCACACACAGGTACAAATCCCAGGAGAATCATCTTCGAACTTGAAGAGCAGATACAATGGTGAGAAATGAAGATTGTCACCGCAAGCAAGCAAGCAAACCAGGCCAAGTGACCAAGACCTGAGAAAGAGCCAGGATTTCCATGTACACTGAATTTGCAGTGGCCTTATCATCCTAGTAGACACGATTTTGCTTATTGATTTTCATCTGCAGAAGCACCAGCTTGGAAGGGCCAAATTGCTCAGACTGTGCCTCTCAGGCTTAATTATTCTTGCTGTTTGAGAAATGGCCCTCTGTAGTTAGGTGACTGGCCCTTTAAATATTTTCTGTCATTTCGACTTAATTGGCCATTATTTCACCCTCCGTTTTACCATGGGAATCCTGATGACAGAAAGAGGTTGAAATATGGTTCCCCCAAACTTCTTTTCTTTAGAAGTCAAACAAACTACAAAACGCTGACTGTCTTTGTTTTCACTTTCCGTGGGAAGCTGAAAGCAGAGCGATTTTCAATTAGGTGAGAAGATAAGAAGTGTCTGCTCCCACACAGCTGTCACACACCCTCTTTTTCTCCCATATCCGTCTTGGTTATGTCTGTGTTAATTGCATTTTCTTCCCACTGGGACCAGTAGACTTCAGTTAAATCACAACGGGTACAGAGACACGCTGGAAATGAGTTACGATGTGGTTGTACTTCAGATATCAACAGTCAAAACAAGAGATGCTCTCAGAGAAATATCGGGTATTCCCTACCAACTTTTTCTTACCTCTGAACGAGAGGTGACAGTTAGCTCAGCACCCATTCTCCTCTCCTCCCTTCATCTCACTTCAATCCGCTAGACTGTAAGCTCGTCCTCTGGAATGTAAGCAGGTTTTGGGCAAAGGAGCTGGTCTACCAACTCTGTTATACTCTCCCGAGTGCTTAGTGCAGTGTTCTGCACACAGCAAGTGCTCAATAAATATAATTGATTCAATCAATCTATCAATCAATCAATGGTCTTTATTGAGCACGAATTGAGTGCAAGCCCTGTACTAGGCACTTGGGAAAGTACCAAACAATAGAGTTGGTAGATGTGATGCTTGCCCACAGAGAACTTTCAAACTGCAGGGGGAGACAGGCTTTAAAATAAATTACAGGTAAGGGAAATAGTAAAATGTAAAGATAAGTACATAAGTGCTTTGGGGCTAGACTGAGTTTCACAGTGTTTAATGGTTTCTCCTCCCCCTGGAGACTGTAAGCTTCTTGGTGGCAGGGATTATGTTCACCAACTCTGTTGTACTGGATTTCCCCAAGCACTTAGTTCAGTGCTCTGTACACAGTAAGTGTCTAGTACAGTGCTAAATACATGGTAAAATGCTTTGCAAACAATAAACACTCAGTAAATACGATTGAATGAAGTGCTCAATGAATACCATTGATTGATTGATTGGTTCTCTTGAATCCTTCCTGAGTGCATGCTGTTGTTTTTTGTTGTTTTTATGGTATTTCTTAAGTGTTTACTAAGTGCCAGGCATTGTACTAAGCAGAGCAGCACCTTAATAAACAGCTCAGGGTGATCAGGGGAGGGTCTCTGCCCTAGGCTTTTATACCCACCCATCCCCTTGTTCCCATCCATTAATTTCTGGTCGTGGCCATCTGAGAGAGGAAAGAAAATAGAAACACACCCAAATGAACTCCTTGCCCAAGGCCATGAGTAGAAGGTAGTAATAATAATAATAATAATGGTATTTATTACCCACTTACTATGTGTCAGGCATTGTTCAAAGCACCAGTTAAGCTCAACACAGACCCTGCCCCCTATGTGGGTTCACATTCTTAATTCCCATTTTACAGATGATGGAACTGAGGCCCAGAGAAGTTTGCAGAGGCCCAAGGTCACACAGCAGACAAGTGGCAGAGCCAGGATTTGAACCCAGATTCTTCTCTCAGGCCCATGCTCTCTCCACAAGTGACCTAATGTGTCCATTCACCCTAGAGCAGTAGAAATGTTTCATGTGTCTATATGGGCCAGGCATTAGATGGAGAACAAGTGATATCATCAAGAGACTTTGGTTCTAGTCTTGGTTCTACTTATTCATTCGTTCAGTCGTATTTATTGAGTGCTTTCTGTGTGCAGAGTCCCGAACTAAGCATTTGGGAAGTACAACTCAGCAACAAATAGAGACAATCTCTGCCCACAATGGGTTCACAGTCTAGAACTGAGTAAACATGGCCAATGACCTCACCTTCCTTTGGTAATGGTCTGCACCCCTGCCCTCCCACTTACTCACTGCACTCTGTGCCTGCCCCAGTGGAAACATTTCTAGCAGGGATGAGAGGGGGTGCCGATTGCCCTGTGCAACCACTAGCCCTCTAATAATTTCCTCTGTGCAGATTCTCGGTCCTGAAGTCAAAGTCCTGGCAAGAGACTCCAACTTCCAGGTTAAAGGGTATTTCCATTCATTCATTACATTCACTGAGTTTTATTTATTAAGCATGATCAGAGAAATGGGAATTAATCACGGAAAGGCCTCCTGGAAGGGGTGGATTTTGAAGGTGGGAAGGAACGTGGTGCTGCAGATTTGAGGAGGAAGGTAGTTCTCTGCTTGGGGAAAAGGCACATGCAATAGGCTGGAGATGGGAGACTTGAGAGTAAAAAGTTAGAAGGTTATTTTGAGTGGCATCTGGAGTGTGAGGTAGGCTGTTGTGAGAAAAGAGAGCAGATGTATAAGAGAGGGCCGGTGGAAAACTCTAAATCCAGAGTTCAGGAGCTTCTGTTTGTTGTAGAGAAAATTGGGTAACCATTGGAGATTTTTGAGGAGGGGAGTGATCCATTCCGAGTGGGCATTTTAGGAAGATGATTCAAGCAGCGTGGCCTAATGAGCAGAACAGGGACCTGGGAGTTATAAGAACCTGGGTTCTAGTCCATGCTCCGCCACTTGCCTGCTGTGTGACCTTGGGCAAGTCACATCTCTGTGCCTCAGTTACCACATCTATAAAATGGGGATTAAGACTATGGGCCCCAGGTTGGACATGGACTGTGTCCAACCTGATTACCTTGTGTCACCCAGTCCCCAGTACAGGTCCTGGAACATAATAAGCACTTAAAAAATGCCATTAGAAATGAAAAGCAGCAACATGTAGAGCAGATTGAAGAAGGGAGAGAGCACAGACAGAAAGACTGTGATGAAACACTCATTAATAATTATGGTATTTGTTAAGCACTTACTCTGTGCCAAGCCCTGCTCTAATTCTTACACATCATTTCTCCCTAATCTATATGACCTGTGATGATTACAGGTAGGGATTAAATTGGGCTGGCACTATTTACCCTCCCCAAAGCCATGTTGGTTGCTTCCAGGAATCTATGTTATTTTTCTTCCCAACGCAATTGTGCTAATCCCTTGCATTTTTTTGGTGACTCAGCCAGATTTTTATTCTGTAGCTTCTCCTTTGCCATCCCTACCATATTCTAGATGGGCCACATCCTTACCAATGGATTCCCAGGCTAAGCAGCAGTTATGTGCATCAAGAGAAGCAATGTGGTTTATGTTGCCGACTTGTACTTCCCAAGCTCTTAGTACAGTGCTCTGCACACAGTAAGCGCTCAATAAATACGATTGATTGATTGATTGGTAGAGCATGGACCTGGGACCCATGGGCACGGGTCATGAGTTCTAATCCCAGTTCTGCCACATGTCTGTTGTGTGACCATGGGCAAGTCACTTCACTTCTCTGGGCCTCAGTCACTTCATCTGGAAAATGGGGATTAAGAGTGTGAGCCCTATGTGGGATAGGGACTGCATCCAACCTGACTTCTTGTATCTACCCCAGCACTAAGAACAGTGCTTGGCATATAGTAAGCATTTAACAAGTACCATTATTATTATTATCATCTAATCCATCTAGCAATCAGTGATATTTATTGAACCCTTGAACACTCTGTCCCCCATTTTACCTCCTTCCCTTCCCCACAGCACCTGTATATATGTACATATGTTTGTACATATTTATTACTCTATTTATTTATATATTTTACTTGTACATATCTATTCTATTTATTTTATTTTGTAAGTATGTTTGGTTTTGTTCTCTGTCTCCCCCTTTTAGACTGTGAGCCCACTGTTGGGTAGGGACTGTCTCTATATGTTGCCAACTTGTACTTCCCAAGCACTTAGTACAGTGCTCTGCACACAGTAAGCACTCAATAAATATGATTGATTGATTGATTGATTGATTGATAGTTCTCTGCAGAGTACTACACTAAGCATTTGGGAGCGTATAATAGTGTTAGTGAAAACATCCCTGCCCTCAGGGATCTTACCTCAAGGAGGGAGGGTCTTAGGGCTAACTTTTTCTTGCTCCAATAAATACTTACTGGTCTGGAACAGGTAGCTCTCCCTCTGCTCTCCCCATCTTCAAAGTCTTACTAAAATCGCATTTCCTCCAGGAAGGCTTCCCTGCTTAATTTCTTAGGAAGCTTGAGTGCAGAGATGAAAGGGAGAGGTGGGGGGATCCGAGGGGACCTCCTGACTACTAAAAGCCCAGGGGTCCCGGGCTTGGATCGGGCCACCAGATTCTGCTGAGATCCCAATGGGCTGATCCACGGGGCTGAGATCCACGGGGCCGATCGCTCAGCAAGAAGCACCATGGTATAGTGGATAGAGCATGTGTCTGGAAGTCAAAATAATAATGATGGTATTTGTTAAGCACTTACTATGTGTCAAACACTGTTCTAGGCATTGAAAAGGTCATGGGTTCTAATCCCTGCGCTCCCACTTGTCTGCTGGAGGCCTTCCCAGACTGAGCCCCCTTTTTCCTCTCCTCCTTCCCCTCCCCACAGCAACTCTATACATGTTTGTACAGATTTATTACTCTGTTTATTTTACTTGTACATATTTACTATTCAATTTATTTTGTTAGTGATGTGCATCTAGCTTTACTTCTATTTATTCTGATGACACCTGTCCACACTTTGTTTTCTTGTCTGTCTCCCCCCTTCTAGACTGTGAGCCCGTTGTTGGGTAGGGCCTATCTCTGTTTGTTGCCAACTTGTACTTCCCAAGCGCTTAGTACAGTACTCTGCACACAGTAAGTGCTCAATAAATACGATCGAGTGAATGAATGAATGAATGCTGTGTGACCTTGGGCAAGTCACTCCTCTGTGCCTCAGTTACCTCATCTGTAAAATGGGGATTGAGACTGTGAGCCCCATGTGGGACAGGGAATGTGTCCAACCTGATTTGCTTGTACCCACCTCAGCGCTTAGTACAGTGCCTGGCACATAGTAAGTGCTTAACAAATACCATAATTATCATTATTATTATTTAGATTGTAAATTCCTTGAGAGCAAGGATTATTGTAACTTCCAAAGCACTTAATACAGTAGTCTCTTTCAATCATTATCAATCAATCGTATTTATTGAGTGCTTACTGTGTGCAGAGCACTGTACTAAGCACTTGGGAAGTACAAGTTGGCAACATATAGAGACAGTCCCTACCCAACAGTGGGCTCACAGTCTGAAAGGGGGAGACAGAGAACAAAACCAAACATACTAACAAAATAAAATAAATAGAATAGATATGTACAAGTAAAATAAATAAATAAATAGAGTAATAAATATGTACAACATATATACATATATACAGGTGCTGTGGGGAAGGGAAGGAGGTAAGATGAGGGGGATGGAGAGGGGGACGAGGGGGAGAGGAAGGAGAGGGCTCAGTCTGGGAAGGTCTCCTGGAGGAGGTGAGCTCTCAGTAGGGCCTTGAAGGGAGGAAGAGAGCTAGCTTGGCGAATGGGCAGAGGGAGGGCATTAATCAACTGCTTTCCCTGCTTTGTTTTGCTTAAAGAAGCAAATAAAAGTGCCTTTAACTTGTTTTAATGTCTGCCTCTGCCTCTAAACTGTGGACAGAGAACATGTCTACCAACTCTGCTATTTTGAACTCTCCCAAGTGCTTAGTCCAGTGCTCAGCATACAGTAAGCACTTAATAAATATGATTGCTTAATTGATTGACCGTGTTTGTGAAAGGAGAACCTGTTTTCAACAAACATGCAGTTTCCTGAGCTTTCCTTAATAATTGCTCTACCAGGTTAGGGTGACAAGAAGCAAATTTGCAGTCTTTAACCTGTGCTTTCCTCCCTATTCAGAACAACTTTTTAAATATGACAACCATACTTATCTTCTGTTAGATGGTGAGCTGGAGATAAACATTCTGAGAAAAAGGAAGACTAACTATTCAAGGGACCAAACTTCCCAAGACTCTAGGGACTGATGAGATAGCCTGAAAATAAAAGACTCTTTCCTGCTTCCTCAGGGATTGGCATTATATTCTCTATAAGTAAATTTAATGAGGTAGTTTAAATAGTTAGGAAAGAAAGGGCTTGATTAGTACAATGAAGAGTTCTGTTAAGAGTCCATTTATAGTGATTTTATGGATCTAAAATGCACTTTATATCCTTAAGAATAGAAATCTGCAAGACGCTAAACTCCTTTGGGAGAGAGATTCTATCGTTGACTGAAATTACTTTGAGTGTGCTAAGTGCAGCATATGCTAACTATTATAATTACAGATATTTGACAAGATGGATTCAAACACTCTTATAACAAAAAGCTTGATTATAACAGTAGACTGGTGTATTTAGAAACTCCATCACAGCAATTTTATGTAAAAACTGGCACCTAACATTGGCAAGATGGGAGAAGACTTTATATGCAATGCTAAAAACCTAGAAAAATGGTTGGTTAATAATTTATGGACCCCAGGAGGACGTCTACCAAAGAATAACACCACTCAAATGCAGAATTTGCATGATTTCTTCCTGTCATCACTGGTGCTTGATGGGATTAATTAATATATTCTGAGAAACATAAAGCATTGATCAGACCTCAAAATGTAAATAACTGCAGAAATTATTGAGCTTTTTTTCCCCAAGCATATTCTGAAACTATTGATGAGTCTACATCTCAATATTTTAAAGCTCATTCAATTGTATCCTGATCATTTAATTCTAGGAGGTGAAATGGATTTACATTTCAAATTGTTTCACCCTTAACAAGTTGACTAAACATGCCATTCAATGACCCTTATAGCTAAACCAGTGGTACAGCATGAATGCTGAACTGGTCATTCATTCATTCATTCAATCGTATTTACTGAGCACCTACTGTGTGCAGAGCACTGTACTAAGTGCTTGAGAAGTACAAGTTGGCAACATATACAGACGGTCCCTACCCAACAATGGGCTCACAGTCTAGAAGGGGGAGACAGACAACAAAACAAAACATGTAGACAGGTGTCAAAATAGTCAGAACAAATGGAATTATAGCTATTTGCACATCATTAACAAAATAAATAGAATAGTAAATATCTACAAGTAAAATAAATAGGGTAATAAATCTGTACAAACATATATACAGGTGCCGTGGGGAGGGGAAGGAGGTAGGGCGGGGGGGATGGGGAGGAGGAGAGGAAAAAGGGGGCTCAGTCTGGGAAGGCCTCCTGGAGGAAGTGAGCTCTCAGTAGGGCTTTGAAGGGAGGAAGAAAGCTAGCTTGGCGGATTCATTCATTCATTCAATCGTATTTATTGAGCACTTACTGTGTACAGAGCACTGTACTAAGCGCTTGGGAAGTACAAGTTGGCAACATATAGAGACGGTCCCTACCCAGCAACGGGGCTCACAGTCTAGAAGGGGGAGACAGAGAACAAAACAAAACATATTAACGAAATAAAATAGACTAAATATGTACAAATAAAATGAATAGAGTAATAAATACGTACAAACATATATACATATATACAGGTGCTGTGGGGAGGGGAAAGAGGTAGGGTGGGGGGATGGGGAGGGGGAGGAGGGGGAGAGGAAGGAGGGGGCTCAATCTGGGTGGATATGTGGAGAGAGGGCATTCCAGACCAGGGGGAGGACGTGGGTCGGGGGTTGATGATGGGACAGGCAAGAATGAGGTACAGTGAAGAGGTTAGTGGCAGAGGAGTGGAGGGTACAGGCTGGGCTGTAGAAAGAGAGAAGGGAGGTGAAGTAGGAGGGGGTGAGGTAATGGAGAGTCTTGAAGCCGAGAGTTAAGACTTTTTGCTTGATCCGTAGGTTGACAGGTAGCCACTGGAGATTTTTGAGGAGGGGAATAACATGTCCATAGCGTTTCTGCACAAAGATGATCTGGGCAGCAGCGTGAAGTATAGACTGAAGTGGGGAGAGACAGGAGGATGGGAGATCAGAGAGGAGGCTGATGCAGTAATCCAGTCGGGATAGAATGAGAGATTGAACCAGCAAGGTAGTGGTTTGGATGGAGAGGAAAGGGAGGATTTTGGTAATGCTGTGGAGGTGAGACCGGCAGGTAAGGTGATGGATTGAATGTGTGGGGTGAATAAGAGAGCGGAGTCGAGGATGACACCAAGGTTGCGGGCTTATGAGATGGGAAGGATGGTAGTGCCATCTACAGTGATGGGAAAGTCAGGGAGAGGGCAGGGTTTGGGAGGGAAGATAAGAAGTTCGGTCTTGGACATATTGAGTTTTAGATGGTGGGCAGATATCCAGATGGAGATGTCCTGAAGGCAGGAGGAGACATGAGCCTGGAGGGAGGTAGAGAGAACAGGGGCAGAGATGTAGATTTGGGTGTCATCAGTGTAGAGATGATAGTTGAAGCCATGAGAGCGAATGAGTTCACCAAGGGAGTGAGTGTAGATAGAGAACAGAAGGGGACCAAGAACTGACCCTTGAGGAACCCCTACAGTAAGGGGATGGGATGGGGAGGAGGACCCCACAAAGGAGACTGAGAATGAATGGCCAGAGGAATAAGAGGAGAACCAGGAGAGGACAGAGTCTGTGAATCCAAGGTTGGATAGTGTGTTGAGGTGAAGGGGGTGATCAACAGTGTCAAAGGCAGCTGAGAGGTCGAGGAGGATTAGGATAGAGTAAGAGCCATTGGATTTGGCAAGAAGGTGGTCGGAACCTTCTTATTAGCATACTGGATCTGATTTGGGCCACTGAAAACAAAAAGTATGTGGAGAAATGAGGGGAAAAAATATTAGGAGGGTGAAAAATGGGCATTATAGTGGTGCAGTGGTAAAAGGAAATAAACAGCATCCCATTCCGGTTCCAGCATCTTTATTCCCATTCTGGGAGTCAGAAGGAACTGGGTTCTAAACTTGCTTCTGCCACTTATCTGCCGTGTGACCCTAGATAAGTCACTTAACGTCTCTGTGCCTCAGTTCCCGCATTTGTAAAATGGGAATTAAGATTGGGAGCCTCCCATGGGATGGGGACTGCGTCCACCTGATTAGCTTGCATTTACCCCAGTGCTTAGAACAGTGCTTGACACAAAGTAAGTGCTTAATAAATATGATGTCTTTTTTTTTTTTTTTTACCCTGGTATGTCCCTGAACATGTCCTCAAGTATGAGAGCCAGTTGCCTGCAAATCTGACCTTTTTTTTGCGGGGTTGGGCATTTTAGGGTTCTTTTTCTCCATTTATGTATTTTCTCCCCAGAGAGTCACACGGGTGTGAATCTTCCATGGCCAGCCATTGGTTGCTAAGGTTGTCAGTCTGTTCCTGCAGCCAGCCAGTAACCACTGCCGTCAGAATCTGCTCCTTCTGGCAGGGCACACCAGCCTCCATCCTGGATTTGCTGCCATCACACATGTGGAATTCAGCATTTGAGCACTGGGCAGAGATGAGGCATTGGGTTTGGACCTCCACCCCCATTCCGGATTCTGGAGTGCAGGGCTCGGAGCCTGGGGCTCCACAACTGCTCAGCTGATCCGGGGCCAGGTTAGGCCAAACTCCGCCCATCACTTGACTCCAGAACATGTGGGGCAGGAGAGAAGGGGTAAAGGGAAGCCAGAGGCAGGGGCGTGATCTCTAAGGAGAGGAGGCAGGGAACATCCATCCCTTGGCCCTGCCAGCCTGAGATCTCCGGGTGGTGAGCACACCTATAACACACTTCCCCATCATCCCACATCCCAAACCTAAGGCTATCCCTCCCGCTCCTCTGCCACAGATGTCACTCATCCCAGACCTCGATAAAACTGGAGTCTTCTCCCCTTCCCTCCCCGACCTGTAACCAAGGAATCTGGAGCCCTCTGTCCTTTCCTCTCCTCCTCCCTCCACCTTGGAGAAATAGCATGGCCTAATGGAAAGAGCGTGGGCCTAAGAGTCAGAGGCCCTGGGCTGGGTTCTAATCCCAGCTCTGCCACTTGTCTGCTGGGTGACCTTGGGCAAATTATTTAACTTCTCAGTGCCTCAGTTACCTCACCTGTGAAATGGGGATAAAGACTGCGGGAGGGCCCTATGTGGAACAGGGACTGTGTCAAACACAGCTATCTTTTATCTACCCTAGCACTTAGTACTGTGCTTAGCACTTAGTTAGAGCTTAACAAATACCACAATTATTATTATTCTAATTATGGAGACCACCTGCTCATGTTCGGGGGAGCTGGAAACTCTCATCCCTCTCCCACACCATTGCAGGCACACTATTGCAGTGCAACCAGAACAGCTAAGAAGGACAGTCACTGCCGCCGTGAGCATCGGTTAAGGGGGTGACTCTCTACCCGGGTAACTAGTTTTCTGGGGATCCCTTGGCTGAGGAGGAGAGATTTCAGAAGGCAATGGGGAAGAGAGAAGCATCTTGCAGGCATCTATAGTGGATAGAGGCCGGGCCTGAGAGTCAGAAGGTCATGGGTTCTAGTCCCCGCTCTACCACATGTCTGCTGGGTGACCTTGGGCAAGTCACTTCACTTCTTTGGGCCTCTGTTACTTCATCTGTAAAATGGGGATTGAGAATGTCAGCCTCACGAGGGACAGGAATGGTGTCCAACCCAATTACCTTGAATCCACTCCAGTAGAGTGCCTGGCACATAGGAAACACTTAAAAAATACCCTAATTATTATTATTATAGCATAAGCATGGGAGTCAGAGGACTATATCCTTCTGACTCCAAGCCATCACCAAAACCTGCCGGTCTCAGCTCCACAACATTGCCAAGATCTGCCCTTTCCTCTCCATCCATACCGCTACCCTGCTCGTTCAAGCTCTCATCCTATCCCGTCTGGACTACTGCATCAGCCTTCTCTCTGATCTCCCATCCTCGTGTCTCTCTCCACTTCAATCCATACTTCATGCTGCTGCCCGGATTATCTTTGTCCAGAAACGCTCTGGGCATATTACTCCCCTCCTCAATAATCTCCAGTGGCTACCAATCAATCTTCGCATCAGGCAGAAACTCCTCACCCTGGGCTTCAAGGCTGTCCATCACCTCGCCCCCTCCTACCTCACCTCCCTTCTCTCCTTCTCCAGCCCAGCCCGCACCCTCCGCTCCTCCACCGCTAATCTCCTCACCGTACCTCGTTCTCTCCTGTCCCGCCATCGACCCCTGGCTCACGTCATCCCCCGGGCCTGGAATGCCCTCCCTCTGCCCATCCACCAAGTTAGCTCTCTTCCTCCCTTCAAGGCCCTGCTGAGAGCTCACCTCCTCCAGGAGGCCTTCCCAGACTGAGCCCCTTCCTTTCTCTCCCCCTCGTCCCCCTTTCCATCCCTCCCACCTTACCTCCTTCCCTTCCCCACAGCACCTGTATATATGTATATATGTTTGTACATATTTATTACTCTATTTATTTATTTATTTTACCTGTACATATCTATTCTATTTATTTTATTTTGTTAGTATGTTTGGTTTTTTTTTCTCTGTCTCCCCCTTTTAGACTGTGAGCCCAATGTTGGGTAGGGACTGTCTCTATATTTTGCCAATTTGTACTTCCCAAGCGCTTAGTACAGTGCTCTGCACATAGTAAGCGCTCAATAAATATGATTGATTGATTGATTGATTGACTATATGTTGCCAACTTGTACATCCCAAGCACTTAGTACAGTGCTCTGCACACAGTAAGCGCTCAATAAATACGATTGATTGAATGAATGAATGAATGAATGAATGACTTGGGTTCTAATCCCAGCTCTGCTACTTGTCTGGTCTGTGACCTTGGTCAAGTCATTTAACTTCTCTAGGCCTCAGTTACCGCATCTGTAAAATGGGTTTAAGACTGCGAGCCCCATGAGGGACATGGAAATGGACTGTGTCCACCCTGATTACTTGTATCTACCCCAGTGCTTATCACAGTGCCTGGTCATAATAAGCAATGAATGAATACCATAAAAAAACCATCTTTGCCAACAGGCTGAAAAAATATCAAAACAGACTCCCATTGGAGATGTTGGAGTCTTTGGAGACATCTGATTGGACTCCAGCCAGTCAATTAATCAATCCTAAGTATTGAGAACTTACTATTTGCAGAGCTCCATACTAAGCGCTTGGGAGAGGACAATATGACAATATAACAGACACATTCTCTGCCCAAAATGGACTTAGAAGTCTAGAGGAGGAGACAGATATTAATATAAATAAATAAAATTACAGATATGTACATAAGTGCTATGGGGCTTGGAGGGGCAATTAATAAAGGGAGCAAGTCAAGGCAAAGCAGAAGGGAGTGGGAGAAGAGGAAAGGGGGGCTTAGTCAGGAAAGGCCTCTTGGATGCCTTTGATAAGGCTCTGAACGAGGGGAAAGTAATTGTCTGTTGGATATGAAGAGGGCCGGCGTTCCCTGCCAGAGGCCAGATGTGGGCGAGAGGTTGGCAGTGAGATAGATGAGACTGATGTACAGTGAGAAGGTTAGCATTAAAGGAGCCAAGTGTGGGCTGGGTTGTAGTAGGAGAGTAGCGAGATGAGGTAGGAGGGGGCAAGGTGACTGAATGCTTCAAAGCTGATGGTGAGGGGTTTCTGTTTGATGAAGAGATGAATGGGCAACCACTGGAGGTTCATACAAACTCTGAAAAAAACATTCTCAGCAATTGGCATCCCTCACCTCCAGACCACTGGTGCTTCGCCCCCCTCTCCATCCCCCCCAATCTTACCTCCTTCCCTTCCCCACAGCACCTGTATATATGTTTGTACATATTTATTACTCTATTTATTTATTTATTTATTTTGCTTGTACATATCTATTCTATTTATTTTATTTTGTTAGTATGTTTGGTTTTGTTCTCTGTCTTCCCCTTTCAGACTGTGAGCCCACTGTTGAGTGGGGACTGTCTCTATATGTTGCCAACTTGTACTTCCCAAGCACTTAGTATAGTACTCAGCACACAGTAAGCGCTCAATAAATATGATTGATTGATTGATTGATTGATTAGAGAAGCAGCATGGCTTAGTGGAAAGAGCACGGGCTTGGGAGTCAGAGGTCATGAGTTCTAATCCTGGACCCCGCCACTTGTCAGCTGTGTGGCTTCAGGCAAGTCACTTTACTTCTCTGTGCCTCATCTGTAAAATAGGGATTAAGACTGTGAGCCCCACATGTACTGTGTCTATCTCAGTGCTTAGAACAGTTCTTGGCACATAGTAAGTGCTTAACAAATGCCATTATTATTATTAAGCAAAGAGGCACAGTCCAAGTGGCGGGTGCTCTGAACGTGGCCTTGCCCCTGGGATCTCACCTGCCACGACCCCAGTGTGGTGGCCACCTGTATTTTTGGACTTCCGAATATTTTTGTGGGCTTTGCAGATCTGGCTAATTTCAACTCGCTTTTAAAGACAGTCCATGAATTCATGGAGGGCTGGTGATTCTGGTGAGCCAAGCAACCATGATTCCTGGACAGCCTAATAATAGTGATAATTGTGGTAGGTGTTAAGTAGTGTGTGCCAATCCCTGAGGTAAATAAAAAATAATCAGGCCGGGTACAGTGCCTATCCTACATTTGGCTCACAGCCTGGCCGGTGGGTAGAGAAGGTATTTCATCCTCATTTTACAGATGGGAAAACTGAGGCACAAGGAAGTTTGTGACTTGCCTAAGGTCACACTGTAGGTTTGCGGCAGAAAGCCGAAATTAGTACCCAGATCCCCTGACTCTCGGGCCCCTGCTCTTTCTGCTAACCTTCTCTGCTTCTCTTTCTGGTCTCTTAGGTTTTTGTTCCATCAGCTCCTTCCTGCAAGTGGCCTGAGCTAATTAAAACTTACCATCCTGAAGTTCACTGATTTTTATCTTCCCAAGTTCTTGCCTTCCTTTGGTGATTGTTTCCACTAAGGTTGCCATCCAAGTCCAGTGACTTAACCAATTCTCGACTCATTTATGCCACTAGGAAAGTGTGTCTTGTGAAACACAAAAGCCCCTTTAAGGACCGGCTCTCACTGAACATTTTTTAGGGACCTAATGTGGTAGATAAATGGAAACAAACTCTTTTTTATCCTAATAAAACTTTGGATTAGTAGCTCTGTCTTGTGAGAGATGTTAGGAGTTGTCATTTCATCTAACCTTGCAAAGATTTCCTCTGTGCCCATTGAAGAGAGCAAGAAAAGGATGAGAACTTAGAGATTTAATGAGCTATTGCAGCAACCGACATTCAATTTACAGGTGGTATGATGTTTGACATACACATCCAAAAAATGAAAAGAAAAAATGATGGTTCTGCCATACACAGGAGCATTTAGGTGATAAGAAATAATATTTCTTTTAATAAGAAACCTTAAATGCCATCCGCAGATTTGAGGCTTTCAACTTTCAAGAACAGATGGAAATAAAAGACTGAAAGGCAATGATAGCTATTCAGAAAACTCCAAGTTCAGTATAATCAGAAGTGGCAATAATATCCTCAAACCTAAATTCATTTTGTGGCCTGAGGAGAAACTTGTTCAATTCATTGAAGTGTAGCATTTCCTAGGATTGGTCACTTAGAGTTACATTAGGTGATGAAATCTAACTTCAGCCAACTTCTAATTCAAATATCCAGGGAGCTGATATCTGCTCTTTACTAGGGGATTTGATTCCATGTTCTGAATCCCTTGAAGATGCCTGAAAATCTTGCGATGGTTAAGTTTTGTTTGAAACCCCAAGAGCCTCAAAAAGCCACAACACCTTCATATATTTCTCTATTTTTCCATTCCAATTCTTTCACTACTCCAGGTCATTGCAATTTAAAGCCTACCTTCTTTTTATTGATACTTAATGTGGGTTATCAAATGTTTTGGGGATTGAATGATTCTTTGCTAATCAGAATGGAACTGTAGCTCCTGCTACACATCTCTGGAGAGATTAAGATCTATCACAACAGAAACTGATTTTCAGAATGTCCCATGGTCCATTCAAGTACCACCTGTCAGTATTGCCTCCAATACATCTCCACACTGTTGTCTCATCGGCACTTCAAGCTGAACACGGCTTAAACTGAACTCCACATTTTCCCTCTTAAAACCACTTGGTCTGTAAATATTCCTATCATAGGTGACAACATCACTATCCTACCTGGCCCAGAAAATCACCATCTTGACCACATTTTGGTTACTCACTCTCTCTTAATCCTAACATTCAGTCTGACACTAAATCCTACTGGTTTTACCCCCATAATATTTCCTAGATCTAATCCTCCTCTTTCCCCATAACTACCTCCATTCTGATTCAAGCTGTCATCATATCTTCCCACTCTCTACCCTGGTCTCTCAGCCTCCTGACTCTGTATAGTAGAAACTGCTTTTTGGATATTCTCCCTAGAACCTCGTTTGGAGCGTAATTACTTCACTCTTCAAAAACTTCCATTGGTTACCCATTTCTCTTCCCTGTAAGGAAAAACACCTAGCCATTGGCTTCAAGAAGAAACAGCATGGCCTAGAGGAAAGCATATGGATCAGGGATTCAGTAGATCCAGGTATTAATACCATCTCCACTGCTTGCCTGCTGGGTTATTTCAGTCAAGTGACCTAACTT
Source organism: Tachyglossus aculeatus (assembly GCF_015852505.1). NCBI lineage: Eukaryota > Metazoa > Chordata > Mammalia > Monotremata > Tachyglossidae > Tachyglossus > Tachyglossus aculeatus. The sequence continues at coordinate 98,507,447 of NC_052066.1, read as the reverse complement.
TTCTGTCAGTTTCCTCTTCTGTAAAAATGGAATTAAACACCTGTTCTCCCTTCTCCATAGACTGTGAGCCCCATTAGGGTCAAGGAATGTATTGGATCTGACTATAGTTTATCTGTAGTCTATCTATCTAGCTGAATTCACAGAGGTTGGCCCAAATAAAGAATTTAACAAATGCCATTATTATTTTTAAGATTTTTCTACCAGCTTTCCCCACGTCGGATGTCTACACCCACTACTACCCAGCTTGCTCTATTCGCTACTTCCAAGCTAACATTTTTCCTATGCTTCAGTCTTGGCTCTCTCACCTCCAACCCTATGCTCACACCCTACTCTCTAGACTGTAAGTTCACGGTGGGCAGGAAGTGTGTCTGTTATATTATTATATTGTACTCTCCCAAGTGCTTAGTACAGTACTCTGCACTCACTAAGCACTCCCTGCCTGACTGACTGACCGTCCTCTGTGTGGCTCTTCCTCCCCCTTCAAATGTCCCACTCCACAGCTTCTCCCTGATTCAAAATCCTTGTGAAATCCTACCTCCTCTGGGAAGCCTCCCCTTGTAAATTTCCTTCCCCCCACACTGTCAAACTTAACCATCTCCAGCCAAACCAAGATCAATTGTAAACAAATCCCAGCAGTTGGAAAAGAATAATAATAATAAAAATAATGAAATGCGTTAAGCATTGTACTAAATGCTGAGGCAGACGATAATCCAGTTGGACACAGTTTCCATCCCATACGGGGTTCACAGTCTAAAGGGGAGGGAGAACAGGTATTGAATCCCCAGAGAGGTTAAATAACTTGCCTAAAGTCACACAGCAGGCAAGCAGCAGAGCAGGGATTAGAATACAGGTCCTCTGATTCACAAGTCCACACCCTTTTTTAATGGTAATTGTTAAGCCCTTCCTACATGTCAAGCACTGTTCTAAACTCTGGAGTAGATACAAGTTAATCAGGCTGGATACAGCCTCTGTTCTAATTGGGGCTCACAGACTAAATAGGAGGAGTATGAGTATTGAATTCCCATTTTGCAGTTGAGGAAACTGAGGCCCAGAAAAGTCGTGACTTGCCCAGAGTCACACAGTAGTCAAGGGGCAGAGCTGAGTTTTTTTTTTTTAATATGGCATTTGTTAAACATTTACTTTGTATCAGGCACTGTACTAAGCGCTGGGATAGACACAAGTTAATCAGACTGGACACAGTTCCTATCCCACATAGGACTCACAGTCTTAATCCCCATTTTACAGATGATGTAACTGAGCCTCAAAGAAGTTGAGTGACTTGCCTGAGGTCACACGGCAGACAGGTGGCGGAGCCAGGATTAGAACCCAGATCCTTTGACTACCAGGGCCCGTGATTTATCCACTGGACCATAGTGCTCTTGAAGCTGGGGAGTCCCCATCATTAAGAAAGCGAGTATGTTTTATTCAGTTGTTTTTAATTTCTTTTCTCTTGGTTGTCCAGTTCAGATGCAGCCATGAGAGGCATGAGAGCTTTGTGCCTCAAAATTTATATATAGTAACAGTGATTATGGGGCGATCTATATGCTTTTATATAACCTACTGTCACAACAAATAAAATTGTACCTAACATATAACTAAGAACTAATGTAGCTATTAAAATGGGATGGCTGCAGGCACTGGAGTCCACAAATAAACACTTGCTACCCCAAGAGTCCGACCTGTTTGACTGTTCTCCTCCCAGCTCTCGAAATTACTCAAAATTCTTGGTCTTCAGTGAGTGCCCCATCTGTATCATTACTGGGAAAATACCTTATAATTGGTCAGAAGCAGTGTCTTGCTGTGTGTTGCTGAAGAAAGCATGAATCATATCTGCCTGGGGCCAGGTGTGGTTTTCAAAAGGATTGTCAAGTGGAAAACTCCCCTTTGGACCTGAAACCACCTGAGGAATTCTCCCTTTTGGTGCCATGGGAATGACAGCAGCTAGAAATACATTCTTCTAATCCCACCTTCCCGGCTACCACACAGCTCTGTCATCCGGACTATGATAATAATAATGATGGCATTTGTGAAGCACTTACTATAGGCGAAGCACTTTTTTAAGTGCTGGGGGGATACAAGGTGATCAGGTTGTCCCATGTGGGGCTCACAATCTTAATCCCCATTTTACAGATGAAGTAACTGAGGCACAGAGGAGTTAAATGACTTGCCCAAAGTCACACAGCTGAAAAGTGGTGGAGCCAAGATTAGAACCCATGACCTCTGGCTCCCAAGCCCGTGCTCTTTCCACTGAGCCACACTGCTTCTCAGTGCTTCTCAATGTTTCACATCTGTATGCAGATGTGACTGTGATGTGAGTCTCTTTCACCACCTCCAACCCTGCCCTTTCCCCCACTTCCCAAAATGGGTAAAAATCAATCAATCATGTCTACTGAACACTTACTGTGGGAAAAGCATTATATTAGATGTTTGGGAGAGTACAATCAATCAATCAATCAATTGTATTTATTGAGCGCTTACTGTGTGCAGAGTACTGTACTAAGCGCTTGGGAAGTACAAGTTGGCAACATATAGAGATGGTCCCTACCCAACAGTGGGCTCACAGTTTAGAAGGGGGAGACAGAGAACAAAACAAAACATATTAACAAAATAAAATAAATAGAATAGATATGTACAAGTAAAAGAAATAGAGTAATAAATACGTACAAACATATACACATATATACAGGTGCTGTGGGGAAGGGAAGGAGGTAAGGTGGGGGGATGGAGAGGGGGAGGAGGGGGAGAGGAAGGAGGGGGCTCAGTGTGGGAAGGCCTCCTGGAGGAGGTGAGCTCTCAGTAGGGCCTTGAAGGGAGGAAGAGAGCTAGCCTGGCAGATGTGGGGAGGGAGGGCATTCCAGGCCGGGGGATAACGTGGGCCGGGGGTCAACAGCGGGACAGGAGAGAACGAGGCACAGTGAGGAGATTAGCAGCAGAGGAGCAGAGGGTGCAGGCTGGGCTATAGAAGGAGAGAAGGGAGGTGAGGTAGGAGGGGGCGAGGTGATGGACAGCCTTGAAAACCCGGGGTGAGGAGTTTCTGCCTGATGCGTAGGTTGATTGGTAGCCACTGGAGATTTTTGAGGAGGAGTATAATTGAGGAGTACAATTTAACTGTGAAACAGAGGTGGTGGACAAATTCCCTGCCCATCATGAGTTTACAGACTAGAGGGGGAGACAGACATTAATATAAACAAATAAATAATGGCTATGGACATATGTGCTGTGGGGATGAGGGTGGAGGTGAATAAAGGGAGTAAATCAGGGAGAAGCAGAAGGGAGTGGAAGAAGATAAAAGGAGGATCTAGTCAGGAAAGGCCTCTTGAAGGCGTTGTGCCTTCCAAAAGGCTTTAAAGGTGGGGAGAGTAATTGTTCTTCCAAGTTTCCTAACCCAAACCACAAATTTCTCTAACTTCAGTGTGGGCTGCAGGTCTCACAGAGACCAACCAGATGAACGATCTAGATTGCAAATCCTTACTGATCCTTAGGAGATTAAACAAAGATTGACTCCCATCCTTCTTCCCTCCCTATCTGCCATTTTCAAATCATCATCATCAATCGTATTTATTGAGCGCTTACTATGTGCAGAGCACTGTACTAAGCGCTTGGGAAGTACAAATTGGCAACATATAGAGACAGTCCCTACCCAACAGTGGGCTCACAGTCTAAAAGGGGGAGACAGAGAACAAAACCAAACATACTAACAAAATAAAATAAATAGAATAGATATGTACAAATAAAATAAATAGAGTAAAAAATATGTACAAACATATATACAGGTGCTGTGGGGAAGGGAAGGAGGTAAGATGGGGGGATGGAGAGGTCGACGAGGGGGAGAGGAAGGAAGGGGCTCAGTCTGGGAAGGCCTCCTGGAAGACGTGAGCTCTCTTCAAATGCTCACTTTCAGGTGATTTCATGCTTATACCATCACAGATGTTCAGGAAGCCTGTCTGAGACCCAGCACATGGTCCAGTTCTCCTTCCCATTTTTTTGCCCCCATTTCTGATTCATTCAAACTCCTTAAACAAGTCAAACAGATGCCTAACCTCCACTTCCTCTCCTCCTCCTCCTCCCTTTCTGACCCAAACTACAATCTGGTTTTTGCCCCCTTCACCCCAATAACACCAAGCACTCCAAAGTCCCCAGTGGTTTACCCCTTGCCAAATCAAATGGACACTATTCTTCACCTTGAGCTTTCAACCATCTTTGACACTCTCATCTCCTGAAAATAATGTAGAAGTATATGGTTCCTGGTTTTCCTCTGACTTCAGTCTTTTTTGCTGGCTTTTCTCACTCTTCTTACCCCTAATTGTGAGAGTCCTTCAGGACTCTATTCTTTCTTGCTTGGAGAGCTCATCAATTCCTGTAACTTGAGTGACCACCTGTAGGCAAATGACCTCACTAGCCCCAAACTTTCACCTCCTCTTACATTTCCTCTGGCCTCTAGGTCATCTCTACTTGGATGTCCTACCAGAGCTTCATGCTTAAAATATCTAAAACTGAACCCCTCATTTCCCCCTCACCCCAAATCCATTCATCCACCTAACTTTCTCATCTCCACTCTCCATCAGGAGAGTACAATAGAGTTAGTAGTAATGATTGTGGCATTGCCACAATCTTGGCAGTGTCAAGCACTGTATTTCAATCCTATTTACTGAGTGCTTACTGTGTGCAGAGCACTGTACTAAACGTTTCAGAGAGTACAACACAACAATAAATGGACACACGACCTGCATACAATGACCTTACAGTACTAAACACTGGGAAAAATACAATATATACAGATCACTCATTCATTCATTCAATCGTATTTATTGAGTGCTTACTATATGCAGAGCACTGTACTAAGCGCTTGGGAAGTACAAGGTGACAACACATAGAGATGGTCCCTACCCAACAGTGGGCTCACAGTCTAGAAGGGGGAGAAAGAGAACAAAACAAAACATATTAACAAAATAAAATAAATAGAATAAACATGTACAAATAAAATAAATAAATAGAGTAATAAATACGTTCAAACATATATACATATATACAGGTGCTGTGGGGAGGGGAAGGAGATAAGGTGGGGGGATGGGGAGGTGGAGGAGGGGGAGAGGGGACTCAGTCTGGGAAGGCCTCCTGAAGGAGGTGAGCTCTCAGTAGGGCCTTGAAGTGAGGAAGAGAGCTAGCTTGGCGGATGGGCAGAGGGAGGGCATTCCAGGCCAGGGAGATGATGTGGGCGGGGGGTCGACAGCAGGACAGGTGAGAATGAGGCACAGTGAGGAGATTAGCAGCAGAGGAGAGGAGGGTGTGGGCTGGGCTGTAGAAAGAGAGAAGGGAGGTGAGGTAGGAGGGGGCGAGGTGATGGACAGCCTTGAAGCTGAGGGTGAGGAGTTTCTGCCTGACGCATAGGTTGATTGGTAGCCACTGGAGATTTTTGAGGGGAGTAACATGCCTAGAGCATTTCTGGACAAAGACAATCTGGGCAGAGGCATGAAGTATGAATTGAAGAGGGGAGAGACAGGAGGATGGGAGATCGGAGAAGAGGCTGATACAGTAATCCAGACGGGATAGGATGAGAGCTTGACCGAGCAAGGTAGCAGTTTGGATGGAGAGGAAAGGGCGGATCTTGGCAATGTTTCGGAGCTGAGACCGGCAGGTTTTGGTGACGGCTTGGATGTGAGGGGTGAACAAGAGAGCGGAGTAGAGGATGACACCAAGTTTGTGGGCTTGTGAGACGGGAAGGATGGTAGTGCCATCAACAGTGATGGGAAAGTCAGAGAGAGGGCAGGGTTTGTGGGAGGGAAGACAAGGAGTTCAGTCTTGGACATGTTGAGTTTTAGGTGGCGGGCAGACATCCAGATGGAGATCCTGAAGGCAGGAGGAGATACGAGCCTGGAGGGAGGGAGAGAGAGCAGGAGCAGAGATGTAGATTTGGGTGTCATCAGCGTAGAGATGATAGTTGAAGCCGTGGGAGCGAATGAGGTCACCAAGGGAGTGAGTGTAGATTGAGAACAGAAGGGGACCAAGAACCGAACCTTGAGGAACCCCTACAGTAAGGGGATGGGAGGAGGAGGAGGAGCCAACAAAAGAGACTGAGAATGAATGGCCGGAGAGATAAGAGGAGAACCAGGAGAGGACAGAGCCTGTGAAGCCAAGGTTGGATAGTGTGTTGAGGAGAAGGGTGTGGTCCACAGTGTCGAAGGCAGCTGAGAGGTCGAGGAGGATTAGGATATAGATACAATGCTTGACTCCCAATCTAAGAGGGAAGGAGAACAGAGATTTTATCCTCATTTTGCAGATGAGGAAACTAAGGCCCAGAGAAGTTTAGTGATTTGCTAGTGTCACACAGCAGGCACGTGGGAGAGTCAGAATTAGAACCCACTTCTCCTGACTCCCAGTGTTCTGCTCTTTCCATTAGACTCTGCTGCTTTTCACAATTCCTGCCTTCATCGATCTTACAATCTAAAGACAGTCAGTCAGTCATATTTATTGAGCACTTACTGTGTGCAGAGCACTGTACTAAATGCTTGGGAGGGGGAGATAGGCACTAATATAATTGGATGTATAATTAATGTTTAAAAATATATACATCCATATTATGAAAGATTCTGTTGTATTTAGGAGAAGTTTTTTCCTAACTAATGTTAGCTTTACTTTTCGCCTATTTGGCCCAAGTCCTCCATATAATCAAAATGTCCAAGGATCAACATAGTTTGAAGTGCTGTGACAAAAACAAAATGATTAGATCTGTACTCTGCCCCATGTGATGACTCGATAAATATTTGTTGACTGGCTCACTAACCCAGCAGGGACCCTGCGAGCTACAGACATGAGAAACCTCCTTGGGATAATCCAATCATATCAGTGTCTAGTTCATAAATCACCACAGAACCCTACTTCTACTATGAAAGACAAAAAGCCTTGTCCTCCTTATCCAATTTCACCCATCCCTTCCACTCAATTTTTTTCCCCACAGCCAGGTCTAGAGATCATCACTTCAGCTCTCCCAGGACAGTGCAAAGCTGGAAATGCCCAATTTCATGGTTGCTTCATTACACCTTTCAATTAGCTTAACAAGCATCCAAGGGGTGTGCTATGACAACCTTTCAATTCCTTGTCAAGGGGTGGAAACTTTAGCCTGTTGCTCTGGGGTGAAAGCAGCTAGTGGCTTTTCTCAATTCTTTAGCAAGCACTTTCTTTGTGAAGAAAGTGGATCAGTTCATCAATTACTGGTATTTATTGAGTGTTTACTGTGTGCAGAGCACTGCCCTAAGTGCTTGGGAGAGTACAATACAAAAAATACAATAAACATGATTCAAACAATGTGGCCTAGTGAAAAGAGCTCAGGTCTAGGAGGTAGAGGACCTGGGTTCTAGCAGCATGGCCTTGTGGATAGAGCAGAGGCCTGAGAGTCAGAAAGTCATGGGTTCTAATTATGGCTCCTCCACATGTCTGCTGTGTGACCTTGGGCAAGTCACTTCACTTCTCTGTGCCTTAGTTATTTCATCTGTAAAATGGAGATTGAGACTGTGAGCCCCAGGTGGACATTTCTCGCCTGTCCCGTCATCGACCCCCAGCCCACGTCATCCCCCGGGCCTGGAATGCCCTCCATCCCCACATCCGCCAAGCTAGCTCTCTTCCTCCCTTCAAGGCCCTGCTGAGAGCTCACCTCCTCCAGGAGGCCTTCCCAAACTGAGCCCCTTCCTTCCTTTCCCCCTCGTCCCCCTCTCCATCCCCCCATCTTACCTCCTTCCCTTCCCCGCAGCACCTGTATATATGTATATATGTTTGTACATATTTATTACTCTATTTATTTATTTATTTATTTTACTTGTACATATCTATTCTATTTATTTTATTTTGCTAGTATGTTTGGTTTTGTTCTCTGTCTCCCCCTTTTAGACTGTGAGCCCACTGTTGGGTAAGGACTGTCTCTATATGTTGCCAATTTGTACTTCCCAAGTGCTTAGTACAGTGCTCTGCACATAGTAAGCACTCAATAAATATGATTGATGATGATGATGTCCAATCACATTTGCTTGTATCCACCCCAGCGCTTAATACAGTACTTGGCACATAGTAAGCACTTAACAACCGCTACAATTACTATTATTGCTATCATCATTAATCCCGGCTCTGCCACTTGTCTGCCGTGTGACCCTGGGCTTCTCTGTGCCTCAGTTACCTCATCTATAAAATGGGAACTAAGACTGTGAGCCCCATATGGAGTAGGGACTGTATCCAACTCGATTATCTTGTATCTACCCCATCACTTTGAACAGTGCCTGATATACAGTAAGTGTTTACAAATACCATTTTTATTTTCAAGAAAAAGAACCTTACAATCTAGTGGGAATTGTATCCTAGGCAGTTTACAGAGGGATTTTGAAGAGTCTGGAGTTAAGCCACCTGAGACATGTTCAATAGGACCCCCTCAGTACAGGACAAAGTCCTCATAGCCAGCATCTGCAATGTGGTTCTGTCATATAGCTTTCCTCATGTGGTTTGAATGCTTTTCTGATTTCTGTTCCCTCCCTGAGACTTTAGGGGACACAGCAAAACTGAAAAGGAGAACCCCCCTCTGATTCCCATGTCATCATTCCAAACAGGTTAGATCTGTCGTATTGTACTCGTCCAAGCGCTTAATATAGTGCTCGGCACACAATAAGTGCTCAGTTAATATAGTGGATGTGGATGATGATGGAGTCATCTTGGATTTCAACTGAGTAATCTGTCTGCCCTGACAGAGCAGAACTGTCCAGACTTTATCCAGGGCCTGGCCGGTAGCAAAGTACAAAGACTCAGAGACTTTCCTGATTCAGCCAGAAAGACTTCACTTTTTAAAAACCGCCAGAAATTCAAAAATTAAAACTGTAGTGAGAGTGCTTAAGTGTCACTTCCAACACTGGACTGGATTGAGTAACAGTGTTTTCAGGAACCCATCGGATGGTTATTGGGCAGAACATAATATACCATCACCTCTCTGCAATGGCTTGTGCATGCCCTGGGAGCAGGATGGTGCTGGAGGACTTTTTCAAGGAGCAGAAAAAAAGCAACAGTCAGTGGAGAGTAAGAGAGGGAGTACAGGAAGAGGTGTCAGGAGACTTGGGTTTCAAAAATCCACCACTGCCCTGCTGTATGACCTTGGCAAAGTTACTCAACTTTCTTGGAATTCAGTTTCCTTCTCTATAACATGAGGATGCTAGATTGTGAGTCCTGTTTGATATAGGGACTGTGTCTAAATCTTATTATCTTGTACTTTCCCTAGTGCTCAGCACTTACTATATTCCACATTAATATTATTATTATTTCCATTTAGAGGAATAGCAAGTCCTGTTGGAAAGAGCCCAGGCCTGGGGGTCATGAGATCTGGGTTTTAATCCCAGCTCCACCAATGAGAATGAATAATAATAACAATGGTGTTTGTTAAGCACTTACTATGTGCCAAGCACTGTTCTAAGAACTGGGGTAGATACAAGGTTATCGGGTTGTCCCACGTGGGGCTCAAAGTCTTTGTCCCCATTTTACAGATGAGGTAACTGAGGCATAGAGGAGTTAAGTGATTTGCCCAGTCACCCAGCTGACCATTGGCAGAACCAGGATTCGAATCTATGAACTCTGACTCCCAAGCTCGTGCTCTTTCCACAAAGCCATGCAAACCTGTTCTCCATCTCCTTTGTGCTCTGAGTCCCATGTGGGACAGGGACTGTGCCCAGCATGATTATTTTGCATCTACCCCAGCACGTAGCATAGTAAATAAAACAATAATGGCATTTGTTAAGCACTTACTATGTGCAAAGCACTGTTCTAAGCGCTGGGGAGGTTACAAGGTGATCAGGTTGTCCCACGGGGGGCTCACATTCTTAATCCCCATTTTACAGATGAGGTAACTGAGGCACAGAGAAGTTAAGTGACTTGCCCAAAGTCACACAGCTGACAATTGGCAGAGCCGGGATTTGAACCCATGACCTCTGACTCCAAAGCCCATACTCTTTCCACTGAGCCATGCTGCTCCTCTAGTACTGGGCACATAGTAAACACTTAACAAATAACACGATTATTATGAGTATTATTACCAGAGATACTCCCTGATAGTGAATTAGTTGCAGAATTCCTCTTGCTGTCTGTGCATCCAGGCTGTGCATTTCCTCTGCTGTGCATTCAGGGTTAAGATGTTAAAGGAGAGTGAAGAAGCAGTGTAGACCAATGGCCAGAGCACAGACCTGGGACTCAGGTGGTCCTGGGTTCTGGCCCTGGTTCTACCACTTCTCTGCTGTCTGACCTTGGGCAAGTCACTTCTGTGTGCCTTAGTTACTTCACCTGTAAAATGGAGATTAATACTGTGAGCCCCATGTGGGACATGGACTATGTCCAACCTGATTAGCTTGTATCCAGCTCAGTGCTTAATACAGTGGTTAGCACATAGTAAGAGCTTAACAAATTCCACAAAAAAAATGACTATCGCAAGCTGGAGGAAATCAGGCACAGTGCATCCTAGTAACAGTTCCCTCTCTCTCCCCCCACCATTAAAGAGGTCCAGCAGCTCTTAGCCAGCCTACATCCCCTACCCTCAGCAATAGGAAGCTGAATCCACAATTCTGACCCCCTCCACATTTCAAACCCTGGAGAGGATCCAGGCTATTGAACGAAGAAGAGAAACAACTCACTTCAGAGAAGGCCTCGCAAGAGAGTAGCCTCCTGAGCATGAATCTTGAATGTTTACTCACGACAGCCAAGTGCATTGAAAATGATGACGCCCTCAGAACCACAAATATCAGACTCTATTTTTTCATCTCTTCTTACCGTATCACTGTTCACTGTGACAAAGAACTACCGGGTACATGCCAGACCAAGCTGCTTTTCCTGCCTAGTGCCTAAGTGGCTGAGCTCGAAAATCACTGGAATGCTTCAAAATCAAAGTCAGGTTACATTGGGCCATATGTAGAATTATTATTATTATTGTTATGGTTATTTTTATTACTATGGATTGAGTGATTATTCTCTTCATAGCACTGCCAAGTGCTTGGGAAACGTACCTAAAATTGAACACATCCTCTGTCCACTTGGAACTGATAGTCTACGAGGGTAAATCAATCAATCATATTTATTGATTGTTTACTGTGTATTAGGGTACTGCACTAAGTGCTTAGAAGAGTACTGCACAGCAATTTAACAGACACATTCCCTGCCCACAACAAGCTTATAGTCTAGAAGGGGAAACAGACATTAATGTGCATACATAAATTACGGATATGTACATAAGTGCTGTGGGGTTGGGGTCAGGGGTGTTGAATAAAGGGGGGAATTCATGGTGATGCCTAAGGGAGTGGGAAAAGTGGAAATGAGGGCTTGGTTTAGCTAACCTCTGCAGGTAGGGAGAAAAATTGTCTGTCAGATGTGGAAAGAGGGGGCATTCCAGACCAGAGGCGGGGTGTAGATGAGAGATCGGCGGTGAGATAGATGATATTGAGGTACAGTGAGTAGATTGGCATTAGAGGAGCTAAGTGTTTGGGCTGGGTTGTAGTGGGAAAGTAGTGAGGTGAGGTAAGAGAGGGTAAAGTGATTAAGTGCTTTGTAGTCAATTGTAAGGGGTTTCTGTTAAATAAAAGATTGATGGGAAACCACCGGAAGTTCTTGAGGAATGGGGAAACACAGACGAAATGTTTTTGTAGAAAAATGATCTGGGCAGCCGAGTGAAATATGGAGAGGAGAAAGACAGGAACAAGGAAGTCAGCAAAGAGGCTGATTCAGTAATCAAGGCAGGATAGAATAAGTGCTTGTATTAATGTTGTAACAGTTTGGGTGGAGAGGAAAGGATGGATTTTAGTGATATTGTGAAAGTGGAACTGACAGGATTTAGTAATGGATTGAATTTGTGTGTTGAATGAGAGAGAGGAGTCAAAGATGATGCCAAGGCTATGGGCTTGTGAGACAGGAAGAATGGTGGTGCTGCCTACAGTGATGGGAAAGTCAGAGGGAGGACAGGGTTTGGGTGGAAAGATAAGGAGTCATCTTCAGGATATGTTAAGTTTGAGGTGACAGCAGGATATCCAAGTAGAGATATCTTGAAGGCAGGAGGTATTGGGAAACTGCAGAGGGGGAGAGAAATCAGATCTGGAGATGGAGATTTGGGAATCATCTGCATGCAGGTAGTAGTTGAAGCCTTGGGAGCGAATGAGTTCTCTAAGGGAGTGGGTAGATAGAAAGGGACCGAGAACTGAACCCTGAGTGACATGCACAATTAGGGGGTAGGAGGCAGAGGAGAAGCCTGTGAAAGAGACTGAGAAGGGGCAGCTAGAGAGCTAGAAGGAGAACCAGGAAAGGAAAATATCTGTGAAGCTGAGGTTGGATAATATTTTCAGGAGAAGAGAGTGATTGACAGTGTCAAAGGCAGCTGATAGGTCACGGTGAATTAAGATAGAGTAGAGAACATTAGATTTGGCAAGAAGGAGACCTTTTGTGACCTTTGAGTGGGAGGTTTCTGTGGAGTGAAGGGGATTGAAGCCAGATTGAAAGGGGTCAAGGAGAGATTTGAAAGAGAGGAACTCCAGACAGAGGGTGTAGACAACTTGCTCAAGGATTTTGGAGAGGAATTGTAGGAGGGAGATGGGGTGACAAAGGGAGGGAGCCGTGGTGTCAAGGGAGGGTTTTTTTTAGATAGGCAAGACATGAGCATGTTTGAAAGCAGTGGGGAAGATGCCATCAGAGCACAAACAATTGAAGATGGTGGTCAAGGAGGGAAGAAGGGACTAGAGAGGAGCAGGGGAGATTTTAGGGCTATCATGCCTGATAGTTTCAATTTTTTCAATAAAGTAGGTAGTCGTGACATTAGGGGCAGGGGTGGGGAAAGTTGGGGGCAAAAGGGTTTTTGAGGAAGAAATTAAACAACTGAATCATCAAATGAGAGTAATAGGCATGGGCCTCAGTAAGGATGGAGAAATAAGTTTGCTGGGCAGAGAAGAAGGTAGAGTTCAAGCACTTAAGGATGAACTTGACGTGGACAAGGTCAGCCTGATAACTAGATTTCCACCATCAGCGTTCTGCAGCTTGTGTACAACAGTGAAGGAAGCAGATTTTTGAGGTAATCCAGGGCTGTGGATTAGTGTTATGAGATCTAGGAATAAGTGCTTTGAGTTCAGTAGGGAGGGTGGTGTAACCAATAGGTCAAAACAGTAAAAAACAGGTTTTAAATGCCAAAACTAACCCATTTTCTGTCCTTCCTTCATGTCCTTTCCTATTCCCAGAGAGAAGCAGCAAGATCCTGATACTTTCAATGCTAAGAATCCACATCTACAGTATTAGTCATAGTAGTAGAAGTTGTAATAATAGTAATAGTAGCAGTAGCAGCAGTAACATTTATAAACACCCGATTGGTGTGGTACTTTGCACTCAGTCAACTGGAAAGTATAGAACAAAGTGACAATTTCCCTACCCACAAAATCTTCATACACTTTATGTATGCTTCACCCATGCTTTAAGCATAATAATAATAATAATTATGGTATTTGTTAAGCACTTACTCTATGCCACCCACACTATTAAGCACTGTGGTAGATACAAGATATTCAGGTTGGACACAATCCCTGTTCCACATAGAGCTCACAGTCATTATCCCCATTTTACAGAGGGATTAAGAAGCATAGAGAAGTGAAGTGACTTTTCTAAGGGCGCACAGCAGACAAAAATGAGAGGCAGGATTAGAAGCCAGTTCCTCCTGACTCCCAGGCTCATGAGGTATCTATTAGGCAATGCTGCTTCTCATGGATACAGAGTCAACCACAAAAATAGGCAATGCACACAGGCATACATACACTCATGTACATGCAGCCCGTTGTTGGGTAGGGACCGTCTCTATATGTTGCTGGCTTGTACTTCCCAAGCGCTTAGAACAGTGCTCTGCACACAGTAAGCGCTCAATAAATACGATTGAATGAATGAATGAATGAAATGTGACATGCACAATTAGGGGGTAGGAGGCAGAGGAGAAGCCTGTGAAAGAGACTGAGAAAGGGCAGCTAGAGAATTCATTCATTTCATTCATTCAGTCGTATTTATTGGGCGCTTACTGTGTGCACAGTACCGTACTAAGCACTTGGGAAGTACAAGTCGGAAACATATAGAGACAGTCCCTACCCAACAGTGGGCTCACAGACTAGAAGGGGGAGACAGACAACAAAACAAAACATATTAACAAAATAAAATCAATAAAATAAATATGTACAAGTAAAATAAATAGAGTAATAAATATGTACAAACATATATACAGGTGCTGTGGGGAGGGGAAAGAGGTAAGGCGAGGGGATGGTGAGGGGGAGAGGAAAGACGGAGCTCAGTCTGGGAAGGCCACCCGGAGGAGGTGAGCTTACAGTAGGGCTTTGAAGGGAGGAAGAGAGCTAGCTTGGCGGAAGTGCAGAGGGAGGGCATTCCAGGCCAGGGGGAGGATGTGGGCTGGGGGTCGACGGTGGGACAGGTGAGAATGAGGCACAGTGAGGAGGTTAGTGGCAGAGGAGTGGAGGGTGTGGGCTGGGCTGTAGAAGGAAACAAGGGAGGTGAGGTAGGAGGGGGCGAGGTGATGGAGAACCTTGAAGCCAAGAGTGGGGAGTTTTTGCCTGATGTGTAGGTTGATTGGCAGCCACTGGAGATTTTTGAGGAGGGGAGTAACATGCCCACAGCGTTTCTGTACAAAGATGATCCGGGCAGCGGCGTGAAGTATAGATTGAAGTGAGGAGAGACAGGAGGATAGGAGATTGGAGAGGAGGCTGATGCAGTAATCCAGTCACGTTACGATGAGAGCTTGAACAAGCAGGGTAGCGGTTTGGATGGAGAGGAAAGGGCGGATCTTGGAGATGTTGCGGAGGTGAGACCGGCAAGTTTTGGTGACGGATTGGATGTGAGGGGTGAACGAGAGAGCAGAGTCGAGGATGACACCAAGGTTGCAGGCTTGTGAGACGGGAAAGATGGTAGTGCTGTCAACAGTGATGGGAAAGTCAGGGAGAGGGCAGGGTTTGGGAGGGAAGATAAGGAGTTCAGTCTTGGACATGTTGAGTTTTAGGTGGTGGGCAGACATCCAGAAGGAGATGTCCTGAAGGCAGGAGGAGATATGAGCCAGGAGGGAGGGCGAGAGAGCAGGGGCAGATATGAAGATTTGGGTGTCATCAGTGTAGAGATGACAGTTGAAGCCTGGGAGCGAATGAGTTCACCAAGCGAGTGAGTGTAGATAGAGAACAGAAGAGGACCAATAACTGACCCTTGAGGAACCCCTACAGTAAGGGGATGGGTGGCAGAGGAGGAGCCCGCAAAAGAGACTGAGAATGAATGGCTGGAGAGATAAGAGGAGAACCAGGAGAGGACAGAGTCTGTGAAGCCAAGGTTGGATAGCGTGTTGAAGAGAAGGGGGTGGTCCACAGTGTCTAAGGCAGCTGAGAGGTCGAGGAGGATTAGGATAGGGTAAGAGCTGTTGGATTTGGTAAGCAGGAGGTCATTAGTGACCTTTGACAGGGCAGTTTCCATGGAATGTAGGGTACAGAAGCCAGATTGGAGAGGGTCTTGGAGAGAGTTGGCGTTGAGGAATTCGAGGCAGCGTGTGTAGACAACTAGTTCAGGGAGTTTGGAAAGGAATGGTAGGAGGGAGATAGAGCGATAACTAGAAGGTGAGGTGGGGTCAAGAGAGGGTTTTTTTTAAGATGGGAGAGACGTGGGCATGTTTGAAGGCAGAGGGGAAGGAACCAGTGGAGAGTGAGCGGTTGAAGATGGAAGTTAAGGAGGGGAGAAGGGATGGAGCGAGAGATTTCATAAGATCCTCCATTAGGGTGGAGGGCCAGGATCTGGTCACCATGATTGTGGGCAGAGCTCCCTGGAGGGATGTCTGAGGCCATCCTCAGAACTAAAAACTCAACAAACGTTCTGACAGCTGTGTCAATGATGAAAAGTCTTAATAGTCTGGGGGAGGCGTAGCCCTGGAAGCCCTCCCTCCCCGATCCGGCCCTCCAATCTAATGCTCTCCCCATCTTTGACCATCCAGGTGAGAATGAACGCCCCCAGCCATATTTGACTGGCTCAGCCCCCTTACTTCGTGGATGGTCATTTCAGTGATGAAAGTAGAAATAACTTCTCTCTGTTTTAGATGTGTGAACAACTTAGACATTATAAACATCTAACCTCCATATAGCAGCCCACTGTTGAGTAGGGATGGTTTCTATATGTTGCCAACTTGTACTTCCCAAGCACTTAGTACAGTGCTCTGTACACAGTAAGTGCTCAATAAATACGATTGAATGAATATAGCACTGTTCCATTAGGCTGCTCTTTCAAATAAATGTTTCTACAAACTTTTTTTGATTGTATTCTCTCAAATGCTTAAGTACTCTGAACACAGTAATAAATACCACTTATTGATGATAGCAGGAATGTAGCTTGGATTGTAATGACAATATCATCACAGCTGTTCATAGCTGTTACAAATTGGAAATGGAAGATTAGGTAATTACTTAAGCTCAACCTTATGCAAAAATCTACCCTAGCCTTATATCTAAACTACTGATAGTGTTTTTCTAGCCATCAATCGATCCATCCTATTTATTGAGTGCTTACTGTGTGAAGAGCACTGCACTAAATGCTTGGGAGTATACACTGCAACAGAATTGATAGACACATTCCCTGCCCACAGTGAGCTTACAGTCTGGAGGGGGAAACATACATTAATAGAAATAAATTCTGGATAAGTACATAAATGCTGTGGGGCTGAGGGAAGGGACAGATCCAAGCACAACGAAAGCACTTGGTACAGTGTTCTGCACACAGTAAGCGTGCAATAAATATGATTGAATGAAAGTTGTGCTTGGCCAGGGAGGAGATGTGTCTTCAATAAAGCTTTGAAGATAGGGAGAATGATTGTCAGATATGAAAAGGGAGAGTGTTCCAGGCTAGAAGCAGGTCATGGGAATTTGTCTGTGTGTGTATACGCCTATGTGAATATGTCTGTCTATGTCTGTCTCTGTATCTACAAGAGCATTCATTCCTTCATTCAATCATATTTATTGAGTGATTACTGTGTGAAGACTACTGTACTAAGCACGGCTGGGGAGAGTACAATATAATAACAAACAGACACATTCCCTATTCACAATGAGCTTACACTTTGGAGCAAGATACCCAAGGAGTTGCTAACTGGTAAACAGAAATGGGATTACATGTAAGCTTGGGGAATAGAATCAAAAATTTATAAGCAGAGTGAAGCACTGTCTCAATAAGTGTAACAGTACCAAACTGACCGTTGGGAGAACACTTCAGCAACTAGATGAGTCTTGTGGTTTTATGCCCATTAATGTGCAAGTTGTTTTAGAATTTAACTGACTCTTGCTCCTAAGTATATTGAGATAATAAATGACATATTTGATTTGAATGTCCCTTAGGAAATGAAAACGCCACACAAATTTCAAGTACTATTTATTTCATTCAATTGTATGTATTGAGCACTTACTGTGTGCACAGCACCGTACTAAGTGTTTGGAAAGTACATTTTTTTTATACAAACTGTCTTGTGTTTTAAACTTTTTTCTATTTTTTTCTTCCCTTACTATCTAGCATGATTTAGTGGGAATCAGAGGACTTGGGCTCTAATCCTGGGTCCACCATTGTCTTTTGAGTGAACTTAGGCAAGTTACTTAACTTTTTGGTGCCTCAGTTTCCTCAACTGCAAAATGAGGATTCATTACCTGTTCTTCCTCTTAATTAGACTGTGAGCCCTATGGGGACAGGGACCATGTTCAACTTGATTTCTGCATTTAGAAATTGGCACATAGTAAGTGCTTAACAAATTCCATTATTATTATTGTCACTAATAATAATAATAATGACAATAAACAGGTCATCACTTTACTTCAGAAAAACAGCATGGTGTAGTGCATCAAGCATGGACTCGAGAGCCAGAAGGTTACTGGTTCTAATCCCAGTATGCCACTTGTCTGCTGTGTGACCTAGGACATATCACTTCACTTCTCTGTGCTTCAGTAACCTCATCTGTAAAATGGGGATTAAGACTGTGAGCCCCATGTGGGACAGGCATTGGGTCCAACCAGCTTACCTTGCATCTGCCCCTGAACTTAGAAGAGTGCTTAGCCCATAGTATGTGCTTAAAAAATACCATAATAATAATATTAATAAGTATTATTCATCATAATAATAATAAGTGAAAATATAGTTAGCCACTAAGAACTTCTGAAGCCTTTTTCTTATGATATCTCATGGACTTATTATGTGAAATTCCCACAACTATTCATGTGAATAGCATAATTTCATTCTAATTTTCAATTAATGCAGAATTCTAGTTAAATTGTACACCAATTAGTAACACATTAATGATCACAAAACCGAAAGATTAATAGACGATAAATGAAAATGAATCCTCAGGCTTATTCTCTTTGTGTGTTTTCAAATACGCTTATAGAAATCTAATTTTAACCCAAAGACTCTGAAAGTTAAATATATTAATAACCACCTTTGATTCCATTATACAGAAACACCGCCAGTTATGGAATGCTCTAAAAAATACTTGCATTTTGATCATAATAGCCTAGCCTGGAACTCCCTCCCCTCCCATATATGCCACCACCTTCAAAGCTTTATTAAGGTCACAGGCACTGTACTAAGCACTGGGGTGGATACAGCAAATTGAGTTGCACCCAGTCTCTGTCCTTCATTGGCTCACAGTGTCAATCCCCATTTTACAGATGAGGTAACTGAGGCACGGAGAAGTAAAGTGACTTGCCCAAGGCCTCACAGCAGACAAGTGGCCGAGTTGGGATTAGAACCAATGACCTTCTGACTCTCAGGCCCACGCTCTATCCAATAAGCCATGATGCATCTCAGTGTAATACTGTGCACATACTAGGCACCCAATATTAAAACCCTGATAGGTGCCCAGTACTGTATTCGGCATGCAAAAGATGTTCAATAAAAATGATAAATACTACTACTACTACTACTACTAATAATAATAATAATGACATTTGTTAATCACTTACTATGTGCAAAGAACTGTTCTAAGCACTGGGGAGGATACAAGGTGATCAGATTGTCCCACCAGGGGCTCCCAGTCTTCATCCCCATTTTACAGATGAGGTGACTGAGGCACAGAGAAGTTAAGTGACTTGCCCAAAGTCACACAGCTGACAATTGGCAGTCGGAATTTGAACCCATGACCTCTGACTCCCAAGCCCGTACTCTTTCCATTGAGCCACACTGCTTCTCTGTTACTACTGTTAAGCCTTCTTCCTTAACTCATATACTGCCCCTGAAGTAGTGGAGAAACAGCTAGCTGGTCACTGGATATGGACTTGAACCCCAAAGCTGGCTGTGACCTGTGGTCAGCAGGTGCCAAATCAGCTTAATCAATTACGGGCGCCTCTTCCCAACGTTCCCATTTTTATCAACCGTCTCACCATCCTTCCCTGTCACCTAAGCTCACAATCTCGGGATCATTCTGCTCTTACATCCAATCTACTGATAAAACCTGCCCACTTTTCAAAACATTCCTTGGGTCTGCCTTCTTCTCTCCTCCCATACAGCCACTACCCTGATTGAAGCACATATTCATTCATTCATTCAATCGTAGTTATTGAGCACTTACTGTGTGCAGAGCACTGTACTAAGCGCTTGGGAAGTACAAGTTAGCAACATATAGAGACGGTCCCTACCCAACAACGGGCTCACAGTCTAGAAGGGGGAAACAGACAACAAAACAAAACATATCAACAAAATAAAATAAATAGAATAGTAAATATGTACAAGTAAAATAGAGTAATAAATCTGTACAAACATATATACAGATGCTGTGGGGAGGAGAAGGAGGTAGGGAGGGAGGGATGGGGAGGGGGAGAGGAAGGAAGGGGCTCAGTTTGGGAAGGCCTCCTGGAGGAGGTGAGCTCTCAGTAGGGCTTTGAAGGGAGGAAGAGAGCTAGCTTGGTGGAGGTGCAGAGGGAGGGCATTCCAGGCCAGGCGGATAACGTGGGCCAGGGGTCGACGGCGGGACAGGCGAGAACAAGGCACAGTGAGGAGGTTAGCGGCAGAGGAGTGGAGGGTGCGGGCTGGGCTGTAGAAGGATATTGCTTCCCACATATCAGAGGGAAGCAACATGGCCTAGTAGAAAGAGCACTTACGTACATATAAGTACTGTTGATGGAACATTCAATTTTATCAATCCTGGTTCCCCTTCATGTGTATGTATGGCTTCTCCATTATAGCATAAGCTCTTTCAACTCCAGTAGCATTTATTGATCACCTCTTCTGTGCAGAGCACTGTTCTATGAACTTCAGGACAGAAGAGCAGGCACTACCAGTTCCTGTCCCCAACCTGAAGAATGAGATGTTTTCCATCCCTGAAGGATTTTGAAACACAGGACAAATTTCTAAATCCTGGGATGAACCCGACAAAGGAGAAGTTGTTGAGCAACTCACTTTCCTGCAGGTTTTTTGGATGTGAATTTCTGTTACACCAAGAGAAAGCAGCCATATTTGCAGTGAATACAACACCCTAGGAGATAGATGTGTGAAACAGAGAGCTGGGCATTCTTTGTAACAACCTAAAGATGGCATCAAAAATGAACAAGATTTTTTTCTTTAGGGAAAATTACACTGGAATTTCCGTTTCAATTGAAAAGCAGAGCCAGGCGGTATTTACCTTGAACGACTAACAATCAATGATATTCATTAAACCCTTACTGTCCGCAGAGCACCTGTACTAAGCACTTGGGAGAATACACTATAGCAGAGTAGGTAGACATATGTCAACTTTACAAGCAGATGGACTTGTCTTATTATAGATTCATGCAAAGCAACTCTGAAATCCACTTCTAACAAAAGTTTGGGGTGCCTACAAAACGTGGCACAGCATTTACTCTACTAGTTGTCAACATCTGAATACCCAGAAAGCAGAAATGCAATAAAATTTGGCATTGAGATTGAAGCATTCTGGGTTGATTGACATTCCTCGGAGTCTGAGGCTTGTCAAGAGAAAAAAAAATGAAGAATTTCAATCCTGAAATGACGTTAGGGTATGTCTGGTGCTGGAAGGAACCATCACTGACAGGGAAGAGGTCAAAATAACCCCTTGAATTCCGTGTCAGTCCTGCTTTTCCAGACTTCATGAGAATCAGAAAAGAAAGTCTCCCAGAAGTCAGGAAGTCATCTATCTGTGAAACTGTAGGTTGCAGGCCAGTCCAGGGTCTAAAGCTTAATGATTGATTTATTAATTGACACAGCAGGAAAAGAGCATTCTCACAGACCACTACAATGAGATGTATCTCCAGGAAGGAGCATACTATTTTTCTGTTCAACATGTTGGAGTGAATCTGATCCCTTCTAGTTTTTTGTTTCGTTTTGTTTTATCTTGTTTTTATTATACTTGTTAAGCACTTACTATGTGCAAGGTACTGTACTACTACTACCAATAATAATAACAATAATAATAATAATAGTGGTATTTGTTAAGTGCTTACTATGTGCCAAGCACAGTTCTAAGCACTGGGGGAGATACAAGGTTATCAGGTA
Organism: Tachyglossus aculeatus; assembly: GCF_015852505.1. Taxonomy (NCBI): domain Eukaryota; kingdom Metazoa; phylum Chordata; class Mammalia; order Monotremata; family Tachyglossidae; genus Tachyglossus; species Tachyglossus aculeatus. The sequence goes on along the minus strand of NC_052066.1, from coordinate 98,485,922 downwards.
GTCCCATATGGGGCTCACAGTTTTGACCCCCATTTTACAGATGAGGTGACTGAGGTACAGAGAAGTGAAGTGACTTGCCCAAAGTCACACAGCTGACAATTGGCAGAGCCGGGATTTGAACCCATGAACTCTGACTCCTAAGCCCGGGCTCTTTCCATTAAGCCACGCTGCTTCTCTAATGATAATAATAATAATAATAACAATAATAATAATAATAATAATAATACTGGTATTTGGCTAAATGCTTACTATGTGCCAGACACTGTGCTAAGTGTTGGGATCGATACAAGCAAATTGGGTAGTAAACTCTGGGGTAGTTTCAAGATGATTAGACTGGACATAGTCCCTGTTCCACAAGGGGCACCCAGTCTTAGTCAAAAGGAGTAGGATTTAATCTCCATTTTACAGATTGAGGTAACTGAAGCACAGAGAAGTGAAGTGACTTGCCGTAGATCTCACAGCAGATAAGTTGTGGAGCCAAGATTGCAACCCATTTTCTCTTAAGCCGATGCTCTTTCCACTAGGCCACACTGCTTCCCAGCCTGGCAGCTGCAGGGCTAAACTCCTTGTTAATAATAATAATAATAATTATAATAATAGTATTTGTTAAACACTTCCAATGTGCAAAGCACTGTTCTAAGCACTGGGGAGGGATACAAGGTGATCAGGTTGTCCCATGTGGGGTTCACAGGTCCAAACTACAGTCCCATTGAGCCAAGTAGGAGGAACAACCCAATCACCCAGGGTTCATCTAAGTCTCGCTGTTTCTCCAAGTCGATAAAATGCCCTGGGAGAGCAGCCTTACTCAGCCACTGGCACTTGATCATTCCACCTCAGAAAGAGAAAACAAGATTTTGCAAGCTCCCTGGAAACCCAGTGAATAGTTTCTTCTGTCAAAAGAAAGGTTTCTTTGGCTTCTAGGGAGTGAAACCCCCGCAGGCAATGTGCTCTTATCTTCACCTACAGAGCAGGAAAGCACAGAATCAATCGCTTTTCCCTCCAACGAACCACTTTTGTCTCTGCTGTGGAGCAGCATGGCCCCTGTTGTCTCATTAGCCTCCTTTGCAGAGTGATTTGAACTCAGAATGAAGGAAGACTTTCTGCCAACCAAAATTCCTGAATCTCCGAGGAGGAATAATTCCAGAGCATTTTACTGCGACTCAATCTACCAACTGGACAATGCTTTCCAACTGTTGGAGTCCAAAATACAACCTGCTTTCCTGGGCTTTTGTCCGAGGTGGACTTAGCTCACCTTTTACTCCATGGCATGCTCTTACTTCCAAAACCGGCAAAGTAAAGAATGATCAAACCTTTTACTCTCCAGCTGATCCCGGCCAGGAGTTCTGTTTGCAGGATTACAGGACTTGTTGGTTGGATGTATGAAAAGCCTCATTTAGGCCTCTGGAAATAGCTCCTTCACACTGAAAGGGAAGGCGTACTTTGAATATGTTTTTAGAACTGAAAGCCCAGGGCCACACTGAATATATTTGAAAATTTCTTCTGGTAAGAAGGGAAAATAAGAATTCACTCTAGAACCTCTACTACCAGGGGAGATGAAAACTCCCAGATAAATGGTCAGTTGAGCACACCTCAAGGCTAGAGAAAGTTCAGAGGACCAAGGAGGGTTTTCAAGAGTCTCTCTGTCCTGCTCCCACCAAACAGCTGTCCCAAGCTCCCACAAGAATCAAGGGGAGATGGGAAGTGTGAAGCAGCATGGTCTAGTGAATAGAGCATGGGCCTGGGATCCAGAAGGGCCTGGATTCTAATCCTGACTCCACCACTTGTCTTCTGTGTGACACTGGCAAGTCATTTCACTTCTCTATGTCTCAGTTTCCTCAGCTGTAAAATGGGAATCAAGACTGTGAGCCCCATGTCGGACATGGACTGTTTCCAACCTGATTACTTCGTATCTTCCCTGGCTAATATTAAGTGCTTAACAAATACTACAAAAAAGTGTGAACAAGGGGATATAGGCAGGAGAATACAAAGCAGGGTTCAGTTAGAATATTAATTTGGGAGGATCAGAGGGAGGGAGTTTGGGAATAACAGGTGAAGAGACCGGATATGGAATATGGGTGAGGTGGTAGAGTTTGGAAGGTGAGGGTAAGGAGTTTGAGCTCGATGTGGAGAGGCCCAGGGAGCCAGCAAGAGATATTTGAAGAATGAAAGAAGTGTGCCAATCCACCTCCAAGAAGTTGATCTGGGCAGCATTGTTCAGTAGATTGGAGAAGGGAGAAACTGGAGGCAGAGAGGGCAAGAAAGAAGACTGACACAATACTTTAGTAAGAGTAGTAGCTGAGCTTGGATTTGGAAGGCAGCTGTTGGTGGAGAGGAGAGATTTTAGATTCAGGAGATATTTTAGAATTTTCAGGATTTAACAGTAGATTGAGGACACATGGTTTAAGGATAGCATTATCAACCAAAATGGGAAAGTTAGAAGGAGAAAAGAGTTGCAGAGATAAAACACTGACCTGGGAGCCTAAAAAACCTGAGTTCCAATCCTGGCCCTGTACCCTGCCTGCTGTACAGTGCTCTGCCCACAGTGTACACTAAATAAATACGACTGAATTAACCTTCGGTAAGTCACTTCATTTCTCTGGGCCTCATTGACCTCATCTGTAAAAGGGAATTAGGACTGTGAGCCCCATGTGGGACAGGGACCTGGTCCAACCTTATATCTACCCCAGCACTTAGAACACTGCCTGGCACATAGTAAGTGCTTGACAAATACCATGAAATAAAAAGAGTTTAGAGGAAAAATCAATAAATCAATCAATTGTGTTTATTGATCACTTACTGTGTGCACATCACTGCACTAAGTGCTTGGGAGAGTATAATAGAATAGTAAAACAGGCACATTCACTGCCAACAATGACCTTATAGTCTAGAGGGGAAAAAAGACATTAATATAAATAAATTACAGATTTGTGCATATACCATTGTGCATGGTATTTGCACAATGCAAATCTGCATTGGCAGATTTGTGCATATAAATGTACCAAGGGCTGCAGTCAGTCAATCGTATTTGCTGAGTGCTTACTTTGCGCGGAGCATGTACTAAGCACTTGGGAGAGTACCATGTAACAATATAATACATTCCCTGCCCACAAAACGCTTTTAATCTAGAAGGGGAGACAGACATTAATATAAATAAATTACTGATATGTACACAGGTGCTGTGGGGCTGAGGGAGTGGTGAAAAAGAGAGCAAATCAAGGCAATGCAGAATGGAGTGGGAGAAGAGAAAATGAGGGCTTAGTCAGAGAAGGTCTCTTGGAGGAGATGTGTCTTCAACAAGTCTTTGAAGTGGGGGGAGAGTAATTGTCAGATATGAAGAGGGAGAGTGTCCCAGGCCAGAGGCGAGACATGGGCAAGAGGACAGTGACGAGATATACAAGATGGAGTTCAGTGAGTAGGGTGGCATTTGAGGATTCAAGAGTGAGGGCTGGGTTGTAGTAGGAGAGCAGTAAGGAAAGGTAGGATGGGGCAAGGCGATTGAGTGCCTTAAAGGAGAAGATAAGAAGTTCCATTTTGGCCATTTTGAGTTTGAGGTGCCTTGGGGGCATCCAGATGGAGCCGTCATGGAAGCAAAAGGAGACACTGAATTGAACATTAGATGAAGTCTAATCTTGGAGGAGCAGCATGGCTCAGTGGAAAGACCATGGGCTTTGGAGTCAGAGGTCATGGGTTCAAATCCTGGCTCCACCAATTGTCAGCTGTGTGACTTGAGACAAATCACTTAGCTTCTCTGTGCCTCAGTTATCTCATCTGGAAAATGGGGATTGAGGCTGTGAGCCCCCCGTGGGACAAACCTGATCACCTTGTAACCTCCCCAGCGCTTAGAATAGTGCTTTGCACATAGTAAGCACTTAATAAATGCCATCATTATTATTATTATTAAGTCAGGGGGAGTGAGGTAGATTTGGGTGTCATAGGCACAACGGTGGTAGCTGAAGCCCTGTGAGAGGGATAGGCCACCAGGGAGAGAGGGACTGGGGCACATAAAGCCAGAATAGGGGATTCAGGGCAGAATAGAGGTCACAGTCTCAAAAGGCAAAGGCAGAACCACAATGTCCAAAGAGGTCAAGGAGGAATAGAACAGAGACTAGCCCCTGACTTGTTTATAAGGTGGTTGGAAGCCTTAGAGAGTGCTGTGTCAGTACTGAAAGTCAAAATTCTGGCTGGAGTGGGTGGAGAAGCAAGTGGATATTACCCACTCTAGGAGGTTGCAGTGGAATCGGGGGAAGCCCTTAAGCCTTGGGATGACCCATAGACCAATTTGTCCAGGGCACCTCAGAGGAATGTTGGGTTTGTACTCTTTCCTAATCTTCTCCCTGATCTGACAGGCATTGGAGGCTGAAGACTCATCAGGGGAGAGAACATCCCTGAATCTACATGTGTGGTCAAGTGAGGGCGTGCACATGTGACTGCACCAGTATGGGTGTGTACAAATGTGTGTGTGCATGAATGAATGTATGCGTTTAAATGTATGTGCATTGTGCGTTTACATGCGTATGCATATGCCAGACAAATGCAAGTGAGATTTAAAGTCAGATGGCTTAATTGAATGAAAGATGACAGAATGAATATCAAACTCTAGTCTGCCTGTGTATACAAAATGCCACATTAAATAGTATAAATGGGGGAAAAGTGGAATAGACTGAGGCTGCCTTGGCAACAGGACAGCGATACAGTAAGAGCTGAGTACTTCCAAGCTCTTTACAGGAAAGTTGTTCTGTTTGAAAATGACACTGCTTTGGGGGACAGTGCACCCATTAATCAATCAATCACATTTATTGAGCATTTACTGTGTGCAGTGCACTGTACTAAGGGCATGGGAGAGTACAATATAACAGAGTTGGTAGATACGTTCCCTGGCCACAGTGAGCTTACAGTCTAGACAGGGAAACAGACATTAAACAAATCAATTTCAGATACATGTGCATAAGTACCGTGGGGCTGATGGTGGGGTGAATAAAGAGTGCAAATCCAACTGCAAGGGTGACGTAGAAGGGAGTGGGAGAAGATGAAACGAGGGCTCAGTCAGAGAAGACACCCATGAGAGTGAGTTTCTTGAAAGAGAATTCCTTCCACACTTTGTCCATCCCCAAACAACTGATGAAATTTAGAAAACAAAATCCAGGAGAGCAGGGGACCTATTTTTACACAGTAAACAAAGCCTCAGACAATGCTGTATCCCAGCTGAAAAGTAGAAGTCAATTGTTGAGGATAAACCACGGTGGTCTCATACTATCAGAAAGGAGTGCCTCTCTTTGAGCTAAGCTTAGAAAGTAACAGGAAACAAGGAGGCAAAGGAGAAAAATGTACCAAGGACTGCAGTCAGTCAGTCGTATTTGCTGAGTGCTTACTTTGCACGGAGCATGTACGAAGCACTTGGGAGAGTACCATGTAACAATATAACACATTCTCTGCCCACAAAACGCTTATAGTCTAGAAGGGGAGGCAGACATTGATATAAATAAATAAATTACTGATATGTACACAGGTGCTGTGGGGTTGGCGGGGGGTGCGGTGAATAAAGGGAGCAAGTCAGGGAAACACAGAAGGGAAGAGGGAGTGGAAGAAAAGGAAAGGAGGGCATAGTTAGGGAAGGCCTCTTGAAGGAGATGTGCCTTCAGTAAGGTTTTGAAGGTCTGGGGAAGAGTAATTGTCTGACATGAGGAGGGAGAGAATTTTCACCTTAATCAGACAGCATCTATTGCACATATTTTTCCTGTGCCTGGAACATCCTCTGCTTTCAAATCTGTTAGACCTCAGATCTCTCCATCTCCATAAGCCCTTCTGAAATCACATCTCCTCTAGGATTTCTTTCTTGATGGATTCCTCATCCCCCCACTTTAAATCACCCAACTGCCATAACACCACGTTTTGCCACCTAAACACTAAAGTATTCAAGTATGCACATATCTTTAGACTCTATTACTTTCTCTTATTTGTATTTCATTTTAGTGTCCGTCTCCCTTGGTAATCTATCAATCAATGACATTTATTGAGCACTTAATGTGTGCAGAGCACTGTACTAAGCATTTGGGAGAGTACAGTATAACTGGGTCAGTAGACACATTACCTGACCACAAGGAGCTTATAGTCTACAGGGGGAGAGACATCGGTAGACACATTACCTGACCACAAGGAGCTTATCGTCTACAGGGGGAGAGACATTAAAATAAATAATTTGTAGATATCAAGCATATTTATTGAGACCTTCCCAGACTGAGGCCTTCCCAGATTGAGCACCCTCCTTCCTCTCCCCATCGTCCCCCTCTCCACCCCACCGTCTTACCTCCTTCCCTTCCCCACAGCACCTGTATATATCCATATATGTTTGTATATATTTATTACTCTATTTATTTATTTATTTTACTTGTACATATCTATTCTATTTATTTTATTTTGTTAATATGTTTGGTTTTGTTCTCTGTCTCCCCCTTCTAGACTGTGAGCCCACTGTTGGGTAGGGACCATCTCTATCTATACGTTGCCAACTTGTACTTCCCAAGTGCTTAGTATAGTGCTCTGCACACAGTAAGCGCTCAATAAATACGATTGATTGATTGATTGATTGAGATGTAAACAAGTGTTGTGAGGCTGATGGTGATTAGGTGCTCAAAGGACCTAAGTGCACAGGTAACCCAGAAGGGAGAGGGAGTGAGGGAAAAGAAGGCTTAATTGGAGAAGGCCTTTTTGAGGAGAAGTGATTTTAATAAAGCTTACAAGTTGGGGAGAGTGGTGGTCTGAAGCAGGATAGAGTACCAAGCCAGAGGGAGGACATGGGCAAGGGGCTGATGGTGAGATAGACGAGATTGGGGCGCAGTGAGTTAATTGGCATTAGAAGAGCAAAACGTGCGGACTAGGTTGTAGTAGGAGATCAATTAGGTAAGGTAGGAGGGAGCAAGGTGAGTGAGTGTTTTAAAGCCAATGGTAAGAACTTTCTGTTTGATGCAGAGGTGGATGGGCAATCACTGGAGGTTCTCGAAGAGTGTGGTGACATGGATCCAACATTTTTTAGAAAAGTGATCTTGGAAGCAGAGTGAAGTATGGACTAGAGTGGCAAGAGACAGGAGGCAGTCAATATGGAATAGGATAAGTGCTTGTATCAGCGTGGTTGTTGTTGGATGGAGAGGAAAGGGTGGATTTTAGTGATGTTGTGAAGGTAGAACTAACAGGGTTTGGTGAAAGATTGATTATGTGGGCTGAATGAGTGAGATGACTTGAGGATCATGCCAGGGTGATGGTTCTTGTGAGACAGGGAGGATAATGGTGCAGCCTACCATGATGGGAAAGACAGCAGAGGATAAGGTTTAGGTGGGAAGATGAGGAGTTCTGGTTTGGACATATTTAGTTGATTGCAATCTCCTTGAGGGCAAGGATCACTTTATTGAGTTCTTATGGTGTGCAGAGCACTGTACAAAGCTCTCAGGAGAGTCCAATATAGTTGGTAGACATGATCCCTGTCCACAAGGAGATTATAGTCTACCAGGGAAGAAAGACACTAAAATAAATTACAGAAGGAACAGCAGTTAAAGCCAGTCTTACAGAGAAGTGCAAAATCTTTACAAGCCTGTCCTCCCCAAGGTCAAACCAAGGCATAACCAGCAGGTGTTATAATTATTTCTTTCAAATATCTTCTCTTACCTGAATCGTGGACTGATGGAAATGGACCAGACTCAGTCTTCCATCTGAATGTTGTTTAAACACTGTCCCAGGGTACTTGAGAAGCAGCCTGGCCAAGTGGATAGAGCACGGGCCTAGGAGTAAGAAGGTCATGGGTTCTAATCCCGGCTCAGCCAGTTTTCTGCTGTGTGGCCTTGGGCAAGTCATTTCACTTCCCTGTCCCTCAGTTACTTCATCTGTAAAATGGGGATTAAGGCTGGGACCCCCCGCCTGGACAGGGACTGTGCCTAACTCGATTTGCCTGTATCCACCCCAGTGCTTAGTACAGTACCTGGCACATAGGAAACACTTAACTAATACCATAGAGGGTAGAGACCAAACCTCTGCTGTCCTGTCTTGAGAGCCACTTACGATGACCCCATCTTGACAGTCAATCATTCAAATCAATAAATAAATTAATTATATTTTGAGTATTTATTGTGGGCAGAGCACTAAACTAAGCACTTGGGAGAGTAGAAGGTAACAGATTAACTTGTATCTACTCCAGCGCTTAGAACAGTGCTTGGCACATTGTAGACACTTAACAAATACCAATATTATTATTATTATTTGTTAGACATGTTCCCTGCCCAACAGGAGCTTTCAGTCTGCTCAATTCACTTCCTGCTAATGCTCAGAGAATTTGATGCTGAAGGAGCCAATCAGCTTATGAAGGCAAATCATCTCATCTCCTGCTCTGCTGACAATTATTATTACAGTATTGTTAAGCACTTACCTATGCGAAACACTGTTCTAAGCACTGGAGTTAATCAGAGGGGGCACAATCCCTGCCCCACATGGAACTCATAATCTAAGTAGAAGGGAGAAGAGGTATTGAATCCCCATTTTTACACTTGAGAGAACTGAGGCTCAGAGAAACTAAGTGACTTGCTCAAAGTCACATAGTAGGCAAGTAGTGGAGCTGGGATTAAAACCCATAATAATAATAATAATAATAGCACTTGTAAAGTACTTACTATGTGCAAAGAACTGTTCTAAGTGCTGGGGAGATTACAAGGTGATCAAGTTGCCCCAAGGGGAGGCTCACAGTCTAAATCTCCATGTTACAGATGAGGTAACTGGGACCCAGAGAAGTTCAGTGACCTGCCCAAAGTCACCCAGCTGACTCCCAGACTCAAGCTTTTTTCCACTCAGCCACGCTGCTCTTCAAGCAGTGTGTGAGTATAAATTGGCACACTTTCATTTAGTGTCTGGAAAAGATGGTCAGGGGTCACCGGTGTGGGCTGCAGTCATCTGGGCAGAGTTTCTAGGTCCGATGTCTTCAGTCTGGGTGACGTCAATCAATTCAAGTGCTTAGTACAGTGTTCTGCACATAGTAAGTGCTCAATAAATACGACTGAATTAATAAATGGTAGTTATTGTCAGTCAGCTGTATTTATTGAGCACTTTCTATGTGCAGAGCACCATACTAAGGACCTGGGAGAGAACAATATAATACTATAATAGACACAGTCCCTGCCCACAGTGAGTTTACAGTCACCGTGAGCTGGGGAGCGGGGGAGAAATAAAGGGAGCAAGTCAGGGCGACGCGATAGGGAATGGGAGATGAAGAAAGGAGGTCTTAGGGAAATCCTCTTGGAGAATACGTCCCTTCAGTAAGGCTTTGAATAATCATAATAATAATGATGGTATTTATTAAGCACTTACTATGTGTAAAACACCATTCTAAGTGTGGGGAGGTTACAAGGTGACCAGGTTGTCCCACGGGGGGCTCATAGTCTTAATCCCCATTTTACAGATGAGGTAACTGAGGCACAGAGGAATTAAGTGACTTGACCAAAGTCACACAGCTGACAATTGGCAGAGACAGAATTTGAAACCATGACCTCTGACTCTAAAGCCAGGGCTCTTTTCCACTGAGCCATGCTGCTTCTCGAAGAGGGGTAGAGTAATTGCCTGTTGGATATGAAGAGGAAGCATGGGCCATGGGCAGAGCACTGTACTGAGCACTTGGAAGAGCACAGAACAACTGAGCTGGTAGACATAATCCCTGCCCACAAGGAGTTTAGAGTCCAAATGTCCAGGGCCTCCCTCATCCGAGGCATTAGATGGTGTTTCCATCTGAGCAGAGGCCCTCACCTCCAGTTCTGAGACCCCTTCACTCTTTCCTTCACCGGTATGTTAGGTACCAGGTCACTGTCTTGCTGGGCGAAGCTGGGTTTGAGACAGGCTTGGGCTATCCCTCACCACAACAAGTCTTGATGAGTGAAGCAGCATGGCCTAATGGACGGAGCACAGGCCTGGTTTGTTCTTCATTCATACATTCATTCATTCAATGGAACTTATTGAGCACCTACTGTGTGCAGAGCACTGTACTAAGAGCTTGGGAAAGTACACTACAACAACAAACATTGACACTTCCTGTTCACAGTGAGTTTACATTCTAATCCCAGCTCTGCCAATTACTTGCTGTGTGACCTTGAGCAAGTCACTATACTTCTCTGTGCTTCAGTTCCCTCATCTGCAAAATGGGGTTTCATTATTATTATTATTAAATCGTATTTATTGAGCGCTTACTGTGTGCAGAGCACTGTATTAAGCGCTTGGAAAGTACAATTTGGCAACAAAGACAATCCCTACCCAACAATGGGCTCACAGTCTAGAAGCAATGTGGCTCAGTGGAAAGAGCACAGGCTTTGGAGTCAGAGATCATGGGTTCATTCATTCAATCGTATTTATTGAGCGCTTACTATGTGCAGAGCACTGTACTAAGTGCTTGGAAAGCACAATTCAGCAACAGATGGAGACAATCCCTACCCAACAACAGGCTCACAGTCTAGAAGGGGGAGAAAGACAACAAAACAGAATAATAATAACAATAACATTAAAATAGAATTATAGATATGAACACATCATTAATAAAATAAATAGAATAATAAATATGTGCAAATATACACAAATGCTGTGGGGTGGAGAAGGGGGTAGAGCAGAGGAAGGGAGTAGGGGCAATAGGGAGGGGAGGAGGAGCAGAGGTAAAGGGGCTCAATATGGGAAGGCATCTGCTGTGTGACCTTGGGCAAGTCTCCTCACCTCTCTGGGCCCCAATTCCCTCATCTGAAACTGGACACTGTGTCCAACCTGATTAAATTGTATCTACCCCTGCACTTAGAACAGTGATAGTACAGTGCTAAGCGCTTAGTACAGTGCTCTGCACATAGCAAGCACTCAATAAATACGATTGATGATGATTGGCACATAGTAGGCTCTTAACAAGTACTATTATTATTATCATTATTATTATTATTCTTATATTCATTTAGTGATTTGTGAATCATTGGTATCTATTTCAAATTCCAAAATCTATTTCAAATTCCGGCTCCACCACTTGTCAGCTGTGTGACTTTGGGCAAGTCACTTCACTTCTCTGTGCCTCAGTTACCTCATCTGGAAAATGGGGATTAAGATCATGACCCCCCCCCCCCCCCCTCCACCGTGGGACAACCTGATCACCCTGTAACCTCCCCAGAGCTTAGAACAGTGCTTTGCACATTGTGAGCGCTTAATTAATGCCATTATTATTATTATTATTATTAGAAGGGGTGCTTACTGGGTGCAGAGCACCATACTAAGCACTCAGAAAGTCCAATTCAGTGCTAAATCACTCAATAGTTGCCATTTCTGTTTGACGCAGAGATAGATGGGCACCATAGGAGGTTCTTTACCTGTTCGCTTTCTTACTTAGACTGTGAGCCCCATGTGGGCCCTGATTATCTTGTAACTACTCCAGTGTTTTGTGAAGTGCTTGATATATTGTAAGCACCTGAACAATTATTGTTGAAGTTTTGTAGCCGGCCAGAGGCCCAGTCCAATTGGCCCAGGGCTTGCAAGTGCAATGGGGGCCAGAAGAAGAACAGCAGCTCCTCAGGCAGGCTCCAGATTTCCATGCTCCGCATTTCCTCTTCTTTCTTCATCTCCTCTTCCTCCACCACCTCCCACTACTCAGCCACCTCTCCTTCCCTACTTCTAAGTCTATCACATTATCCCCAAGTTAAGTCCAGTGCTTTGTGCACAGTGGGCATTCAATAATTCAATCACTCAACTGAATCACTAATTCATTCACTCAACACATTCAATCACTAAAAATCAACATGTCCAAGACTGAGCACCTTATCTTCCCTCCCAAACCCTGTCCTTTCCCTCACTTTCCCATCACTATAGACGACACTACCATCCTTCTTGTCTCACAGGCCTGCAACCTTGGTGTCATCCTTGACTCTGCTCTCTCATTCACCCCACATATCCAATCCATCACCCAAACCTGCCAGTCTTACCTTCACAACATCGCCAAGATCCTCCATTTCCTCTCCATCCAAACTGCTACCACATTAGTACAATCACTCATCCTATCCCAGCTGGATTACTGCATCATCTCCCTTTCTGATCTCCCAACCTCCTGTGTCTCCCCACTTCAGTCTATACTTCACTCTGCTGCCCAGGTTATCGTTCTACAGAAATGTTGTGGGCATGTCACCCTGCTCCTCAAAAAATCTCCAGTGTTGCCTATCACCCTCTGTATTCATTCATTCATTCAATCATATTTATTGAGCACTTACTGTGTGCAGAGCACTGTACTAAGTGCATGGGAAGTACAAGTTGGCAACATATAGAGATGGTCCCTACCCAACAGTGGGCTCACAGTCTGGAAGGGGGAGACAGACAACAAAACAAAACATATTAACAAAATAAAATAAACATAATAAATATGTACAAATAAAATAAATAAATAGAGTAATAAATATGTACAAAATACATACATATATACAGGTGCTGTGGGGAGGGGAAGGAGGTAAGGCGGGGGGATGGGGAGGAGGAGGAGGGGGAGAGAAAGGAGGGTGCTCAGTGTGGGAAGGCCTCCTGAAGGAGGTGAGCTCTCAGTAGGGCCTTGAAGGGAAGAAGAAAGCTAGCTTGGCGGATTTGTGGAGGGAGGGCATTCCAGGCCAGGGGGAGGACGTGGGCCGGGGGTCGACGGCGGGACAGGCGAGAACGAGGCACGGTGAGGAGATAAGTGGCAGAGGAGCGGAGGGTGCGGGCTGGGCTGGAGAAGGAGAGAAGGGAGGTGAGGTAGGAGGGGCCGAGGTGATGGACAGCCTTGAAGCCGTTTTGCCTGATGCGTAGGTTGATTGGTAGCCACTGGAGATTTTTGAGGAGGGGAGTAACATGCCCAGAGCATTTCTGGACAAAGACAATCCAGGCAGCGGCATGAAGTATGGATTGAAGTGGGGAGAGACAGGAGGATGGGAGATCAGAGAGGAGGCTGATACAGCAGTCCAGACGGGATAGGATGAGAGCTTGAACGAGCAGGGTAGTAGTTTGGATGGAGAGGAAAGGGCAGATCTTGGCAATGTTGGGGAGCTGAGACCAGCCGGTTTTGGTGACGGCTTGGATGTGAGGGGTGAACAAGAGAGCGGAGTCGAGGATGACACCAAGTTTGTGGGCCTGTGAGACGGGAAGGATGGTAGTGCCATCAACAGTGATGGGAAAGTCATGGAGAGGGCAGGGTTTGGGAGGGAAGACAAGGAGTTCAGTCTTCGACATGTTGAATTTTAAGTGGCGGGCAGACATCCAGATGGAGATGTCCTGAAGGCAGGAGGAGATGCGAGCCTGGAGGGAGGGAGAGAGAGCAGAAGCAGAGATGTAGATTTGGGTGTCATCAGTGTAGGGATGATAGTTGAAGCCGTGGGAGCAAATGAGGTCACCAAGGGAGTGGGTGTAGATCGAGAACACAAGGGGACCAAGAACTGAACCTTGAGGAACCCCTACAGTAAGGGGATGGGAGGGGGAGGAGGAGCCTGCAAAAGAGACTGAGAATGAATGGCAAAAACTCCTCAGTATTGGCTTCAAAGCTCTCCATCACCTTTCACTCTCCTACCTCACCTCCCTTCTCTCCTACATCCCAGCCCGCACACTCCACTCCTCTGGTGCTATCTCACTGTGCCTCGTTCTCACTTGCCCTGCTGTCAACCCCTGGCCTGGAATACCCTCCCTCCTCAAATCCACCAAACAGAAAGGCTTACTTAAGGCACACCTCCACCAAGAGGCCTTCCTGACTAAGCCCCACTTTTCCTCAGCTTCTCCTCCCCCGTCATCCACCCGACTCGCTTCCTTTGCTCTACCCCCCCCACCCTACCCTGTAGCACTTGTGAATATATGTACATACCTGTAATTCTATTTATTTATATTAATGCCTGTTTACTTGTTTTGATGTGTGTGTGTGTGTATATATATATGTACATATATATATATATATATATATATATAATTCTGTTTATTTATATTGATGCTATTGATGCCTATTTACTTGTTTTGATGTCTCTCTCCCCCCTTCTAGACTGTGAACCCACTATGGGCAGGGACTGTCTCTCTTTGATGCTGAATGTACTTTCCAAGCACTTAGTACAGTGCTCTGCACACAGTAAACGCTCAATAAATATGATTGAATGAATGAATCATTCAATCAATCAATCAATCAATCGTGTTTATTGAGCGCTTACTGTGTGCAGAGCACTGTACTAAGCGCTTGGGAAGTACAAGTTGGGAGTGAATGCTTACTGTGTGCAAAGCATTAGATTAAGCATTTGGGAGAATACAGTGTAATGATGATGCATGTTTTAAGTGCTTACTATGTATCAAGCACTTTTCTAAGCACCGGGGTAGGTACAAACTGATCAGGCTGGACACTTTGCCTGTCCCATGCGGGTCTTTATCCTCATTTTACAGATAACTGAGGCACAGAGAAATAAAGTGACTTCCCCAAGGCCACATAGCAGACAAGTGGCAGAGCCAGGATATAACAATATAAGAGACACGCTCCCTGCCCAGCTTGCAGTCTATAATTGAGTGATTCATTGATTGACTGAATCAAAAGCTAAATAAGTCCCAGAGGGTTTTGAAACATTCAACAAGACCTACCTATAAAGCTTCAAGAGTGAGAAGCAACCATGTCTTTGGGGTCATTTAGGGCCAGGGCCTCTTGGAATTTGGAGGGAGGAAGGGGCTTGTGGAAGTCTCCCCTTTCTCTTGATTGCATTACCCCAAAACCCGGCCTCTTACTCCAGAGGAAAAGGAAAAGTAGGTTACTGACCTTCAGATATTAGCTGTTTATGCCATACAAGAAACCATTTTTCAGGAATGTAGAAATCTGCTTCAGAGACACCACTGGCCTGACCTTCAACTCTCCTAATTGTAGCAGACAAGGAATTTAGAATCCTGAAGGAAATGGAACACCCAAAATCCCACGGGCCCTTGCAGTGAGAAAATTTTCTTTCAGAAGCACTAAGATGAGAAATTCACCCTGTTCACAATTGTGTCAGTGTGAGATGTTTGCTCTCACCAGAAAGCCTGGTAGCAGGTTTTGAATATGTGGCGTTAAAAGGTGTGCTGATGTATGTGAACACATCTTTGACAAGAAGGAAACACAGAATACCAAATGATGATGATGATGATGATGATGATGATGGCATTTATTAAGCACTATGTGCAAAGCACTTTTCTAAACACTGAGGAGGTTACAGGGTGATCAGGTTGTCCCATGGGGGGCTCACAATCTTAGAAGCAGTGTGGCTCAGTGGAAAGAGCATGGGCTTTGGAGTCAGAGTTCATGGGTTCAAATCCCGACTCTGCCAATTGTCAGCTGTGTGACCTTGAGCAAGTCTCTTAACTTCTCTGTGCCTCAGTTACCTCATCTTTAAAATGGGGATGAAGACTGTGAGCCCCCCGTGGGACAACCTGATCACCTTGTAACCTCCCCAGCGTTTAGAACAGTGCTTTGCACATAGTAAGCGCTTAATAAATGCCATCAATAAATAATAATAATAATAATAATAATAATAATAATAATAATAATCCCCATTTTACAGATGAGGTAACTGAGGCACAGAGAAGTGAAGTGAGTTGCCCAAAGTCACGCAGCTGACAATTGGTGGAGCTGGGATTTGAACTCATGACCTCTGACTCCAAAGCCCGTGTTCTTTCCACTGTGCCACACTGCTTCCCCTAGCTTCATAACTCCCTGTGAAATTGTCTTTAAGATTCTGAATGCTACTTGAAGTTTCCCTAATTCCATAACGAGGTGGGAAACTCACTGAAAAATTGCCTGAGCCAATATCTTCTCTAAGACATACATGGGTGAAACTGACTGGCTAGTGCTGGCCAAGTATTGACTATTCCTTCCCTACAATTCTGCAAGACCTGGTTCCTGCAGAGATAAATCCCATTCCATCCACTTCAGAATCATCGTCAAAAATCACTTATTAGCTACCTATTACACCGAGACAACACTAGGCACATGAAGAATGTCCAGAGAAAATAATGAATTAGATAGCATCCGTGCCCGCAAGGAATGCAGATCCAAGAGAGAAAACAAACTTGGAAATAACCTTTAGCCCACCATTGTGAATTTCAATTTCAATTATTAAACCTGACAGGAGGACTGACTGGTTGATCCTGCATGTAATACCAATGATAATGGTATTTAATTTTTTAATGGCATTTGTTAAGCACTAAATAAGAAGGAAGAGGAAGGAAACATTTTCAGGACATGGCAAAATGAAATAATAATAATAATAATAATAATAATAATAGCATTTGTTAAGCGCTTACTACGTGCAAAGCACTGTTCTAAGCGCTGGGGGGATACAATGTGATCAAGTTGTCCCACGTAGGGCTCACAGTCTTAATCCCCATTTTTACAGATGAGGTAACTGAGGCTCAGAGAAGTTAAGTGACTTGCCCAAGGTCACACAGCAGACTTGTGGTGGAGCTGAGATTTGAACCCACTACCTCTGACTCCAAAGCCCGGGCTTTTTCCACTGAGCCACGCTGCTTCTCAAACAAGAAATCCCAAACAATGCTGCATCTTCCCTTAAAACTGGGACTCAGTTGCTGAGAAAAGACCAGCATGCGGCACTAATATCAAAAAGAACCACAAATGGAAAGAAAGACAAGGCAAAAATGAAAACAGTGCCAGGTGGTAATAATAATGACATTTGTGAAGAGCTTACTTTGTGCCAAGCACTGTTCTAAGCACTGGGGTAGATACAAGGTAATCAGGTTGTCCCATGTGGGGCTCACAGTCTTAATCCCCATTTTACAGATGAGGTAACTGAGGCACAGAGAAGTTAAGTGGCCTGCCCAAGGTCACACAACTGACAATTGGTGGGGCTGGAATTTGAACCCATGACCTCTGACCCCCAAGTCCACGCTCTATTCACTAAGCTATGAGGTGGTACAAACATTAAGTACAAGGATACAACAAGAGACAATCTTTTGTGTTCCCACTATGACCAGGACCGTGGATGCCACACTGGACTATTGAGGCAACACACTAAGTTCCTTGTGGGCAGGGAATGGTGCCCACCAACTCTGTGGTATTGTACTCTCCCAAGCACTCAGTATAGTGCTCTGCACCAGTAAATACAATTGATTGATTAGTCAACTTCACTGTCAGTAGTGACTTCTTCAAATATGAAGGACAACTGTTATATACCCCAGTGCTTAGCACAGTGGCACATGACAAGTGTGAGCCCGTAGTGGGCAGGGATTGTCTTTCTTTATTGCTGTATTGTACTTTTCAAGCACTTAGTACAGTGCTCTGCACATAGTAAGCAATCAATAAGTAATAATAATGATAATAATGGCATTTATTAAGTGCTTACTATGTGCAAAGCACTGTTCTAAGTGCTGGTGGAGATACAAGGTGATCACGTTGTCTCACGTGGGGCTCACAGTCTTAATCCCCATTTTACAGATGAGGTAACTGAGGCTCAGAGAAGTTAAGTGACTTGCCCAAGGTCACACAGCTGACAAGTGGCAGAGGTGGGATTAGAAACCATGACCTCTGATTCCAAAGCCCGGGCTCTTTGCACTGAGCCACGTTGCTTCTCAATACCAGTGCCAGTGAAATACCAGTGAATGAACAGAGAGGTCAAGTGGCTTGCTTCAGATTACACAACAGAAAAGCGGCAGAGCAGGAATTAGAACCTAGGTCATCATCATCATCATCAATCATATTTATTGAGCGCTTACTATGTGCAGAGCACTGTACTAAGCACTTGGGAAGTACAAATTGGCAACATATAGAGACAGTCTCTACCCAACAGTGGGGTCCTTCTGAATTCCAGGCCCGGGCTCTCTCTGCTAGTCCATGCTGCTTCTCAGAGTATTTCCTACATCTGTTTTACTTTGACAATCTCTTAGTACTGTACTCTCTTTACTAGACTTGCACAAATCTTTGAACCTTAGAATGAACCATCTCTGGACTCTGACCTCTTACTCATCCTGTTCCCCTTCCTGGAACTCAATCAATCAATCAATCGTATTTATTGAGCTCTTACTGTGTGCAGATTACTGTACTAAGAGCTTGGGAAGTACAAGTTGGCAACATATAGAGACAGTCCCTACCCAACAGTGGGCTCACAGTCTAAAAGGGGGAGACAGAGAACAAAACCAAACACACTAACAAAATAAAATAAATGGAATAGTTATGTACAAGTAAAATAAATAGAGTAATAGATATGTACAAACATATATACACATATGTGTGTATATATACATATATACATACATATATATGTATATATATACACATACATATATATGTATATATATATACTCCCTTCCCCTTCAAAAAAGAAGCTATAAATCTTTCTTGCAAATCCATGTCATCCAGTAGGTTGCAACCCATTCTGGTTGCATTAACCCAAGAGTCACTCTAAATACTTAGCACTTACTTAATACTTAGCACTCAGCACTTAAGTACATTATATAGGCATATTCAACTGAAAAGGCAATTATCTTGTGTACATATTTGTGCTACCATTCTCCAGAGCCTTCTTCTCCCCCCCCGTCTTCTCCCCACTGTATTCGGAGCTCCTTGCGGGCAGGGATCATGTCTACCAACTCTACCCTCCCAAATGTTTAGTACAGTACAGCAGCGTGGCTCAGTGGAAAGAGCCCGGGCTTTGGAGTCAGAAGTCATGGGCTCAAATCCCGGCTACGCCACTTGTCAGCTGTGTGACCTTGGGCAAGTGACTTCACTTCTGTGGGCCTCAGTTACCTCACCTGTAAAATGGGGATTAAGACTGTGAGCCCCACGTGGGACAACCTGATCACCTTGTAACCTCCCCAGCGCTTAGAACAGTGCTTTGCACGTAGTAAGCACTTAATAAATGCCATCCTTATTATTATTATAGTGCTTTGCACACAGTAAGTGCTCAATAAATACTAGAGATTGATAAATTTTCTCCTGTCCTGCAGTCACCTTAAACTTAATATGTCTAAAACAGAGAGACTCATCTTTCCTTCCAAACCCATGCCTTCTATAATATAATAATAATGATGGCATTTATTAAGCGATTACTATGTGCAACGCACTGTTCTAAGCGCTGAAATAATGATGGTATTTGTTAAGCGCTTCCTATGTGCAAAGCACTGTTCTAAGCACTGGGGGGATACAAGGTGATCAGGTTGTCCCACGTGGGGCTCACAGTCTTCATTCCCATTTTACAGATGAGGTAACTCAGGCCCAGAGAAGTTAAGTGACTTGCCCAAAGTCACCCAGCTGACAAGTGGTGGAGCCGGGATTAGAACCCATGACCTCTGACTCCCAAGCCCGGGCTCTTTCCACTGAGCCACGCTGCTTCTCTAACTTTCCCATGTCCATCATGGACACCAACATTTCCTGTTCAGAAGCCCTCAACCTTGGTGTTATCCTTGACTCCTCCCTGTTTTTCAATTCTCATGTTCAATCTACTGCTCATCATATTGGTTCTCCCTCACAAGCAGTGTGAGAAGCAGCATGGTCTAGGGGATACAACATGGACCTGGGGAGTCAGAAGAGGCTGGGTTCCAATCCCAGCAACACCACTTGTCTGCTGTGTGACCTTGGACAAGTCACTTAACTTCTCTGTGCCTTTTACCTCATCTGTAAAATGGGAAACAAATAAAAACTCCTCAGCATTGGCTTTAAAACACTCATCACCTTGCCCCCCTCCCACCTCACCTTTCTTCTCTCCTTCTACAACCCAGCCCACATACTTCACTCTTCTGGTGCTAAACTTCTCACCGTGCCTCCATCCTACCTGTCTCACCACCGAACCCAGGCCCACATCCTGCTTCTGGCCTGGAATGCCCTCCCTCTTCAAATCTTCCAGACAATTACTCTCCCCAAACTTTAAAGCCTTATTGAAGGCACATCTCCTCCAAAAGGCCTTCCTAGACTAAGCCCCACTCTTCCTCATCTCCCTCTCCCTTCTGAGTCACCCTGACTTGCTCCCTTTGCTCTTCCCCCACCTCCCAGCCCCACACCACTTATATATAAATATAAATCTGTAATTTTATTCATTTGCATTGATGTCTATTTATACTGATGTCTCTCTCCCCCCCAAGACTATCAGCTCACTGTGGGGAGGATTTATTGTTGTATTGTACTTTCTCAAGTGCTTAGTACAGTGTTTTGCACACAGTAAGCACTTAATATAATTGAATAAATTAATTAAGACGATGAGTACCATGGACTGTGTTCGACCTGATTAGCTTTTATCTACCCCAGCACTTCACCTCTCAGAATGGCACTTGGAAAGTTTCCAGTACTCTACCAGTCTCGACTACGGGAGGAAGACTCAAGCAGAAGCATACCCATTCCATTTGTAGGTTGCTCAGTGGCTAGAAAGTGAAAGGCAATCTGTAACAAGTCAAAACTCCCCTGTGCTGGGCAGTAGCGGCATGGGAGTGAGTAAAGGGTGGAAATCAGGTTTACTGCATGGAAGGAGGCAACGGTAAACCACTTTGGTATTTTTACCAAGAAAACTCTGTGGATACAGTACCAGAATGATTCATTCATTCATTCATTCAATCGTATTTATTGAGCGCTTACTGTGTGCAGAGCACTGTACTAAGCACTTGGGAAGTACAGGTTGGCAACATATAGAGATAGTCCCTACCCAACAGTGGGCTCACAGTCTAGAAGGGGGAGACAGACAACAAAACAAAACATATTAACAACATAAAATAAATAGAATATGTACAAGTAAAATAAATGGAGTAATAAATATGTACAAACATATATACATATACACAGGTGCTGTGGGGAAGGGAAGGAGGTAAGGCGGGGGGAATGGAGAGGGGGAGGAGGGGGAGAGGAAGGAAGGGGCTCAGTCTGGGAAGGCCTCCTGGGGGAGGTGAGCTCTCAATAGGGCCTTGAAGGGAAGAAGAGAGCTAGCTTGGCAGATGTGAGGAGGGAGGGCATTCCAGACCAGGGAGATGACGTGGGCCGGGGGTCGATGGCAGGACAGGCGAGAACGAGGCACAGTGAGGAGATTAGCGGCAAAGGAGCAGAGGGTGTGGGCTCGACTGTAGAAGGAGAAAAGGGAGGTGAGTTAGGAGGGGGTGAGTTAGGAGGGGGCGAGGTGATGGAGAGCCTTCAAGCCGAGGTGAGGAGTTTTTGCCTGATGCATAGGTTGATTGGTAGCCACTGGAGATTTTTGAGGAGGGGAGTAACATGCCCAGAGTGTTTCCGGACAAAGACAATCCAGGCAACAGCGTGAAGTATGGATTGAAGTGGGGAGAGACAGGAGGATGGGAGATCGGAGAGGAGGCTGATACAGTAATCCAGACGGGATAGGATGAGAGCTTGAATAAGCAGGGTAGCAGTTTGGATGGAAAGGAAAGGGCGGATCTTGGCAATGTTGTGGAGCTGAGACTGGCAGGTTTTGGTGACGGCTTGGATGTGAGGGGTGAGCGAGAGAGTGGAGTCGAGGATGACACCAAGTTTGCGGGCTTTTGAGACGGGAAGGATGGTAGTGCCGTCAACAGTGATGGGAAAGTCAGGGAGAGGGCAGGGTTTGGGAGGGAAGACAGATTGGACACATGAGAAGCTCTGTCCCATGAGAGGCTCACAGTCTCAATCCCCATTTTACAGATGAGATAACAAATACAGAGAAGTAAAGTGACTTTTCCAAGGTCACACAGCAGACAAGTGGCAGAACTGGAATTAGAACTCATGACCTTCTGATTCCCAGTCCTGTGCTCCATCCACTACACTGATGAAGGGAGCAGTCAGGGTGTTGTGGGCAAGGAATGTGTCTACCAATTCTGTTGCACTGTGCACTCCCAAGCACTTAGGACAGTGTTCTGTACACAATAAGCACTCAATAAATACCACTGATGATGATCCAGCTTCCCCTCACTTCAATTTGTGCTACATGTTGTTGCCCTGATCATCTTCCTATAGCATCACTCGATAACACTTCTTAGGCAGAGCATTTCGGACTATAAGGATAGGGACCAATGCTGTTGTATTGTACTTTCCCAAGCACTTAGTCCAATGCTCTGCATGCAGTAAACACTCAATAAAAATCACAGATTGATTGATTGATGGGGGTAAATGAACAGCTTGGAGGGCTTCCAGTCTCACAACCAAAGTAGTAAATGATCGACTGATACATTTCTCAGTCACACACTGAAGATCATATTCAGGATTTCTGAATGTTTAAGTACTCTGAAAAATCTATCTCAATCTACCTCCATCTCCCATTACTGAGATGGATTGATTTGAAGGGTCCTTAAACTATTTTCCATTTAATATTAATTGACTAGATGTTTGCCTGGAAAATGGCTATTTAAAAGTTATCTGTTTGGAGCAGTGGCACTCAATATCAAATAGCAAGAGAAGAGCAATAACAATGAAGTTTTGGAACAGTCTCCTAGCATCGAAGCTATGTTCACCTTAACAAAACTATGCTAGATGGGACACATAAGTAGAATGAGTGACACCTCAGAAACTCAGACTGCCTAAGCTATGTCTGCTTGGATTATAGGCATCCTGAGCACCCCTATCTAATATTTCTTCAGAAATTTACCACATGGTTATGTCTTTTCTTATGCTATAGAATCATCTCCAAGCCCTAGCGACTCCAAGGGCACATCGCAGCGTGGCTCAGTGGAAAGAGCACGGGCTTGAGAATCAGAGGTCGTGGGTTCAAATCCCAGCTCCACCAATTGTCAGCTGTGTGACTTTGGGCAAGTCACTTAACTTCTCTGTGCCTCAGTTACCTCATCTGTAAAATGAGGATTAAGACTGTGAGCCTCCCGTGGGACAACCTGATCACCTTGTAACCTCCCCGGCACTTAGATCAGTGCTTTGAACACAGTAAGTGCGTAATAAATGCCATCATTATTATTATTACTATTATCTTTCCCAGAACACTCCACCTTCATCTGTAATCATTTTGGTAGTTTGTTCATAGAGTTTTCTTGGTAAAAATACAGAAGCAGTTTACCAGTGCCTCCTTCCATGCAGTAAACTTGAGTCTCCACCTTCAACTCTCTCCCATGCCGCTACTGCCCAGCATAGGTGAGTTTTGACTTGTAGCAGATTGTCTTCCACTCGCTAGCCACTGCCCAAGCTAGAAATGGAATGGGAAGGCCTCTGCTTGACTCTCTTTCCCATAGCCAAGACTGTTAGAGTACTGGTAGAGTCCTGGAAACTCTCTAGGTACAGTCCCAAGAGGGGAACATGGTTATGAGCTATGTTTAATTTTGTTGGTTCCCAGTCCCCTGCTCCATTGTCTTTGCTGTGGGAGGAATTTGAAACCAAGCTGATGGGCTCTGAAACTTGATCAAAACTTTATTAGAGACAGAGAGACTAAGAGAATATTTCTAAAAATCAAAATCACTATCCTTCTCATCCCCAGCCCCACTGTCCCGGCCACAGGAAGGGTTTGAAGCCGGGGTTGCTGCTTCTCTGTGTCCACAGCCAACCCGGCTTCTTGAAGCACAGAGCCAGGGAGGGGACAGAGAGAGACAGAGGGGGAAACCGTGTCCACCAAATATCCCACCGAAGCAGTGGCCTCCCACCCCCAGCTTCTTGAAGCACAGAGAGGAGGCAGAGTAGGGCCAGGAGTGGAAGAAGCTGAGCTCACCAGCACAAGGAGATTTACTTTTTATTCATTTTTAAATAAAAAGAATGCCCTCTGCCTCCTTCACCAGTCAGTCATATTGACAGAAAGGGGAGTCACATAGTTGGGGGGCTTGTTTTTATTTAGGGCAGCAATAACAGCTCTCTCTTCTTCCGTCCTGTGGCAGTGGTCTGTCTGTCCGTCTCCCCCTTATAGACTGTGAGCCCATTGTTGGGAAGGGACCTTCTCTATATGTTGCCAACTTGTACTTCCCAAGTGCTTAGTACAGTGTTCTGTGCACAGTAAGTGCTCAATAAATATGATTGAATGAATGAATGAATGAATGGTAGTGGGAGCAAGGGCAGCAGTTTCCAGTGACTGGCCAGGAGACCCTCTG
Organism: Tachyglossus aculeatus; assembly: GCF_015852505.1. NCBI lineage: Eukaryota > Metazoa > Chordata > Mammalia > Monotremata > Tachyglossidae > Tachyglossus > Tachyglossus aculeatus. Next base: position 98,461,937 of record NC_052066.1, on the reverse strand, counting down.
ACTGTGGCAGCCCAGACTGGGGTCCCTCCTGCCATGGGGGTCAACTCCAAGTTCTCCTCTGCACACTTAGATTTCAAAGGAAATCCCACAATCATTCTGGGTTCCTTCTTCCTCAGAGTTATAGAAGATCTTGCCTCCCTCTTCCCTAGCTCATCCTCTTGTTTGCCCCATCGGGCAATCTAGTAATTCAAAATGAGAGAGAGATTATCCTGAAGACATTTGAAAATTCAACCTGGTATATCATCTTGAAGAATTTCACCTGAATACCAATGCCAAAGCAAAAAAAAGTACTGCCCCGTCATGGAACCACAGACTGTGAGCCCGTTGTTGGGTAGGGACCGTCTCTATATGTTGCCAACTTGTACTTCCCAAGCGCTTAGTACAGTGTTCTGCATACAGAAAGTGCTCAATAAATACGATTGAATGAATGAATGAATGAATGAATGAATGAACCGAGATTGGGAAAGTGAAAGCAAGGAGGACAGGGAAAGGAAGTGTCTTAAGGACATGGCAAAATGAAATCTCAGACAATGCTGCATCCTCCCTTAAAACTGGGAGTCAGTTGCAGAGAAGAGACCAGGATGCGACACTGATCAAAAAGTGCCTGCAAATGGAAAGAAAGACAAGGAAAAAGAGAAAACTCACTATGTGCCAAGCACTGTTCTAAGCATTGGGGTAGATACAAGGTAATCAGGTTGTCCCACGTGGGGCTCACAATCTTAATCCCCATTTTACAGGTGAGGCAACTGAGGCACAGTGAAGTTAAGTGGCTTGCCTGAAGTCACACAGCTGACAAGTCGTGGAGCTAGGATTAGAACTCAAGACTTATGACTCCAAAGCCCACACTCTATCCACTAAGCTAGGAGGTGGTACAAACATTAAGTACAAGGACACAACAAGGGACAATCTTTTGTGTGACCACTGTGGCCAGGACTGTGGATGCCACATTGGCCTATTGAGACAGCACACTAAGTTCCTTGTGGACAGGGAATGGTGTCCACCACCTCTGTGGTATTGTACTCTCCAAACACTCAGTACGGTGCTCTGCACACAGTAAGCACTCAATAAATATCATTGATTGATTAGCGAACTTCACTGTCAGTAGTGTCTTCTTCAAACATGAAGGACAATTATTATATACACCAATGCTTAGCATAGTGTTTGGCACATGGACAAGTGTGAGCCCGTCGTGATAAAGGATTGCCTCTTTTCATTGCTGTATTGTATTTTCCAAGGGCTTAGTACAGTACTCTGCACACAGTAAGTGCTCAATAAATACCACTGAATGAGCACCAGTATTAGTATGCATAAATATTTGCACCATCAATTATTTATTCTGATTACTTGTAAATATTATTATGATTGTCTCCTCCATTAATGTAAGCTTCTAGGGAACAATTCTCATGCTTTTCTTATACTTCCCCAGGCACTTAGTACATACATACATAGTACATAAATACCGTTACTACTGTTCTCACAATTTGTATATATTTCTTGTCTACTTCTTTCCTCCATCAGAGTTTAATACCCTGTGGATGGGGACCGTGGCTTTTATTCCCTTGTACTCATTCATTCATTCAATTGCATTTATTGAGCGCTTACTGTGTGCAGAGCACTGTACTAAGTGCTTGGGAAGTACAAGTCAGCAACATATAGAGACTGTCCCTACCCAACAACGGGCTCACAGTCTACAAGGGGGAGACAGACAACAAAGCAAACATGTGGACAGGTGTCAAGCCATCAGAACAAATAGAACTAAAGCTAGATGCACATCATTAACAAAACAAATAAAATTGTAAATATGTCCAAGTAAAATAAATAGAGTAATAAATCTGTACAAACATATATACTCCATACTTCACGCCGCTTTCCGGATTGTCTTTGTCCAGAAACGCTCTGGGCATGTTACTCCCCTCCTCAAAAATCTCCAGTGGCTACAAATCAACTACGCATCAGGCAAAAACTCCTCACCCTCGGCTTCCTCTCCCCCTCCACCCCTTCTCCATCCCCCCCACCTTACCTCCTTCCCCTCCCCACAGCACCTGTATATATGTATATATGTTTGAACGTATTTATTACTCTATTTTATTTGTACATATTTATTCTATTTATTTTATTTCGTTAATATGTTTGTTTTTTTTTTTGTTCTCTGTCTCCCCCTTTTAGACTTTGAGCCCGCTGTTTGGTAGGGACCATCTCTATATGTTGCCAACTTGTACTTCCCAAGCGCTTAGTACAGTGCTCTGCACACAGTAAGCACTCAATAAATACAATTGATTGAATGAATGAATGAATGAATATACAGGTGCTTCGTGGAGGGGAAGGAAGTAGGGTGGGGGGGATGGGGAGGAGAAGAGGAAAAAGAGGGCTTAATCTGGGAAAGCCTCTTGGAGGAGGTGAGCTCTCAGTAGGGCTTTGAAGGGAGGAAGAGAGCTAGCTTGGAGGATGTGTGGAGGGAGGGCATTCCAGGCCAGGGAGAGGACGTGGGCCGGGGGTCGATGGCGGGACAGGCGAGAACGAGGTACATTGAGGACGTTAGTGGCAGAAGAGCGGAGGGTGCAGGCTGAGCTGTAGAAGGAGAAAAGGGAGGTGAGGTAGGAGGGGGAGAGGTGATGGAAAGCCTTTACTCTTCCAAGTACTTAATACAGGGCTTTGTACACCATAGATGCTTAGTAAATACTATTGGTGATGGATGATGATGATAATGATGATCCTGATGATGGGTTAAGGAAGCATAGAGGTGGCATTAAGCTCAGAAAATTGAGAATTTTTCCTATTTCAAAATTCCCAGAAAATGCAGCTCAATCTTCCTTACAGCTAAACGAAACTCTCTTGCTGCCATTTAAACATACATTCCCTTCTCTTATTCCTGGTGGACTGCTGGTAACCATCCTCTGTATAATAGCCCTCCAGACTCTTGCAGACAGTGATTAATCATCCCACTACTTTCTCTTCCATAGGTTAAACAAACCCAGCTCTGTCAACCTTTCTTCATATGTTTCATTTGCCAACCTTTTAATCACTGTTGTGATCCTCTCCAAATCCTCTATGTCTCCATTTATACCCAGTTCTGAAGGGTCACATTGCTGAGACTATTGGCAAAGGCAGTTGGGGATTTGGGGGCTTCTTTCAATGTTCCATTTAAATAAAGATGCAAAATCATCAAATCTACTTTCCCAAGATGAGTTTCTGTTCTACTCGAAGTGAGAGCCTTACATGTTTCTGTTAACTTCTGCCAAAGTCATTTAATCAGCTGATCAATTTGCGTCAGAATTTGAGCATGAGAAGTAGGATTATGAGTATCTTTCCCATATTTCCTATTTAACCCAGCAATCCAGTTTACATTTTTTATTTTATTTTTAATGGTATTTGCTAATCCCTTACTATGTGTCAAACACTCTTCAAAGCACTGAGTTAGGTACAAGTTAATCAGGGTGGAAACAGTCGCTGTGGCTCATGGTTTAAACAGGAGGGAGAGTAGTCATCGAATACCCATTTTACAGTTGAGGAAATTAAGGCACAGAGAAGTGACTTACCCAAGGTCACTCAGCAAAAAATTGACAGAGCTGGAATCAAAATCCAGGTCCTTCTGACTCCCAGTCCTGTCCTCTCTCCACTAGGTCACACTGCTTCTTCAATGCAGAAGATCCCCGTGTCAGCGATCAATTGACAAACACTCAGGGGCATTTACTGAGCCTCTTTTGGGAACAGAACATTACACTAAATGCTTGGAAGAGTACAGTAAAAATAGAAGACAGTCCCTTCTCACAAGCATCTTACAATCTAATGGAAATAGAACCTAAACTATTTAAAAATAATGAGAAGAGAAAAAATAATGAAAAGCTACTGATAGTAGGAGAATGGCAAATAAATTGGAAAGTGAACATATTGAGATGTACCTAAGTTTAAGAGAGGGCTGTCGATAGCTGTGGTTCTTGGTGACGTGTGAGGGTTTGGCCATCACAGCCTTTAATGAATAAAGCACAGGCTTGGGAGTCAAAACATCCTGGGTTCTAATCCTGCTCCACCACTTGTCTGCTATGTAACTTTGGGCAAGTCACTTAACTTCTCTGTGCTTCAGTTACCTCATCTTTAAAATGGGGATGAAGACTGTTCAGACTGTGAGACCTTTGCAGGACAGGGCTTGTGTCCAACTTGATCTGCTTGTATCCACCCCATAGCTTATTACAATGCCTGGCACATAGTCAGCGCTTAAAAAATACCATCATTATGATTATTATTATTATCTGCCCCAGTGCTTAGAACAGCACTTGACACATAGTATAAACACTTAAATACCATTATTGTTATCATTATTATTATAGTAAGCACTTAGATACTATTTTTAAAAAGTCAATTGGGAGGTTCTGCTAAGAGAGTAGAAGAATAAGAATAGGGAAGCATTGGTGATTTTTGAGGCATGGAGAAATGCGCACTGAGTGATGGGTTACAAAGACAATCAAACCTGCAGAGCGCAGTGTAGACCGTAGAGAGGGCAAGAAGCTGGAGGGAGAGAAGCCTGTGAGAGGGGGTTCCCCCAGTAGCCTGGTGGAATTGAGATTCGAGCCTGCCTGTTCCAAGGTGGTAGCCATTTGGGTGAAGAGCAAGGGATAGATTAAAAAAAAGTCATCAAGGAAGAACGAACAGGATTTAGCAACAGCCTGGACACGAGAGTGATAAATACAATTGATTGATTGACTGATGGAAAGTTAGCGAGCAGTTGTATCAATCAATGCATTCATTCATTCATTTAATTGTAATTTTTGAGTGCTTACTGTAGTCTAAGCACTGTATTAGATGCTTAGGAGAGTGCACACATTCCCTGCCCTCATAGAGTCAATTATATTTATTGAGTGCTTACCGTGTACAGAGCACTGTACTAAGCACTTGGGAGAGTACAGTACAACAGAGTTGGTAGACACGTTCCCTGCCCACAATGAGCTTACAGTCTAGAGGGGGAGACGGACATTAATATAAATAATGGATATGTAGATAAGTGCCGTGGGGTTAAGGGAGGGGTGAATAAAGGGTGCAAAGGTTGTATGTTACTGGTACCGGAAGGCTCGAGGTATTGTTCACTGTGAGGGGAAATGTTAGAAGATGTAGATATAGGACTCGGGGGAGAAATTAAGTTTTAACCATGTTGGGTTTGAGATGGGTTTGATATGCTGGTCCTGGAAGTAAGAGGAAATGGGGGATTTCAGAATAGGAGAATTGTTGGGGTTATTGAGAGAGATTTCGGATTCTTTTGTGAAGAGGTACTAGCCTAAGGCATGTGAGCTGATGAGCTCCCTAAGTGTTAAAGGGGTGCCACACCAAACTTCATGGCTTCAGTTTCTTAAGCTAATTCATCTCTCCTTCCACCAGACTTTTAATTTGCTCACTGGTCTCCTATTTCCAGGTGCCTCCCAACCCTGCCTTGTTTCTCTTTGCTAACCTCTCTTCCCTTGAGTTTGCTCTCCTCCCTCACCTCAGTGTTCTTCTTTTCCATTCTCTGCACCTCATCTCATCCTTCATTGCTGATGGTGACCAGACTTGCAAACCTATTGGGAAGACTGCCTTAGATCTAATTAAAATCAAAAAAGAAATATATCCACTAAGTTTGCCATAAATGGGGCTGAAATGCAGTTGATATGACAGTATCTTCATGGTCCTCTGGAGGCCCTTTTGGGGAAGTAATATTAAAGTCCACAGTGCCAACAACTGTCAGGTTCTGACTCCAAACACCAAAATCACCATGGCTCCACATACCAGAAGAAGCCTCTACTAAACAGACAGTGGGTGGTTGGGACAGAACTTTGTCCAGAAATCCCACTCCACTCTATAACTCCTGATTGCCTTACTTTCCTCTTCTCTTTTTACCTCTGGAGTAGTAGTAGAGGTGGTGGTGGTGGCAGTATTCATTCATTCATTCATTCAATCGTATTTATTGAGCGCTTACTGTGTGCAGAGCATTATACTAAGCACTTGGGAAGTACAAGTTCGCAACATATAGAGACAGTCCCTACCCAACAGTGGGCTCAAAGTCTAGAAGAGTGGTAGTAACAGTATTTATTAATCAATCACTCATAGTTATTGAGCACTTACTGTGTGAAGGCCACTGAACTAAACACTTGGAAGAGTACAATACGAGTCAATAGACAAGTTCTGTGCCCACAAGGAACTTACAGTCTAGAGGGGAGTTTATTAATTGTTTACTTATGTAGATCACTGCTCTAAACAACAGGAAAGTATAGAAGTGGGGAGAAGATACAGACATAGACTCACAACCTGTGACTATAAGTGGGGGAGAGAAATCGAGATGGACATAGGAGCAATGAAAATATAAAGCCATAAAACAGCATAAGAGACAAAGACAAATGCACACTACCCAAAATAAAACAAATGTCATTAAGGAAGCTTTGGCTAGCCTAGCAGAATTTTAGGCTCCTCAGGATTCAGAGTCTACAATACAGCCACAGTCCAAATGATGGCTACCATAGCAACCAGCTTTCCCAAGGTTATACAAGTCTTTATGCTGCAGGTCCTGTTCTCTTTCCTGCCAGGATGGTGGAAAGCAGGACAGAATGGGGTCTGCTAGATGGTGCAGAGGAGAGCCAGTGCTGGATCCTGGGGAGTCAGCATGCACACAGGGTTCAATAGACTACAGTGGTGCGGGTCAAAAATGCACAGGGAGGCAAGGCTGCAACTATCAGATGTTCCATTTGTCTGTGGTGGAAGAAGGGTTAAGGAAGATCACAACAGCTTTTATACCCAATCTAGCACGCACAGAGCATGCTGGGAGCAGATGGAGTTCCTCAGCTCCACCGGGATTTGGCAAGGGTGTGTGTGTTGGAGGTGGTAGTCACCAAGGGTGCTCAGAGAGAGGTGTCTTCCTCCCTGATTCAACCTTCTCTGAACTGTTGAGCAGCAACAGCTCCGCAGTTTCCTTTCTGTTCATTTTTCCCCAATCTTACCCCGCCCAACCAGCCCATCTGACAAACCCCTTCCAGCTGAGCTCAAGGGGCAGTTCATCAGCCATGGAGAGGCAGCATGGCTTACAGGAAAGAACACGGGCCCCTGGAATTCAGGAACCCTGTGTTCTACTCCTACCTACTCCCCTGGCCTGTTGTGTGGCTTAGGTAAGATTTAGCCTTTCTGTACCACAGTTCCCTCATCTGTAAAATGAGGCTAAAATAACCATTCTTCCTCCCTCTTAGACTCTGAGCCCCATATAGAGAGGGGGCTGTGTTCAACCCAATTATTTGGTACCTACCTCAGTACTTAGTACAATGCTTGACTCATTCATTCACTCAATCGTATTTATTGAGTGCTTACTGTGTGCAGAGCACTGGACTAAGCACTTGGGAAGTACAAGTTGGCAACATATAGAGACGATCCCTCCTCACCCTAGGCTTCAAGGCTGTCCATCACCTCACCCCCTCCTACCTCACCTCCCTTCTCTCCTTCTCCAGCCCACCCCGCACCCTCCGCTCCTCTGCCGCTACTGTCCTCACAGTACCTCGTTCTCGCCTGTCCCGCCATCGACCCCCAGCCCACGTCATCCCCCGGGCCTGGAATGCCCTCCCTCTGCCCATCTGCCAAGCTAGCTCTCTTCCTCCCTTCAAGGCCCTGCTGCGAGCTCACCTCCTCCAGGAGGCCTTCCCAGACTGAGCCCCTTCTTTCCTCTCCCCCTCATCCCCCCTCCATCCCCCATCTTACCTCCTTCCCTTCCCCACAGTACCTGTATATATGTTTGTACATATTTATTACTCTATTTATTTTACTTGTGCATATCTATTCTATTTATTTTATTTTGTTAGTATGTTTGGTTTTGTTCTCTGTCTCCCCCTTTTAGACTGTGAGCCCACTGTTGGGTAGGGACTGTCTCTATATGTTGCCAACTTGTACTTCCCAAGCGCTTAGTACAGTGCTCTGCACACAGTAAGCGTTTAATAAATACGAATGATTGATTGATTGATTGATATAGAGACGTTCCCTACCCAACAGTGGGCTCACAGTCTAGAAGAGGGAGACAGACAACAAAACAAAACATATTAACAAAATAAAATAAATAGAATAAATATAAGTAAAATAAATAAAGTAATAAATATATACATATATACAGGTGCTGTGGGGAGGGGAAGGAGGTAAGGCAGGGGGGATGGGGAGGGGGGAAGAAAGGAGGGGGCTCAGTCTGGGAAGGCCTCCTGGAGGAGGTGAGCTCTCAGTAGGGCTTTGAAGGGAGGAAGAGAGCTGGCTTGGCAGATATGTGGAGGGAGGGCATTCCGGGCCAGGGGGAGGACGTGGGCCGGGGGTCGACAGTGGCACAGGCGAGAACGAGGCACAGTGAGGAGGTTAGCGGTAGGTGCTTAATAAATACCATTATTATCATTATTATTAAAAACCTTGTGTAATTTTACTTTTGCATCCTCATGCAGATTACCTGCTTAGCTGAAGTAGATACTAGAAAACATCTGATCACTGAACTATTTCCAGTTCTCTACCATTCACCTGTCTCAACCATGAAATGACCAGAGGCATCTGAAAAGGAGAAACCCCTGTAGGCCTCCAAAGCTTGTCTTCCCTTTCCAATTAATCAGTCAATCACTGGTATTTCTTGAGTGTGGACTGTGTGAAGAATACTGTACTAAGAGCTTTGGAGAGTACCGTACAGTAGTGTCAGTAGACTGGTCCCTGCCCACGAGAAGCAGCAAAATCTAGCAGGTAAAGCATGGGCCTGGCTCCACTACTTGTCTGCTGTGTGTGACCTTGGACAAGTCACTTCACTATGCCTCAATTTCCTCAAAACTCTGAAATGGGAATGAAATATCTGTTTTCCCCCCTATTTAGATTGTGGAAAGGGACTGTGTCTGACATGATTAACTTGTATCTACCCCAGTACTTAGAACAGTGCTTGACACATAGTAAGCTCTGAACAAATACCATAAAAAAGCTTAAAGCCTAATAGGGAAGACAGACATTAATATAAATTGCAGATAAGGGAAATGGCAGGGTATATGGTTGAGTGTTTCCAAATTCCAAAATATCCACAGTAAATAATCAACTCAAACTGAAACATTTTGGGGGTCTTCGTGATGATTCAAATTGGCCCACATCCCACGTTGAGCAACATCCCTGACACCTCTGATCAAAGATAGGACTCGATGATTTGAAAACCACTTATTAATGCTACAAGGTTGCCCAGGAGAAAGTTTTATATGCACGAGACACTTAGCTCCATTGTTGAGGACAATTGGGAAAAGATTCCTTTAAATCCAGGGGCAGGGACATCCTTGCTTGTCTGGAAGTTCCCTCAGTCAAATAGTCTTGGGAGCAATGTGGCTCTTGGTTCTCCCTCCAAATTATCCAAATGGAGACATCACTCCAGTTGTTGGATGTGCTTCCCTCTCTCTGCCTGTCCCAACCATCAGATTTGTTTTAGATCTTCCTTCTCCTGGATGGTCAGAGCTAGTTCCCAACTCTGGACCCAACAGTCCAACAATCAGTGGTATTTATTGAGTGCTTACTATGTGTACAGCACTGTACTCAGCACATGGGAGATTATAATACAGCTGAGTTAGCAGACCCATTCCATAGCTACATTGAGTTTACACTCTATCATTCAGCCTTCCCTCCCCAAACCTGGAAAATGGGTTTATGTAATAGGGTCATATGCATATTCTCATATTCTCTCTATATATCTTTCTCTCGCTCTCCACCTTCTCTCGCTCTCCCCCTTCTCTCTCTCTCCCCCCACCTCATCTTTTCTTTTTTTCCTATTCCCTATTCCCTACTCCCCACCATACCTGCAGTAATAATAATGCTGGTATTTGTTATACGCTTAAGCACTGGGGAAGATACAAGGTAATTAGGTTGTCCCATATCAATCAATCAATCAATCGTATTTATTGAGCTCTTACTGTGTGCAGAGCACTGTACTAAGCACTTGGGAAGTACAAGTCAGCAACACATAGAGACAGTCCCTACCCAACAGCAGGCTCACAGTCTAGAAGAGGGAGACAGAGAACAAAACCAACATACTAACAAAATAAAATAAATAGAATAGATATGTACAACTAAGATAAATAAATAAATAAATAGAGTAATAAATATGTACAAACATATATACATATATATAGGTGCTGTGGGGAAGGGAAGGAGGTAAGATGGGGTGGATGGAGAGGGGGACGAGGGGGAGAGGAAGGAAGGGGCTCAGTCTGGGAAGGCCTCCTGGGGGAGGTGAGCTCTCAGTAGGGCCTTGAAGGGAGGAAGAGAGCTAGCTTGGCGGATGGGCAGAGGGAGGCCATTCCAGGCCCGGGGGATAACCTGGGCCAGGGATCAATGGCGGGACAGGCGAGAATGAGGCCTGACAGTGAGGAGATTAGCGGCAGAGGAGCAGAGGGTGTGAGGTGGGCTGTAGAAGGAGAGAAGGGAGGTGAGGTAGGAGGGGGCGAGGTGATGGACAGCCTTGAAGCCCAGGGTGAGGAGATTCTGCCTGACGTGCAGATTGATTGGTAGCCACTGGAGATTTTTGAGGAAGGGAGTAATATGCACAGAGCATTTCTGGACAAAGACAATCCGGGCAGCAGCATGAAGTATGGATTGAAGTGGGGAGAGACACAAGGATGGGAGATCAGAGAGAAGGCTGATGCAATAGTCCAGACGGGATAGGATGAGATCTTGAACGAGCAGGGTAGCGGTTTGGATGGAGAGGAAAGGGCGGATCTTGGCAATATTGCGGAGCGGAGACCGGCAGGTTTTGGTGACAGCTTGGATGTGAGGGGTGAACGAGAGAGCGGAGTCGAGGATGACACCAAGGTTGCAGGCTTGTGAGACAGGAAAGATGGTAGTGCCGTCAACAGTGATGGGAAAGTCAGGGAGAGGGCAGGGTTTGGGAGGGAAGACAAGGAGTTCAGTCTTGGACATGTTGAGTTTTAGGTGGTGGGCAGACATCCAGATGGAGATGTCCTGAAAGCAGGAGAAGATGCGAGCCCGGAGAGAGGGGGAGAGAGGAGGGGCAGAGATGAAGATCTGGGTGTCATCAGCATAGAGATAATAGTTGAAGCTGTGGGAGCGAATGAGGTCACCAAGGGAGTGAGTGTAGATCGAGAAAAGAAGGGGACCAAGCACTGAACCTTGGGGAACCCCCACAGTAAGGGGATGGGAGGGGGAGGAGGAGCCTGCAAAAGAGACTGAGAATGAACGACCAGAGAGATAAGAGGAGAACCAGGAGAGGATGGAGTCTGTGAAGCCAAGGTCAGATAGCATGTTGAGGAGAAGAGGGTGGTCCACAGTGTCGAAGGCAGCTGAGAGGTCGAGGAGGATTAGGATAGAGTAGTAGCCGTTGGATTTGGCAAGCAGGAGGTAATTGGTGACCTTTGAGAGGGCAGTTTCCGTGGAATGTAGGGGATGGAAGCCAGACTGGAGGGGGTTGAGGAGAGAGTTGGTGTTGAGGAATTCGAGGCAGCGCGTGTAGACGACTCATTCAAGGAGTTTGGAAAGGAATGGTAGGAGGGATATGGGGCGATAACTAGAAGGTGAGGTGGGGTCAAGAGAGGGTTTTTTTAGGATGGGAGAGACATGGGCATGTTTGAAGGCAGAGGGGAAGGAACAAGTGGAGAGTGAGTGGTTGGAGATGGAACTTAAGGAGGGGAGAAGGGATGGAGCGAGAGATTTCATGAGGTGAGAGGGAATGGGGTCTGAAGCACAGATGGCCAGAGTAGCACTTGAGAGGATGGAGGAGAGCTCCTCTGAGGGTACTGCTGGGAAGGATGGGAGAGTAGCAGAGAGTGTTGAGAGCCGGGGGGTTGGAGAAGTGGGGGGAGTGACTTTGGGGAGGTCAAACCTGATGGATTTAATTTTGTTAATGAAGTAGGAGGCCAGATCGTTGGGGGTGAGGGAAGGAGGGGGGGAGGAGCCCCACATGGGGCTCATGTGGGGTTCACAGTCTTAATCCCCATTTTACAGATGAGGTAACTTAGGCACAGAGAAGTTAAGTGACTTGCCCAAAGTCACACAGATGACAAGTGGTGGATCCGGGATTAGATTAGAATCCCAAATCCATCCTCTTTCCGCTAAGCCAAGCTGCATCTCCAAACAAACCAGAGAAAGGAGACACAAAATCTAATGGATAAATCACAAGTCTAAGGACCTGGTTTTGAATCCCAGTTTTGCCACTAGCTTGTCCTGTGATCCTGAGCAAGTTATTCTCTGGCCCTCAATAACCTCATCTGCAAAATGGAAGAATTATACTTTCCCCTCACTGTCTCACAGAGCTCACTAATATGAAAGTTCTCTGGAGGAATATTAATAATAATTGCGGTACTTATTAAGCACTTACTGTGTGCCAGGAACTGTGGTAGATTCATGATCAATCAACCAATCAATCATATTTATTGAGCACTTACGGTGTGCAGAGCACTGTACTAAGCGCTTGGGAAGTACAAGTTGGCAACATATAGAGACAGTCCCTACCCAACAGTGGGCTCACAGTCTAAAAGGGGGAGACAGAGAACAAAACCAAACATACTAACAAAATAAAATAAATAGAATAGATATGTACAAGTAAAATAGAGTAATAAATATGTACAAACATATATACATATATACAGGTGCTGTGGGGAAGAGAAGGAGGTAAGATGAGGGGGATGGAAAGGGGGATGAGGGGGAGAGGAAGGAAGGGGCTCAGTCTGGGAAGGCCTCCTGGAGGAGGTGAGCTCTCAGTAGGGCCTTGAAGGGTGGAAGAGAGCTAGCTTGGCGGATGGGCAGAGGGAAGGCATTCCAGGCCCGGGAGATAATTGGGTTGGACACAGTCCCTGTCCCACAAAGTGCTCACAGTCCTAATTCTCATTTTATTATTTTACAGATAATAATAATAATGATGGCATTTGTTAAGCACTTATGTGCAAAGCACTGTTCTAAGTGCTGGGGGGGATACAAGGTGATCAGGTTGTCCCACATGGGGCTCACAGTCTTAATCCCCAATTTACAGACGAGCTAACTGAGGCCCAGAGAAGTTAAGTGACTTGCCCAAAGTCACACAGCTGACAAGCGGCAGAGCCAAGATGAGAACCCATGATCTCTATCTCCCAAGCCCGTGCTCTTTCCACTGAGCCATGCTGCTTCTCTTAAAGTAACTGATAAGATAAGGTAACTGAGCCACAGAGAACTGAAGTGACTTGGCCCAGGTTACACCACCAGGCAAGTGGCAGAATCAGGATTAGAACCCAGGTCCTTCTGACTCCTAGGCTAGTGCTCTATCCACTAGGCCATGCTGCTTCTCACTATAGAACACTATGATTGTTCTAAAATTACAGAGGACTATTAAGGGAAACACGAGGCTATCACCCTGATGACTTCACTGGGTATGGTCTCTAAAATGGGCCAGAGACTTGCCCAATCCTAGACCAAAGCTGCTGCTGGCTGCATGACCCCATGTCACCCTACAGACCTCTGTTGCTAGCAGGCAGCTCTGCTCTGGGTCAATGTACGGGCAACATCAGTGGCCACCACAGACCAGGCTGAAAGAGTCTGCTGGGGAGGCATTCATTCATTCAATCGTATTTATTGAGCACTTACTGTGTGCAGAGCACTGTACTAAGTGCTTGGGAAGTACAAGCCTGGAGGGATGGAGGGAGAACAGGGGCGGAGATGTAGATTTTAATCCAGATTTTACAGTTGAGGAAACTGAGGCATAGAGAAGTTAAGTGACTTTCCCGATGTCACACAGAAAGCAGGCAGCAGCACTGACTTCTTCCTCTGTCATTTTAAGAATCAAAAGCCCTCAATTCATTTTCGTTTAACAATTACTCCTCAGGCAGCACATCGCTAGACCACTGCACAAAGAGCCAAGTCAGGTAAATGAACAGCCTGGAGGGGTTCCACTTTCAAAACCAAAGTTGTAAATGATGGATTGACTAAAATTGTCTTCTGTCACAGGCTGAGAACCATATTTCAGAGTTCCTGAATGTTTAAAACCTACAAACTAGGATTTAATATAAAACCCTCCCATGCAATGAAAATGCATTGAGGTCCTACACGGATGCTTTTTAAACTGACTGGGTTTTTGTCTTGGACCAAGGACCGCTAGATTTGGAGAGTTGAGTCGATTTGGGAGGCTGGTGCATTTTGACATTGTCATGGTTGGGTTAGAGTAATGGGGGCCCCTTCCTTTCTTGTGAAGCGTTCTGGGCACAGTGTGAAGGCCAAGGTGCTTGAAAAATCACTTCCCTGTCCCAGACAGAATAATGTGCCGCTAGTCAAAAGGTGAAATATTTTCCAAGCCTCAGCACCTAATAGAACCAGGCGACTGTAAGCTCACTGTGGGCTTGGAATGGGTCTGTTATATTGTTGTATCGTACTCTCCCAGGTGCTAAGAACAATGCTAAGCAGTGCAATGGGAAGTACAATGGGAAACAATATGGTGTAGTGGATAGGGCATGGGCTTGGGAGTCAGATGGTCATGGGTTCTAATCCTGGCTCATCCACATAGCTCTGTGACCTTGGGCAAGTCACTTCTCTGTGCCTCAGTTACCTCATCTGTAAAAGGGGGATTGAAACTGTGAGCCCCACGTGGGACGGGGACTATGTCCAACCCAATTTGCTTGTATCCACTCCAGCATAATATCGTACCTGGAACATAGTAAGTGCATTATTAATGCTGTGGCATACAGTAAGTGCTCAATAAATATGATTGATTTACTGATTGATTGATTGACAAAGAGAAGCCTCATGTCGGGGACAGACTGTGGGCAACAACAGAGCCAGAGGGTGATGGCTTGGAGGCTGAGCCACACTGGCATTTGGGAAAAGATCTGTCCTTGCTCCATTCCCGGGAGGACTGGAGGTCTATCAATCATTCAATCAATCAATCAATCAATCATATTTATTGAGCGCTTACTGTGTGCAGAGCACTGTACTAAGCACTTGGGAAGTACAAGTTGGCAACATATAGAGACAGTCCCTACCCAACAGTGGGCTCACAGTCTAAAAGGGGGACACAGAGAACAAAACCAAACATACTAACAAAATAAAATAAATAGAATAGATATGTACAAGTAAAATAAATAAAGAGCAATAAATATGTACAAACATATATACACATATACAGGTCTGGGTCTATCAGACCCAGAGCAGTGGCTACCCTGGCAGTGGTCCCTCATCCAGGCCACGGGAGCTCAGCTCTCTCCTGAGGATCCCTTCCTGCACCAGCTGGTCACTCTTACCAGCCAGGCAATCCAAAAAGAAGCAGCAAGGCCTAGTCGAAAGAACATGGGTGTGAGAGTCAGAGGACGTGGCTGTGCCACTTGTCTACTGTGTGGCCTTGGGCAAGTCACTTCATTTCTCTGGGCCTCAGTTCCCCCAACTGTAAAATGAGGATTAAGACTGTGAACACGTGGGACATGGTCTGTGTCTAACCTGATTAGCTTCTGTCTACCTCAGCACTTAGTACGATGCCTGGTACATAGTAAGTGCTTAAGTAATGCCGTAAAAATTCAAAACACTCCTCCCTCCTCTGGCAAACCAACTCCTCCCTGCACTGGCAAAACCAATTTCTATAAACCCGTTTCTCACTTCCAGGCAACGGGCCATTTCAGAGGGAGCCCCAGTGCCCCCCAATGAAATGGGGAAGCAGCGTGGCTCAGTGGGAAAGAGTACGGGCTTTGGAGTCAGAGGTCATGGGTTCAAATCCCGGCTCCGCCAATTAGCTGTGTGACTTTGGGCAAGTCACTTAACTTCTCTGGGCCTCAGTTACCTCATCTGTAAATGGGGATGAAGACTGTGAGCCCCCCTGTGGGACAACCTGATCATCTTGTAACCTCTCCAGCGCTTAGAACAGTGCTTTGTACATAGTAAGCGCTTAATAAATGCCATTATTATCATTATTATTATTATTATGGTTCTGGTGACAATAAGCCAGTCCTCCGGTTTGGCTGCAAAAAATCCCATTGATTGCTGCCCTTGACTCTTTTCTCAGGAATCAGATGTGGCCAGAGGCTTTCTTGGTAGGAAGAAGCCCAAGGGCTTTGGGGAAGGGAGGGAAGAAGAAGTGGTTTTCTCTCAATTGCTCTGCCAAACTTGTCTATTGCCCCTCACCAACTCTGAACTATTGACATGGTCCTAAGCTGGGCAATCATCTCCCCATTCTTTTAAAAAAAAAATTATGATGGCAGTTAAGCACTTCCCCTCTCAGGTTGTACCTGGAGAGTTTCCAGTTCTCTATCAGGAAAGAGAGTCAATCAGAGGCCTACCCATTCCATTCCTAGCTTGGGCAGTGGCTAGCGAGTAGAAGGCAATCTGCTACAAATCAAAACTCATGTGTGCTGGGCAGCAGTGGCACGGGAGGGAGATGAGGGAAGAGACTCAAGTTGACTGCATGGAAGGAGGCAATGGTAAACCACTTCTGTATTTTCACCAAGAAAACTCTATGGAAACACTACCAGAATGATTGCAGTGGAGGTGGGGCATTCTGGGAGAGATGTAGCCATGGCTTCGCAAGGGGTCGGAGACAAATCGACAGCATAAGACAAGTTAAGCACCTACTGTGTGACAGGCACTGTACTAAGCACTGGGGTAGATGCAAGGTTGTCAGGTTGGACAGGCCCTGTCATTCGTTCAATCATTCAAGTATTTATTGAGTGCTTACTTTGTGCAGAGCACTGTACTAAGCTCTGGGGAGAGTGCACTACAACAATAAACAGACACATTCATGGGGCTCAAAGTCCTAATCCCCATTTTACAGATAAGGGAACTGATGCCCAGAGAATAATAATAATTATTATTATGATGGCATTTATTAAGTGCTTACAATGTGCAAAACACTGTTCTAAGCACTGGGAAGGTTACTAGGTGATCAGGTTGCCCCACAGGGGGCTCTCACAGTCTTAATCCCCATTTTATAGATGAGGGAACAGAGGCCTGGAGAAGTTAAGTGACTTGCCCAAAGTCACACAGCTGATGATTGGCGGAGCTGGGATTTGAACCCATGACCTCTGACTCCAAAGCCCGTGTTCTTTCCACTGAGCCACAAAATGACTTCCCCAAGTTCACACAGCAGACAAGTGGCAGAGCAGATTAGAACCCAGGTCCTGCTGATGCCCAGGCTCATGCTCTATCCACTAGTCCACGCTGCTTCCCTGCTTTCCTCTGGGCAAACTCCCAGCTCTGGGGCCCCACCATTGCTACGTCCTAAATTCCAGACCTACTTTCCAGCCCCAGTTTCAAGTGCCAGTCTGTCAGGTCTTTACCTCTCAGGCCTGAATTCCCCTATACACCCCCATTCATTCATTCATTCATTCAATCGTATTTATTGAGCGCTTACTGTGTGCAGAGCACTGTACTAAGCGCTTGGGAAGTCCAAGTTGGCAACATATAGAGACGGTCCCTACCCAACAGCGGGCTCACAGTCTAGAAGGGGGAGACAGACAACAAAACAAAACATATTAACAAAATAAAATAGAATAAATATGTACAAATAAAATAGAGTAATAAATACGTACAAACATATATACATATATACAGGAGCTGTGGGGAGAGAAAGGAGGTAAGGCGGGGGGGGATGGGGAGGGGAAGGAGGGGTCTCAGTCTGGGAAGGCCTCCTGGAGGAGGTGAGCTCTCAGAAGGGCTTAGTACAGTGCTCTGCACCCAGTAAGTGCTCAATAAATACAACCAAATGAATGAATCTCGCCCTCGCTCTGCCAATACGCTTGACTATCCAAAGCCGCCTCCTGAAACCGGGCTGTGTCTTCCAAACGAATTGGCCGCCCCCCGCTCGGGGACTAGGACAGCCAACAGACTAGAGGAAGATGCTTCTTTAGGCTCCTGTTTGAAACCGGCGGCTCCATCAAACCGCCAGCCTTGATTCCCATTTCAATGAACTAGCCTGATGCTACTGCTTCAAAACTCTGCTGCCGGCTCCTGTGGAAAGGTCTGGAGGAAGCTGCTGCTCCCTAGCCTGGCTCTCAGCACCCCCTTCTCTCTTCCTTACCCCGATCCTGCATCAGGGAAACCCGAGGGAGAAGCTGGAAACTGTATCCGATTGAGGGTCCAGGCGGGACAGGCTTTGGGGAATCTTAGGGGTGGCGAGTGCACCCAAGGAGAGTGCTGGACTTTTGAGACAGGGCTTGCAAGCCGCATGGAGTAGTAGTGGATAGAACACAGGCCTAGGGGTCAGAAAGTCATGGGTTCTAATCCTGGCTCCCCCACATCTGCTGCTTGTCTAAACAAGTCACGTCACTTCTCTGTGCCTCAGTTAACTCATCTGGAAAAGGGAGACTGAGACTGTGAGCCCAATGTGGGTTTAGCCCAATTAGCTTGTAACCACCCCAGCGCTTACTACAGTGTTGGAAATATAGTAAGCACTTAAATACCACAATTATTATTATTATTATATTTAAAATCCTTTTGGGAGCTCTTCTTGGGAGCCACAGAGTGGACATTCTTCTTACAGGCTCTAGGTCCTTTCGCTCACCCCTGAATGAAGGCTGCATGGGTTTCCCAAGCCCAGCTTGTACTTCCCAAGTGCTTAGTACGTGTTCTGCACACAGTAAGCGCTCAATAAATATGACATAGATTGATTGATTGATTTTGGTTTGCTACGCATTCTCCTCCACTATCCAGGCTGTCAGAAATTATAAATTCCTTTTTTTAAAAAGAGGTACCTCTTAAACACGTGCTATATACCAGGCATTGTGCTAAGTGCCGGTGTAGTTACAAGACAATCAGGTTGGTCACAGTCTCTGTCTCACAGTCTCAATCCCCATTTTAAAGATGAGGTAACTGAGGCACAGAGAAGTTAAGTGACTTACCCAAGGTCACATAGCCAACAAATGGCGGACCCGGATTAGAACCCAGGTCCTTCTGGCTCCTAGGTCCATGCTTTATCCACTAGGCTACCCTGTTTTCATTCATTCATTCAATTGCATTTATTGAGCGCTTACTGTGTGCAGAGCACTATACTAAGTTCTTGGGAAGTACAAGTTGGCAACATATAGAGACGGTCCCTACCCAACAACGGGCTCACAGTCTAGAAGGGGGAGACAGACAACAAAACAAAACATGTGGACAGGTGTCAAGTCATCAGAACAAATAGAATTAAAGCTCAATGCACATCATTAACAAAATAAACAGAATAGTAAATATGTACAAGTAAAATAGAGTAATAAATCTGTACAAACATATAAACAGGTGCTGTGGGAAGGGGAAGGAGGTAGGGCGGGGGGGATGGGGAGGAGGAAAGGAAAAAGGGGGCTCAGTCTGGGAAGGCCTCTTGGAGGAGGTGAGCTCTCAGTAGGCTTCTGACTCCTAGGTCCAAGCTTTATCCACTAGGCTACCCTACTTCTCCAAGTTCCTTGAGTGCAGGGATAGGGTCTACCAACTTTGTTATACTGTATTCTCCTAGGCATTTAGTACAGTGCTCTGTAAACGGTAAGCACTCAGTAAATACCACTGATTGACTGATGCGTCCAAGGGCAAGAGAGAGAGTCAGCCTGGGAAAACTAGAGCGAGGAACGGCAGAGAGAACAACAGAGAGGTCCAGTCAAAGAAAAGAGTCAACTCCCTGGGGTTTGGTTAGGTGGGTGTTGGAGACTAGGCAGAGATTAGACTAGACATAAGAGGAATTGGAAATCAGGCCTTCCCAGCTGCTTCTTCCCTGTCGTCATCATCATCATCATCATCAATCGTATTTTTTGAGCACTTACTATGTGCAGAGCACTGTACTAAGCGCTTGGGAAGTACAAATTGGCAACACATAGAGACAGTCCCTACCCAACAGTGGGCTCACAGTCTAAAAGGGGGAGACAGAGAACAAAACCAAACATACCAACAAAATAAAATAAATAGGATAGATATGAACAAGTAAAATAGAGTATGAATATTACTACGTGCAAAGCACTGTTCTAAGCGCTGGGGAGGTTACAAGGTGATCAGGTTGTCCCACGGGGGGCTCACGGTCTTCATCCCCAATAAGAAGCCGACGCGGAAAGGAGGCGGTTAAGAGGAAGACGGAAGGTACGGCCGCGATCGCATCCCTCGTGCCTCCGTCCAACCCGTCCCAGCTAATCTCTCTCAGCCCCTGCCCTGCTTCTCCTTCCCCTCAGACAGCAACCTCCTCTCTTCCTAATGAGGCCCTTTGGCCTACTATTGTCTTCATGTCCTCCTACTGTATGGCTCAAATGGCCCTCTCAATAAAACTCCCTGAGGGCAGGAATCATGTCCCACCAACTCTACTGCATTGTACAGAGAAGCAGCGTGGCTCAGCGGAAAGAGCATGAGCTTGGGAGTCAGAGGTCATGGGTTCTCATCCCGGCTCTGCCGCTTGTCAGCTGTGTGACTTTGGAAAAGTCACTTCACTTCTCTGGGCCTCGGTTCCCTCATCTGTAAAATGGGGATTAAGATTGTGAGCCCCACGTGGGACAACCTGATCACCTTGTAACTCCCCAGCGCTTAGAATAGTGTTTTGCACATAGTAAGCAATTAACAAATGCCATCATTATTATTACTCTCCCAAGTGTTTATTTCATTCAATGCTGTGCCCACAATAGGTGCTCAATAATTACCACTGATTGATTGATTTCTGCAACTGAAAAAGACTCTAAAGTGATTCAAGCACTCTTAATGAATCAAGTACCATACATTCCTTCTGTACCCGATCGCATTTTCCATTCAACCTTGCAACCGTCTAGACAGTGAGCCCACTGTTGGGTAGGGGCTGTCTCTATATGTTGCCAACTTGTACTTCCCAAGCACTTAGTACAGTGCTCTGCACACAGTAAGCGCTCAATAAATACGATTGATTGATTGACAATCCAAAGTAGAAAAGAGGATTATCCTAGTGCAGAAATTCACTAGAATTGGAAATGAATGGACGACTCAGGAAGCTTTAAAAGGTGTATCTTGAAAGACCAAAGAATAATTGTAATATTTATTAAATGCCAAGCACTGTGCTAAAACCTGGGAACAATATGATAACAGTATATCAGACACGGTGCCTTTCCCAATCTTAAACAAAAATGCCTTCAAGTTGATCAGCCCCTACCAAGGAAAATATGTTCTAGAAGCTCCAATACTCCTAAAGCACGATGAGGAGAATCATCATCATCATCATCATCAATTGTATTTATTGAGCACTTACTGTGTGCAGAGCACTGTACTAAGCGCTTGGGAAGTACAAGTTGGCAACATATAGAGACAGTCCCTACCCAACAGTGGGCTCACAGTCTAAAAGGGGGAGACAGAGAACAAAACCAAACATACTAACAAAATAAAATAAATAGAATCAGTCCATCAGTAGTATTTATTGAGCAAGTACTAAGTGGAGAGCACTGTGCTAAGTGCTTGTACAATGCAACTGAATTACCAGACACATTCCTTACCAGTTTACAGTCTAGAGGGGAGGAGCCAGTGTGGCCAAGTGGATAAATCACAGTCCTGGGAGTCCAAAGACTTGGGTTTTAATCCTGGTTCTACCACTTGTTTTCTGTATGACCTTGGGCAAGTCACTTAATATCTCTGTGCCTCAGGTACCTCATTTATAAAATGAGGATTAAGAGTGTGGAACATGGACTGTGTCCAAATGGATTAGCATATATCCACCCTAGTGCTTTGAGAAGCAGCATGGCATAGTGGCTAAATAATGGGCTTGGGAGTCAGAAGGTCATGGGTTCTAATCCCAGCTCCCCCACTTGTCTATTGTGTGATCTTGGGCAAGTCACTTCACTTCTCTGTGCCTCAGTGACCTCATCTGTAAAATGGGGATTGAGACTGTGAACCCCGTATGGGATAGGGACTGAGTCCAATCCGACACTTCGAACAATGCCCGGCACAAAGTAAGCCCTTTACAAATGCCGTAATTATTATTATTATTACAGTACCTGACACATAACAAGCGTTTAACAAATACCATAAAATAATAATAATAATAATAATGTTGGTATTTGTTAAGTGCTTACTATGTGCAAAGCACTGTTCTAAGCACTGGGGAGATTACAAGGTGATCAGGTAGCCTCTCCTCTACTCCGTGGTGTAAAATGGAAAGATTAAATATTAATGATTCAACATGGAGTTCATTCATTAGCTATCAATCAATGAATCATATTTACTGAGTGCTTGCTGCATGCAGAGCACTGTACTGATCACTTGGGAGAGTACAATATGACAATATTAGAGAGCTGATAGACACCCTAGAAGCCTGGATGCCTTCACCTGGAAGTGCAGAGCTCCCAGTCCCAATACCCAACACAAACTTTGAGAAGCAGCGTGGCTTACTGGAAAGAGCCCGGGCTTTGGAGTCAGAGGTTGTAGGTTCTAATCCCGGCTCCGCCACTTGTCTGCTGTGTAACCTCGGGCAAGTCACTTAACTTCTCTGTGCCTCAGTTCCCTCATCTGGAAAATGGGGATTAAGACTGTGAGCCCCACATGACAATCTGATTACCTTGTGTCTACCCCAGCACTTAGAACAGTATTTGGCACATAGTAAGTGCTTAATAAATGCCATCATCATCATTATCAAACCCACTGTGTACTGGACACGCTTCTGGGCCCAGCAGGAGACTCACACAAGGGAGGAACCAAAGAGCTCAGTTGAGGGCCTGCAGCAGCTCAGCTTCCCTCTCCCAGGCCCAATGCGTAATCACAATAATAATAATTATGGTAAGCGCTTACTGTGTGCCGAGCACCATTTGAAGCACCCGGGTAGATATAAGTTAATAGGTTGGACACAGTCCCTGTCCCTTATAGGGCTCACACTCTTAATCCCCATTTTACAGATGAGGGAACTGAGGCCCAGAAAAGTAAAGTGACTTGCCCGAAGTCACACAACAGACAAGTGGCAGAGCTGGGATTAGAACCCAGGACCTTCCGACTTCCAGGTCTGTGCTCTAACCTCTAAGCTACACTGCTCACTCTCAGGAGCAGTTTCTGTCATTTCTTAAGACAGCACCATTGTTTCCGAGGAAGCTCCTATATATATGCAGGAGAGGCCAAAAAGAACGATGTCTGACTCTCTTCTGTGTGGAGAGATCATCACTTCCCAAGCACTTAGTACAGTGCTCTGCACACAGTAAGCGCTCAATAAATATGACTGAATGAATGAATGGGTATGTCCCACTCCGGGGCTGTCTCTGTTTTCAAGCCTGCCTCCTGGAATCCTGATTTTACCAGAGCCTTTGGTCAAGGAGAGCAATCAACTCATGGATTCTGCAGTGGTCTGTCTCCTGTGGTGATCTCCAGACAGCCCACTGAATTGTCTCTGCACTGGCTCCTTTCTTTTTTATATTTGTTATGTCTGTTGGATAATTGAAAGGGCAAGAGAATATCAAAAGGAAGTCAGAATGTGCTTTATTGATTAGAGTAAGGCCTTTGACTGCATGGCTCATGAGAAGTTCTGGAGCACGTTAAGAAAACTGGGCATGCCAGATCATTTAATTGCATTAATAGGGAATCTGTATGCCAATCGGGAGGGTACAATAAAAACATAATGGAGAAATTGATTGGCTTCCCATTAGTAAGGGTGTAAGACAAGGATGTATCATTGTCTACTCTGTTCATCCTTTGTGCCGAATACTCAATAAAAGAAGCCAGATTGGATTCATTCATTCGTTTGATCATATGTACTGAGCACTTACTGTGTGCAGAGCACTGAACTAAGTGCTTACTGGATGAAGATGAATGGGAAGCAAAAAAAATTCATTTCTCTGGGCCTCAATTCCCTCATCTGTAAAATGGGGATTAAGACTGTGAGCCCCACGTGGGACAACCTGATTACCTTGAATCTACCCCAGCACTTAGAACAGTGCATGACACATAGTAAGTGCTTAACAAATACCATCATTATTATTATTATTATTATAATCTCTAACGAATGATGCCTGAGTCACTATGCTAACCAGACCCCTAGATGCACTCTGGGAAATGACATCACAGACTGTGACCTGAGAGGAGCAGCAAAGTATTTTAATTAAAATTATATTTAACCTTTTAATCTTGCACCTGAAGCAGGGTCACTCACCAGCCCAAGCAACAACAAGGCTACTGTTTCAAGGCCCTACTGAGAGCTCACCTCCTCCAGGAGGCCTTCCCAGACTGAGCCCCCTCCTTCCTCTCCCCCTCCTCCCCCTCTCCATCCCCCCCACCTTACCTCCTTCCCTTCCCCACAGCACCTGTATATATGTATACATGTTTGTACGTATTTATTACTCTATTTATTTATTTAACTTGTACATATCTATTCTATTTATTTTATTTTGTTAATATGTTTTGTTTTGTTCTCTGTCTCCCCCTTCTAGACTGTGAGCTCACTGTTGGGTAGGGACCGTCTCTATATGTTGCCAACTTGTACTTCCCAAGTGCTTAGTACAGTGCTCTGCACACAGTAAGCGCTCAATAAATACGATTGATTGATTGACTGATTTCACATTTCCATTCCCTACAATAGATCCAATAAGGAAGTTCTATCAGCAGGTCTTGTTATGGGCAGGAAACATGTCTACCAACCCTGTTGTATTGAACTCTCCCAAGCGCTTAGTACAGTGCTCTGCACACAGTAGGTGCTCAATAAATATCACTGATTAATTGATCATTAACCGGACAGGCCTTCTCTGCAGTCTCCAATTACTTCCTAACTCTGAATATCAGAAGCTTTTAAAAGCCACAGCAAAGAGAGGTGGTTGTTTTTATTAATCCTGAGATGAAAACTGCTATTGCCATCAAATCGTGTTCAATAGTGGAGGGCCAGAACCCGGCCAGCTTTTAAAAACAACAGATGCCTGTGGTTTTGCTGGGATTGTGAAACACCACCTCACCTCAGGCACTTCTCCTGGGAGGCAGGAAGCAGGAGGGAAAACATTTTTGGAAGGAAAGGGGCAACACAGGTCAACGTTATCCTGCTCATCCTGAAGGAATGAAACAAGTACAGCCAGTTGACCTTGCAGGAGCAGGTTGCAGCCCCCACAAGACATGGATTATTCCAGGAAAGACCCCCGTGCCCCTAGAGATTCCTGCAGACGAATCAGTGGGTACAGATTGTATCTACAACTCTATTATATTTCACTCTCCTGAGAACTTAGTAATAATAACAATAATTCATTCATTCAATAATATTTATGGAGGGCTTACTGTGTTCAGAGAACTGTACTGATAATGATGGTTTTTGTTAAGCACTTACTATGTGCCAAGCACTGTTCTAAGCACTGGGGTAGATACCAAGGTAATCAGGTTGTCTCATGTGGGGCTCACAGTCTTAACCCCCATTTTACAGATGAGGTAACTGAGGCCCAGAGAAGTGAAATGACTTGCCCAAAGTCACACATCTGACAAGTGGTGGAACTGGAATTAGAACTCATGACCTCTGACTCCCAAGCCCTTGCTCTTTCCACTAAGCCATGATGCTCCTCTAGTACAGTGCTCTGCACACAGTAAACACTCTCCCCTCTCTCTCTCACGATATATATGCATATGTATATGATGTTAATAATTATAATAATAATAATGGTACTTGTTAAGTGCTTACTATGTGCCAAACACTGTTCTAAGCACTGGGGTAGATACATGTTAATCAGGTTGGATACAGTCCCTGTCTCACATGGAGTTAACAGTCTTAATCCCCATTTTTCAGATGAGGTAACTGAGGCCCAAAGAAGTGAAGTGACTTACCCAGGGTCACACAACAGACATATGGCAGAGCTGGGATTAGAACCTAGGTCCTTCTGAATCCCAGGCCCATGCTCTATCTACTAATCCATGATTTGTTAAGTGTTTACTATGCGCCAAGCACTATACTAAACAATCGATCATATTTATTGAGCACTTACTCTGTGCAGCGCTAAGCACTTGGAAGAATACAATAGGACAGAGTTGGTAGACACATTCCATGCCCACAACAAGCTTATGTCTAGAGGACTTAGGTAGATACAAAATAATGAGGTCAGACACAGTCCCTGTCCCACAGTCTAAATTAGAATGAGATACCACGCAATAAGTACTACTGATTGATTAATTGATTGAATGGGGAAGGAGAGAATATCTCACCTTCCCTTCTTCCAAATATCACACCAATAGTCTATAGTATCCATTGCAGCTACCAGACACTGGTTCATAGGGTTGGGCAATGCCAACTCTCAAGGGAAGCCAACAAAGCGGACAACCTTAGCAGTTACTGTTGTTGTTAGAACAATGCTTTTACTAAATTTTCCCTAACAAAGCGAACAACCTTAGCCGTTATGTTGTTGTTAGAACAACGCTTTTACTAAATTTTCCCTGTGCGTAAGCACACACCCGCTTCTAGACTATGAGTCAGGAGCCAGCACCAAGGGCTCTGTCTGATTCAGTGTCCTCTTACCATTCCTCAGTGTTTAGTAGTGAGCTTTGCCCAGAGTGCTTAATGAACATCAGGAGTAATGATAATAAAAACCATCAATGTTGCAGGATAATAATAATGATGATGGCATTTATTAAGCGCTTACTATGTGCAATGCACTGTTCTAAGCATGCATGTTCTAAGGATGAAAGGCATTGGGTGCTCCAAATGATACTTGAAGGCATGTCAAAGTCTGGTACAGATGGTAGTCAGCCCACCGATAAATAGTTACTCGGCTAAACATGGCCTGGAAGTAGAAGTGAACCCGCAGGCAAAGAAACATGGGAAGGTCTCTTTCAGTGATTTGAGTAGAGCATGACAGTATCCCCAAGCATCCCATGCCCCTTCGGAGACCATGTCTGGGCTGGTGAATGGGGAATTAAATCACCTGTTCTCTTAAGCACTTGTTACTTACCCCAGCCCCACAGCACTTTTGTACATATCCATATATTCTCTCATATCTTCTCACTAGAATTTTACTTTAAAGTCTGCCTCCCCCTGAGGACTGTAAGCTTCAGTCTTGTGGGAAGGTAGAGTGTCTCCCATCTCTATTGGATGGCCTTCTCCCAACTACTTAGCACAGAGCTCTGCCCACAGTAAGTACACTGATTGATTTATTGGATGGATGGAAGGTGTGGCTGATAAGCATGACACCACTCTGGACCTGGTGACCTTGAGGGGCAGTGTGGCTCAGTGGAAAGAGCACGGCTTTGGAATCAGAGGTCATGGGTTCAAATCCCGACTCTGCCAATTGCCAGCTGTGTGACTTTGGGCAAGTCACTTAACTTCTCTGTGCCTCAGTTACCTCATCTGTAAAATGGGGACTAAGACTGTAAGCCCCCCGTGGGACAACCTGATCACCTGGTAACCTCCCCAGTGCTTAAAACAGTGCTTTGCACATAGTAAGTGCTTAATAAATGCCATTATTATTATTTACTTCCATGCCCATAGAGGAAATGGTTCACCCCAGTGCCAGAGTAGACACCAGAGTGACAAATGTGGGAAACCCAGAGGGAGTCTCAGATCCAGTCTCTGGGTAGCAGGGAGGATCCTTGCATCAGGAGGTAGTCCCCCGAAGGCAGGGTTAGGCAAGAACTTCCCTTCGGGATGGATCTGAGAGACTTGTATTGATGATATAAGCCCCAAGAGCAGAAGGGGAGAAGCTTAACATTTATGGTATTTTTAAGCACTCACTATGTGAAGCAGCATGGCCTAATGGATAGAGCATGGGCCCGGGAGTTAGAAGTTCTCGGGTTCTAATACCAGCTCTGTCACATCTGCTATGTGAACTTGGACAAGTCTCTTCAGTTCTCTGGGCCTCGGTTGCCTCATCTGTAAAATGGGGATTAAGACTGTGAGCCCCATGTAGGACTGGGACCATTTCCAACTGCATTAGCTCGTATCCACTTCAGCCCTTAGTACAGTGCCAGGCACACAGTAAGTGCTTAGCAAATATCACAATTATTGTTATTATTATGTGCCAAGCTTGTTGTGCACAGGGAACGTTTCTACCCACTCTGTTCTATTTTACTCTCTCAAGTTCTTAACTCTGCACGCAGTAAGTGTTCAATAAATATGATTGATTGATTGATTGGTGCATAGTAAACATTTGACAACTCTTGACTTAGTAGACAAAGCACGGGCCTGAGAGTCAGAAGGACCTGGATTCTAAACCCGGTTCTGCCATATGTCAGCTGAGTGACTTTGGGCAAGTCACTTAGATTTTTTGTGCCTCAGCTCTACCGTTCTCCCTCCTACTTAGACTGTGAGCCCCATGCAGGACAAGGACTATGTCCAACCTAATTGTCTTGTATCTACCCCAACACTTTAAACAGTGTTTGACACATAGTAAGTGCTTAACAAATACCATAAAAAAGTGGAGGAGCTGAAATTAGAATCCATGACCTTCTGATTCTCAGGCCCATGCTCTATCCACTCGGCCATGCTGCTTCTCTAAGTGCTTCTCTAACTGCTCCTCTAAGTCTAAGAGGGAGAACAGTTATTTTGCCCCCATTTTTCCTTTTCTGTAAAAGAAAAAATCTGCAATTTCTCTGAGGCACAGATAAATTAAGTGACCTGCCCAAGATCATACAGCAGGCAAGTGACAGAGCTGCAATTGGAACTCGGGTCCTCTGACCTACAGGCCTGTGCTCTTTCCACTGGGCCAAGCTGCTTTTCATGGAATGTAGACATTTCTTCCACTTAACAGTAGTGAATTCATTCTGGGACATTTATAACCTTCTACCCAAATACAATCAATGCTTTGAGTTTGTATTCAAAGCCCAACGCTCAGGTGAAAGGCATCTTTAATTCTGAGGAACATGAACCCACCAAGACAATCCTCTCTTGTTGAGGAAGGCAGCCAAACTCTGCCTCTGACCCTGGGGCAGCAGGGAGCGGGAGGATGGGTGTGTGTTCCTGGCTCAGAGTTCCAGATTATAACCTGACTCTATTCTCTGTTGCAGCTCAGTTGGCATTGCTAGACATGTATGAGTGTGTGTGGGTGTGGGGGGGAGCAGAGAGAGAGGGTGGCATGGGTGAGGCTCTATATTGTGGGGTTGGGGAGGAGGCGCAGAATGGGATCGGGTGAAACTCCAAGACTGGTGGGGTTATAGAGTCTAAGAAAAGGTGGTGAATTCTTGATCCAAAGCCGAGAAAGAGGCAAAACCCACAGGATTGCAGTTGGCCGGGTCATTGTCTCCTTAGTCCCTCCAGGGTGGTCTCCAGCAGGAAAGGTGAAGCAACAGCCTCCCAGCTTGATAAAGCGCCCAACTAGGAATTGTGAAGGCAAAACCCTACAAGGATTTTCTTCTTTTATGGTATTTCTTAAGTGCTTATTAAGTGCCAGGCACAGTATTAAACACTGGGGGTAGATACATCCTAATCAGGTTGAACACAGTCCATGTCCCATAAGGGGCTCACAGTTTAAATCCCTGTTTTATAGATGAGGTAACTGAGGCACAGAAAAGTGAAGTGACTTGCCCAAGGTCACACAGCAGAGGATCTGGGTTCTACTCCCCACTCTGCCAAATGCTTGCTGGGTGACCTTGGGTAAGTTGCTTAGATTCTCTGTGCTTCAGTTCCACTGTTCTCCCTCCCTCTTAGCCTGAGTGCCCCATGCAGTACTGGGACTATGTCCAACCTAATTGACTTGTATCTGCCCCAACACTTAGAAAGTGCTTAACAAATGCCATAAAAAAACAAAAGTGGAGGATTGAGAATTAGAAGCACTTAGTACAGTGCTCTGCACACAGTAAGCGCTCAATAAATACAACTGAAGGAATGAATAAACCCAGATCCTTCCGACTCCTAGGCCCATGCTCTATTCACCAAGACACACTGCTTCTCTAACCAGTGCTTAGAACAGTGCCTTGCACATAGTAAGCACTTAACAAATGCCATTATTATTATTATTATTATTACTGATTTATGGTGGGTAGATTCGCTCTGGGTCACTGAAGGGAGAGTCAGAGATGGAATGAACTTGTGCAAGCCACTTAACTTCTCTGGGCCTCATTTTCCTCATCCGTAAAACGGGGATGTTCTCCCTCCCACTTAGACCCATGTGGTACAGAGACCATATCAAATCTAATGATCTTGTATCTACCCCAGAACTTAGCACAGCGCTTGGCCTCTAGTAAACTCTTAAATCCCACGGTTATTATTAGTGGTGGTGTTGATGGTCCATTCCTAACCCTGAGGGTTTTCGTCCAAGAGGACACATCAAATGGCTCCTCTCAGCATCCCTGGTGCTCCTTTTAGAGAATCAATCAATCAATCGTATTTATTGAGCGCTTACTGGGTGAAGAGCACTGTACTAAGCGCTTGGGAAGTACAAGTCGGCGACACATAGAGACAGCCCCTACCCAACAGCGGGCTCACAGTCTAGAAGAAGTCTAGTCACAGTCTAGAGAAGTCACCAGACCATGGGACTGAACCAGAAGTGGCATTACTCAAATTTCCAAGTGATGACCTCTTTGTAGACTTCTAGACTGTGAGCCCACTGTTGGGTAGGGACCGTCTCTATGTGTTGCCAACTTGTACTTCCCAAGTGCTTAGTACAGTGCTCTGCACACAGTAAGCGCTCAATAAATGTGATTGATTGATTTGTATGGCACTAATCAATCAGTTGTATTTAATATGTTCCTTCTGTGCGCAGAGCACTGTACTAGGGAACCAGCATGTCCTAGTGGATACAGCATGGGCTTGGGAGTCAGAAGGACCTGGGTTCTAATCCTGAATCCACCATTTGTCTGCTGTGTGACCTTGGGCACATCACTTAAGTTCTCTGTACCTCAGTTCCCTCATCTGTGAAACAGAAATTAAGACTGTGAGCCTTATATGAGAGAGGGATTGTGTCCAACCCGATTAGCTTGTATCTACCTCAGCGCTTAGAACAGTGTCTGGCACAAATACCATTATCATTATTATTGTTATTATTTTTATGCACTTGGGAAAGTGCCGTATGTCAGAGTTGGTAGACCGGTTCCCTCCACGAGGAGCTTGATAGAGAGTCAGTCTGGAGAGGGAGTCAGATATAAATATAGATCAATGAATTATGGTTATATACATAAGTCCTATGGAGCTGAGGGTGGGGCTAATAAAGAGTACAAATCCAAGTGCAAGGGTGACACAGAAGTGAGTGGGAGAAGTGGAAATGAGGGCTCAATTGGGGAAGACTGGGAGATGTGCTGTTAATAAGTCTTTGAAGATGGGGAAAGTTTGTTGGATATGAAGTTTGGGGGAGTCTTATGCCAGAGGCAGGACATGGGTGAAAGGTTGACAGTGAGATAGATAAGACGGAGGTACAGTGAGTATAGATTGGTATTAAAGGAGCAAAGTGTGTGGATTGGGTTATAGTAGGAGAGCAATGAGGTAAGGTAGGAGGGGACAAGGTGATTGAATGCTTTAAAACCCATGGTAAGGAGTTTCTGTTTGATGTGGAAGTGGATGGACAACCACTGCAAGTTCTTGAGGAATGGGGAAACATGGACTGCATGGTTTTGTAGAAAAACTAAGCAATAGCCACTGCTTCATCTCTGACGAGAAGTTGCACTCACATAAATAAATAATAATAAATAATAATAATGGCATTTATTAAGCACTTACTGTGTACAAAGCACTGTTCTAAGCACTGGGGAGGTTACAAGGTGATCAGGTTGTCCCAAGGGGGCTCATAGTCTTAATCCCCATTTTACAGATGAGGTACCTGAGGCCCAGAGAAGTGAAGTGACTTGCACAAAGTCACACAGCTGACAAGCAGTGGAGCCGGAATTTGAACCCATGACCTCTGACTCCAAAGCCCGGGATCTTTCCACTGAACCATGCTGCTTCTCACATGTAAGCAGTGCTGGCCTGGGGACAACCAGAAGGAACCAATCAGTCAGTCAATTGAGTTTATTGAGTATTTACTGTATGCAGAGCACTATACTAAGTGCTTGGGAGAGTACAATATATCAATATAACAGAGTTGGTAGACACATTCACTGCCCACAAGGAGCTTACACTCCTTCTACTTTAAGGTAGTAGAACCATCTTCTACTTAAGGAAGGTGGTAGAACCAACAAACGTTTCACAGATGGGCATGTATCAGAATCTCCTCAGAAAGAATTCAGTCTCGTGTGGGCAGAAGATGCTTCAGTTGAAGGCCCCTGGGGTAGAAATAAGGAACCATGGCAAACACAGATGTTAGTCACAAAGACCATCTGAAACCCTTGGGAACTTGCCAAGACCCCACACCCTACAAGGCTTGGGGCCATGTGCCTGAGGGACTAAGTTTCCCAGAAATCCCTCAAGGAAAGAGCATGAATCTTCCCAGTATTTACATATCAGGAAAGCATAGAAAACCCAGTGACTGTGTCAAAACCATTACTACTAATAATAATAATAATGGTATTTGTTATGGGCTTACTATGTGCCAGGCACTATACTAAGTGCTGAGGTAGATACAAGCTAATCAGATTGGACACAGTCATGTCTTGCAGTCAGAGGGGGAGGGAAAACAGGAATTGAATCTCCATGTTAGAGATAAGGAAACTGAGGCCCAGAGAAATTAAGAGACTTGCCCAAAATCACACAGCAGGAAAGTGGCAAAGTTGGGTTTAGAACCCAAGTCCTCTGATTCCTCCATCTCTCAATCTTGAGTTTCCATTCATTCATTCATTCAATCATATTTATTGAGTGCTTACTGTGTGCAGAGCACTGTACTAAGCACTTGGAAAGTACAAGGTGGCAACATATAGAGACGGTCCCTACCCAACAGCGGACTCACAATCTAGAAAGGGGAGACAGACAACAAAACATATTAACAAAATAAAATAAATAGAATAAATATGTACAAATAAAATAGAGTAATAAATACGAACAAACATATATACATGTGTACAGGTGCTGTGGGGAGGGGAAGGAGGTAAGGCGGGGGGATGGGGAGGAGGGGGAGAGGGAGGAGGAGGCTCAGTCTGGGAAGGCCTCCTGGAGGAGGTGAGCTCTCAGTAGGGCCTTGAAGGGAGGAAGAGAGCTAGCTTGGCGGACGGGCAGAGGGAGGGCATTCCAGGCCCGGGGGAGGACGTGGGCCGGGGGTCGATGGTGGGACAGGCGAGAACGAGGTACAGTGAGGAGATTAGCAGCAGAGGAGCGGAGGGTGCGGGGTGGGCTGTAGAAGGAGAGAAGGTAGGTGAGGTAAGAGGGGGCGAGGTGATGGACAGACTTGAAGCCGAGGGTGAGGAGTTTTGCCTGTTGTATAGGTTGATTGGTAACCACTGGAGATTTTTGAGGAGGGGAGTAACATTCCCAGAGTGTTTCTGCACAAAGACGATCCAGGCAGCGGCATGAAGTATGGATTGAAGAGGGGAGAGACAGGAGGATGGGAGATCAGAGAGGAGGCTGATGCAGTAATCCAGTCAGGATAGGATGAGAGATTGAATGAGCAGGATAGCGGTTTGGATGGAGAGGAAAGGGCGGATCTTGGTGATATTGCGGAGGTGAGACCGGCAGGTTTTGGTGATGGCTTGAATGTGAGGGGTGAATGAGAGAGCAGAGTCGAGGATGACACCAAGGTTGTGGGCTTGTGAGATGGGAAGGATGGTAGTGCCATCAACAATGATGGGAAAGTCAGGGAGAGAGCAGAGTTTGGGAGGGAAGATAAGGAGTTCAGTCTTGGACATGTTGAGTTTTAGGTGGTGGGCAGACATCCAGATGGAGATGTCCTGAAGGCAGGAGGAGGTGTGAGCCTGGAGGGAGGGAGAGAGAGCTGGAGCAGAGATGTAGATTTGGGTGTCATCAGCCTAGAGATGATAGTTGAAGCAGTGGGAGCAAATGAGTTCACCAAGGGAGTGAGTGTAGATCGAGAACAGAAGGGGACCAAGAACTTACCCTTGAGGAACCCCTACAGTAAGGGGATGGGAGGGGGAGGAGGAGCCTGCAAAAGAGACTGTGAATAAACGTCCGGAGAGATAGGAGGAGAACCAGGAGAGGATAGAGTCTGTGAAGCCAAGGTTGGATAGCGTGTTGAGGAGAAGAGGGTGGTTCACACTGTCGAAGGCATCTGAGAGGTCACGGAGGATTAGAATAGAGAATGAGCCGTTGGATTTGGCTAGCAGGAGCTCATTGGTGACCTTTGAGAAGGCAGTTTCTGTGGAATGTAGGGGACAGAAGCAGATTGGAGGGGGTTGAGGAGGGAGTTAGCTTTGAGGAATTCGAGGCAGCGCGTGTAGATGACTCATTCAAGGAGTTTGGAAAGGAATGGTAGGAGGGAGATAGGGCGATAACTAGAATGTGAGGTGGAGTCAATAGAGGGTTTTTTTAGGATGGGAGAGACGTGGGCATGTTTGAAGGCAGAGGAGAAGGAACCAGTGGAGAGTGAGCGGTTGAAGATGGAAGTTAAAGAGTGGAGGAGGGACGGAGTAAGAGATTTCATAAGATGAGAGGGAATGGGGTCAAAAGCACAGGTGGCCGGAGTAGCACTTGAGAGGAGGAAGGAGATCCATACCTCTTCTGATGGCACCCAGCAGATGTCCATCCCTACTGGGGCTGAAGTAGTGCAGAAGTGTGGATTCCATCACCCAGGAAGTGGAGCGGACAGACAAGCCCCCTGCACCAGAGACTGAAACCGTAAGCAGAACTGCAGTATTTGTTAAGCGCTTACTATGTGTCAAGTACTTTACTAAGCACTGGAGTAGATACAAGATCATCAAGGAGAATGGGTATTGAATCCTCATTTTGCAGTTGAAGGAACCGAAGCCCAGAGAAGTGAAATGACTTGCCCAAGGCTATACAACAGACAAGTGGTGGATCCGGGATTGGAACCCAGGTCCTTCTGATTCCCTGGCCCATGCTCTATCCACTAGACCACAAGACAGCTTGTTGTGGGCAGGGAATGAATGTGTCTACTTATTGTTATATTGTACTCTCTCAAGCACTTAGTACAGTGATCTGTACACAGTAAGCACTCAATAAGTATGATTTACTGACTGAATGACAAGGTCTCACAACAGACAGGTGGTAGAGCCAGGATTAGAATCCAGGTACTTCTGACTCTCAGTTTTATCCACTAGGCCACAAGACTTACCCAAGGTCACACAGCAGCGTGAAGCAGCGTGGCTCAGTGGAAAAAGCACGGGCTTTGGAGTCAGAGGTCATGGGTTCAAATCCCGGCTCCATCACTTAGCTGTTTGACTTTGGGCAAGTCACTTAACTTCTCTGTGCCTCAGTTACCTCATCTGTAAAATGGGGATTAAGACTGTGAGCCCCCCATGGGACAACCTGATTACCTTGTAATCTCCCCAGCGTTTAGAACAGTGCTTTGCACATAGTAAGCTCTTAATAAATGCCATTATTATTATTATTATTATTATTATTATTACAGCAGACAGGTGGTGGAGACAGAATTAGAACCCAGGTCCTTTTGATTCCCAGGCCCTTGCCCTATCCACTAGGTCATTAGACTTACCCAAAGTCACACAGCAGAAAAGTGGTGCAGCCAAGATTAGAACCCAGGTCCTCTGGCTCCCAAGCCTGTGCTGTTGCCACTAAGCCAGGCTGCTTCCATATAAATACTGTATTTGTTAAGTGCTTAGTATTTCCTAGGCACTGTTCTAAGCACTGGGGTAGATACAAGATAATTGAGTTGAACACAGTCCCTGCCCCGCATGGGGCTCACAGTCAATCCCCATTTTACAGATGAGGCAACTGAGGCACAGAGAAGTGAAGTGACTTGCCCAGTGTCATGCAGCAGATAAGTGGTAGAGCCAGAATTAGTATTCATGACCTTCTAACTCCCAGGCCCATGCTCTATCCAATGGGCTATGTACCCCAGTGCTTAGAACAGTGCTTGGCACATAGTAAGCACTTAACAAATATCATAATTATTGTTGAGCCAGGGGAGGGAAGGAGGGCAGGAGAATCTCACGCCCAGTCAACCCCACCTGTAGAAATGTGGGAAGCCGGGGACCCCACTGAATGACTTCTGCAGCACATGTCCCTAAAGAAGTGGCCAACCCGACACCATCAATGTGTCACCGGACCACACACATCAGCTCCAGCAGCGCCTGGGAAGACACGGCTCCATTATAGGGATTAAGACCGGGAGCTCCACGTGGTCCATGTACTGGATCCAACTTAATTAGCGTGTATCTAATTAGCTTGTATCGTGTGTCCCTCTCTTTGTCTTGTGTCCCTCTCTCTGTGCCCCGGATGTTATTTCCTCTATTTATTTATCTTCTCTATTTATTTATTTTCTCTATTTATTTATTTATGTATTTATTCATTTATTCATTTATTCATTTATCCATTCATTCATTTATTTATTTTCTCTATTTATTTTCTCTATTTATTTTCTCTATTTATTTAATCTATTTATGTATTTATTTTCTCTATTTATATTCTCTATTCATTTTTATCTATTTATGCATTTATTTTCTCTATTTATTTATCTTCTCTATTTATTTATTTATTTATTTATTTTCTCTGCTTATTTTCTCTATTTACTTATTTTCTCTATTCATTTATTTATTTATTTTCTCTATTCATTTATTTTCTCTATTTATTTATTTTCTCTATTTATTTACTTATCTTCGCTATTTATTTTCCTCTATTTATTTTCTCTACTTATTTCTCTATTTATTTTCTCTACTTATTTATTTATTTTCTCTATTTATTTTCCTCTATTTATTTATTTTATGCGCACATTCTAGACTGTGAGCCCACTGTTGGGTGGGGACCGTCCCTATATTTTGCCAACTTGGACTTCCCAAGCGCTTAGTACAGTGCTCTGCACACAGTAAGCGCTCAATAAATACGATTGAATGAATGAATGAATGAATTTACGCTGCTCAAGAATAGTGTTTGCTGGAGACTTTTGGCCTCGTATAATCTCTGCTGTATCCCCTCAGCCATTCCTAGGGTCAGTGTGAATGATGGAACCTCCACTGTATCCCCCCAGATATTCCTGGGATCAGTGTGAACATAGAATCATCACTTGTATCCCCCAAGATGTTCCTGGTGTCTGTGCGAATGGCAGAACCTCCACTGTATCCCCCAGCTATTCCTGGAGAACAACAGGGTGGGAACAGTGAAAATTGGCCTCGCAATTGCTGCCTTGGTTCAGCCCAGTGGTAGATTTGTGTTGCCTGTGCTATTGGAAATTTGAAGGCAATTCTTAGCCTTTGACCCGGATCCTGGGAAGAGACTGAGCTGCCATTCCCATGAAAATTTAAACACATCCATGTCCACCATTAGCTCATAGGAGAGATGTTTCCAGCTGTTTTGGCTCTTCAGCACATCATCAGAAGATGCCCTAAGAAGGCTTTCAAGACTCTAGGAAGTAGCAGTCATAAGAATATAATCAACATCTTCCTGTTTCAGATCTACAGCTCTCCCAGCCCAAGATTCTGTTTCCAACAGCGACAAAGGATGCTGGGGGGACATGTGTGACAGTTGCCCCCCCTGGAGAGCTAACCTAAATGCTGAAGGATGAACTCTATGAACAATATTTATTTATATTAATGTCTGTTTCCCCCTCCAGACTGTAAACTGTGTTTCCTCCCTGACTGTAAACTCGTTGTGACAGAGACTGTATGTGTTATACTGTATACTTCTCCCAAGCACTTAGTATAGTGCTCTGCACACAGTAAGCTCTCAATAAATATAATTGACTGACCACTGTTATCTCTTACTTTCTAGTGATCCATTTTGAACCTCTTGGCCAAGGATGTATCCCAATCTCCCTTGAATTCATTCATTCATATTTACTGAGCACTTGCTGTGTGCAAAACACTGTACTAAATACTTGAGTGAGCACAACAGACACATTTCTTGCTCACAACGAGCTCACAATCTGTATGGGGATCAGACAAAGCTTACAGTTTAGAGGTGGAAATAGAAATTAATATAAATAAATATCATTCATAGGGTTTATCCATCCGTATTTAGTCTTGAATCTCCAGCCTTGCCTTAAGCTGCTGAGTCGGGTCTGACCCATGGTGACGCACTCCCCCTGAATCTGAACGTATCTCCCCCTGAATGCCCCACCTCCATC
Source organism: Tachyglossus aculeatus (assembly GCF_015852505.1). Taxonomy (NCBI): domain Eukaryota; kingdom Metazoa; phylum Chordata; class Mammalia; order Monotremata; family Tachyglossidae; genus Tachyglossus; species Tachyglossus aculeatus. Next base: position 98,424,069 of record NC_052066.1, on the reverse strand, counting down.
TGCAATCATTCTGGTAGTGTATCCAGAGAGTTTTCTTGGTAAAAATACAGAGCCCTCCTAAAAACCCACCTAATCCTCCAGAAAGCCTTCCCTAATTACTTCAGAACATCTCAAGTGGCATCAACTGAACAGTCGCCCTCAGCACTTACGTCCATAGACAGGTGGATGTTCAGCTATTTATTCAGCAACATCATCCTGCTGGATTGTTTTCCACTCCTTCCTCCTCCTTCTCCTCCTCCTTCCTTTTCCTCCTTTCCTCCTTTCCTTCCTCCTCCTTTTCCTTCTCCTTCCTCTGTCTCCCACTGTTTTGTAGCTTCTGCCTATCTGTGTCTCTCAATAGATGGCAAACTCCTAGAAGGCAGGAATTACTATCTTGCTCCAGTGGTCCTCTCTCAGGTGCCTAGGACAGTGCGATGTACTCAGTAGGCACTCAGTAAATGGTGGTGGTTGATTGTCAGTCAGTTGTATTTATTGAGCACTTCCTGTGTGCAGAGCACTGCACTAAGCACTTGGGAGAGTACAACACAACCATATAACAGACTCATTCCCTGCTTACAACAAGCTTAAACTATCATGAGGATGATGACGATGATAATATTTGTTAAGCACTTACTATGCACCAAGCACAGTTCTAGGTGCTGGGGCAGATACAAGGTAATCAGGTTGTCCCACATAGGGCTTACAGACAATCCCCATTTTACAGATGAGGTAACCGAGTCATCATCAGTGGTATTTACTGAGCACTTACCACGTGCACAGCTGTACTAACTGTACTAAGCACTCGGGAAAGTACAATAAAACAGAGTTGGCAGTTATGTTTCCTGCCCACAGTGGCTTTACAGATTTAGAGGAGGAGACAGACATTAATATAAGGAAAGAGATTATGTGTAAGCTCCTCGAAGGTAGGGAATATGTTTTCCAACTCTGTTATGCTGTACTCTTTCTGAGCTCCTAGGACAGTGCTCTGTATACTGTAAGCACCCAGTAAATATCATTGATTGGCTGTTTGACTATGTGCCATGTTCATTCTGGATTAAACTGCTCACTGCAGGGGTCTGGAGCCTGGCAAAGGGCCCAATACGATCCAGGGTGCCTGTCTGCCAGCCGAATATGCTCAGCCCACTGCCCAAAGAGCCCAATACAATCCAGGGAACCCATCTGCCAGCCCAGGCATGTTCAGCTCATTGCCCAGAGGGTTTTTTCCTTGAATCTGCAGAAGCAGCACTTCTGAGAGGAGCTTAGAGCAGGCACACCCCACAGGAGAAGCAGCATGGCCTAATGGAAAGAGCATGGGCCTGGGAATCAGAAGACATTCATTCAATCATATTTATTGAGCACTTACTGTGTGCAGAGCACTGAACTAAGAGCTTGGGAAGTACAAGTCGGCAACATATAGAGACGGTCCCTACCCAACAACAGGCTAACATTCTAGAAGGGGGATCAGACAACAAAACATGTAGACAGGTGTCAACATTGTCAGAACAAATAGAATTAAAGCTATATGTACATCATTAATAAAATAAATAGAATAGTAAATATGTACAAGTAAAATAGAGTAATAGATCTGTACAAATATATACAAGTCCTGTGGGGAGGGGAAGGAGGTAGGGCAGGGGGGTGGGGAGGAGGAGAGAAAAAAGGGGGCTCAGTTTAGGAAGGCCTCCTGGAGGAGGTGGGCCCTCAGTAGGGCTTTGAAGGGAGGTAGAGAGTTAGCTTGGCGGATGTGTGGAGGGAGGGCATTCTAGGCCAGGGGAAGGACGTGGACCAGGGATTCTAATTCCGGCTCAGTCACTCAGTCACAAAGCCTGCTTTGTGATGCTGGGCAAGTCCCTTCACATCTCTGTGCCTCAGTTTCCTCATCTCTAAAATAATAATGATGGTATTTGTGAAGTGCTTACTATGTGCCAAGTACTGCTCTAAGCAGTGAGGGAGATATAAGGTAGTCAGGTTGTCCCACGTGGACCTCACAGTCTCGATCCCCATTTTCCAGATGAGGTAAGTGAGACCCAGAGAAGTGAAATAACTTACACAAGGTCACCCAACAGACAAGTGGCAGAGTCACTCATTCAGTTGTATTTATTGAGTGCTTACTGTGTGCAGAGCACTGTACTAAGTGCTTAGGCAGGATTATGTGGGGTCATGCTCTATCCACTAGGCCTTAAAATGAGAAGCAGTGTGGCTCGGTGGAAAGAGCATGGGCTTTGGATTCAGAGGTCATGGGTTCAAATCCCAGCTCCGCCAACTGTCAGCTGTGTGACTTTAGGCAAGTCACTTAACTTCTCTGTGCCTCAGTTGCCTCATCTTTAAAATGGGGATTAAGACTGTGAGCCCCTCATGGGACAACCTGATCACCTTGTAACCTCCCCAGCGCTTAGAATAGTGCTTTGCACATAGTAAGCACTTAATAAATGCCATAATTATTATTATTATGAAATGAGAGTTCAATGCCTGTTCTCCCTCCAACTTAGACTGTGAGCCCTCCATGGGACAAGAACTGTCTGCCTGAATTAACTTGTATCTACCCCAGTAATTAGAACAGTGCTTGACACAGTAAGGGCTTAAAAAATACCATTATTATCATTATCATGACTGGTGTGTCTCTTCTTCGTCTACATTGCCAGGTGACTAGAACCACAGCGATGAGGGTTCGAAACTTTGGCTTCTCCCTCAGGCTGCCGGGTGCTGGCTTTGGTGATGGGTCAGGTTGGGGAGAGGCCCAGATCTCCAGATAAGACCGTGCCCAGACTTGCCCTGGGCTGCTGCCCCACCGCTCCAGGAAGAATGACTCTGCTGAGACGGAATAGTTCTCAAGATGAACCAGAGGTCAGGAAAGCAAATCTCTGCTCAACACTCCAGCTCCAGAGAGAGAGCCGGGCAGGTTTTCCTTAGCGATCAACATCTAAGGAAGGAGGGATTCAGCCTGCGAAAGTAGCTGTTCACGTCTCTTGCCCCTCCTTACAACAATCTAGGTTTCCCTCTCAACGTACCTGGAACACTCAGGATAGGGTGAGTATTCTCTAATTCACAGATTGCCTAGTGGAAAGATCTCAGCCCTGAGAGTCAGAGGACCTGGGATCTAATTCTGGATCTGCCACTTGCCTGCTGTGTGACCTTGGGAAAGTCACTTCATTTCTCTGTACATCCATTTCTTCACCTGTAAAATGGGGATTCACTTCGACTTTGGCTGTGAACCCATTTGGGTCAAGGACTGTGTTCAATCTGATTATCTTTTGTAATAATGATATTTGCTGAGTGTTTACTATGTGCCAAGCACTGTTCTAAGCACTGGGATAGATAAAAGATAATCAGGTGTGATACAGTCCCTGTTCCACATAGGGCTCACAGTAAATAAGCGCTTAGTACAGTGCTCTGCACACAGTAAGCGCTCAATAAATACGATTGATTAAATAGAAAAGAGTAGGATTTAATTCCAATTATACATATGAGGGAACTGAAGCCCAGAGAAGTGAAGTGACATGCCCAAGATCACACAACAGACAAGTGGCAGAGCTGGGATTAGAACCCAGGTCCTCTGACTCCAGGCCTAGGCTCTTTCCATTCAACCCCATTGGTTTCTGTGGCCTATCTTGTCCTTTAATCTACCCTCAGCATTTAACACAGTGTTTGGCAGATAGTAAGTGCTGTAATTCATTCATTCATTCAATCATATTTATTGAGCACTTACTGTATGCAAAGCACTGTACTAAGTGCCTGGAAAGTACAAATCGGTAACATATAGAGACGGTCCCTGCTGGATCACCCCAAACCCCCATTTTGGAAAACTGAGGACAACAAAATACCATAATTCTATTCTGAATGCCAATCAGGAGGCAAACCAGAGAACCCATCCAACCAGCAATTAAGCAATGGGATTCACTGAGCACCTTCTGACTGCAGAACACTGAACTAGTAGTAGTGGCATGGAAGCACACACAGCATGGAAGAGTACACCAGAAGCAAAACACAAATGCCCTGCCCTCATGGAGCTTACCATCTAATGGGAGAGACAGACAAATGAATTAATTATAAAGTGGGGGAAGAAGAGGAAGAACATGCGGAACAAGGACTGGATCTGACCTGATGATCTTGAATCTACTCCAGTGTAACAAATGCACCCATTATTAGAAGTATTAACTGATGGTAATAGGAATATGTCAAGATTAAATAGTAAAACCAAGCCTGGAGGAGCAGGGTTTCAGCCTGTTCCCAAAGCAGTCAATTAATCAGTGGTATTTATTGAGCACTTACTGCATGCAGAGCACCAAACTAAACACTGGGAAGAGTAACAGAGTTGGTAGAAATGTCCCCTGCCCACAAGGAGCTGATAAGTCTAAATGGAGCATTGCAACATATGTACTTTAAGTGTTAAGACACAGGATTGAGGATCTTAGCAAAAAAACAATTGTCATGAATGTTATTAAGAAATTATCACTAGTGGGGCTTGGGGGTGCCCATTTCCCGAGGAGCAATTGTGCCTGACTGAGGTGGTTTGTCAGGTGGACAACAAAGGAAAGGAGAACCCTTAGAACAAAATTTTATGGAGGCGGCTGAGAACCTCCCAAGTTTCTCCAACTTCCAAAAATGAATGAATCTGTGGTGGTTTTTGTAAATTTTCACTTTTAGATTTTTTTTACCAGCAATCTCTTTATCGCCAGCCAGCCCTGCTGGATTGGGTCTAGGGTGTTCTGCATATTAATGGTTGGTTCATGCTTCTCCTTAACTTGTAGAGTCAATTAAGTGTGTGTGTGGGAGGGAAACAGATTGATGGCATTTGTCCTGGTGAGAGTCAATCAATTTGTGCTTACAAAAGTAACAAGTATGAAGGGGTTGCCCTGGGAGCTAGAAAGAGGCTTAACCTCTAAAGCCAAAAGGAGAGCGTACCCCACCATCAGCCCCAATGGTTGGAGACCAGACAGACAGCTGGAAATGGAAGCGTAAGTCAACTTCATACCAGTGCTAACATTCTTGAGTAACTAATTTGTGCAGAGCACTGTACTAAGCACTTGAGAATCAAACAAGAGAAGTAACAAGATATGCTACCTGACCTTGAGGAGTTTTTAATCTGATGGTGAGTGATGACAGAGACAAGAGCAATAGAGTAGCAATAAATGTCAATGAATAGTAAATAGCAAGTAAATGAACAGATAAATACTTTGGTGCAGAAGGAGTTTGGTGGGTGTGGACTGAGTAGAAAGAAGGGAGGAGTAGGAGATTGGCAGGTTTGAAGATGGTTGGGCAGTGATTTACTTGGATCTAAATTTAATTTGTAGCTAAACTGGATTAGAAACCAGAACCAGAACTGGAGGATGGTTTTTTTGTGCTAACAAAAGCAGTCAGCACCAAGTTCAGTCATCAGAGCTTCTCTTAGTTAATAATGGTGGGATGTTTTTAAACACCTACAATCAATCAATTAGGGTACTTATTGAGTGCTTACTATGTGCAGAGCACCGTTCTAAGCCCCTGGGAGAGTACAATATGAGAGAATAAGCAGTCACGTTCCCTGTCCATCTTGAGCTTACTTGCATCCCAAGCATCATACAAAATACTAGGGTGATTACAAGACCTTCAAGAGAGACACAGTCCCACATGGGGCTTGCAGTCTAAATAGGAGGGAGAGAGAAGTCAGGAAGAAATCTTGGCTAGTGGAAAGTTGTTCACCACTTGTCAGAATCAGGCTACCGGCTTCAGGAGCTGTAGTCTAAGTTCTTGGCCTTTATCTCCTGCTTGGCCATTTCAAAAGGGCTCAGACATTTATCTGAATGCTTTTCTAAAGGTTTCACCTCTTGCTTTCTCTCTTTAAACAGGCAAGTTCTTCAGGCCTGCAGGAATAATTAGCACCACAATCTTTATGTAATAGATTATCCCTAAATTATTTTAATGACTGTCTCCCCCATAGACTATAAGCCTCTTGTGCACAGGGAATATGTCTACCAACACTGTTGCATTGTACTCTCCCAAGCGTTTAGCATAGTGCCCTGTATACAGTAAGCCCTGACTCAAACCATTGATTAACTGATTGATATTACTATTATTGGGGTGTTAACACTAGACTCTGTAGCAGCCCATGATCTCTTAGCCTCCAAATCCCCAGGGACACAAGCATCCACATCAGTCAAAACCAAGGAGAATGAAGCTGTCTGGGACTTACTTAATTCCAAGTTCCTTTTCACAGGCAAATTCTGATAAATCAGGTACGGCTTGAAAATGTGGGATCCCCAGTAATTGTGCAGAAAAGTTGTGACCCAAGAATTGTTCATTTGGGGAGAAACCTCCAGCGGCCAGGATCAAGGATGAAATCATCCACAGAACACAAGCTTCTTCTTTCCCAGGATTTCAGCTGTCCCAGCTTTTGGCAGGATAACTGACTACAAACACCTGCAAACTCAGGTGTAGGTTTTAAGTGTAGTTTCTCAGACCTGGAAACTTAAAAGGATTCATAAGAAACACTCTTTCCTCAATACCTGGAAACCCATGCTGTGATCGTAGCAGTCATGGAAACTCCCCATGCAAAGGTCACTCTTTTCCAAGGTAATTTTATCTCCTTCCATGCTGGAAGGTGGATTCCTAAACTTCATAAGTTCTTGCTTCCTTTCTGCTAGAATGACTGAGGTCCAATATTATAATCTCTAACCATTTTTGACTTGGTGGAAGCACTTATTCCAGAAAAATAAAGTGCCTTACAAATATCATCTTCTTGAAAGTAGTAGTAGTAGTATTCATTCAGTTCATTCAATTGTATTTAATAAGCACTTACTGTGGGCAGGGTATTGTAATAAGCACTTGGGAGAGCACCATATAACAATAAACAGATACATTTTCTGCCCAAAATGAGCTTACAGTCTAGAGGGGTAATACCAGTAGCAATAGTAGTAGTAGTAGTTGTTGTAATAGTAGTAATAATAGAAATAATAGTAGTAGTAGCAGTAACAATACTAATCGCAGTAGTAGTAGTAGTGATAGTAGTCACATATATACATCTGTAATTCATTTATTTACATTAATGCCTGTCTCCCCCACTAGACTGCAACTTTGTTCATTAATTCATTCATTCAATCATATTTATTGAGTGCTTACTGTGTGCAGAGTACTGTACTAAGAGCTTGAGAAGTACAAGTCGGCAACATATAGGGTTGGTCCCTATCCAACAACAGGCTCACAGTCTAGAATGTGCCAACCAATTCTGTTATACCGTACTCTCCCAAGAGCTTAGTATAGTGCTCTGTACACAGTAAGTACTCAATAAATACAATTGATTGATTGCAGTGATAGTAGTAGTAGCAATAGCAATAAATAGTATTAGTAGAACATTTCTTGAGGCCCTGCTCATACTAGGTGGTGGGGAAGTACTGAAGGGAAGGAAATCAAACCCACAATCATCTGCCCCAATGAGAGGCAGCATGGAGCGTTGGACCCAACTCTTGATTTGCCAGGGAATCTCTGATCTTTGCCAATTGAACCGTGAAGGTTTGTAATGCTTCCTGTTTCTCTAGAGCCTGCTTTTCCATCATTGAGATTTAAGGTCTCCTCAGATGTAGAGGAAATTGTCAGACACCCTGCACCTTGCACCCCTTTCCCCCTATTTCTAGGTCCCCTTTGGAAGCAGTGGGCATACGCCTTTGCAATGGAAGTACGCCTTTGCTGTGTCGCTTTAATCTTCAAACAGTGAGGCACAGGGGAATAGGGGGGCAGGGTGTGAGGGCAGTAGATAAGCAGAGGCATCTCATTAAGAACTAGGGAAAAAGTAGCTCAATGTGGACTCCATCAGTGGGTTGAGGGAAGAGGAGAAGGAGCATGGTGTAGTGAGTGCAGCATGGGGCTGGGAGTCAGCAGGTCATGGGTTCTAATCCAGGCTCCACCTCTTGTCTGCTGTGTGACCGTGGGCAAGTCACTTCAATTCTCTGTGTCTCAGTTACCTCATCTATAAAATGGAGATTGAGATTGTGAGCACCACATGGAACATGGACTGTAACCAATTTGATTTGCTTGTATGCACCCCTGACCTTAGTACAGTATCTGGGACATAGTAAACGCTTAACAAATGCCATCATCATCATCATCATCATCATCAGGAGAGGTTTCAGAGCAGAAATCTTGCTCTCAGCATAGCTTAGTCAAAAGAGCATGGGCCTGAGAGTTAGAGGACCTGGGTTCTAATCACCCCTCCACCACTTGTCTGTTGTGTGACCTTGGGCAAATCACTTCACTTCTCTGTGGCTCATTTACCTCATTTGTAAAATGGGGATTAAGACTGCAAGCCCTACGTAGGACAGGAACTGTGTCCAACCAGATTATCTGGTATCTATGCCAGTGCTTAGTACAGTGCCTGGCACATAGTAAGCACTAAACAAACACAACACTGATTATTAGGTCTCATTCCTCTAATTGCAGAGACAGCTCTGGCTCTGTGCCCCAGTAGATCCCCTTCTCTCCAACTAGCTCCAGGAAGCTTCTATCAAGAGGGTGATGGGGTTAGGGCAGGGCAATACGGTATACTCTTGTTTCTGTAAATGCCTTGTGGACAGGGAACAAGTCTACCAACTCTATTAATAATAATAATAATAATGGTATTTGTTAAGCACTTACTATGTGCCAAGCACTATTCTAAGTGGTAGGAGGGATACAAGGTAATCAACGTTCTCCCACGTGGGGCTCGCAATCTTAATCCCCATTTTACAGAGGGAACTGAGGCACAGAGAAGTGAAGTGACTTGCCCGAAATCACACAGCTGACAAGTGGTGGAGCTGGGATTAGAACCCATGACCTCTAACTCCCAAGCCCAGGCTCTTTCCACTGGGCCATGCTGCTTCTATTGTATTGATTCTCCCAAGCTCTTTAGTACAATGTTCAGAACACAGTAGTCACTCAACATATAGCATTGGTTGACTGATTGACTGCATGTTCCGATGAACCATCCCCTCTCACCAGCACCCCAGCTCCAGGCAGGAAAGACTCCTTGGAATACTGAAAAGGGCAGAGCCTCAGTCAAGCAAGCAATAAATGGTATTTACTGGTATTTACAGTCTTTTAGACTGTGAGCCCACTGTTGGGTAGGGACTGTCTCTATATGCTGTCAATTTGTACTTCCCAAGCACTTAGTACAGTGCTCTGCACATAGTAAGCGCTCAATAAATACGATTGATGATGATGATGATTTACTGAGCATCGAGCCCTGCATTAAGTGCTTGGGAGAGTATACTTCATTAGAGTTGGTTGGCACATTCCCTACCTATAAAGAGTTTACATCTAGAGGTGGGGATAGAGATTAAAATAAAGTACAGATTATGTACATAAGAGTTGTGGAGCTGAGAGTGGGGTGAGTATCAGGTGATTAAAGGGTGACACAGCAGGGAGAGGGAGTATGAGGGCTTAGTTGGGAAAGGCCTATACATGGTTTGTGTTAAGTGCTTACTTTCCATCAGTATTTATTGAGTGCTTTCTGTGTGCAGAGCACTGTGCTAAGTACTTGGGAGAGTACAATATAACAACACTTTCTTCCCCCACCCCTCCAAGCAATCCCAAACCTTTACTATGAAAGTAGCTCAGTAAATCCAACAAAGAGAAGGGAAGCTACTGTGTTCTGTGCCAAGTTAGCCTAATTACACAGTGCTGCCTCTTCACTGCTTGCACAAAACCATCCAGGCTCTTAGCCGTGCAGGCATTGTACTAAACACTGGAGTAGATGTAAGAGAATGAGGTTGGACACAGTCCATGCTGAAACGGGGCTCACAGTTTTAATATCCATTTTACAGATGAGGGAACTGAGGCACAGAGAAAGGAAGTGACTTGCCCAAGGTCACACAGCAGACAAGTGGCAAAGTGGTGATTAGAACCCAGGTCCTTCACACTCCCAGGCTCAAGCTCTATCCACTAAGCCATGCTTTGAAAGTGGGGAGAGTTATAGCTGCCCCTTTACCTTTCTCAACTTGTTCAAACTCCATTAAAATGAAAGACCCTTATGGACAGAGACCAGGGAATTTATTACCATGCTGTACTCTCAGTACAATTCTATAGCCGTGAACCTTGCTTCCAAGGTGCAGCAAAGCATATTATTTCATCAGGGACCAGAAGAGGGTGTAGAGTGTGATACTGGTAACAGTGTTTCATTGTAATACTATTACTCTGGGGAGGCTCAGGGGAAGAGGAGAGAATATGGGAATTTAGAAAGCCTAGAGAGTTTTGAAGTCAGGCAGGAAGTAAATCTCTTTTAGGTAGTGGTTTCCCAGCTGACAGGGCCATGGGAGAGTTCTCCCCTAGTGGAAATGATGTCTATATAGCTATAATTCTTTTTATTCTGATGGTATTAACACCTGTCTACTTATTTTGTTTTGTTGTCTGTCTCCCCCTTCTAGACTGTGAGCCCGTTGTTGGGTAGGGAACGTCCCTATATGTCGCCAACTTGTACTTCCCAAGTGCTTAGTACAGTACTCTGCACACAGTAAGCACTTAATAAAATACAATTGAATGAATGAATGAATGGAAACCCATGAAAAATGTATCTCCATGCCGGGGTGGGGGCAGGAATAACTCTGAAGCACCCAAAAAATGGTCAAACCCATTCGGTAATATTGCTGAGGTCTGCATCACATAATGAAATCTCAGAGTAAAGAAGCCGACATCAGTATCACTGAAAGAATTTGATGTTCAAATAATATTCTAGAACTGCTAAGGTAAACGAAAGCAACTCCTTTGGCTTTGGCTGCAACTCCTGGAAGTGCATTTCTTTCCATTAAACTTCAGAAATGATTCTGTGGAAAGCGCTTTCCCCAAATATACTGTTTCAGAATCCTAACTCCTCGATGTTGAGAAGCAGCATGGCCTAGTTGGGAGAGCATGGGCCCAGGAGTCAGAAGAACCTGGGTTCTAATTCATTCATTTCAATCATAGTTACCGAGCACTTACTGTGTGCAGAACACTGTACTAAGCACTTAGAAAAGTACAATATAACAATAAACAGTGACATTCCCTGGCCACGATGAGCTTATAGTCTAGAGGAAGGGAGACAGATATCAATACAAATAAATAAGGTTACAGATATGTACATAAGTGCTGCAGGGCTGGGAGCAAGAGAAAAGGGAGTAAGTCAGGGCTATGCAGAAGGGAATGGGAGATGAGGGAAAGTGGGGTTTATCCTAGGAAGGCCTCTTGGAGGAGACGTGCCTTCGATAAGGCTTTGAAGTGGTCAAGAGGAATTGTCTGTCGGATGTGAGGAAGGAGGGCTTTCCAGGCCAGAGGCAGGATGTGGGCTAGGGGTCGACTGTGAGACAAGCTAGATGGAGGCACAGTGAGAAGGTTAGCACCAGAGGAGAGAAGTGTGCAGGCTGGGTTGTAAAAGGAGAGAAGCAAGGTGAGGTAGGAGGGGGCAAGGTGATAGAGTGCTTTAAAGCCAATGGAGAGGAGTTTTTGTCTGATATGGAGGTAGATGGGCAATGAGTGGAGGGGGTGACATGTCCTGAACATTTTTGTAGAAAAATGATATGGGCAGCAGACTTAACAAGTCCAAAACAGCTCTGTACGTTTCCAACCAAACCCTCACCTCTTCCTGACTTTCCCATCACTGTAATAATAATAATAATAATAGCATTTATTAAGCGCTTACTATGTGCAAAGCACTGTTCTAAGTGCTGGGGAAGATACAAGGTGATCAGGTTGTCTGACGGAGGCTCACAGTCTTAATCCCCATTTTACAGATGAGGTAACTGAGGTCCAGGGAAGTTAAGGGACTTGCCCAAAGTCACACAGTTGACAACTGGCAGAGCCGGGATTTGAACCCATGACCTCTGACTCCAAAGCCTGTGCTCTTTCCACTGAGCCACGCTGCTTCTGTAGACAGCACCACCACCCTTCCCATCTCACAAGCTCATAACCTTCGCATTATCCTTGACTCCTCTCTCTCATTCACCCCACATATTGAATCTGTCGCCAAATCCCGTCGGTCCCTTCTTCACAACATGGCTAAATTCCACTCTTTCCTCTCCATCCAAACTGCTACCACGTTAATACAATCACTCATCCTATTTGGCCTAGATTACTGCAATAGCCACCTTGCTGACCTCCCAACCTCCTGCCTCTCCCCTCTCCACTCCATACTTTATTCCACCGCCTGGATCATCTTTCTACAAAAGCATTCAGGACATGTCACCCCCGTTTCTCAAAAATCTCCAGTGGTTGCCTATCTAACTCCATAGCAAACAAAAACTCCTCATCATTGGCTTTAAAGCTCTCCATCACCTTGCCCCCTCCTACCTCACCTCACTTCCCTCCTTCTACAGCTCAACTTGAAAACTTTGTTCCTCTGGTGCTAATCTCACTATGCCTCATTCTAACCCGTCTCAATCAATCAATCAATCAATCAATTGTATTTATTGAGCACTTACTGTGTGCAGAGCACTGTACTAAGTGCTTGGGAAGTACGAGTTGGCAACATATAGAGACAGTCCCTACACAACAGTGGGCTCACAGTCTAGAAGGGGGAGACAGAGAACAAAACCAAACATACTAACAAAATAAAATAAATAGAAGAGACATTTACAAGTAAAATAAATAAATAGAATAATAAATATGTACAAACATATATACATATATACAGGTGCTGTGGGGAAGGGAAGGAGGTAAGACGGGGGATGGAGAGGGGGACAGGGGGAGAGGAAGGAGGGGGTTCAGTCTGGGGAGGCCTCCTGGAGGAGGTGAGCTCTCAGTAAGTCCTTGAAGGGAGGAAGAGAGCTAGCTTGGCGGATGGGCAGAGAGAGGGCATTCCAGGCCAGGGGGATGACGTGAGCCGGGGGTCGACAGCGGGACAGGCAAGAACGAGGCATGGTGAGGAGATTAGCGGCAGAGGAGCGGAGGGTGTGGGGTGGGCTGTAGAAGGAGGGAAGGGAGGTGAGGTAGGAGGGGGCGAAGTGATGGACAGCCTTGAAGCCCAGGGTGAGGAGTTTCTGCCTAATGCGCTGATTGATTGGTAGTAACTGGAGATTTTTGAGGAGGGGAGTAACATACCCAGAGCATTTCTGGACAAAGACAATCCGGGCAGCAGCATGAAGTATGGATTGAAGTGGGGAGAGACCCAAGGATGGGAGATCAGAGAGAAGGCTGATGCAGTAGTCCAGACAGGATAGGATGAGAGCTTGAACGAGCAGGGTAGTGGTTTGGATGGAGAGGAAAGGGCGGATCTTGGCAATGTTGCGGAGCTGAGACCGGCAGGTTTTGGCCACGGCTTGGATGTGAGGGGTGAATGAGAGAGCGGAGTCGAGGATGACACCAAGGTTGCGGGCTTGTGAGATGGGAAGGATGGTAGTGCCGTCAACGGTGATGGGAAAGTCAGGGAGAGGGCAGGGTTTGGGAGGGAAGACAAGGAGTTCAGTCTTGGACACGTTGAGTTTTAGGTGGTGGGCAGACATCCAGATGGAGATGTCCCGAAGGCAGGAGGAGATGCGAACTTGGAGGGAGGGGGAGAGAGCAGGGGCAGAGATGTAGATTTGGGTGTCATCAGCGTAGAGATGATAGTTGATAGTTGATAGTTGAGTTGAGACCAGGGGTCTCACCGCTGACCCCTGGTCCACATCCTGCCCATGGCCTGGATTCCCTCCTTTTTCAAAGCCTAATTGAAGGCACATCTCTTCCAAGAAGTCTTACCAGACTAAGCCCCACTTTTCCTCATCTCCCACTCCCTTCTGAATTTCCCTGTCTTGTTCCTTTTGCTCTTCCCCCACCCCTCCCAGCCCCACAGTTTTTTTGTCTTATGCTGTGAAGTCATCTCCGACGCATAGCGATGCCATCGACACATCTCTCCCAGAACACCCCACCTCCATCTGCAATCATTCTGGTAGTGTGTGTATCCATAGAGTTTTCATGGTAAAAATACAGAAGTGGTTTACCACTGCCTCCTTCCATGCAGTAAACTTGAATTTCTGCCCTCGACTCTCTCCCATGCCACTGCCCATCATAGGTGAATTTTGTAGCAGATTGCCTTCCACTCGCTAGCCACTGCCCAAGGTAGGAATGGAGTGGTTATGCCTCTGCTTGATTCTCCCTTCCAGACTGGTGCAGTACTGGAAACTCTCCAGGTATGACCCTGAGGCCCACAGCACTTTTATATATGTATTTATATATGTATAAAATCTGTAATTTCATTTATTTTTTATTGAAGTATGCCTCCCCCCTCTTTAGACCATGAACTCAGTGTGGGCAGGGATTATCACTGTTTATTGTTCTATTGTTCTTTCCCAAGTGCTTAGTGCAGTGCTCTGCACACAGTAAGTGCTTAATAAATATGAGTGCATGAATGAATGAATGAACAAAGTACGGACTGGAGTGGGGAGAGATAGGAGGCAGGGAGGTCAGCGAAGGAGGCTGATACAATAATTAAGGTGGAATAAGTACTGGGATTAACATGATAACAGTCTGAGTGGAGAGGAAAGGGCAGATTTTAGCGATGTTGTGAAGGCTGAACCAACAGGATATGACAGACTGAATATGTGAGTTGAATGAGAGAGATAAAGCCAAGGTTATAGGTTTGTAAAACAGGGAGGATTGTGGTGCTGTCTACAATGATGGGAAAGTCAGAGAGAGGGCAAGGTTTGAGTGGGAAGATGAGGAGATGTGTTTTGGACATGTGAAATTTGAGATGTTGGTGGGACATAGAAGTTTAGATGTCCTGAAGACAGGTGGAAACATGATGCTGCAGAGAAGGAGAGAGATCAGGGTTAGAGATATAGAATTGGGTATCATTTTAATACTAGCTCCACCACTTACCTGCTGTGTGACAATGGGAAAGTCATTTAACTTCTCTAGTTCCCTCATCTGTAAAATGGGGATTAAGACTATGTGCCTACATGGGACGGGGACTTTATCCAACCTGATAAGCTTCTATCTACCCCAGCTCTTAAAACAGTGCCCGGCACACAGCAAGTGCTTAACGAACACCATTTAAAAAATGCTATGACACAATAAGCTTTCAAAAGATAGATTATGTAAAGGAAATCCAAGTGTTGGAGATACAAGGTTTTAAAATGTATGCAGATGTGATGTGACTTTGTAGAAAAGCCTGGAAATTAGAAGGTCTAAGTTCTAGTCTATTAACACTCAATAAATATGATTGATTGATTAAAACTAGTCCCAGCCCTGCCACTAACAAAGCTGCATCTAATCATTCAATCAACCATA
Source organism: Tachyglossus aculeatus (assembly GCF_015852505.1). NCBI lineage: Eukaryota > Metazoa > Chordata > Mammalia > Monotremata > Tachyglossidae > Tachyglossus > Tachyglossus aculeatus. The sequence continues at coordinate 98,408,910 of NC_052066.1, read as the reverse complement.
TTTACAGAGTGCTTCATTTGTGCAAAGCACTGTAGTAAGTATTAAGGAGAGAACAATATAGCAATAAACAGACACATCCCCTGCCCTCAACAAGCTTACAGTCTAGAGGGGGAGACAGACATTAATAAAAATAGTAATAATAATGGTATTTGTTAAGCACTTACTATGTGCCAAGCACCATTCTAAGCACTGGGGTAGATACAAGGTAATCAGGTTGCCCCACTTGGGGCTCACACTCTTAATCCCCATTTTACAGATGAGTGAACTGAGGTCCAGGGAAGTGACTTGCTCAAGGTCACACAGCAGACAAGCAGCAGAGCTGGGATTAGAACCCACGATCTCTGACTCCCACGCCCGTGCTCTTTCCACTAAAGCACACTGCTACTCTATAAATTAGAGATATGTACATAAGTGCTGTGGGGCTGGGAGGGGGGGATGATAAAAGGAGCATGTCAGGATGACACAGGAGGAAATGGGAGGAGAAGAAAGGAGGGCTTAGTCCAGGAAGGCCTCTTGGATGTACCTTCAATAAGCCTTTGGAGATGGGGAGAGTAATTGTCTATTGGATATGAAGAGGCATGATGTGGGCAAGAGGTCAGTCGTGAGATAGATGAGGTCAAAGTGCAGTGAGTAGGTAAGCATTAGAGGAGCAATGGGTACAGGCTGGGCAGAAGTAGGAGAGTAGTGAGGTGAAGTAAGAGGGGGCAAGGTGATGGGCTGTTTTAAACCTGATAATAGGGAGTTTCTGTTTGATGTGTACTTGGATGGGTTTGATGTGTACTTGGATGGGCAACCACTTGAGGAGTGGGGAAACATGGCCTGAACATTTTTGTAGTAAAATGATCCAAGCAACCACATGAAGTATGGCCTGGAGTGGCACAGTGTGGCTTAGTGGAAAGAGCACGGGCTTTGGAGTCAGAGGTCATGGATTCAAATCCCATCCACCTCTTGTCAGCTGTGTGACTTTGGGCAAGTCACAACTTCTCTGCGCCTCAGTTACCTCATCTATAAAATGGAGATTAAGACTGTGAGCCCCCCGTGGGACAACCTGATCACCTTGTAATCTCCCCAGCACTTAGAACAGTGTTTTGCACATAGTAAGTGCTTAATAAATGCCATCATCATTATTATTATTAAGGGGGAGATAGTATTTATTGAATGCTTACTACATATAGAGTACTATACTAAGCACTTGGGAAAGTACAATACAACAGAGTTGCCTAACCTGATCCCTGCCGACAAGGAGCTTATAGTCTAGATAAGGGCGGGACAGATATTAGACTATGAGCCCCTTTTAGGGCAGGTCTGTGTCTGACTTGATTACCTTGTATCTATCCTAGTGCTTAGAAGAGTGACACATAATAAGCGCTTCATGAATACCATTAAAAAATTAAAATAAATTACAGATAGGGGAAGCAGTGTGACATAAAGATGTGTACCTAAGTACTGTGAGGTGGGGTGAATATTAAAGTAATTACACCAGTATGTTGCATGACCTTGACCTAGTCATTTAGCATCTCTATTGGATATGAAGAGGCAGGACATGGGCAAGAGGTCGGCTGTGAAATAGATGAGGTCAAAGTGCAGTGAGTAGGTAGGCATTAGAGGAGCAAATTGTGCAGGCTGGGCAGTAGACTGTGAGCCCGCTGTTGGGTAGAGACCGTCTCTATATGTTGCCAACTTGTACTTCCCAAGCGCTTAGTACAGTGCTCTGCACACAGTAAGAGCTGAATAAATACGATTGAATGAATGAATAGTAGGAGAGTAGCAAGATGAAGTAGGAGAGGGCAAGGTGATGGATGATCTAACCTCTTTGTTAGATTGTGAGTTCCATCATGAACAGCGAATGTACCTGATCCAATTATCTTATATCTACCCCAGGACTAAGCATATGAATTTAATAACTATCGTTATTGTTATTATCGGAATCATTATCATTATTGAGAGCTAAAAAATAACATCCTAAATATGGTTTGTTCATAATTATTCCTCTGAATGGGGTAGAAATGCCTCTTGGGCATACTTACAAGTGAAAGAAGAAAATACTAGGCTGGGTTTCTTCTTTGGCCTTTTCTTGGGCTTATTCTAGTTTACCCTAGATTATTCTAGTTTATTCTAGAGAAGCAATGTGGCTCAGTGGAAAGAGCACGGGCTTTGGAGTCAGAGGTCATGGGTTCAAATCCTGGCTCTGCCAATTGTCAACTGTGTGACTTTGGGCAAGTCTCTTCACTTCTCTGTGCCTCAGTTACCACATCTGTAAAATGGGGATTAAGACTGTAAGCCCCCTGAGGGGCAACCTGATCACCTTGTAACCTCCCCAGTGCTTAGAACAGTGCTTTGCACATAGTAAGCACTTAATAAATGTCATTATTATTATTATTATTATTATTATTATTATTATTATTAATTACCCTAGAGCTCTGGGGAAACAAGCCACTTCCCATTTGGATGTTTTCAACTTGGTACTTCTTTGGTTTTGGCTGGGGCAGCTTCAGCTGCCCTGAAATTTGACTGATAGTTTGAATTTTGGTCCATCACCTCTAACCTCTGTGAAAAGAACAATAAACCTCCTGAAACCCAGACACCGGCAAGCTGAGAGAAGTTATCAGAGACCCGCGGCCAAATGGAAAACATAATAAATGTCCCCTCTCAGGGGCCGCTTCTGGGCCTGAGCCAATTTCATATTTGCAGCAACCAATTTGGCACTGGTCCTGAGCAAAGCTGAACATAAGGGGTCAACCCCTTCTGGCCCTGGGAGTCCCAACTGACCCACTGACCTGGGCCAAGGATGAGGAAGGAGGACAGCAGTCAGAAAGGAAGACCAGGATGAGGAAGCAACAGGAGGAAGGAAAGGGTGAACAGAGTGGAGGTCGAGAGAGAGGGAGTGGTGAAGGTCGAGGTGGGCAGATGGGAATTAATCAATCAGTGATATTTTTGAGTACTTACCGTGTGCAGAGCACTGTAATAATAATAATCAATCAATCAATCATATTTATTGAGCGCTTACTGTGTGCAGAGCACTACTAAGTGCTTGGGAAGTACAAGTTGGCAACATATAGAGTCGGTCCCTTCCCAACAGTGGGCTATTTGTTAAGTTCTTACTATGTGCCAGGTATTGTACTAAGCACTGGGGTAGATACAAGCTGTGCAAAGTGCTTCAAAAAGTACAATTAGACTAGAGTAGATGGACACATTCTCTGCCTTCGAGGAGCTTACAGTCAAGAGGAGGAGACAGACATTAATATAAAAAAATGAATTACGGATATGTGCCTACGTGCTGTGGGGCTGATGGAGGGGTGAATATTATTATTTTGTTAGTGATGTACATATAGCTTTAATTCTATTTGTTCTGATTTTGACACCTGTCTACATGTTTTGTTTTGTTGTCTGTCTCCCCCTTCTAGACTGTGAGCCCGTTGTTGGGTAGGGACTGTCTCTATATGTTGCCGACTTTTCTACTTCCCAAGCACTTAGTACAGTCCTCTGCACACAGTAAGCACTCAATAAATAAGAATGAATTAATGAATGAATTAAGTGCTTAAAGGGGACAGATCAAATTGCAGAACAACGGAAACTCCGAGTCAGAGGAGGGCTCAGAGTGGGGTGAATATTAAGTGCTTAAGAGAGACAGATCGAACTGCTGAACAACGGAAAGTCCTTCAAATCAGAGGAGGGCTCAGAGGGAGGACAGATGGCTCTGGTCTGGGTGAAGGGGTAGGGAGGTTACAGCCAAAAGGAAGAGTTCCAAGGGTCTCTAAGGAACGCCAGATCTCTCAGTGGCTGCTGAAGCCCAGAGCTGGTAGACCAGTGATTTAATGCGAAGTTAGAAGCCATGCCTGATGCAGGGAGGTTCATTCAATCGTATTTATTGAGCACTTACTGTGTGCAGAGCACTGTACTAAGCATGGAGATCAGTCGATCGATCGATCAACTGATGGTATTTATGAATGTTCACCCCTCACATCCAAGCCGTCACCAAAACCTGCCAGTCTCAGCTCCACAACATTGCCAAGATCCGCCCTTTCCTCTCCATCCAAACCGCTACCCTGCTCATTCAAGCTCTCATCCTATCCCGTCTGGACTGCTGTATCAGCCTCCTCTCCGATCTCCCATCCTCTTGTCTCTCCCCACTTCAATCCATACTTCACGCCGGATTGTCTTTGTCCAGAAACACTCTGGGCATGTTACTTCCCTCCTCAAAAATCTCCAGTGGCTACCAATCAAGCTATGCATCAGGCAGAAACTCCTCACCCTCGGTTTCAAGGCTCTCCATCACCTCGCCCCCTCCTACCTCACCTCCCTTCACTCCTTCTACAGCCCAGCCCACACCCCCTACTCCTCCGCCGCTAATCTCCTCACCATGCCTCGTTCCTGCCTGTCCCGCCATCGACCCCCGGCCCACGTCCTCCCGCTGGCCTGGAATGCCCTCCCTCTGCCCATCCACCAACCTAGCTCTCTTCCTCCTTTCAAGGCCCTACTGAGAGCTCACCTCCTCCAGGAGGCCTTCCCAGACTGAGCCCCCTCCTTCCTCTCCCCCTCGTCCTCCTCTCCATCCCCCCCATCTTACCTCCTTCTCTTCCCCACAGCACCTGTATATATGTATATATGTTTGTACGTATTTATTACTCTATTTATTTATTTATTTATTTTACTTGTGCAAATCTATTCTATTTATTTTATTTTGTTAATATGTTTGGTTTTGTTCTCCGTCTCCCCCTTCTAGACTGTGAGCCCACTGTTGGGTAGGGACCGTCTCTATATGTTGCCAACTTGTACTTCCCAAGCGCTTAGTACAGTGCTCTGCACACAGTAAGTGCTCAATAAATACGATTGATTGAATGTGCAGAACACTATACTAAGTCCTTGGGAGAGTACAACAAAAATAATGGGCACATTGTCTGTCCATAACAAGCTTAAAGTCTAGAGTCATTCATTCAATCGTATTTATTGAGCACTTACTGTGTGCAGAGCACTGTACTAAGCGCTTGGGAAGCACAAGTTGGCAACATATAGAGATGGTCCCTATCCAACAGTGGGCTCACAGTCTAGAAGGGGGAGACAGAGAACAAAACCAAACATATTAACAAAATAAAATAAATAGAATAAATTTGTACAAATAAAATAGAGTAATAAATACGTACAAACATATATACATATATACAGGTGCTGTGGGGAGGGGAAGGAGGTAAGGCAGGGGGATGGGGAGGAGAGGGAGAGATGGGGAAGGGACATGAATATAAGTAATTTATAATATATAATTTAAAGATGTGTACATAAGTGTTGTGGGTGGCTAAGTAGAAAGAGCACGGGATTGGGAGTCAGAGGTCATGAGTTCTGATTCCGACTCCGCCAATTGTCAGCTGTGTGATTCGGTGCCTCAGTTACCTCATCTGTAAAATGGGGACTAAGACTGTGAGCCCCATGTGGGACAACCTGATTACCTTTTATCTACCCCAGTGCTTAGAACAGTGTTTGGCACATAGAAAGCACTTAATAAATACCATTATTATTATTAGTAGTAGTAGTAGTACTAAATGTCCAAAGATCACAAAAATTACAAAAATGGCTATTGTTGCAACATAATCCCCTCAGATGAGAGTTTATTAATTATTTGAGGGCAAGGCAAATTTGGTGACCTAGAAACCTCGTTAAAGCCTTCCCAGGTCTGTGTCTGTTTATTGTTGTACTGTACTCTTCCAAGCACTTAGTATAGTGCTCTGCACACAGTGAGTGCTCAATAAATATGATTGGATGAATCAATGAATGAATGCCTTACAGGGATAAGCCTAACATATTTAAGATCGAAAGCTACCTGAGCGTGAACAAAAATCACAGCTAAATAGCGAGTCAAGGAACCATCGGTGGAAACAGCATGTTTCCAGTCAGAGCAATGACATCGTGTCAAATCCAGGAGCAGTCTTAGGAAGTTTGTTCTCTGTCCCCAAAGACTGTTGCCCTGTAGTTTCCTTCCTACGCCTGATGGCCTCTGTGAGTCACTGCTTTGGAATCATCCCAGACTGTGCTCAGCTTGTTCCAAATTGCCAAAATGAAATTCGGCCACCCAGACTGGAAAAACTAGCTTGATTTCCCAGTGTCCTGCCATTTGGATTAAATAGAGGGGCCCTTCACCTGAACACCTGAACACAAAGGTCAGTTCATTGTCAGGCCTCTTAGACCACCAATTTCAAACAGCCCCCTTTGCATTTGAATTATAGGCATGGGAACCCTTAAATGGTTTTGAGATCAGTGGTTCTCTGTTTTCACCATTCTTCAACAGGGAATCCCCACAAAGTATGTAAAAAATTTCATCAGTAGGACAGAACATAATGCTGTCACCAAATACAGCCATCCAGGCACCATCCAGTGACAAGTTAATTACTATTATTATCATTATTACTAATATTATGATACTTATTAAGCATATAGTATGTGTGAATATACTGTCTAAGGGATGGACTAGATGCAAATTAATCAGGTTGAACACAGTCCCTCTCTCACACTAGAGCTCATAGTCTAAGTAGAAGGGAGTAGATTCTAATTCCCACCTTACACATGAGGAAACAGAGGCACAGAGAAGTTAAGTGACTTGCCTGAAATAACCCAGCAGTAACCTGGCAGAGCTGGGATAATAACTCAGGTCCTCTGATTCCCAAGTCCGTGCTCTTTCCAGTTGGCCATGCTGCTTCCCTTCTGTTTATGCATATGCATGTACATTTGTATTTTAGATTGAACATATGTTACTGATGTACTTCCCAAGAGCTTAGTACAGTGCTCTGCACACAGTAAGTGCTCAATAAATACAATTAAATGAACATTTGATATGATTTATTTTGATTCTGCTGGTTGCGAGTCTTTCTGTGTCTTTCACTCCTGTTAGAGTACAAATTGTGGTGCAGAGCACTGTACTAAGTGCATGAGAGAGTATAATAGAATAACTAGATCTCTGTCCTTCAGGAGTTTAGAACCTATTCAGGAAAACAGACATTTAAATAAATTAATGGTAGGGGAAGTAGTAGAGTATCATGATAAATACTGTGGGTCTGGGGATGGAAGGCAGAGTAGAGTATCTAAGTTTTTAGGGGGCCAGATATTGTGTGTATCATTTCTAATGTATGTCATTCTGCAAGCCCTTAGTACAGTGCTAGCAACATAGCAAGTGATCAATAAATACTATTGAATGATTAATTGACCAACTTAGGGAGTAGCATCTCAAATGCAAAGCTGATGTAGTCCTAATCCCCATTTTGTAGATGAGGTAACTGAGGCACAAAGGAATTAAGTGACTTGCCCAAGGTCACACAACAAGTTCTATAGCTTCCTTATTGTCCGTGGCTACAATTTAGACAGTGTTATGTACATTCTTACTGGGTGAAAGTTCTCTTGTTCAGCCTAGTGGGTAGCATGTCAGTTCAGGTGAAGTTCAGGTAAAAGGTCAGAGCACCTGGAAGGGAGAGTAGATATTTTTATTAAGTGTTGACTGATTGTGCCAAGGACTGTACGAACCTCTTGGTTAGTCAGATTACACAGTCCCTGTTTCTCATGGGGCTCAAATCCAGAGGTACCAACTTTTCCTTTGGAGAATGGGGATGAGAAATGGTCAAGACTAGGATGAGGAGCGAAAGGAGAGAGACTATGAAGAGTTGGTGTCCAGAAAGCCACCATTTTGACTTTTTCAGCCCTGAGAGGAAACATTTAGGTGATTCCAGAGATCTGGGAGAGTCTAGCTCAAAGTAGGAGAGTCTAGCTCAAAAGGTTGTGGGGTGGAGGGGTCCCATTGTCCCATGGAGGGGGCACCTCTGCTCAGATCCAAGCAAAAGATTCTGGGAAGGACTGGAGGCAAGGAGGTCAATGGGGAAGCTGATGCAGTAGTCGAGTTGGGATGTGAAAAGCACCTGGACCAGGATAGAGGCAGTTTGCATGGCAGTTTGGATGGAGGAAGAGGAGGATTCTGAAGATGCTGAGGTCAAACAACTGAGATTTGGTGCCACACTGAATGTGAGGGTTGAAGGAGAAAGAAGAGATGACAAGGTTTCACACTTGAGAGAAGGGGAGGGAAGGTAGAAGCAGTGTGGCCTAGTGGAAAAAAAAGAGGCCTGTAAATCAGAGGACCTGGGTTATCATCCAGGCTCTGCCACTTGACTGCTGTGTGACCAGGGGCAAGTCACTTAACTTCTCTGTGACTCAATGCCCTCATCTGTAAAATGGGGATTCAATACCTGTTCTCCCTCCCTATTTAAACCATGGCTTATATGTGTGACAGGGCTGTATGCCCGACCTGATTATCTTGTACCTTTCCAGGTGTTAACCAAAGGCAGGGTTTGGCATATAGTAAACACTTAAAAAATTCCACAACTATTATCATCATTATTATTTCATGGAGAAGAAGATATGGGAGGGATAATGAGGACTTTAGTTTTGGATGTTGAGCTTCAAATGCTACCAGGATATCCTTGGGGAGGTCTCCCGAAGACAGGAGAAGATGCAAGGTTGCAGAGAAGGAAAGTGGTCAGGACTGGAAAGGTAGATTTGGAAAGGAGTGGGAGTGAATGATCTCCCCAAGGAAATGAGTGTAAATTGAGAATAACCAAGGGGAACAGAGAACTGAGCTGTCTGGGTCTGACACCCTGTTAACTGGAGTAAGAATGGTATTAAAGTGATCATGGAAACAAGGCACTCTGCTAAATGCTTGGAAAATATGAAACATACCATGGCAATATTTTCTGTCCACGAGGTGCTTACACTCTAATGGGGGAATTGGTGAGGTTAGAAATGAGACAGTCATGATGAGATGTAGAGTACATCTGTCTGTTACAGTGTTATACTGCACTCTCCTAAGCACTTAGTACAGTGCTCTACCTACAGTAAATGATCAATAAACATGATTGATTGATGGATTGGTTGATTCATGATTAAATTGGGGTGTGGATGAGGTGGAGCCGGAGGTCAGTGGAGTTGAAAAGTGGGAATGGGGGTTGGGGAGCCACTAACTGTCATTGGAATATTCATTCATTAATTCAATCATATTTATTGAGCACTTACTGAGTGCAGAGCACTGTACTAAGCACTTGGGAAGTACAAGTTGGCAACATATAGAGAAGGTCCCTACCCAAAAACAGGCTCACAGTCTAGAAGGGGGAGACAGACAACAAAACAAAACACATGGACAGGTGTCAAGTCATCAGAATAAATACAAATAAAGCTAGATGCACATCATTAAGAAAATAAATAGAATAGCAAACATGTACAAGTAAAATAAATAGAGTAATAAATCTGTACAAACATATACACAGGTGCTGTGGTGAGGGGAAGGAGGTAGGGCGGGGGGATGGGGAGGAGGAGAGGAAAAAGGGGGCTCAGTCTGGGAAGGACTCCTGGAGGAGGTGAGCGCTCAGTAGGGCTTTGAAGGGAGGAAGAACCATGGAATAGCCATGTAGACAAAGAAATGTGTCAGCATCCCTCAAAAGAATGGAAGAAGGGATGGGGATGCAGTAGGTAAATGCAACTAATATTTGTTTACAAAAAGGAAAAGATGTGGGGTGGAGTATTTAAGAGAAATGGAGCTTAAAAAGCAGCAACATTAAACAGGATGTGTTCCACATGATTTTCTGGTCCTTTCGTTCTGTGTAAAGATTTTTTGAAATGCAAGACAGTTGAGTTTCCCAAGTTGGTATATATCCAAATGACTACTTCATTTCAATCCTATCCCCAGCACCTATGTAAATATGTGTACTCATCCATGTATGTAACTACTATTTCACCCTGAAAGATTTATACTACTGTTATAATCTGCCCCCACTATTTGTTAATAATTTTTGTCTACCTGCCTCCCCCGTTATATGGGGGAGAAAAGGGAGCATGTCTTGATTCTGTTGTAATCTCCCATCCACTGAGCTCAGTCCTGTGTTTTCAGAAGGTGCTCAAGAAGGCTGTTTTCTTTGAGAAAAGGGAACATGTCTTGATTCTGTTGTAATCTCCCATCCACTGAGATCAGTCCTGTGTTTTCAGAAGGTGCTAAATAACTTCTAATAATTGAGTTGGTCCTAGGTTTGGACCAACTTGGTTTCACATTTCTTGGCAAGTAAATTTAGATAATTTAGGAAGAGAAGGGTTTTTATTAAAACTCTAGACTACTAAACCTCTAGACTGTAAGCTCGTCTCTAGACCGTAAATTTGTTGTGGGCAGGCAATGTGTCTGTTATTTTGTTGTATTATACTCTTCCAAGCACTTAGTACAGTACTCTGCACACAGTAAGCACTCAATAAATATGATTGACTGACTAAAGCCGAATTTGATGGTGGTGTTTTGGATTCAACTGTGAATCAGCGAAAAACTGTGCCTGGTCCTTGTAGATCACAGTATCAATAGATCTTTTAAATGAGAGCGATGACTGTCAGGATAAAATTTTAGTTATAATTGCCATTTAAAGAAAGGGCTTAAATGTGTGACAAGCACTGTGCTGGGAAGGTACAAGAGTACTAGCTCATACTTGGTCTCTGGCCCAGCCTAATAGGTCAACTGGAGGATATTAAGGAAGGACATTAGGATATTAGAGTTTAGAAGAGATTAGGATATTAGATATTAGAAGATATCAGAGAAGCAGTGTGGCCCAGAGGAGAGAGCATGGGCTTTCGAGTCAGAGGTCATGCGTTCAAACCCCGGTTCTGCCAATTGTCAGCTGTGTGACTTTGAGTGATGCCAATTTGTACTTCCCAAGCGCTTAGTACAGTGCTCTGCACATAGTAAGCGCTCAATACGATTGATTGATTGATTGATTGATTGATTTGAGAAAGTCCCTTAACTTCTCTGTGGCTCAGTTACCTCATCTGTAAAATGGGGATTAAGACTGTGAGCACCCCCATGGGACAACCTAATCACCATGTAACCTCTGCACATAGTAAGCGCTTAATAAATGCCATCATTATTATTATTATTGACAGATTCACCGAAATAGTCAGTCAGTCAATCCTATTTATTTAATGCTTACTTTGTGTGGAGCCCTGTACTTAAAGAGCTTGGGAGAGTACAATATAACAATATAAGAGACAGAGTCCCTGCCCAAAATGAACTCATGGTCTAGAGGGGGAGACAGACATGAATGTAAATAAATAGATTTAGAATGTGTAGGTAAGTGCTGTGGGGCTGGGAGGGGGGATCAATCAATCAATCAATCAATCATATTTATTGAGCGCTTACTATGTGCAGAGCACTGTACTAAGCGCTTGGGAAGTACAAATTGGCAACACATAGAGACAGTCCCTACCCAACAGTGGGCTCACAGTCAAAAAGGGGGAGACAGAGAACAGAACCAAACATACCAACAAAATAAAATAGGATAGAAATGTACAAGTAAAATAAATAAATAAATAAATAAATAGAGTAATAAATATGTACAACCATATATACATATATACAGGTGCTGTGGGGAAGGGAAGGAGGTAAGACGGGGGGATGAATAAAGGGAACAAGTCAGGGTAACGCAGAAGAGAGTGGGAGAAGAGGAAAGGAGGGCTTAGTCAGGGAAGGTCTCTTGGAGAAGATGTGCCTTCAATTAGGCTTTGAAGAGGGAGAGAGTGATTGTGGGATATGAGGAAGAAGAGTGTTCCAGGCTAAAGGCAGGACAAGTCCCCCGTTTATCCTCTGCTCCTCCTTCCCTCCCCATCCCTCCCTCTGCCCTACCTCTTTCCTCTCCCCATAGCACTTGTGTATATTTGTACATATTTATTTCTCTATTTTATTAATGATGTGTCTATATCTATAATTCTCTTTGTTTTGATGGTATTGACACCTGCCTACTTGTTCTGTTTTGCTGTCTGTCTCCCCCTTCTAGCCTGTGAGCCCATTGTTGGGTAGGGACTGTCTCTATATGTTGCTGAATTGTACTTTCCAAAAGCCTAGTATAGTGCTCTGCACACAGTAAGCACTCAATGAATACAAGTGAATGAAGGAATGACAAGTTCAAGGAAAACAGTTTGCTTCATTAGACCCATTTTTTGTTTTCCATTGTAGGATAGATTATTCTTTTGCCCGTAGGACTATGAGAGTGAGTTAAACAATAAAGAAGAATTGAGGTATTTGTTAAGTGATTAACTCTGAGGCAACCACTGTACTAAGCACTGGGGTAGATGCAACAAAATCAGATTGGACCCAATCCCTGTTCCACATGGGGTTCACAGTCCAAATGGGTCAGAGAACAGATAGAAAAGGTATTGAGTCCTCACTTTACAGGTGAGGAAACAGATGAGGATCTCATTTAACAGATGAGGTACAGTAGATTAAAAAAAAAACACTTTTTAATTTTTCAGAAATTTACAATGAAATCTGCTTAGTTTTTCACATCTTCCTTGGCTACTCAATACCCTACAATATCATAAACTTATTCCCATCTTAAGCTAAGTCTCTCCCCAACCACACCCAGACTATAAATTTGTGGGCATGGAATGTGTTGTGTTGTACTCTCCCAAATGCTTAGTACAGTGCTCTGCACACAGTAAGCACTCAGTAAATACCATTGATGATGATGATGATGATGCAGTAGGGAGGGAAAGTTGGGTGGCAAGATTAGAGATTTGTCAGGGAAGGCTTCCTGAAGAAGATATTATTTTAGTAGACTAAGCCCCCCCAGACTAAGTCCCCCTTTTCCTCAGCTCCCCCTCCCCTGTCCATCTCCCTGACTCACTCCCTTTGCTCTACCTCCCTCCCCCTCCCACAGCACTTGTGTATATATTCTATTTATAATTCTGTTTATTTATATTGATTCTATAATTATATTTATTAATATTAATGATGTGCATATAGCTATAATTCTTATTTTATTGCTACTGATGCTACTGATGCCTGTTTACTTGTTTTGATGCCCGTCTCCCCCCTTCTAGACTGTGAGACCATTGTGGGCAGGGATTGTCTCTCTTTGTTGTTAAATTGTACTTTCCAAGAGCTTAGTGCAGTGCTCTGCACACTGTAAGTGCTCAGTAAATACGATTGAATTGAATTGAACTCAACTGAATTGAAATGAAATGAATTAGTAGGGCTTTGAAGATGGGAAGAGTGGCCTTCTGTTGGCTATGTAGGGGATGGGAATTCCAGGCCAGACTAAGGGCATAAATAAGGGGTCAGTAGTGAAAGAGATGAGAGTGAGGCACCCAAATAGGTTAGTACTAGAAGAATGAAGTGAGTGGGCTGTGTTCTAGGGGGAGAGGAGTGAAGATAGGTATGGTGGAGACCAATTGAGTACCTTAAAGCCGATCATGAGGAGTTTCTGCTTGCTGCAAAGATGAATGGGCTGGCAACCTTTGGAGGTTTTAGAGGAGTGGAGAAACATGGGCAGAATGACTTTAGAGAAAAATGCGTGGCAAAGTCAAGTATGAACTGGAGAGGAGAGAGGATGGAGGCACGGAGGTCAGAGAGGAGACTGATGCATAATAGAGATGAAATCTGACAAGTTCTTGGAACAGCATAGCAGTAGTTTGGATGGAGAAGAAGGGACAGAGTCTAGAGATTTTGTGAAGGTAGAACTGACAGGATTTATTGACAGACTGAATATTGGAGTGAAAAGAGAAAGAGGAGTCAAGGAAAATACCAAGGTTATTGGCTTGAGAGACTAGGAGGATAATGGTGCTGTAAACTGATGGGAAAGTTCACAGAAGGGAAGGATTTGCCAGGAAAGATAAGGAGTTCAGTTTGGGACATACCGAAGCACCACAGCTTAATGGATAGAGCGTGGGCTTGGAAGTCAGAAAGTCACAGGTTCTAATTCTGCTCCACCACTGTGTGGCCTTGGGCAAGCCACTTCACTTCTCTGTCCCTCAGTTACCTCATCTGTAAAATAGGGATTGAGACTGTGAGTTCCACATGGGTCAGGGACTGCAACCAACCTAATTTGTTTGTCTCCACCCCAGCACTTAGCACAGTGCCTGGTATATAGTAAGCGCATAACAAATATCACAGTTATTATTATTATTCAAAGATGCCCTGAAGACAGTAGGAGGCACGTGAATGTCTTCTAGAGAAGTCTGGTGCTGCTATTGCCTTCACAGAATTCTCTGGGGAGGGGAGACACCTCTGGAATAAGTTCTGACGTGCTCAGCTAACCTGTTTACTTCAATCTGCTCACAGCATCTTCATTAGCTCATCTCTCTGAGTGTGCAGTAAATAGCCAATATTGGTATCACCCCGGTTTCCCTGCCAGCCTGACACAGTGGGAGAGAATAAGGTGACCCACCATCACCATTCCCCAAAATATTGGAGCCCAGACAGAACCCAAAGAACTGATCTTTCCAGCAGCATCAGGCTGAGACCCAGAAACAGCCAGAACCATGATCATTCTCAAGGGACTGCCCTGATTTATCCCCACCTCCACAACTATGGGAACCACAATTCATTCTGCCAGAGCAGTCTCTGAGGAGTTATCAGTGATGATATTTTAGTTGCCATCTAATGAAGAAGAGATTTGGATTCTTAAACCCTCCGGGGCTGCTTAAGAAATGGAGTTTCTCAAAGACCAGAGAAACCCTCCTGGTCTGGGATTAGAAAACAACGTCCCCGCACCACCTTTTTAATAATAATGATGGCATTTGTTAAGTGCTTACTATGTGCAAAGCACTGTTCTAAGAGCTGGGGATGATACAAGGCAATCGATCAGGTTGTCCCACGTGGGGCTCACAGTCAATCCCCATTTTCCAGACGAGGTAACTGAGGCACAGAGATGGTATTTGTTAAGCACTTAGTATGTGTCAAACACTAACTGCTGGGGTAGATGCAAGTGAATTAGGTTAGACACAGCCCCTGTCCAGCATGGGGCCCACAGTCTAAGTAGGAGGGAGAACTGAGGCACAGAGAAGTTTAGTGAGTTGCCCAAGGTCACACAACAAGCATTTGGCAGAGGCAGGATTAGAATCCAGACCCTCTGACTCACAGGCCCGTGCTCTATCTACTAGGCCATGCTGCTAGCCTTGGTAGGGTTTATGTCAGAAAACTATATTGCAAGGTCAGTGGGGGAGAAACCTGTGCTCCCAGTCAGATCATAAAATCTTTAAGTTTTTGTGCATGTGTGTGAGAGTGTATTTGTGTGTAGTGTGTGTGTGTGTGTGTGTGTGTGTGTGTGTGTGTGTGTGTGTGTGTGTGTGTGTGTCCCAGCGGCTGTGCCCTCAGAGCAAGCTCCTCCAAAGCTAACATTTGAAGTCTGAAAACCATCATGAACAGAGATATTGTCGTTCCCACCACATCCTTCTCCGAGGACAAAGCTCCTCTTGTAGAGCGGCTGTTTCCCGCAGCAACGAGGGGTCTTGTCACAAGCCAAACAAACCGGGTCCAGCGATAGAGAAGGCGGAAACTCTTTCTAAAGCAAAGCCTCATAGAGAGCAGAGCAGAGCAGAACAGACGTGGCTCCAGGCACGGGGGCCGCGTCAGGCGGAGCCTGCAGTTGGCATGGACGGGGCATTGTGCAATGAAAACTTTCCCATCACCAGTGCCAGGGCCCGTCCTGATCCACATCGGCATTTGGGGGTGGAAGCGATAATAATAATAATAATAATAATAATGGTATTTGTTAAGCTCTTATTATGTGCAAACCGCTGTTCTAAGCGCTGGGGGGGATACAAGGTGATCAGTTTGTCCCACGTGGGGCTCACAGTCTTAATCCCCATTTTACAGATGAGGTAACTGAGGCCCAGAGAAGTGAAGTGACTTGCCCAAAGTCACACAGCTGACAAGTGGGGGAGTCTGGATTAGAACCCATGACCTCTGACTCCCAAGCCCGTGATCTTTCCATTGAGCCACGCTGCGATGCTGTCGGATCCCATGAGAAGGAGTCTCGGCAAGACTCTGGCCCTCCCACACCCAGACCTGTAGCCCGCGGAGATTCAATGCTCTGTTGCAAAGAGACCATTTTTGTTCTGAAAATCTGCCTTCCTAAAATGTTTGGTGGGGAATTGTCACTCTATGTGTGTCCCCTGGGAATTGTCATGTATTCTCCCAAGCACATAGTACGGGGCTCTTCGTATAATAAGCATTCAACAAATACCATTGATTGGTGGATTGACATTGATGTCATCCCAGCCCCAGCAAGACATTCCCGTATATATACTATGTTTATACTGTACTATACTATACTATATACTTACTACGTGCCAAGCACTGTTCTAAGCACTGGGGGGATACAAGGTAATCAAGGTTGTCCCACGTGGGGCTCACAGTCTTAATACCCATTTTACAGATGAGGAAACTGAGTCACAGAGAAGTTAAGTGACTTGCCCAAAGTCACACAGCTGACAAGTGGCGGAGTCGGGATTAGAACCCATGACCTCTCACTCCCAAGCCCAGGCTCTTTCCACTGAGCTGAAATCAGGGTGGTAAGGTAGGAGTTGCACTTGGATTTGCTTCGTTTTTATTCACTACTCCCTCAGCCCCACAGCACTTATGTAATTCATTTATTTATCTTGATGTTCGCCTCCTCCCTTTAGATGGTTAAGGTCACTGTGGGCAAGGAAAGTGTCTACCAACTCTGTTATATTGTACTCTCCCAAGCGCTTAATACAGTGCTCTGCACACAGTAAGCTCTCAGTAAATACAGTTCATTGATTGATTGAGGGGGTGAGCTGATGGAGTGCTTTATAGTAGATGGTAAGGACTTTTTATCTGATGCAGAGTTAGATGGGCAACAATTGGAGATTGTTGAGGAGTAAGGGAGACATGGACTTTAGTAATAATAATAATAATAATAATTATGGTATGTATTAAGTGCTTACTATATGCCAAGCAGTGTTCGAAGCACTGAGGTAGATACAAGGTAATCAGGTTGACCATGTGGGGCCCACAGACTTAATCCCCATTTTACAGGTCGAGGGAACTGAGGCACAGAGAAGCGAAGTGTCTTGCCCAAGAAAAGTGATTCTCCAGTGGCTACCAATCAACCTGTGCATCAGGCAGAAACTCCTCACCCTGGGCTTCAAGGCTGTCCATCACTTCGCCCCCTCCTACCTCACCTCCCTTCTCTCCTTCTACAGCCCAGCCCGCACCCTCCGTTCCTCTGCCGCTAATCTCCTCACCATGCCTTGTTCTCGCCTGTCCCGCCATCGACCTCCAGCCCACATCATCCCCCGGCCTGGAATGCCCTCCCTCCCAACATCCGCCAAGCTAGCTCTTTTCCTCCCTTCAAGGCCCTACTGAGAGCTCACCTCCTCCAGGAGGCCTTCCCAGACTGAGCCCCTTCCTTCCCCTCCCCCTCGTCCCCCTCTCCATCCCCCCATCTTACCTCCTTCCCTTCCCCACAGCACCTGCATATATGTATATATATTTGCACATATTTATTACTCTATTTATTTATTTGACTTGTACATATCCATTCTATTTTTTTATTTTGTTAATATGTTTTGTTTTGTTCTCTGTCCCCCCCTTCTAGACTGTGAGCCTACTGTTGGGTAGGGACCGTCTCTATATGTTGCCAACTTGTACTTCCCAAGCACTTAGTACAGTGCTCTGCACACAGTAAGTGCTCAATAAATATGATTGATTGATTGATTGATTTGGGCAGCAGAGTGAAGGATGGATTTGGGGTGAATAGGTTGAATGTGGAGTGAGAGTCAGAAGTACCTCGGTTCTAATCCTAGTTCTGCCACTTGGCTGCTGTGTGATCTTGGGCAAGTTACTTAACTTATCTGTGCCTCAGTTACATCATCTGTAAAATGGGGATTAAGACTATAAGCCCCATGTGGGACCAGGACTGTGTCCAACCTGATCATCTTGTATCTCCCCCAGTTCTTAGTAAGGTGCCTGGTACATAGTAAGTGCTTAACTAATACCATAATCATAACAATATCATGGAATTACTGCACCCCAAATCCCCCCACAGCAGGACAAGCTGCACCCCATGGAGCTGTAGGGTGGCAGGTTTAGAACAAACAAAAGGAAACACCAGGAGGCCTGTATCACCCCCTCCATCCTCCTCTCTGCTTTGACTATGCATTTGTCTGAGTACCCCTTAAACACGTCAATACTCAATCCAGCCCTACAATACTTACAGAACTATTCAGTCAGTCAATCAGTCAATCATATTTATTGAGCACTTACTGTGGGTGAAGCACCGTACTAAGCACTTGGGAGAATACAATATAATAATAAACAGACATTCCTGGGTGGCATGTGAGAAGCAACGTGGCATAGTGGGTAGAGCACAGGCATGGGAGTTGGAGGGATCTGGGTTCTTATTTTGGCTCCACCACTTGTCTGCTGTGTGCCCTTGGGCAAGCCACTTAACTTTGCCATGCCTCAGTTACCTCATCTGGAAAATGGAGAATAAGACTGTGAGCCCCATGTGGTCCAGACTGTGTTCAGTTTAATTAGCTTACATCTACCCCAGTCCTTAGTATAGTGCCTGGCACATAGTAAAAGCTTAACAGATACTTAGAAGAAAAAATCCTTATACTTTAACTATTCCCTCTATCCCTAATCCATTTTAATGTCTGCCTCCCCCTGTAGACCATAAGCTACTTGTGGACAGGGATCACATAATAATGATGGCATTTGTTAAGCACTTACTATGTGCCAAGCACTGTTCTAAGTGCTTACCCACTCTGTTGTATTGTACTCTCCAAAGCACTTAGTACAGTGCTCTGTGCACAGTAGTAAGAGGGCTCAATAAATAAAATTGATTTCTTTACCAGGGGGTGAGAGGCAGAATGTGGATTCCATTCTTTTGGGAATCTGTGCATCTAGAACTCTCAGCAGGGTGCAGAGGGCCTTGGATAGATCCCGCAAGTCACGGTCTAGCCTGGCTCACTGCTGGGGAAAATTAGAGATGGAGAGGGGAAAAATAAGGAGTGTTAGGTGATCTATCTCAAACCGTGAAAATTAACATCCATTCATTCATTCACTCAATTGTAGTTATTGAGCGCTTATTATGTGCAGAGCACTGTACTGTTCAGGAGGGTAGTCAGCACACTGTTCCTCCATTAATAATGATAATAACAATAATAATAATAATAATAATAATAATAATAATAATAAAAATGGTATTTGTTAAGTGTTTACTATGTGCCAGTCACTATTCTAAGCACTGGGGTGGATACAAGATAATCGGGTTGGACACAGTCCCTGTCCCACATAGGTTTCACTGTCTTAATCTTCATTTTACAGATGTGGGAACTGAGGCACAGAGAAGTGAAGTGACTTAACCAATGTCACACAGTAAGCAAGTGACAGAACCGGGATTAGAACCCATGACCTTCTGACTTCCAGCCCTGTGCTCTATCCACTATGCCATGCTGCTCCTAAGAGAGAGAATATTAGACTGGATGGACTATTGATCTGACCTAACAATGGGCCACCTGGGATTTTTCAGGGAGCAAACCTCCCAGACAGTAGCCAGCCTGGAAGGTTCCAGGCCCCTTGCTTGTGGGGGTGGAATCTAGGCCAAAAGTGACTAATAGACTGGAGAGATAGGGCTTTTGGAGGGATAGGCTCTTGGTTCTAGCATAGCACAGTGCTTGGCACACAGTCAATGCTTAATAAATACTATAATAAGTAATATAATGATTTGAAAAATGATTCTTCATCCTTAACATTCTTCCCACCCAAGGAATGGACTGACGAAATTAGATCTCAGCATCACTGTTAGTTGAAGATGATGATGGTATTTGTTAAGCTCTTACTATGTGCCAGTCACTGGTCTAAGTGCTGGATTATGAAGTGCTTACTGGGAGGAGCACAAGACTCAGTGCTTGAGTATGTACAACAAAAAGCAGGTGTTCAGTAAAGACTAGCAATGGATTTATTCCACTTCATTTTTTGCTTACATTTGTTTTTTCCAGTTTGTATCGATGTTTTCCCTCTTGCTCTCATTGTATGCCTGTCTTGCCCATTGACTTGGGGATTATAACTACACGGGAGTGCAGAGAAGTTTTATCTTGTCCATGGCAGTAGGAAATACAATGCTAGAGATGGACATTGTTCAGTGTACTAATACGACCAGTTGGGAGAGTACAGTAGAGATAAAATCCCAGATCACATTCCTAGAGGTGCTGACGATATTACAGAAGAAGAAAATCAACAAAGGAGGATTTCCCAGTGGGCCCAGCCCAGAGAAACACATCCTGAGGGACAAGGGGAGGAACAATTTTTCAGGTAAACAATTAAATCATGGAAATCTTTTCTATGAACAATACAAGGTCCTAATGACTATTATTTTCAAGCACAGTCTGTGCCCTACTCAAGGATGGAGCCCACTGTGATGCAATTTATTACAAAGGGCCTGAGTCTACATGATTCCTTGAAATAATAATTGTGGCATTTGTTAAGTGCTTACTATGTGTCAGGCACTGTTCTAAGTGCTGGGGTGTTTACAGACAAATGGGTTGGACACGGTCCCTGACCCACATGAGGCTCTCAGTCTTAATCCCCATTATACGGATGAGGTAAGTGAGGCCCAAAAAAGTGAAGTGATTTGCCTAAGGTCACACAGCGGACAAGTGGTCCTTCTTATTCCCAGGTCCATGCTCTATCCACTACACCATGCTGCGGGAAGCGAGCCTGCCCCAGGAACCAGGTGGGAGTTGGGGAGGGTACCCTGTCCCTTGTAGAGAGGACTTCTGGTTTGTTTAGTTCCAAGGGATGGCAAGTACAGTCCAGGCCTATGGGTGGCCAAATGACTCTCCCACCCACATGGATCAACAAATTTAATCATATTTATTGTGCACTTACGGTGGGTAAAGCACTGTACTAACCCTAGCCCATTCTTCTCCATCTGAGGACAATTTCCCAAGAAATTTATGCCAGAACAAAGCCAGGTTTCCCATGACTCCCTTTGATGCATGGGCCTCACCTGAGCCTGGGTCCACTTCCCATCTCCATAGGGACGCTTCCGTGGTCATTTGGGATTTTCAGGGAGCAATCTTCCCAGGCAGGGGCCAGCCTGGCAGGTTCTATGTCCCTTGCTTGTGGGAGTGGGATCTCAGCCAAAAGTGGCTAGGAGACTGGAGGGATAAACCTTTGGCCCCTTTTATTGTGTCTCAGGTCTGTCAGGGCATTCTTTCTCTCCTGGGAGATAATTTATTAAATGGTAACAAATAACATCCCATAGCCAGTTCTGGAATTTGTTTCTTTCCTTGCTGACCGGCAGCCTGGCAATTGAGTTTGCCTCCTGCTCCAGAAGATATGTTTGCTGTGCGTAGGGAATGTGTCTGTTGTATTGTTATATTGTACTCTCCCAAGTGCTAAGTACAATGCTCTGCAAACAGTATGTGCTCAATAAGTATGACTGACTGACTGACTGACTAACTGCCTGCTCCCATGCTGGGCTGGCCTGGGGCCATGGCAGGAAGGAGGTTAGGGAGGGATAGAGGGAGATCAGTGCTTACTGCCTGGCTTGGAGACTGCCCTGACAGGGGGCAATTTCCAAGTTGGATTCCTTCAATTTTGATTCCTCAAAGAGCTCTTCAGTAGTCCACCTGCAGCTCAAAACAACCCCTTGGTCCCCAGCCTCAGGTGCCACGATTCTTGGCAACATCAGATTTCCTGGTGTTGTAAGTAATGGCTTAGCCTGCATAATGTTTTGTGGCACCACCCAGACTGAACAGCACCCAGTGCATACTGCAAACATCTCCCCTTCTCAGGAGAGCTGGCATCACTCCTGGGAATCAGCATGGCCTAGTGGAAAGAGCACGGACCTGGGAATCAGAAGGACGCGGGTTCTAATCCCGGCTCTGCCACTTGTCTGCTGTGTGATCTTGGGCAAGTCACCTCACTTCTCTGTGCCTCTGTTGCCTCATCTGTACAATGGAGATTGAGACTGTGAGCCCTATGTGGAACAGGGACTTTGTCCAACTGCATTTGTTTGTGTCCACCCCAGCACTTAGGACAGTGCCTGGCACATAGTAAGCACTTAACAAATACCATAATTATTAACTTCTGTCTGTCTCAGTTACTTCATCTGTAAAATGGGGATTAAGGCTGTGAGCCCTATGGGGGCATGGACTGTGTCCAACCTGATTGGCTTGTATCTAATCCAGTGCTAGACACATACTAAGTGCTTAACAAATACTATTATTAGTATTATTTTCATCATTATTATTATCACTGCCCCAGGCTGGCTCAGCTCCCAACAGAGCAGGGGGGCTGACAGCAGCCCAGGAAACTAACTTAAGACTTTAGCAGTGCCATTTGCATTGTTCTGAATCCAAAAACGTTATTGTTATGGTGTTTGTCAAGCCCTTATTATGTGTCAAGCACTGTTCTAAGGACTAGAATAGATACAAGTTAATCAGAATAGACACAGTCCCTGTCATTCATTCATTCGTATCATTCCTTCGTTGTCGTATTTATTATTTATTTATGTATTTATTGAACGCTTACTGTGTGCAGAGCACCATACTAAGTGATTGGAGAGTACAACAGTAAAAAACACATTCCCTGCCCACAACGAGCTTACAGTCTAGCAAGGGAGACACATTAATACAAAGAAGTAAATTAAAGATATGTTCATAAGTGCTGTTTAGCTGGGAGCGGGAAAGAACAAAGGACCTGTCCGGCATGGGGTTCCCAGTCTATTCATTCATTCACTCAATCGTATTTATTGAGCACTTACTGTGTGCAGAGCAGTGTACTAAGCACTTGGAAAGTACAAGTTAGCAATATATAGAGACGGTCCCTACCTAGCAACAGGCTCATAGTCTAGAAGGGGGAGACAGATGACAAAACAAAACATGTAGGCAGCTGTCAAAGTCGTCAGAACAAATAGAATTAAAGCTACATGCACATCATTAAATTAAATAGAATAGTAAATATGTATAAGTAAAATAAATAGAGTAATCTGTACAAATAAATAAAGTGCTGTGGGGAGGCGAAGGAGGTAGGGCAGGGGGATGGGGAGGAGGAGAGGAAAAAGGGGGCTCAGTCTGGGAAGACCTCTTGGAGGAGGTGAGCTCTCAGTAGGGCTCTGAAGGGAGGAAAAGAGCTAGCTGAGTGGATGTGTGGAGAAAAGGCATTCCAGGCCGGGGGAGGATGTGGGCCGGGGGTCAATGGTGGGACAGGCGAGAACGAGGTACAGTGAGAAGGTTAGTGGCACAGGAGCGGAGGGTGCAGGCTGAGCTGGAGAAGGAGAGAAGGGAGGTGAGGTAGGAGAGGACGAGGTGATGGACAGCCTTGAAGTCGAGAGTGAGGAGTCTGCATTTGCTAATGTCTTGTTGGTATCCTTAGTCTCCAGTGCCCAGTTAATGGGTGAAAGATGTTGATAATTGACCCTGAGAGGGGGATTACAGTCTAGAGGGACTGAATTGATATTTACCACCCCTTGCAGCCCTAAATTTCTGAAAAAAAGTTTTATTCTTGGAGAGCACTACAGCTTTGAAAATCTGGAGGGTAAATGCCACAGCCCAATATAACACTAGAACCTCAGGAATGCTGGCATCTGGGTGAGCAATTCATTCATTCCTTCAATCGCATTTATTGAGAACTTACTGTGTGCAGAGCACTGTACTAAGCACTTGGGAAGTGCAAGTCAGCAACATATGGCATTAAATGGTGTTAAAACCTAATCCCCTAATTATGGACTCAATGATTCCGAATGCACACTTCTCTGCATTCCTCAAATACCCTTACTGGCTCTTTATTTCCCTCTGTTTCAAGTAAAAATTTACCAGATTGACTTTAAAGCCTCCCCCAACTCTTCACATTTTACATGCTGGATCGCTTCGCCCATAATCCCCAGCTCACCCACTTCACCCATTCCAAACTCTCCTCTTACCTGGACTTCACTCTCCACTCTTGACCTCTGACTCCTTACTCCATCTCCGGTCCCCCAGCCTGAAACAGTAATAACAGTCAAAATAATAATGACAACTGTCATCTCTTAAATACTTACTGAATACCAGGCACTGTGCTAAACTCTGGTGTAAATACAATATAATCAGATAATAATAATGATGATAGCATTTATTAAGCACTTACTTTGTGCAAAGCACTGTTCTAAGAGCTGGATCATATATAGTCCCTGTCCCACATGGGGCATATAGCTGAGGAAGAGGTAGAACAGTTACTTAATCCCCATTTTACAGAGGCACAGAGAAATTAAGTGATTTGTCCTGTCACACAGCAGGTAAGTGGTGAATTAGTATCCAGGTTTTCCGACTACCAATCCTGTTCATTTTTTTATGGTATTTGTTAAGTGCTTACTATGTGCTAGGCACTGATCTTAGCACTGCAGTAGATACAAGGTAATCAGGTTGGACATAGTCCCTGTCCCTCATGGGGCTCACAGTCTTAATCCCCAATTTACGAATGAGGCCCAGAGAAGTGGAGCGACTTGCTCAAGGTTACACAGTGGACAAGTGGCAGAGTGGGATTAGAACACAGGTCCTTCTGAATCCCAGGCCCGTTTTTTATCCACTCTTTCCACTAGGCCACACTGCTTCTCCCCAAAATTAACAGGCCACAGCTCTCCCTGTGTTTGAAGTCCTCCTGAAATTCCACCTCCTCCAACAAGGCTTCACCTATTAAACTTCCAAGCCTTATTAATCCAATAGTAACCTATAGGATTTATATACTTATTTATTTTCATCATCAACACATATTCAATTGCACATTCAATTATTTATTCTGATTACTCTATTTGTAAATATTTTTAAGTCTGTCTTTCCCATTAGAGGGTAAGCACCTGGTGATCGAAAACATATCGCTTGCTCCTGATGTACTTTTCCAAGCACTTAGAACAGCACATTGTGCCTAGCAGGTGCTCAATATATAACATTAAAAATGATTATAATAATGATGGCATTTGTTAAATGCTTACTGTGTGCCAAGCACTGTTCTGAGCACTGGGGTAGATACAAGGTAATCAGGTTGTCCCACATGGAGCTCATAGTCTTAATACCCATTTTACAGGTGTGGTAACTGAGGCACAGAGAAGTTAATTGACTTACTCAAGGTCTCACAGCAGACAAGTGGTGGAGCCAGGATTAGAACCCATGACCTCTGACTCCCAAGCCCAGGCTCTTTCCACCTATCCACGCAGCTTCTCATTAGTATAACTACCTACCATGGTATTTTCAAATAACTAAGTACAGCACTAAGTAGATAGTTTGGTGTTTATGTCAGTTGGTGCGACATTTGAAAGTGACGTACAGGTGGGCACTAATGTCTTGATTGGTTTCTGATTTACTGATGTCGGAGTGACAGCTGTTTCTATTTGTACACCAGTCCCCTTTCCTGATGTTACTTTCCTGAACCCCATGGGAATCTTCTCAGTTTGATGATGGATAGGGGAGCTAGGGGAGGGGTCTAGGTGGCAGAGTTGAGGTCATATTTATTGCTATTGTTATTATTATGTTTGTTAAGCACTTATGTATCAAACACTATTCTAAGTACTGGGTAGATACAAGTTAATCAGGTTGGACAATCAATCGGCTTGAGGAGGAACGTTGTGGTGTTTGGTTGTTAAGTGCCTACTATATTGCAGGCACTGTAGTAAGTGCTGGAACAGATAGAGGATCATCAGGTCCCGCATAGGACTCCCAGTCTTAAGTAGGGAGTCGTTTTCCTTCAAAAACGTTCAGACCGAGTTTCCCCTCTCCTTGAGAAACTCCGGTGCTTAGAACAGTGCTTTGCATGTAGTAAGTGCTTAATGAATGCCGTCATTGGTATTATTATTATTATTATTATTATTATTATAGGGCACTAAATCACTGTTCTAAGTGCTGGGGCAGATACAAGGTAATCAGGTTGTCCCACGTGGGGCTCTCAGTCTTAATTCCCATTTTACAGATCAGATAAATGAGGCACAGAGAAGTGGCTTGCCCAAGGTAACACAGCAGACAAGTGGTAGAGTCAGGATTAGTATCCACGCCCTCTGACTCCTAAGCCCGTGCTCTTTCCACTAAGCCACGCAGCTTCCCACATCCTTAGCAAGTGGGATATACGAGTTGGTAGACATAAATAATAAAATGCCATCAACTGATAGACATCTACACTCTCTATCAGATCTACCACCTCTATGCAGATGATTCCCAAATCTACATCTCCAGCCCTGAGCTCTCTCCTTCTCTGCAGCACTGTATTTCCTCCTGCCTTCATGACGTCTATACTTGGATGTCCCACCGACACCTCAAATTAAACATGTCCAGAGCAGAACTCCTCATCTTCCCAACCAAACCCTGCCCTCCCACTGAGTTTGCTATCACTGTCGAAAGCACCATCATCTTCCCTGTCTTACAAACCTGTAACCTTGCATTATCCTCCACACTTCTCTCATATTCAACTCACATATTCAATTTGTCATCAAATCCTGTCAGTTCAACCTACACAATATCACAACACCAATCTACTCTTCATACTGCGATCTCAACTATTCCACTGCCGACCTCTTCTCTACCTCCTTCCTCCGACCTGGAACTCCCTTCTTCATCATATCTGACAGACCACCACTCTCTCCACCTACAAAATACTACTAAAATTACTTCTCAAGAAGCCTCATAACTAAGCCTCATTTCCCACATTCCCCCTCCCTTCCACATCACCTATGTGCCCAGACTGAGCACTTTTTTCCTCTCCTCCTCCCCATCCCCCTAGCCCTGCCTCCTTCCCCTCCCCACAGCACCTGTATGTTTGCACAGATTTATTACTGTATTTATTTGACTTGTACATATTTACTATTCTATTTATTTTGTTAATGATGTGCATTTAGCTTTAATTCTATTTGTTCTGATGACTTGACACCTGTCCGCATGTTTTGTTTTGTTGTCTGACTCCCCCTTCTAGACTGTGAGCCCGTTGTTGGGTAGGGACCGTCTCTATATGTTGCCAACTTGCACTTCCCAAGCGCTTAGTACAGTGCTCTTCACACAGTAAGAGCTTAATAAATATGATTGAATGAATGAATCTGTTCTCCCTAAGCACTTAATAGTTACCCCATCCTATCTGTAATTTATTTTAGTGTCTGTCTCCCACTCTAGACCATAGTTCTTTGTGGGCAGGGATTATGTCTATCATTTAATTAATCAATTATGCATTTGTTGAGCACTTACTGTGTGTAGAGCACTGTACTAAGTGTGCGGTAAAGTACAGTACAACGTAATTGGTAGTCACGTTCTCTGTCCACAATGAGTTTACAGTTTAGAGGGTGACAGACAGTGATATAAATAAAAAATTACAGATACGTACGTAAGTTTTCTGAGGCTAAAGGTGAAAATCCATGTGCAAGGATGGCATAGAAGGGAGTGGGAGAAGAGGAGATGAGGGCTTAGTTGCAGAAGGCCTCTTAGAGGAGATGTGCTTTTAAATTGACTTCAAAGGTGGAGAGATTGATCGTCTGTCTAATATGAAGAGGGAGGGTGTGATAGGCCAGAGGCGGGAGTGTTGAGGGGTCAGCAGTGAGTTAGATGAGATCAAGGTATAGTGAGCAGGTTCATTCATTCAATCACATTTATTGAGCACTTACTGTGTGCACAGCACTGTACTAAACGCTTGGGAAGTACAAGTTGGTAACATATAGAGATGGTCCCCACCCAACAACGGGCTCACAGTCTAGAAGGGGAAGACAGACAACAGAACAAAACATGTAGACAGGTGTCAGAATCATCAGAACAAATAGAATTAAAGCTATATGCACATCATTAACAAAATAAATAGAATAGTAAATATGTACAAGTAAATAAATAGAGTAATAAATCTGTATAAATATATACAAATGCTATGGGGAGGGGAAGGAGGTAGGGCGGGGGGGATGGAGGTTGGCATTAGAGGAGTGAAGTGGCTGGGCTGGGTTGTAGTAAGAGAGTAGGGAGGTGAGGAAGGAGGGGACAAAGTGATCAAGTCCTTTAAAGCCTATGCCTAGGAGTTTTTGTTTGATGTGGAGGTGGATGGGCAACCACTGGAGATTTTTAAGTAGTGGGGAAACATGAACTGAACATTGTTGTAGAAAAATGATCTGGACAGCAGAGTGAAGTATGGACTGGAGTGGGGAGAGAAAGGAGGCAGAGAGGTCAGCAAAGGAGGCTGATACAGTAATCAAGGTGGGACAGGTTAAGTGCTTGGATTAACGTGGCAGCAAGTTAGGTGGAGAAGAAAGGCTGGATTTTAGTAATGTTGTGTAGGTTGAACTGACAGGATTTGATGACAGATTGAATAATGTGAGTTGAATGAGAGAGAAGTGTGGAGGATAACGCAAGGTAACAGGTTTGTAAGACAGGGAGGATGATGGTGTTTTCTACAGTGGTAGGAAACTCGGGGGAGGACATGGTTTGGTTGGGAAAATGAGGAGTTCTGTTCTGGATGTGTTTTGAGGTGTCAGTGGGACATCCAAGAATAGACATCAATTAATCAGCTGTATTTATTGAGCACTTACTGTGTGTAGAGTGCTGTACTTAGTGTGTGGTAGAGTACAGTACAACATAATTGGTAGTCATGTTCCCTGTCCACAATGAACTTACAGTCTCCTCCAGAATAATTTAATTAGTCAATGATATTTATTGAGATCTTCCTGTGGGCAGAGTGCTGTACTAAGCACTTGGAAGAATACAACAGAGTTGGTAAGCACATCACCTGCCCACAATAACCTTAAAATCTAGAGGAGAAGCTTACAACCCAAGTGAGGGATGTCTGGACCCATTGATCAAACATTAAGCCTCCTCCAAAACTCATTTCCTTCTCTGAGGAATCCAGGATACCTTTCAAAATGGATGATTTCTAGGTGGGTAAACGTTTTCAGAAAACATCGCTGTCACAGGAGAAACAGAGAACACAGCATTTGTTATGATTTCCCCATCATGGGTTGGGATGATGCTTCAGATCCACTGAGTGGGAACATAAGCCAGCAGCAACATTGAAGAGCTCTCTCAATGCATCTGCCCCTCATTAAAGGAGCAGACTTGTCGCCAGCACATTTGTTTCTTATAACAAGTGGCATGGCCTCAGCCTGCCCTGATTCCGCGTTCCTAAAGGAGACTCTAAGGGGCTGTTTTTTCAGCAGCTGTACCCATCTGACGATGGTTAGAGGAGGGGGTTCCCCGGAGAGCAAGAGCTCCAAATGTGAACTTGGACTTAACTTGCTCCGGAGCCCAGTGTCTGTTGTCAAGCCAAGCCCCAGCCAACCAGTCAGTGAACTGGCCCCACTAACTTCAAACCCTCCCACCTGTGCCCCGTGCCCTCGGTAGCCACCTGAAACCACCAACAGCCAGCTGAAAGGCCAGTCAGCTTTGCATGGCATAATGTCCTCTCCAGAGACTTGCAGAGGGCCAGACTCCCCTAAGGGAAAGCAGGCCACCCTGGCCGGACTCATGGCCACTACTTAACTCCTGGCTCAGAGAGGAAAGCTCATCTTCAAATCATTAAGGGGAGATGTGGCTCAGGAACTTTTTTTCCCCACCTGGAAATAGCATGGCCTAGTGGAAAGAGCACAAGCCTGGGAGTCGGAGGACTTGGTTTCTAATTCCGGCTCTGATGCATGTCTGTTGTGTGACCTTGGGAAAGTTGCTTCACTTCTCTGTGCTTCAGTTATATCATCTGTAAAATATTAAATCCTACTCCCTCCTACTTACATTGTGAGTCCCATGTAGGACAGAGACTGCATCCAACTAGAAAAACGTGTATCTAACTCATTTTTAGAACATTGCTTGGCATATAGTAAGTGCTTGGTAAGTACTATTATTATTATTATTATTAATGAATAGCAAGGTGGGGTATCAGGAAACTCCTTAGAGCCATTTTGATACTCAAATCTCTTTCTCCCTTCCCTTTAAAAGATGGCTCTTTGTTGTTATTCCCCACAACTCCTGCATAGGATCAAATAAATCTTAAAACAAAATGTCACACCCAGAATGGGCCTCAGATTTCCAATGTGGATTAGGACTGAACTGAAACATTTGGGCAAAAATGTTGACTTCTCCACAAAACTCTCCCATTACTTGAACATATTTGTGAAATATCCCTTTGTCGATCTATTTGGACAAAACCCACATCTCCCTGTTCCTTATATGACTGAAACCAGCTGTTCCAGAGACACCTCAGACTTCTCCTGATTCATTGTGAAATTACTGCACCCTGAAAACCACACCATCCTCCTGCTCACAAGCCACCCTTCCCCAGTATGCTCTATTCCCCCAGAGACAGATAGTGGGAGGGAGGCATGCAAGGTTAGACATTTCTGCCTTCATGTTAGGTTTCTCTCAACGTCCCTGCCCCTTCCCTGGCTTCACTCAAGAAAGAGGTGCTTCCTAAATCCTCATTTCCTCTTCTCCCACCCCCTTCTACATGGCCCTGATTTGCTCCTTTTGTTCATCCCCCATCTCAGCCCCACAACACTTATGTATATTTCTGTAATTTATTTATTTATATAAATGTCTGTCTCCCCCTTAAGACTGGAAGCTCGATGTGGGCAGAAAATGTGTTAGATTGTTATACTGTGCCCCTCCCAAGCAGTTAGTACAGTGTTAGTACCATGCTCCGTATACTGTAAGGGCTCAATAAATTTGATCAATTGAATGATTGACTGACTGATTCCTGGGAAGTGCCCCAGCACTCATTGCCTCACAACAGATTCCAGACTATGATGAAGTAAACTTTGGAGTTCTGGATACGATCTCCTCATATTTTACCTTTTTCTTTTCTTCTTTTCTGCTGCTACAACGAACAGTTTCCCACCCAACACCTCTCAGTCTCCAAAACTTTATCCAGTGGAAATTAAGTCCTTATTTCACCAGTGTTTTAACCAGGCGAGGGTTCATCAGGGTCAGCCGCTGAGCGGCCTCATAGTGATATAATAATAATAATATAATAATAATAATAATGGCATTTCCGTCCCCTACATTCCATGGAAACTGCCCTCTCAAAGGTCACCAATGACCTCCTGCTTGCCAAATCCAACGGCTCATACTCTGTCCTAATCCTCCTCAACCTCTCAGCTGCCTTTGACACTGTGGACCACCCCCTTCTCCTCAACATGCTATCTGACCTTGGCTTCACTGACTCCATCCTCTCCTGGTTCTCCTCTTATCTCTCCGGTCATTCTTTCTCAGTCTCTTTTGCAGGCTCCTCCTCCCCCTCCCATCCTCTTACTGTGGGGGTTCCCCAAGCTTCAGTGTTTGGTCCCCTTCTGTTCTCGATCTACACTCACTCCCTTGGTGACTTCATTCACTCCCACGGCTTCAACTATCATCTCTACGCTGATGACACCCAGATCTACATCTCTGCCCCTGCTCTCTCCCCCTCACTCCAGGCTCGCATCTCCTCCTGCCTTCAGGACATCTCCATCGGGATGTCTGCCCGCCACCTAAAACTCAACATGTCCAAGACTGAACTCCTTGTCTTCCCTCCCAAACCCTGCCCTCTCCCTGACTTTCCCATCTCTGTTGACGGCACTACCATCCTTCCCGTCTCCCAAGCCTGCAACCTTGGTGTCATCCTCGACTCCGCTCTCTCATTCACCCCTCACATCCAAGCCGTCACCGAAACCTGCCAGTCTCAGCTCCGCAACATTGCCAAGATCCGCCCTTTCCTCTCCATCCAAACCGCTACCCTGCTCGTTCAAGCTCTCATCCTATCCCATCTGTACTACTGCATCAGCCTTCTCTCTGATCTCCCATCCTCGTGTCTCTCCCCACTTCAATCCATACTTCATGCCACTGCCCGGATTGTCTTTGTCCAGAAACACTCTGGGGATGTTACTCCCCTCCTCAAAAATCTCCAGTGGCTACCAATCAATCTGCAAATCAGGCAGAAACTCCTCACCCTCAGCTTCAAGGCTGTCCATCACATTGCCCCCTCCTACCTCACCTCCCTTCTCTCCTTCTATAGCCCAGCCCGCACCCTCCACTCCTCTGCCACTAATCTCCTCACCGTGCCTCGTTCTCGCCTGTCCCGCCATCGACCCCCGGCCCACGTCATCCCCCGGGCCTGGAATGCCCTCCCTCTGCCCATCGCCAAGCTAGCTCTCTTCCTCCCTTCAAGGCCCTGCTGAGAGCTCACCTCCTCCAGGAGGCCTTCCCAGACTGAGCCCCTTCCTTCCTCTCCCCCTCGTCCCCCTCTCCATCCCCCCATTTTACCTCCTTCCCTTCCCCACAGCACCTGTATATATGTATATATGTTTTTACAGATTTATTACTCTATTTATTTATTTTACTTGTACATGTCTATTCTATTTATTTTGTTAGTATGTTTGGTTTTGTTCTCTGTCTCCCCTTTTTAGACTGTGAGCCCACTGTTGGGTAGGGACTGTCTCTATATGTTGCAAACTTGTACTTCCCAAGCACTTAGTACAGTGCTCTGCACACAGTAAGTGCTCAATAAATACAATTGATGATGATTTCTTAAGTACTTACTATGTGCGAAGCACTGTTCTAAGTGCAGGAGGGGGATACAAGGTGATCAGGTTGTCCCACGTGGGGCTCAGTCTTAATCCCCATTTTACAGATGAGGTAACTGAGGCTCAGAGAATTAAGTGACTTGCCCAAGGTCACACAGCAGACATTTGGCGGAGCCAGGATTAGAACCCATGACCTCTTACTCCCAAGCCCGTGCTCTTGCTGCTGAGCCATGCTGCTTCTCAGATATGCCATTCCCCAGCCACAGACCACACACCCATTCCCTACCCAGCAGTCCTTTGCAGTGTGTACTATTTTCTCTCAGAGGACTGCGTTGATTTAGTTCAATTCATCACTGCTACAGAAAAGCAACTCCAAGTGTGTGTTGTCCTGGCAGTGGGATAGCCCATACTTACACTCAAAAGAGTCTAACAAAGTTGGTCGTTCAGGATATTAGTCCCCTAGTTGTTGGAGAGGTTGGATGTCTGAGCAACCCCGCTCACCTCAAATGGGGAAGGGAACTGAAAAAGGAATCCCCCCAAATTTCCTGCCTCATCAAAACCTGTAAACATGATTAAAAGCCCTACTGAGAGGTCACCTCCTCCAAGAGGCCTTCCCAGACTGAGCCCCCTTTTTCCTCTCCTCCTCCCCATCCCCCCGTCCTACCTCCTTCCCCTCCCCGCAGCACCCGTATATATGTTTGTACAGATTTATTACTCTATTTTACTTGTACATATTTACTGTTCTATTCATTTTATTAATGATGTGCATTTAGCTTTAATTCTATTTGTTCTGACGACTTGGCATCTGTCCATATGCTTTGCTTTGATGTCTGTCTCCCCCTTCTAGACTGTGAGCCTGCTGTTGGGTAGGGACCATCTCTATATGTTGCCAACTTGTACTTCCCAAGCGCTTAGTACAGTGCTCTGCACACAGTAAGTGCTCAATAAATACAATTGAATGAATGAATGAATGGTTAGTGAGCCATACACTTGCCATTTCAAAACAACAGCAGACAGTTTCATTCTAAGAAAATGACTGTTTTGTCATGTAATATCAGGATGAAATATGAGGAGGAAAAACAGTCATCAGCCTACAATGATTGTGCTATCTCCTAAGCATGTACTATGTGCTAAGCACTTTGCTAAACACTGGTGTAAATGTAATGTAATCAGATCAGACATAGGCCTATCCCAAATGGGGCTCGCATTATAAAGGGAAGGGATAAGGAATATTTAATCTTAGAAGAGAATAGTTCTAATAGAGCATTAACTATTCAGGTGCAGAGTTGATATCTAATTGCGACTAGACTACTGGACAAAAGGAATATGCTCACAGAAATGCGTACTGGATAAACCCTCTTTGATCAAGAGTCCCCTCTTCAAATTAATAGCTCTCAGGGGTTGGTTGGGCAATCAAACAGTGACTAAAATGAGACTCGCCAAACCTGCCCACTGATATAAGTGGCCTACTGATAAAATGCCTGCTCTGGGAAGCCAAAGTATATTGTTACAATCACTGTACTAAGCACTGGGATAGATATACTATAATCAGGCACAGTCCCTCTCCCATATGAGGCTCACAGTCTATATAGCAGGGAGTAGAATTCAATCCCCATTTTACAGAAGAGGGAACTGAGCCATCAAGTGATTTGCCCAAAGTCACCCAGAAGACAAGTGGACAAGTCAGGAGTAGATTGCGGGTCCTCTAACTCTCAGACCCATATTCTTTCCATGAGATCATACTGCTTCCCATCATCATCAGCAGCAGCAGCAGCACAAATGCCACCACAACGAAGAACTGCATTGGAGAAAAGAATGATTCCCAAAAGATTTAAACAGATTCAGCTTCTTTAATGGCACTTGTGTTGTACTAAGCACCAGGGTAGATAAAAGCTAACCACGTTAGACACAGTCCCTGTCCTATATGGGGCTCACAGTCTCAATCCTCCATGAGTCTCAATCCCTCAATCCTCAATGAGAAGCAGTGTGGCTTAGTGGCAAGAGCCTGGGCTTGGGAGTCAGAGGTCTTGGGTTCGAAGCCCAGCTCTGCCACTTGTCAGCTGTGTGACTTTGGGCAAATCACGTACTTCTCTGTGCCTCAGTTATCTCATCTGTAAAATAGGGATTAAGACTGTGAGCCCCATTTAGGACAACCTGATTACCTTGTATCTACACCAGCATTTAGAACAGTGCTTGGTAAGTAGTAAGTGCTTAACAAATACCATTATTATTATTATTATTATTATTATTATCATCATCATCATCAATCCCCATTTTACAGATGAGGTAACTGATTCCCAAAGAAGTTAAGTGACTTGCTCAAATTCACATAGCACCCAAGTGGCAGAGACGGGATTGGAACCCAGTTTCTTCTGACTCCTATTACATTGCAGGAATGCCCACATCAGATAAACCAACCATCATGATTTCACCTTAAGAGTTGGCCATGATGCCCACAGGGGAAGAAAGGAATTGTAGGTGACATGCCCACAGGGGTGGCATGGAATTGTAAAACTCAAAGCAATGACCTACTTCTGCTGAGTGAACATGTTAATTGTCTTTTCTGTCGCACCAAGACCATCTTCTGCCTGCCAAACAAAAGTAAAAGCTTCTGGATGAAATTCATGAGGTACACAGTGAATTTTACCTTAGGTGAAGCAGAGGATTGGAGGGCATTAAGTGCAGACAGTGGATCACCGCAGTCATGAGGGCCACAGAGTACTGAGTGAGGTATTTGTTAAGTGCTTCCTATATGCCAAGGTAAATAGGTCCAGACACCAACTATCCCATATGTGAGACAACAGCTACTGAATCCCCATTTAACAGATGAGGAGACTGTGACCCAGAGAAGTGATTGCCCAATGTCACATGGCAGGGAACTGCCAGAGACAGGATTAGAACCCATGTCCTCTGGCTCCCAGACCTGTGCATTTTCCATTAGGCCATGCTACTTCCCTTTTGATCATTTGATTCACTGAAAGTTCACAGTGCTCACACTGACTATGAACCATTGCATTGAAAAGTGGCTTCCAAACCACCAAAGCAGTTACACTTTAATCTCTTGGAGAACAAAGACAGGGAACTCTGCCGCATTATTACAACAGTCCTGATTAGGAACAGCAAAGTCCAACTACAGTTCACAGCGTTAGCAGTGGATAGACATTTCTCCATGAAGTGGTCATGCAGGTAGTCATCGAGACATTGGATATATTCCCCATCACTAGTTGGCTAAAGCAAGGATAGTTAAAGGGGCTCAGTTCTGTTTAAACAGCCTCGCTGGAGGATGCAAAGAGCTCTGGACTATAAGCTCACTGTGAGCAGGGAATGTGTCTGTTATATTGTTCATTCATTCATTCAATCATATTTATTGAGCGCTTACTGTGTGCAGAGCACTGTACTAAGCACTTGGGAAGTGCAAGTTGGCAACATATAGAGGCAGTCCCTACCCGACAACGGGCTCACAGTCTAGAAGGGGGAGACAGACAACAAAACAAAACATGTGGTCAGGTGTCAAGTCATCAGAATAAATAGAAGTAAAGCTAGATGCACATCATTGACAAAATAAATAGAATAGTAAATATGTACAAGTAAAATAGAGTAATAAATCTGTACAAACATATATACAGGTGCTGTAGGGAGGGGAAGGAAGTAGGGTGGGGGAAATGGGAAGGGGGAGAGGGAAAAGGGGGCTCAGTCTGGGAAGGCCTCCTGGAGGAGGTGAGCTCTCATTAGGGCTTTGAAGGGAAGACGAGAGCTAGCTTGGCAGATGTGAGGAGGGAGGACATTCCAGGCCAGGGGGAGGACGTGGCCCGGGGGTCAACGGCGGGACAGGCGAGAACGAGGCACGGTGAGGAGGTGAGCATCAGAGGAGCGGAGGGTGTGGGCTGGGCTGTAGAAAGAGAGAAGGGAGGTGAGGTAGGAGGGGCCGAGGTGATGGACAGCCTTGAAGCCGAGAGTGAGGAGTTTTTGCTTGACTGATAGCCACTGGAGATTTTTGAGAGATTTTTGTTATATTGTACTCTCCCAAGCGCTTAGTATAGTGCTCTGCACACAGTAAATTCTCAATAAATATGATTGATTGATTGATTGAGGTGATAGAATTCATTTCTGTACCTCTGGGAGCTTCTTCCAACTCAAAAGACTCCTGAAGATAGGGTGAGCACTCCAGAGGTGCATGTACCTAAAGAACCAATTCCAAGGAGCAATAGAGCTACCCAAAACTCAGGGTGGATCTAGTCAAATGATAATAATAATAATTGGTCTTTGTTAAGCACTTACTATATGCCAAACTAACTGCTGGAGTAGATAAAAGATAAGAATAATAATTGTGGTATTTGTTAAGCGCTTACTATGTGCCAGGTACTAAACTATTCACTGGGGGTATAAAAGCAAACAGGGTTGAATGTGGTCTAAGCACTGGGGGGATATAAGCAAATAGGGTTGAACGCGGTCCATGTCTCACATGGGGCTCATAGTTTTAATCCCCATTTTACAGATGAGGTAACTGGGGACCAGAGAAGTGAAGTGACTTGCCCAAGGTCACGCAGAAGACCAGTGGTAGAGTCAGGATTAGAACACAGGTCCTTTTGGGTCAGAAGAGCAGCATGGCCTAGTGGCAAGAGCTCGGGCTTGGGAGTCAGAGGTCATGGGTTCTAATCCCAGCTCCACCACTGGTCTGCTGTTTGACCTTGGGCAAGTCACTTCACTTCTCTGTGCCTCAGTTACCTCGTGTGTAAAATGGGGATTAAGACTGTGAGTCCCAAGTGGGACAACCTGATTACCTTGTATTTACCCCAGTGCTTAGAACAGTGCTTGGCACAGAGTAAATGCTTAACAAATATCATAATTATCATTATTATTTTGATTCCCAGGCTCATGCTGTATCTGTGAGCTTGTTGTGGGCAAGGAATGTCATTGTTTATTGTTGCATTGTATTTTCCCAAGCGCTTAGTACAGTGCTCTGCACACAGTAAGTGCTTAGCAAATACAATTGAATTGAATTGAATAGTCCGTGCTGCTTCACAGGTCCTACACAGGGCTCACGGTGTAAGTAGGAGGGATAACAGGTATTGAATCCCCATTTTGCAGCTGAGACACCTGAGGTCCAGGGAAGTGAAGTGACATGCCCAAGGTCATACAGCAGACAAGTGTCGGAGCCAGGTTTAGAACCCAAGTCCTCTAACTCCCAGACCCGTACTTTTTTCTACTAAGCCATCCTGCTTCCCAAATGACGATAAGGGAAACTGGGAATCCACCTTTGGTTTTAGTGTTGAGTGCCTTCTAGCTCTTAGCCTTCCTCCCACTGAGGAAATGAGCTCTGATGCCAGTTAAGAAGGCTTAATGGAGCCTGTCTCCAGCAGATCCACTTTTAAGACTCACTTGGGCGAGAACAGAGCTACGGCTGAGAACTCAATGAAGGAGAGAAAATAAATTCCGGTAAATGAGAATAGGGGTCCTGGACCATGATTCTCTCTTTTCAGGCCAAGTTGGCGGCATGTGGATGGGGAGATGAAGAGAGGGATATCAGCAGGGTACCATGCAGCCACACCAAGAACCTGCCTTGTTTGGAGTCATCTCCGGGAACATTTAAAGTGGGGAAGGGCCTCGAGGAAGAAGTTTCTCTCTCAGAGATGCATAAAATTATGGTGGATTCCATCGTGTTGAGCACATGTGTCAGGCCTCAGGACAGAAGCCCCTGTAGCTAAAGGGGATCATGCATTTTTAAAGGGAGAGAAATCGCTGGGTTGAAGCCACTACACACATCAGTTATTATTTTTTTAATTAATTCATTCATTCAATCGTATTTATTGAGCGCTTACTGTGTGCAGAGCACCGTACTAAGCGCTTGGGAAGTACAAGTTGGCAACATATAGAGACGGTCCCTACCCAACAGTGGGCTAACAGTCTAGAAGGGGGATACAGAGAACAAAACAAAACATATTAACAAAATAAAATAAATAGAATAGATATGTACAAGTAAAATAAGTAGAGTAATAAATACGTACAAACATATATACATATATACAGGTGCTGTGGGGAAGGGAAGGAGGTAAGGTGGGGGGGATGGAGAGGGGGAGGACGGAGAGAGGAAGGAGGGGGCTCAGTCTGGAAAGGCCTCCTGGAGGAGGTGAGCTCTCAGTAGGGCCTTGAAGGGAGGAAGAGAGCTAGCTTGGCAGATGTGTGGAGGGAGGGCATTCCAGGCCAGGGGGATGACGTGGGCCAGGGATCGATGTGGGGACAGGCGAGAACGAGGCACGGTGAGGAGATTAGTGGCAGAGGAGCAGAGGGTGTGGGCTGGGCTGTAGGAGAGAAGGGAGGTGAGGTAGGAGGGGGCGAGGTGATGGACAGCCTTGAAGCCCAGGGTGAGGCTCATACTGATGAGCTCATACTGTTTGCAGAACCCTGTACTATGTGTTTAGGGAAGACTTGCAACCAAGTTGGTAGACACATTCCCTGCCCACAGGTAGCTGAAAGTCTGGAGGGGCAAATGAGGTGCTCAGTCGCTCCTGCTTGAGTGAGGAATTAGCCTGTTGTGGTCAGGGAATGTGACTGTTTATTGCTGTATTGTACTCTCCCAAGCGCTTAGTACAGTGCTCTGCACACAGTAAGTACTGAATACATATGACTTAATGAATGAATGAATTGTCCCTTTCCCTGCCCTTCTTTAACTGCCTCACCCTGGAGATAGCCAGGCCATTCTGCTGGAAATTCAATAAAACCCAGCAAACTTCAGTTATACTGTGGTGGTGGGTGGGTGGGGTGGAGAGGAGTAAGAGTGGAATCCATATACCATATACCCGAGTACGGGCATATGTCTAGGAGTGCCATACTGAAAGCCTGCTCTTTTTGTTTTGTTTTGGTTTTAGTGGCATTCATCAAGTGTTTACTACATACCAGGCACAGTACTAAGCACTGTAGTAGATACAAGCTAATCAGGTGGGACATAGTTCATGTCTCAGATAGGACTCAAAGTCCTAATCCCCATTTTACAGATGAGGAAACTGGGGCACAGAGAAGTTGTCATATTTATTGAGCACTTACTGTGTACAGAGCACCATGCTAGGTTGGGAGAGTACAATATAAAATAGCAGACACGTTCCTTGCCCACAACAAGCTTACAGTCCAGTGACTTGCCTCAGGTCACAGAGCCGACAAGTGACAGGATAGGGATTAGAACTCAGGTCCTTCTGACTCCAAGCTCCATGTTCTTTCTGACTCTTGGACAAATTGTAAACATCCAAAGTAGAAGATTTCCACTGCTTCAAGACCACCCCCTCAAGAGCTTCTCACTAGATTGTAAGCTGCTGGAGGGGCAGGGATCATGCATACAAATTATTCTGTGCTCTCCCAAGTGCTTGATAGAGTGATCTACATGCTGTAGACTCTCAGTAAATGCTGTTGATTAATCCAAGTGCTAAAAATGTAAACAAATTAAATACACATGTAATGAATAAACAGACATCCACAGAAGTACTAAGGAGGGCAGACTTAAGGTCGTTAGTGAAGCCCATATTCTAGATTTCCCTATTTTTTTTTGATGCAAGTCAGTTATAGCATTGTCCTGCCTCTAATAGTTGAAACTCTCAAAACTATACTGGGGACTGCCTTAGAGTCCGTGCATTTGTAGTTTTCAGGAGTTAATTCACCAAACTGTTCTTTCAGTAGCTCTGTGACCTTAATAATTCAGTCTTTAGTGAGAGAGCCTGTGGGAACCCTTCAATTGATAACCTGGAAGGTAATTGGCCTTAGAGATGGTGGGCAGAAAGGAATTTCAAAGCCACAATTTCTTTCTGAGGAGGATCTGAAATACAGATTCTACCTCCTGCTCCAACATGTCTAGTTCTTATAGATCATGTTTCCAGAGTATTTTAAAATCATTCAATCCTCCATCTCCTACCCTCAGGATGAAGCAGACAAGGCATTCGGCTGCAAGAGAGGGCTGACCAGAAGAATCACTTCTGGGTTAAGGCGGGTTTACATTTAAGTTTTTAGTTTGCTTTTCAGCTCCTCTGAACTGGGTGGCCTGTGAACCCACCCTACTGGGGCTTCAGTTTCACAAGGCTTACTCCTCTCTAAGCAGGACAGATCCAAAAGTTCCCAAGAATGAAAGTGTGTGTGGTTCAAAGTCAATCCTGCTGTGGGCCGAAGGATTTGGATGATTTGGACCACCGGCCTGCACTTCGGGGCTCTGGGCTTGTCCGAGTCTCCTCTCCTACATCTGGCCCAGGGCACTGGATGGTCTCAATCCTTCCTTAGGATCTGGGCCACATACCTGCAGCTAGACCCCAAGAACAGAGGGAAGCAGGATTCAAACAGCTCAAAAAAAATGAAAAAAGGCAAGCAGGAAGGAGCCCCAGTTAAGACAAGGACAATTGTCTGAATTTATTTCATTCAGCCCTTGTTCTGTCCTAAGTACTGGGGTAAAGACAAGTTAATCAGATGAGAAACAGTACTGTACTCTCCCAAGCACTTAGTACAGCGCTCTTCACATAGTAAGTGCTCAATAAATAAGATCGATTGAATCCTGCTCCGTGTGTGAGTCACAGTTTAAGAGGAGGGAAGAGAAGATTTCTTGCCCCATTTACAGATGAGTAAATTGAGGCATGA
The DNA here is from genome assembly GCF_015852505.1 of Tachyglossus aculeatus. NCBI lineage: Eukaryota > Metazoa > Chordata > Mammalia > Monotremata > Tachyglossidae > Tachyglossus > Tachyglossus aculeatus. The sequence goes on along the minus strand of NC_052066.1, from coordinate 98,368,024 downwards.
AGAGGTTAAGTGACAGAGCTGGGAATAAGGCCCAAGTCTCCTGACTCCATTTTGTGTTCTTTCCTCTAGATCACACGGCCTCCAACCCAGTTTAGCCCATGCAGTTTTTAATGTCCTTAGTACTTGGGGCAAAGTAAGTGCTTAATAAAGACTACCATAACCATAATAATCACAATAAAGGCATTTCACTCTCTCCCTGGTTTTTTTAGAATGAAATATTTCATTCGGCACTGGGGCTGGCACTAACATTTCTGCTTAACTCCAGGGGCATGGCAGGCAAGATTACCCTAGGAGTAATGGTGTTCAATCAACAACAGAAAGAGAAAAACATTTGGAAGGCTCTTCAATCGCCTTTGAATTAGAAAAGGAGGGAATTGGGGCTGATTGAAGTCTTAATGACTTGGATCTGTTTTCCTGCCTGGAGCTAGCAGGGTGCTAGGGAGGCTGAGAGAATGGGATAAAGAGCAAAGCGTCATTTTTTTTTTTTTAGCCAGACTCTTTCAAGATCAGGACTGGGGAGCAGCTGAGAAAGGAGCTGTGTTTGGGCTTGTCTAGGTTGCATCTTCGCCCTGCAGAAAAGTAGCGTGGAACAGCCCCAGTTAACCAGCTCATTGCTCCCAGAGACCGTCCGTGCTGGAGATATGAGCCAAAAACATGCAGATGGTTGCCCCCTCCAGAAGTCACCCCACTGTGCCTGGCTGAGGTCCCGTCTGGGAGAGGCAGATAAGGATGGATGACCATTCGATGCCAAACTCGGTCATTTGCAAAATGGGAGTCCACTTGTCTCACCCCCGGCCAACACTTCCACACAGAGAAGCACTGTTACTTAGTGGAAAGAGCCCAGGCCGGAGAGGCAGGGGACCAGGATTCTAAACCCAGCTTTGACGCTTGCCTACCTGGATGATCTTGGGCAAATCACTTATTCATTCATTCAATCATATTTATTGAGCGCCTACTGTGTGCAGAGCACTATACTAAGCACTTGGGAGTACAAGTCAGCAACAAGCAACAGACTGAACTCCTTTTCTTTCCTCCCAAACCCTGCCCTCTCCCTGACTTTCCCATCACTGTTGATGGCACTACCATCCTTCCCGTCTCACAAGCCCGCAAACTTGGTATCATCCTCGACTCCACTCTCTTGTTCATCCCTCACATCCAATACGTAACCAAAACCTGCCGGTCTCACCTCCGCAACATTGCCAAGATCCGCCCTTTCCTCTCCATCCAAACTGCTACCCTGCTCATTCAAGCTCTGCATCAGCCTTCTCTCCGATCTCCCATCCTCCTGTCTCTCCCCACTTCAATCCATACTTCACTCCGCTGTCCGGAACATCTTTGTCCAGAAATGCTCTGGGCATGTTACTCCCCTCCTCAAAAATCTCCAGTGGCTACCAATCAACCTATGCATCAAGCTAAAACTCCTCACCCTCGGCTTCAAGGCTCTCCATCACCTCGGCCCCTCCTACCTCTCCTTCCTTCTCTCCTAATACAGCCCAGCCGGCTCTCTCCATTCCTCTGCTGCTAATCTCCTCACTGTGCCTCGTTCTCACCTGTCCCGCCGTCGACCCCCGGCCCACGTCCTCCCCCTGGCCTGGAATGCCCTCCCTCCACACATCCGCCAAGCTAGCTCTCTTCTTCACTTCAAAGCCCTACTGAGAGCTCACCTCCTCCAGGAGGCCTTCCCAAACTGAGCCCCGTCCTTCCTCTCCCCCTCCCCACCCCTCCACCTTCCCTCCTTCCCCTCCCCACAGCACCTGTATATATGTATACATGTTTGTACGTATTTATTACTCTATTTTATTTGTACATATTTATTCTATTTATTTTATTTTGTTAATATATTTTGTTTTGTTCTCTGTCTCCCCCTTCTAGACTGTGAGCCCACTGTTGGGTAGGGACTGTCTCTATATGTTGCCAACTTGTACTTCCCAAGTGCTTAGTACAGTGCTCTGCACATAGTAAGCGCTCAATAAATACAATTGATGATGAAGTATGATTGAATGAATGAATGAATATAAAGACAGCCCCTACCCAACAAGGGGCTCACTTATCTTCTCTGTACCTACGTTCCCTCATCTGTGAAATGGGGATTTAATACCTGTTCTCCCTCCTACTTAGACCATGTGGGACAGGTTCAGTGTCCAACCCAATTATCCTACATCTACCCCGGAATTTAGCACTTCATTCATTCAATCGTATTTATAGAGCACTTAATGTGTGCAGAGAACTCTACTAAGTACTTGGGAGAGAACAATATAACAATAAACAGACACCTGTCCTGCCTGCAAAGAGCTTAGAGTCTAGTAAGTGCTTAAAAAATAACATTGTTATTGTTATTATTATTACTATTAGTAGTAGTACTACTCCTTCCTCTGAGTCCAATGCAATGTTGCCTTGCAGCTATCTCCCCCTCTCTACACCTGTTCCCAGTTCATTCATTCATTCAATCGTATTTATTGAGCGCTTACTGTGTGCAGAGCACTGTACTAAGCAATTGGGAAGTACAAGTTGGCAATATATAGAGATGGTCCCTACCCAACAGTGGGTAGGGTATAAACTATCCCAGTTGATAGCCTCTTTACCCTTGGACCAATGGGAAGGATGAATGTTGTCTGACCATGTCCATGTTTTAAAGACCAGGAAAATCAATCAATCAATCAATCATATTTATTGAGCACTTACTGTGTGCAGAGCACTGTACTAAGTGCTTGGGAAGTACAAGTTGGCAACATATAGAGACAGTCCCTACCCAACAGTGGGCTCCGAAACCAAGGCAACAAACATCTGCAACCTCCTTTCAATGGAGGCCCAAATCCATGAGTGGGCCCTGAGCTCAGAGCAGGAGCGATTTCCAAGATTTCCTCTCTCCCCACCCCACTCCAGTTCTTCACGTGCAATCATTCATCCATTCCAGCCAATTACACCACAGTGCTCTCATGAAGTTGGAGTACATTTAAACCACAGATTTTTTTTCCTGATGGGACCCAGAACTGTCTTAAACAAAGGCAGAGGAAACCAATAGAGAAGGGAGAAGGAGGAAATGAAGTAAAGGGAGAACTCTGAAGGTAACTGAATAGTTTGGGAAAGCCCTAAATTCAAGGCCTCTCGTAGCAGAATACTTCAGAAAGGAGGAGACTGAACTCCATCTCGATAGCCTCAGCATAGACTTCAGTGCATGAGGCGGTATGCACACACACGCACACACACACACACACACACACAAAGTCAGAGGCATGAAACAAAATGGTTAGAACATGATCTGAGCCATCGATGCTTCCTGGGTGAACTTCTCAATCTTCTCTACAGTGGACTTGAGGGCCCCTGTGAAAGTCCCACCTCCATCAATTAGCGCCAACTGTGTTGCACTCTAGATAGTAAGCTTCTTGTGGGCAGGGATCATATCTACCAACTCAACTCGAACACTTAGTATAGTGGGCTGCACACAGTAAGTGCTCAATAATAATGATAATAATAATTATTATTATTATAGTATTTGTTAAAAACATGTGTTAGCACTTAGAACAGTGCTTTGCACATAGTAAGCACTTAATAAATGCTATCATTATTATTATTATATAAATAACCATTCATTGATTGATTAAGTTTCTACCTGGCACAGAGTATTCAATCCTTTCCTCTAGAGATCATATGAAAATAAAATAACCAGAAGCAGCATGGCCTAGTGGATAGACCCCAGGCCTTGGAGTCAAAGGTCTAGGGTTTTAATCTTGCCCCCGCCACTTGTCTGCTGGGTGACTTTAGGCAAGTCACTTGACTTCTCAATGCCTCAGTTAACTCATCTGGAAAATGGGGATTAAGACTGTGTGCCCCATGCGGGACATAGACTGTGCTCAACCTGATTAACTTGAGTCTAACCCAGAACTTTTTACAGTGCCTGGAACATAGTGAGCCCTTAACAAATATCATTAAAAATGAATAAATAAATAAATAAATAAGACCTCAGAATTGGGTGCGAATTTTGTATAAATGACCGCACACCACCTCCTCAAGTTTGAATGGAAAAACAGCATGTAACCTCAGAGTAAACTCATTACACAGATGTTGTTCTCCATCTGCAGTAATTTCAACTTCTGACAATCAGTAAAATGAAAAATGTATATCATGGGGCCTCACAGAGGCAGGGGAATGAACAAAATCATTCACATAATAGCCAGATACAAAAGTTAAAAATAGCAACTAGCCAAAATGAAAAAATACCTTAAATATGCAGATGATATGGCTGAAAACTCATCTAGAAAATTAATAGCAGCAGAAACTACAGTTTGACTTCATGGATTCTAGGTCAAAAGTTTCAATACTTGTTAACAGGGAGTCCTGAAGTCATTATTGGGTAATTAAAATCATTTTATTAATGTTTTTGTTTTTCCGTAAGTCCCCAATTTAATGTTTCCAGGATCAAGGCCAAGTAACATAACCTTCACCTAGCACTAAAAAATGAACCGTGCTCTTGACTGTAGCCTCAGAATGCAAAAACATAACAAGGAAAACATAAATAAAAGTTGTGAATTCAATAGGGAAAGCTTGTTTCATTCTACACTCACAAATTTAGAGTATCTGGCCATTAACCACTCACCTTTGAAAGTGCTCAAATGAAATAACTGATGATCAAGGGGATTGAATAATAATAATAACAATAACAATAATAATAATTCTTGTGGCATTTTTAAGCACTTACTATATGCCTAGGACAGACATAAAGAAGCCAGGTTGGAAACAGACCCTGGTCCAAATAATAATGATAATATTGGTATTTATTAAGTGCTTACTATGTGCCAAACACAGTTCTAAGCACTGGGGTAGATACAAGGTAATCAGGTTGTCCCACATGGGGCTCACAGTCTTCATCCCCATTTTACAGATGAGGTAATTGAGGCACAGAGAAGTTAAGTAACTTACCCAAGGTCACACAGCTAAGTGGCAGAGGTGGGATTAGAAACCACGACCTCTGACTCAGAAGCCCTGGCTCTTTCACCTGTATATATGTATATATGTTTGTACGTATTTATTACTCTATTTATTTATTTATTTTACTTGTACATATCTATTCTATTTATTTTATTTTGTTAATATGTTTTGTTCTCTGTCTCCCCCTTCTAGACTGTGAGCCCACTGTTGGGTAGGGACCATCTCTATATGTTGCCAACTTGTACTTCCCAAGCGCTTAGTACAGTGCTCTGCACACAGTAAGCGCTCAATAAATACGATTGATTGATTGATTTCCACTAAACCATGCTGCTTCTCATAGAGCTGGTGGTCTTAATCCCCAGTTTACAGATGAGGGAAATGAGGCACAAATAAGTGAAGTGACTTACCCTAGGTCACACAGCAGACAGGTGGCAGAGCCGGGATTAGAACCCAGATCCTATTGTCTCCCAGGCCTGGGCTCTATCCACTAGGCCACCCAAGATAAGAAGTAGACTGGACTACAGGGTGGCATCTTAAAGCCACATGCAAATTTAGAACTAAATCTGATCTTAGGGGATGGCCATGGTCAGTGGTGTTTCACATGACCTCAAACTCAAAAAATCCACTGAACCCATACAAGGACCTCATAGGCTTCCTCAAAAAGGTGGATCTTGGTCTGAATGAGGTTTTCAGGGGCTGGTTGGGGGGACTTTTTCACATGAGGGGAAAATAACTGGGAACTGTTGCTCTTGCTCAGTGGCTCAGCCTTAAGGAGCATAGCAGCTTCCAGCATCTTTTCCCTCAAAAACCACTAAAATATATATATATATATATATATATATATATACATATATATATATATATATATGTATATATATATATATATATGTATATATATATATATATATATATATATTGACTGGAGACATGCACATTAAAAGAAACATGAAAGGAAATGGTTTTTAGTCACAGCTGAGAATCTGAGATAATTCTACTTCAAAGTCAAGTAACTGCCTGGAAACAGAGAGAAGAGGTCGCAGTGTGGAATGAAATAAAAGTTGGGCTTCGCACCCCGCAAAAGACTTGGGTTCTGTCCCCTGAAATCTCCCAGCCCCTGTGTCATCGTGTGCTGGCCTCCTCCCTTTGACCTTACAATCAATCAATCATATTTACTGAGCCCTTACCATGTGTAGAACACTGTATTGAGAAGTAGTGTGGCTCAGTGGAAAGAGCCCGGGCTTTGGAGTCAGAGGTCATGGGTTCAAATACCGGCTCCACCAATTGTCAGCTGTGTGACTTTGGGCAAGTCACTTAACTTCTCTGAGCCTCAGTTCCCTCATCTGTAAAATGGGGATGAAGACTGTGAGTCCGCCGTGGGACAACCTGATCACCTTGTAACCTCCCCAGTGCTTAGAACAGTGCTTTGCACATAGTAAGTGCTTAATAAATGCCATTATTATTATTATTACTAACTTCTTGGGAGAGCATGATACAACAGAATTAGCAGACAATACAGTCTCTTGAGACTGTAAGCTCATTATGGCCAGGGAGTATGTTTGTAAATTCTGTTGCATTGTACTCTCCAAAGTGCTTAGTGCTCTGCACATAGTAAGTGCTCAATAAATATCTTTGATTGATTGATTGACTTTTCAAGCAAACAGAAATTCAGTGGAGGAGGGAAGAGAGGAAGGGATAATTGGGCCTCTCAATCATTCATTTACATATTTCAAATTAATTCCCTGGATTTTGCCTTAAGAATCCAGCCCCTTGGGAACACCCCAAAACCAAACCTCAAAAGGTCGTGGCCCCTCCTTCTCCAGACAGCCCTTCTTCCACATCCTCACCACATCATAGCCAATGGATGGTGAGTCTATGACTGCAGAGGTGCTGATTCCACCAGATTTCAGAAGTAGTAGTGGTAGAGGTGGTAGTAGTGATAGTAGTAATGATGATAATGATAGTAACAGTGATAGTAGTAATATAGTAGTAGTGGTTGTACTTCCCAAGTGCTTAGTACAGTGCTTTGCACACAATAAGCGCTCAATAAATATGATTGAATGAATGAATGAATGAATGGTGCTGGTGGTGGTAGTGGTAGTAGTAGCATTTACTGAGCACCCACTGGGTGCATCAGAAGCAGAGAAGCATCAGGTGCATAGAAGCAGCATGGCTCAGTGGGAAGAGCATGGGCTTTGGAGTCAGAGTTCATGGGTTCTAATCCTGGCTCCATCAATTGTCAGCTGTGTGACTTTGGGCAAGTCACTTAACTTCTCTGTGCCTCAGTTACCTCATCTGTAAAATGGGGATTAAGACTGTGAGCCCCCCGTGGGACAACCTGACCACCTTGTAACCTCCCCAGTGCTTAGAACAGTACTTTGCAGATAGTAAGCGCTTAATAAATGCCATTATTATTATTATCACCCTGTATTAGGCCCTTGGGAAATACGAAATAACAAAATGGCAGGATCCCTACCAGCAAGGAACTTACACTCTAGAAAGAAATCCCAGAAATCCCAAGCTGGGAGATCCCAAATCTCCTCATTTCCAGCTGTTTCCAAGGGATCAAAGTTTATAGGTGATACAGAAGCGAGAGGTGGTAGGGGGGAATGAGGAAAGGCTTCTTGGAGGAGATGGGATATAGGGCTTTGAAGATGAGGAGAGAAGTGGTTTGTCAGATATGAGGGGGAGGAACTTCCACCTAAGCACTAGGGGTACTCATCCTTAAGAACTGGATATGCTAGCCTCTTTCCTTCTTCTCCCCCCACCAGTAGTCCTTATCTTTAAACCCTGCTGCTTTCCCCCAATCTGTAGTTTATTTGAATTATTATTATTTATTATAATTATTATTATTTACTAGATTGTAAACTCCTTGAATTCAGGGGCCCGATCTACTAACCATCATACTCTCTCAAGCACTTAGGACAGTACTCTGCACAAAGAACACAATTAATGCCATTGATGGGTCAGGGACTGTGTCCAATCTGATTATCCCATACCTACCCAAGTGCTTAGCCTAGTGCTTAGTACATAGTAAGTGCTTAACAAATACCACAGCTATTGATTATTAGGGACTCGAGAAGTAGAGAATCAAGAAACTTCTCATTCCCAGCCTTCAAAGAGCTTACCCTCTAAAGGGGAGACATGCCCTGGATGTCTCCTTGCCCAGGGACCCCCCCTTTTGATCAGCCCCTCCTGAAGGAGGCATTAATACTCCCATCAAACCTGTTTTAGTCATCCTGTGTTTGAAAGATACCATAGCGTAAAATTCAGAGGGAGGCTATACTGAAGCTTCACCAGTACTGCAAGGAGGAAAATAACCAACAAATGGATTCCGGCATCATCCTGATACACACTGAACACCTCCCGGCAGCCCTGGCTTCTAACTCCTCTGGAGCTCACTAAAAATGTAGCTATTTATTCGTTTCATAAAAGACGGTGGTTTTATTCCATTAAACCACTCGAGCTTACTCTGTTATTATTGTGCAGTGCTGTCATCAGTACTAAAGCGTCATAAAGAAAAGCCAGAGCAAAATACTAAAAAGCCATTTCTACGTAAAAAAAGTAATTGATCTCTGCCCAGATTTTTTAAAATAGGCTCACCACTGGTCGGGATTGCTCATAAATGCATTTTATATTTTGAACGAGGCTTCATAAAGCTCCACGGTTCATTCTAAACATAAAAAAAAAAGAGCATTACTGCTCCTGAAACTGTTCCTAGCTTCATGGTTTGTTTAAAACATGGAAAAAAAAGAGCACGACTGCTCTTTAAACTGTTCCCACCATGGGGTGAGAACAAGGGGTCTGGGGTGATCAAATCTGGACCCAAGGGGTCTGGAATGATATACAAATGGAAGAAGATGAGGATGATTGAACAAGGTTGGGCTGGGGAGAAAAGGAAAGGAGGAGGGTCCAGGGGCTGACAACAGGAAGCCTTCTCTGATTAATCTCTAATAAGAATAATAATAACTATGGTACTTATTAAATACTTACTGTGTGCTAAGCACTGTTCTAAGCGCTGGGGTAGATACAAGATAATCAGGTTGGACTTGGTCCCTGTCCCACATGGGGCTCACAGTCTTAATCCCTATTTTACGGGTGAGCTAACTAGGCACAGAGAAATGAAAAGACTTGCCCAGGGTCACACAGGAGATGTGACGGAGCCGGGATTAAAATTCAGGTCCTTCTTACTCCCAGGCTTGTGGTCTAACCACTAGGGCACTCCTCTCCCTTCCTTATCTCCCCTCTACTGTCACTTAAGCACTTCCACCATTAGCCCATTGTTGGGTAGGGACCGTCTCTATATGCTGCCGACTTGTACTTCCCAAGTGCTTAGTACAGTGCTCTGCACACAGTAAACGCTCAATAAATATGATTGAATGAATGAATGAATCTCAGCATTTGGATACTCTTCCCTTCTGCCACAGGACTTAGGCCCCATATCTTTAAACTCTATGCCTGTACCTGTTAATTTATTTTAATGTGTGTCTGCCCCCTAGATTATAATAATAATAATGTTGGTATTTGTTAAGCGCTTACTATGTGCAAAGCACTGTTCTAAGCGCTGGGGTAGATACAAGGTGATCAGGTTGTCCCATGTGGGGCTCACAGTCTTAATCCCCATTTGACAGATGAGGTAACTGAGGCCCAGAGAAGTGAAGTGACTTGCCCAAAGTCACACAGCTGACAATTGGTGGAGCCAGGATAAACTCCTTGGGGTCAGGGATCAGATCTACCACCTCTATCATACTTTCCTACACACTTGGTACAATGCTTGGTACGGAGTGGTTTATTCATTCAATCAATTGTATTGAACACTTGCTGTGTGCAGAGCACAGTACTAAGCATTTGGGAGAGTACAATACAACAATAAACAGGCACATTCCCTGCCACAACGAGATTAATAATAATAATAATGGCATTTGTTAAGCACTTACTATGTGCCAAGCACTTTTCTAAGCGCTGGGGAGGATACAAGGTAATTCACAGTCACATGGGGCTCACAGTCTTAATCCCCATTTTACAGATGAGGTAACAGGCACAGAGAAGTTAAGTGACTTGCCCAAAGTCACACAGCTGACAACTGGCAGAGCCGAGATGGCTCAGTGGAAAGAGCATGGACTTCGGAGTCAGAGGTCATGGGCTCAAATCTCGGCTCTGGCAATTGTCAGCTGTGTGACTTTGGGCAAGTCATTTAACTTCTCTGTGCCTCAGTTACTTCATCTGTAAAATGGGGATTAAGACTGTGAGCCCCACGTGGGACAACCTGATCACCTTGTAACCTCCCCAGCACTTAGAACAGTGCTTTGCACATAGTAAGCACTTAATAAATGCCATAAAAAACCCATGACCTCTGACTCCCAAACCCTGGCTCTTTCCACTGAGCCCTGCTGCTTCTCTCTCTAGCTTACAGTCTAAAGGGGGAGAGACAGATGTTAATATAAATTACAAATATGTACATAAGTGTTGTGGGGCTGGGAAAGGGGAAGAAGAAAGGGAGCAAGTCAGAGCAATGCAGAACGGAGTGGGAGAAGAGGAATGGGGGTGCTCAGTCAGAGAAGGCCTCTTGGAGGAGATATGCCCTCAATAAGGCTTTGAAAAGGGGGAGAGTAATTCACTTCTACCTACCCCACTGCTTACAACCATGATTGACACATAACAAATGCTTAATAAACACCATATATATATATTTTAAAAAATGGTCACAATGGCCCTATCTGTGGGCCAGGGCTAATAATAATAATTATTATTATTATTATTATTATTATTATTATTATTATTATGGCATTTGTTAAGCACTTATTATGTGCCAGGCACTGTACCATGTGCTGGGGTGTATACAAGCAAATTGGGTTGGACACAGTTCCTGTTCCATGTGGGGCTCACAGTCTTGCTCTCCATTTTACAGATGAGGTAACTGAGACCCAGAGAAGCTAAGTGACTCGTCCAAGGTCACACAGCAGACAAGTGGTGAAGCCAGGATTAGAACCCGTGACCTGAACCCATGACCTTCTGACTCCCGGGCCCGTGCGCTTATCCAGTACACCATGGTACTTCTCAATTAGCTTCACTAATTTGCAAAGCTACTACTCTGAGGGGGAAATTATGATGATGATGGTATTTGTTACGCACTTACTATACGCAAAGCACTGTTCTAAGCGCTGGGGAGGATACAAGGTGATCAGGTGGTCCCACTTGGGATTCACAGTCTTAATCCCCGTTTTACAGATGGGGTAACTGAGGCACAGAGAAGTGAAGTGACTTACCCAAAGTCACACAGCTGATAAATGGTGGAGCTGGGATTAGAACCCATGACCTCTAACTCCCAAGCCCAGGCTTTTTCCATTAAGCCATGCTGCATTGAATGTGAGTGTGTTGACCTTTTGGCAGCAGCAACATGACAGTAAATTGGATGCCCCCAACCGCCATAACCGGGCTCTACACACAGTAGGCATGCAGTACAGGAAAGATGCCCAGGTCAGAGCTCTGCAGTCCACTTCCTTTGCTCTTATGAGCCGCAAAGTGTTGCTGGCAAAAATCTATTTAACAGGCCAACTTCGTCCACTTCAACTTTACCCGTGTGTGCTTTACCTCTTCCCCCTCCTCTGCCCAGCAAAATATATTTCTCTATCTTTATTGACACCCATGCCCATCGCCCTCGCCAGTTGGTCCACACATTTAACTCCGTCCCTAAACCCTCATCCTCCCGCCTTCCCTATCTCTTGTCTCCAACGACTTAGCCACCTATTTCATTAAGAAAATTGACACTATCAGGCATGACCTCCTGAAAATCTCCCCTGCCCCTCTTTAGTCTCTACCTTCTCCTGCTCTTCTTCAACTCTCCCTTCTTTCCCAGCATTATCTCTAAAGGAGATCTCCTGCCTTCTCTCAAAATCCACCCGCTCCACCTGCACCTCCAACCCCATTCGTTCATATCTTATCAAAACACTTGCCCCCTTCCTTCTTCCCTACCTAACCACCATCTTCAAATGTTCACTCTACAGTGGCTTCTTTCCCAGTGCTTCCAAACATGCCCATATCAACTCTATCCTAAAAACCCTGTCCTTGACCCCATGGCTCCCTCCAGTTATCGTCCAATTTCCCTCCTTCCATTCCTCTCCAAACTCTTGAGTGAGCTGTCTACACCTGCTGACTCAAGACCCTCTCCTCCAATTCTCTCCTTGACCCCCTCCAATCTGGTTTCCATACCCTTCACTCCACAGAAACCACCCTCTCAAAGGTCACCAATGATCTCCTTCTTGCCAAATCCAATAGCCTGTACTTCATCCTAATCTTCCTCCACCTCTCAGCTGGCTTTGGCATTGTCGACCACCCCCTTCTCCTGGAAACATCGTCCAACCTTGGCTTCACTGACACTGTCCTCTCCTGGTTCTCCTCCCATCTCTCTGGCCACTCATTCTCAGTTGCTTTCACGGGCTTCTCCTCTGCCTTCCAACCCCTAACTCTGGGTGCCCCTCAAGGTTCAGTTCTGCATCCCCTTCCATTCTCCATCTACACTCACTCTCTTAGAGAACTCATTTGTTCACATGGCTTCAACTACCACTTCTACACGGAGGGTTCCCTGCCCACAAGGAGCTTACAGTCCCCTACATTCCATGGAAACTGCCCTCTCAAAGGTCACCAATGACCTGCTGCTTGCCAAATCCAATGGCTCATACTCTATCCTAATCCTCCTCGACCTCTCAGCTGCCTTCGACACTGTGGACCACCCCCTTCTCCTCAACACGCTATCCGACCTTGGCTTCACAGACTCCGTCTTCTCCTGGTTCTCCTCTTATCTCTCCAGCCGTTCATTCTCAGTCTCTTTTGCAGGCTCCTCCTCCCCCTCCCATCCCCTTACTGTGGGGGTTCCCCAAGGTTCAGTGCTTGGTCCCCTTCTGTTCTCGATCTACACTCACTCCCTTGGTGACCTCATTCGCTCCCACGGCTTCAACTATCATCTCTACGCTGATGACACCAAAATCTACATCTCTGCCCCTGCTCTCTCCCCCTCGCTCCAGGCTCGCATCTCCTCCTGCCTTCAGGATATCTCCATCTGGATGTCTGCCCGCCACCTAAAATTCAACATGTCCAAGACTGAACTCCTTGTCTTCCCTCCCAAACCTTGCCCTCTCTCTCCCTGACTTTTCCATCACTGTTGACAGCACTACCATCCTTCCCGTCTCACAAGCCCGCAACCTTGGTGTCATCCTCGACTCCGCTCTCTCATTCACCCCTCACATCCAAGCCGTCACCAAAACCTGCCGGTCTCAGCTCCGCAACATTGCCAAGATCTGCCCTTTCCTCTCCATCCAAACCGCTACCCTGCTTGTTCAAGCTCTCATCCTATCCCGTCTGGACTACTGCATCAGCCTTCTCTCTGATCTCCCATCCTCGTGTCTCTCCCCACTTCAATCCATACTTCATGCTGCTGCCCAGATTGTCTTTGTCCAGAAATGCTCTGGGCATGTTACTCCCCTCCTCAAAAATCTCCAGTGGCTACCAATCAATCTGTGCATCAGGCAGAAACTCCTCACCCTCAGCTTCAATCAGTCAATCAATCGTATTTATTGAGCGCTTACTGTGTGCAGAGCACTGTACTAAGCACTTGGGAAGTACAAGTTGGCAACATAACCTTCAAGGCTGTCCATCACCTCACCCCCTCCTACCTCACCTCCCTTCTCTCCTTCTACAGTCCAGCCCGCACCCTCCGCTCCTCTGCCGCTAATCTACTCACGGTGCCTTGTTCTCGCCTGTCCCGCCATCGACCCCCGGCCCACGTCATCCCCCGGGCCTGGAATGCCCTCCCTCTGCCCATCTGCCAAGCTAGCTCTCTTCCCCCCTTCAAGACCCTACTGAGAGCTTACCTCCTTCAGGAGGCCTTCCCAGACTGAGCCCCCTCCTTCCTCTTCCCCTCATCCCCCCCTCCATCCCCCCGTCTTACCTCCTTCCCTTCCCCACAGCACCTGTATATATGTATACATGTTTGTACATATTTATTACTCTATTTATTTATTTTACTTGTACATATCTATTCTATTTTGTTAATATGTTTGGTTTTGTTCTCTGTCTCCCCTTTCTAGACTGTGAGCCCACTGTTGGGTAGGGACTTTCTCTATATGTTGCCAACTTGTACTTCCCAAGCGCTTAGTACAGTGCTCTGCACACAGTAAGTGCTCAATAAATACGATTGATTGATTGATTGATTGACTCAGGATGCCCTCTCTGAGAGAGTTAGGAAGAGCAAAAAGAGTTAGAGAAGCAGCATGGCTCAGTGGAAAGAGCATGGGCTTGGGAGTCAGAGGTCATGGGTTCTAATGCCAGCTCTGCCATTTGTCAGCTGTGTGACTTTGGGCAAGTCACTTCACTTCTCTGGGCCTCAGTTACCTCATCTGGAAAATGGGGATTGAGACTGTGACCCCCACGTGGGACAACCTGATAACCTTGTATCTCCTCCAGTGCTTAGAACAGTGCTTGGCACATAATAATAGTAATAATAATAATAATAATAATAATAATAATGGCATTTATTAAGCACCTACTATGTGCAAAGCCCTGTTCTAAGTGCTGGGGAGGTTACAAGGTGATCAGGTTGTCCCACAGGGGGCTCAGTGCTTAATAAATACTATCATTATTATTATTAAAAAGCTCAATCAGAGTTTAGACATTTGACTTCCATCGGGGTTCAGTGCTCCAGCCCGGCCTGGTTCAGAACCCGGAGGTCGGTGTCAGGGAAAGGGAACAATGAGGAACAGAATCTGTCTTCTCCTGGGGATTCAGAGGGGCTAGGGGCCACTACTACTAGGATCTTCTCCTCAGGCCTTTCCCTGACAACGAGACTGAGGTTAGTTTGCCGTGCAGAGTAATAGGCAATACCCCAGGTTTGTAGGGTTGGTTTGCTGCGAAGACCTATGCTCAGCACAGTGGAGTGAAACACATCTCCATGGTGCCCATCTCTATGGGGCCTAGCTCTGTGTGCCACTGTGCTAATCTTTCTGGTTCAGGGACCTGAAAGTGGGGAGTCCCCTGGTGCTCTTCTTAGTACATTCCTTCTACTAGTCCTTAGTACATTGCTCTGCACACATCAAGTGCTCAATCAATTCCACTGATGAATTGATTGACCCATTCCTATCGAAAATGGGGCTCGTGGACTAAGAGGGAGGAAGAACATATCTGTATTTTGCAGGTGAGAAAACTGAGGCACAGAGAAGTTAAGTGACTTCCTCAAGGTCATAACAGCAGACAAGTGGCAGAGCCAGATTAGAACAGTGTTCTCCTGATTCCCAAGCCAGGCTCTTTCCATGCTGTTCTTCAAAAGCTGTGGAAGTATGTCCCCCCCATACTGTAAGTGCTCAATAATAATAATAATAATAATGGTATTTGTTAAGCACTTAATATGTGCCAAGCACTGTTCTAACCGCTGGGGTAGATACAAGGTAATCAGGTTTTCCCAAGTGGGGCTCACAGTCTTACTCCCTATTTTACAGATGAGGTAACTGAGGCCCAGAGAAGTGAAGTGACTTGCCCAAAGTCACACAGCAGACAAGTGGAGGAGCCAGAAATAGAACCCACGTCCTCTGATTCCCAAGCCCGTGCTTTTGACACTAGGCCATGCTGCTTCTCCAGTGAATACCACTGATTGATTCTTTAATGACACCAAGCATTTCCTCAGGAAGCTCGGTTCTAACTTATTTGGGCTACTTCACAAATACAAGAAATGTCTACCAATAAAACCTTTATAATCCCAAGAGAAAATTGTTGTGTGCTACAAGGGAGACTTTCCCAGAAGTCTCGAGGGGCATAATTATAATATATAATAATTATTATTATTATTATGGTGTTTGTTAAGCAATTATTATCTGCCAGGCACTGTACTAAGCTCTGGGGTGGATACAAGCAAATCAAGTTGGACACAGTCCCTGTCCCCCGTGGGGCTCCCAGTCTCAATCCCCATTTTACAGATGAAGTAGCTGAGGCCCAGAGAAGTGAAGTGACTTCACACAGCAGACAAGTGGTGGATCCAGGATTAGAACCCATGACCTTCTGATTCCCGGGCCTGTGCTCTATCCAGTACGCCATGCTACTTCTGGCTGGTCTCTGGTGGTCAGGCCAGCCTTCCAGGCAAAGCAGCAGAAAGATGAGATCACGGTCAGGGTGCCATCCATGAAAGGTAAGCCCCCACGGGCAACTGCTAGAGTGGGCCAGTTGGCCCTCACACCACACTGCTGGCAGCTACTGTTCCCCCACAAGAAGGGCTGAGAGGAGGGGAGCCCAGAGGGAGTTAATGAAAATTTCCCTTTTCTTCTTTCCTGCTCTCCCCCTGTCCCTTACCCCGGCACCCAGAACTTCCCTAAAATGAAAAGCAGAATTGCCGAGGTTAACTGAGGGATTAGGTGGCCACGGACGGCCCTTCCCGGCACTTCCGATTCTTGGGCTTTGGGATCATCATCATCATCATCAATCGTATTTATTGAGTGCTTACTATGTGCAGAGCACTGTACTAAGCGCTTGGGAAGTACAAATTGGCAACATATAGAGACAGTCCCTACCCAACAGTGGGCTCACAGTCTAAAAGGGGGAGACAGAGAACGAAACCAAACATACTAACAAAATAAAATAAATAGAATGGATATGTACAAGTAAAATCAATAAATAAATAAAGTAATAAATATGTACAAACATATATACATATATACAGGTGCTGTGGGGAAGGGAAGGAGGTAAGATGGGGGGGGATGGAGAGGGGGACGAGGGGGAAAGGGAGGAAGGGGCTCAGTCTGGGAAGGCCTCCTGGAGGAGGTGAGCTCTCAGCAGGGCTGAGGATCTCCCTCAGCAATCTTCAACTCCATTCCTGACAGCTGCACTGGCTCTGATGCTTCCTTACGTGTCTCTGTCACTCCCAGATGAGAGGCAGAAATGCTCAAGACAGTCGGTAATCCACAGCAACCAAGCAGACCGGGGCCTGAGATGAGCAGCGGTGACGATGCTGAGAAAGGGGGTGACACTTCACTTATGGGAAGCAGCATAGCCTCGTGAATAAAGCATGTGCCTGGGAGTCAGCAGGTCATGGGTTCTAATCCCACTTTCACCATTTATCTGCTATATGATCTTGGGCAAGTCACTCCTCCTTTCAGGGCCTCAGCTTCCTCATCTTTAAAGTGGGGATAAAAAATAATAATAATAATGACAGCATTTATTAAGTGCTTACGAAGTGCAAGGCACTGTTCTAAGCGCTGGGGAGGTTACAAGGTGATCAGGTTGTCCCACATGGGGCTCACAGTCTTAATCCCCATTTTACAGATGAGATAACTGAGGCACAGAGAAGTTAAGTGACTTGCCCAAAGTCACACAGCTGGCAATTGGCGGAGCCAGGATTTGAACCCGTGACCTCTGACTCCAAAGCCTGTGCTCTTTCCACTGAGTCATGCTGCAGATTGTGAGACCCATGTGGGGCACAAACTTTGTACAACCCAATTTGCTTGTATCCATCCCAGCACTTAGTACAGTGCCTGACACACAATTAGCACATAACAAAGACCACACTTATTAATGACCAATATTTCAGAGGTGACAGAGGAATGTTCGTGGTTGTGAACAGATATGGGTACATTTCTTAGAGCAACGTGGCTCAATGGAAAGAACACGTGCTGTGGAGTCAGAGGTCATGGGTTCAAATTCTGGCTCTGCCAATTGTCAGCCGTGTGACTTTGGGCAAGTCACTTAACTTCTCTGTGCCTCAGTTACCTCATCTGTAAAATGGGGATTAAGACTGTGAGCCCCATGTGGGACAACCTGATCACCTTGTAACCTCCCCAGTGCTTAGAACAGTGCTTTGCACATAGTAAGCACTTAATAAATGCCATCACTATTATTATTATTATTATTAGAGTGAATACTACAGCATTTGTATTTGGAAGGATGACTAGGCTTTAAAAAAAAATCAAAGAAAGTTGCAAAAAGGAAATGCTTCTTATGCCCTTTGTGGAGTTCCATGGTTTGACTATATGGCACGTCAGGGAAAAATTTGGAACCTAGGAGAACATTTCAAAGGCACTGGACACCTAGCAGACAAAAGAGGGAGCTACATAAGATGCCACTCTGCTGCCAACAACTCAGTGTGCCATGATAATAATAATAATAACAATAATGATAATTATAACAATAGAGGTATCTGTTGAGTGCTTATTGTGTGCCAAGCACTGAACTAAGCACTGGGGTAGATACAGGATAATCAGGGCCCACATGGGGCTCACATTCTAAGTAGGAGGGATAATAGGCATTGAACCTCCATTTTGCAGGTGAGGAAACTGAGGCAAGTGACTTGCCCAAGGTCACACAGCTGGCAAGTGGCAGAGCCGGGATTAGAACCCGGGTCCTCCGAGCCCCAGGCTCACGCTCTTTGCGCTAGGCCATGCTGTTTCTAAATATTCTCTCTTGCACCATGGCAAGGCATGAAGGCAGAATGCCAGTGCTGTCCTGAGGCAAAGCTCCCATTGCACAACTGCCCTGTGAACAGACCTGAACCGATCATGGATGTACAAACTTTTCCAGGCCCACAGAGGACGGGGAGTCCTCGGGCTGTTTCCCGTTCACTTGGCTCAAATCCCTCTGATCGATCAGCTGCCCTGTAGTGCTTCCCACAGCCCCTCGCCCCCCGCCAGCAGCCTGGATATCCCTAGATGGAAGCAGCAATAAAAAAGTCAAAGTACTCCTGCTGCTCCAGAGCAGGATGAGTGGAGTGAGGTGTCAATCAATCAATCAATCGTATTTATTGAGCGCTTACTGTGTGCAGAGCACTGTACTAAGCGCTTGGGAAGTACAGGTTGGCAACATATAGAGACAGTCCCTACCCAACAGTGGGCTCACAGTCTAAAAGGGGGAGACAGAGAACAAAACCAAACATACTAACAAAATGAAATAAATAGAATAAATAGAATAAATAAATAAATAGAATGGATATGTAATATGTGTCCTTCCTAACACACACAAAGCTTTCCTAACATGATCCTTAGAGAAGCAGTGTGGCTCAGTGGAAAGAGCCCGGGCTTTGGAGTCAGAGGTCGTGGGTTCAAATCCCAGCTCTGCCAATTGTCAGCTGTGTGACTTTGGGCAAGTCACTTAACTTCTCTGGGCCTCAGTTCCCTCATCTGTAAAATGGGGATGAAGACTGTGAGCCCCCCGTGGGACAACTTGATCTCCTTGTAACCTCCCCAGTGCTTAGAACAGTGCTTTGCACATAGTAAGTGCTTAATAAATGCCATCATTACTATTATTATTATTATGATCCACCCTAAGTACCATGCACACCTACACTCACACGCATACATTATATTCTTCCAATATACCTCCATATAATGCACCTTTCCTAACACACACAGGATATACCCTGCCTAATATACAAGCCTTGCCCTTCCTAATACATCTGATACACCCTCCCTAAAATACACGCACACACATATGCACATACACACACACACACACACACACACACACACACACACACACACACAAAATAGACACAGACCTGGGAAGGGAACACGAGCTCTGGAGCCAATGCAGAGATCAATCAATCAATCAATCGCATTTATTGAGCGCTTACTGTGTGCAGAGCACTGTACTTAGCACTTTGGAGAGTACAATATAACAATAATAATAATAATAATGGCATTTATTATGTGCTTTTTATGTGCAAAGCACTGTTCCAAGCGCTGAGGAGGATACAAGGTGATCAGGTTGTCCCATGGGGGGCTCACAGTCTTAATCCCCATTTTACAGATGAGGTAACTGAGGCACAGAGAAGTTAAGTGACTTGCCCAAAGTCACACAGCTGACAATTGGTGAAGCCAGGATTTGAACCCATGACCTCTGACTCCACTGAGCCATACTGCATACCCTGACCACAATAAGCATTCATTCACTCATTCAATCGTATTTATTTAGTGCTTACTGTGTGCAGAGCACTGTACTAAGTGCATGGGAGGTACAAATTGTCAACATATAGAGATGGTCCCTACCCAACAAAGGGCTCACAGTCTAGAAAGGGAAGACAGGCAACAAAACAAAACAAGTAAACAGGTGTTAATACCATCCGAATAAATTGAATTATAGCTATATACACATCATTTTTAAAAATAGAGTAATAAATATGTAATTATAGACAGATCATTGTCGGAGACGTGCAAGTGACTCCTGATCACCAATCGAGCAATCAGTCAATCAATGGTATTTATGTACCATTTAAGTAATGGTACTTACTGTGTACAGAGCACAGTATAAACCCTTGGGAGAGTACAGTTGATAGACATGATCCCTGCCCACAGGCAACTTGCAGTCTAGCCTGACGAAATAGATGAAACTCTCGCTGGGGTTTCTCACCCATCTGCCTGGGGCAGAAGAAACACTTTCCCCGAAGACTGTAAGCTCCTCATTGGCAAGTATTATCATGTCTATTAACTCTGTTGCATTGCATTTTCCAGAGCGCTTAATACAGTGCTCTGTATATAGTAAGCATTCAAAAAATACTAGTCGATTGATTTTCTGTGTAAAAAAACCATATCTTCCTTGAAAAGGTGACATTCTATTATTGTTATTATTATCATTATTATTACTATTACCATTATTATGGTATTTGTTAAGCACTTACTCTGTGCCCAGCACTGTTCGTTCTATGCTCTGGGGTACATTCGAGTTAACCAAGTCAGACACAGTCCCCGTCCCACTTGGGACTCACAGTCTAAGTAGGAGGGAGGACAGATATTTAATCCCTACTTTACAGCTGAGGAACCTGAAGAACAGAGAAATTAAGTGAGTTGCCCTAAATCATACAGCAAGCAATTGGCAGAGTCAGAATTAGAACCCAGGCCCTCTGACTGTCAGGCCCATGCTCTTTTTTTTTTTTAAAGGTATTTGTTAAGCGCTTACTATGTTCCCAGGCACTTTTCTAAGACTGGGGCAGATACAAAGTAATAATAATTAAGGTATTTGATAAGCACCTACTATGTGCCAAGCACTGTTCCAATCACTGGGGTAGATTCAAGGTAATCAGGTTATCCCATGTGTGGCGCACAATCTTAACCCCCCTCTTACAGATGCAGTAACTGAGGCACAGAGAAGTTCTGTGGCTTGCCCAAGGTCACACAGCAGACAAGCGGCGGAGCCAGGATTTGATTCCCAAGCCCATGCTCTTTCCACTAAGCCATGGTACTTCTCTAAGTAATCAGGTTGGACTCAGATCATGTCCCATATGGGACTCACAGTCAAATCCCACAATGATAATAATAACAATAACAGTGGTATTTGTTAATCACTTAACTATGTGCCAGGCACTGTACTAAGCGCTGGGGTGGATGCAAGTAAATCGGGTTGGACACATTCCCTGTCCCACGTGGGGCTCACAGTCTCAATCCCCATTTTACAGACGAGGGAACTGAGGCCCAGAGAAGTGAAGTGACTTGCCCAAGGCCACACAGCAGACAAGTGGCAGAGCTGGGATTAGAACCCATGACCTTCTGACTCCCAGACGTGGGCTCTACCCACTACGCCATGCTACTTCTCTGCCTGATATTCTGATATCCTAGGCTTAGACTTCATCACCCATCAAAGTAATTTATGTAGCCTTCTTTACATCTTTGCTTCATCCAAGATGTTACCACTCTCAATGTTATTCATTCAATCATTCATTCAATCGTATTTATTGAGAGCTTACTGTGTGCAGAGCACTGTACTAAGCGCTTGGGAAGTACAAGTTGGCAACATATAGAGACGGTCCCTACCCAACAGCGGGCTCACGGTCTAGAAGGGGGAGACAGACAACAAAACAAAACATATTAACAAAATAAAATAAATAGAATAAATATGTACAAATAAAATAGAGTAATAAATACATACAAACATATATACATATATACAGGTGCTGTGGGGAGGGGAAGGAGATAAGGCAGGGGGATGGGGAGGGGAATGTTATGAAGGAGTCCTCCATCCGTACAGCATCCAGCCAGTGAAGATGGCATCTGGTCATGGAATGAGACATCCCTTCTTCCAGAAATGACAAAAAATAAGGGTCCATGTTTCTGCTGGATGATTATGTTTTCAATAATAATGATGATGGTGGTATTTGCTAAGCACTTAATCTGTGATCAAGCATTGTACCAAGTGTTGGGGTTGATTTAAGATAATTTAAGGTACCAAATTAAGATGATTTAAAATCATCAGCTCAGACATAGTCCCTGTCTTGGGGCTCACAGTCTAAATAATAATAATAATTGTACTTGTTAAGCACTTATGCACCAAGCACTGTTCTAAGCACTGGGGTAGATACAAGTTAATCAGGTTGGACACAGTCCCAGTTCCACCAGGGGCTCACACTCTCAATGTCCATTTTACATATGAGGTAACTGAGGCTCAGAGAAGTGAAGTGACTTGCACAAGGTCACATGGCAAACATGTGGCAGAGCAGGGATTAGAACCCAGGTCCTTTCATTCATTCATTCATTCAATCGTGTTTATTGAGCGCTTACTGTGTGCAGAGCACTGTACTAAGAGCTTGGGAAGTACAAGTTGGCAACATATAGAGACAGTCCCTACCCAACAGTGGGCTTACAGTCTAGAAGGGGGAGACAGACAACAAAACAAATTAACAAAATAAATAGAATAGTAAATATGTACAAGTAAAATAGAGTAATAAATCTGTACAAACATATATACAGGTGCTGTGGGGAGGGGAAGGAGGTGGGGCGGGGGGGATGAGGAGGGGGAGCAGAAGGAGGAGGCTCAGTCTGGGAAGGCCTCCTGGAGGAGGTGAGCTCAGGTCCTTCTGACACCAAGGCCCTTACCTCACCCACTAAGCCATGCTGATCAAGGATTCAATTCCCATTTTACAGAGGAGGAAACCGAGGCATAGAGGAGTTAAGTAACTTGCCCAAGTTCACACAGCTGGCAAGTAGCAGAATTAGGATTAAAACCCAAATCCACTGATGCCCAGGTCTGTGCTCTCTCCACTAGGCTCTATTGCTTTTTAATAATTATGGTATTTTTTAAGCACATACTATGTGCCAGGCACTGTGTACTAAGCACTGGGATAGCCTACCTGTGTCCTCTACGGCCTTGCCCAAGCTTGAATTTTTGCTTCTTCCAAGTTCACCTCCTAGTTGCACCTTCCCCATTTCCAATTCATTCCCCAGACTCTTCAAAACTCTCCTAGAAAGTCACCACCACTTTTTTAAACCTCTCCCAACTGCTGGCCCTTGGGTTTGGCCCAAAGCAGCATGGCTCAGTGGAAAGAGCCCGGATTTGGGAGTCAAAGGTCGTGGGTTCTAATCCCGCTCCTCCACTTATAATAATAATAATGGCATTTATTAAGCGCTTACTATGTGCAAAGCACTGTTCTAAGCGCTGGGGAAGCTACAAGGTGATCAGGTTGTCCCACGGGGGGCTCACAGTCTTAATCCCAGTTTTACAGATGAGGGATCTGAAGCATAGAGAAGTTAAGCGACTTGCCTAAAGTCACACAGCTGACAATTGGCGGAGCCGGGAGCTGACACACTTGTCAGCTGTGTCACTTTGGGCAAGTCACTTAACTTCTCTGTGCCTCAGTTACCTCATCTGTAAAATGGGGATGAAGACTGTGAGCCCCATGTGGGACAACCTGATTACCTTGTATTCCTCCCCCCCCCCCCCCCAGTGCTTAGAACAGTGCTTGGCACATAGTAAGCGCTTAACAAATGCTATCATTATTGTTATTATTATTATCAAAGGACAAGGGATGGCTTGCAGATCTCTTACTGATCAAACAAGACTCGGGGTCCTTCCCTTGATCCACTGGGTATTGTTGTTTGCCTGGAGTGTACAGTGCTCTGCACATAGTAAGCGCTCAATAAATACGATTGATTGATTGATTGGTGCCTGGATCGCTGCTGCTCCTGCTAGGACTAGTATGTTTGATCCCAGTCACCCCAGGAACCCCTACAGAGGTTGCCACCAGATCAAATGGTGGGAGCCTCTCTTTTTTACGGTATTTGTTAAGCTGACACCGTCCTAAACACTGGGGAGAGTACAACAGAATTAGCAGACATGTTCCCTCTCCCCTCTCTGTGGGTGACTCATAGGCACTTGGAGGGGGAGGGACTTGGGTAGATCATCAATCGTATTTATTGAGCGCTTACTTTGTGCAGAGCACCGTACTAAGCGCTTGGGAAGTACAAATTGGCAACATATAGAGACAGTCCCTACCCAACAGTGGGCTCACAGATCAGAGAGTAAGATCACGGGAGGATGAGCTGCGACAGCAGTGTGGTCTAGTACATAGGGCACAGACTCAGAGGACCTGGGTTCTAATAAAGGCTTTCCCACTTCATCATCATCATCAGTCGCATTTATTGAGCGCTTACTATGTGCAGAGCACTGTACTAAGCGCTTGGGAAGTACAAATTGGCAACATATAGAGACAGTCCCTACCCAACAGTGGGCTCACAGTCTAAAAGGGGGAGACAGAGAACAAAACCAAACATACTAACAAAATAAAATAAATAGAATAGATATGTACAAGTAAAATAAATAAATAAATAGGGTAATAAATATGTACAAACATATATACATATATACAGGTGCTGTGGGGAAGGGAAGGAGGTAAGATGAGGGGGATGGAGAGGGGGACGAGGGGGAGAGTCTTCCTTGTCTTCCTTGTGACTTTAGGGAAAATCGGAAAACTTCTCTGTGGCTGTTTCCCCAACCTTCAAGTGGGGATTCAATAACTGTTCTCCCTCCCATCATCATCATCAATCGTATTTATTGAGCTCTTACTATGTGCAGAGCACTGTACTAAGCGCTTGGGAAGTACAAATTGGCAACATATAGAGACAATCCCTACCCAACAGTGGGCTCACAGTCTAAAAGGGGGAGACAGAGAACAAAACCAAACATACTAACAAAATAAAATAAATAGAATAGATATGTACAAATAAAATAAATAGAGTAATAAATATGTACAAACGTAGATGCATATATACAGGTGCTGTGGGGAAGGGAAGGAGGTAAGATGGGGGGGATGGAGAGGGGAATCCCATTTAGATTCTGGGCCCCATATGGATCAGGGACTGTGTCCAACCTGATTATTCTGTATCTATCCCAGTGCTTGGCACATAATAAGCACTTCACAAATACCACAATGATCACTATTGAGGCATAAGCCCCTCTTGAGGGAAGGTGAGGGAGCCCTCAGACATGAATGTGGGCCACATGCCAGTCAGGGTGCTGAAACTGCTTATGGGGTCACAGGCCAAGTGTTCAATCAAAGATTCTGGGATTCCTAATTACCCCCCAAAGTCCTCAGTTTAGACAGTGTTTCACAGCAGGAAAGGACTAGCAGGGGATCACTTCACTTCACAAGTCACTTCACTTCTCTGTGCCTCGGTGACCTCATCTGGAAAATGAGGATGTAGACTGTGAGCCCTATGTGGTACAGGGACTGTGTCTAACCCGATTACCTTGTATCTACCCCAGTGCTTAAGAAAGTGCCTGACACAAAGTTAGCACCTAAATACCACAATTACTATTATCATTATTACTTGAAACAGGGACTAAGCAGCGTGTCAGTGTTAAGAGCACGGGCTTGGGAGTCAGAGGTTGTGGGTTCTAATCCCGGTTATGCCACTTGTCAGCTGTGTGACTTTGGGCAAGTCTCTTAACTTCTCTGTGCCTCAGTAACCTCATCTGTAAATTGGGGATTAAGACTCTGAGCCCCACGTAGGACAACCTGATTACCTTGTACCTACCCCAGCATTTAGTACAGTGCTTGGCACATAGTAAGCACTTAATATTATTATTATTAGCTTATATCTACTCCAGCACTTAGTACAGTGCCTGGCACAAGGTAAGCGCTCAACAAATGCTATTAAAAACAAAATCCCAGAAAGACGTTTTAAATCACGTCTGGTTCCCATTAGCCTCCATGGTGCGTGGCCATAATAATTTCCCACAAGCACAGGAGGCTATTGGTGTGGAAGCCCTGAGCGTGACTTCCTAGTTACGCATATACTTCCCTGGTACCATGACTCCACAGCAGGGATTGGATGAGCATATCTGGACCACCGCCAGTAAGGACGAATTTCGGCACCCTCACTGCTAGTAAAACCACCCAATTTGTTTGCTTCAAAACAAAGATGTTGCAACACATTTCACTTGTCAACAGCAGGACTGTGGCTGAAATCTCTTGCCATAATAAGTGTAAAAATATTTTATAAATCCGTAATTAGCATTTATGTGGTTCCTTTCAACTTCAAACTCTTTACGAGCATTCAGTTAATTAGTTTTCTCTGAAGCTCGGGGAGGATCTCTTGGAGTGGCCCATAGAGAGGAACAGGGAAGTCAGGGTGAAAGCAGCCCACCCAGGGTGCCCCCCACCCCAATTCCTGGGAATGGGATGTCTTGCCTCTTCTTGGGGAAATCAGCTCCTGCCAATCTTATTAGAGAAGAGGAAGGGGCTTGGGATGTCCTCTCCCGGAAAGCAAAATTTAGGGTCTCCACTGTCCTGGACCACGATTTCAGAGATGCTGGCAAGAACCCAGAAAATAGACCATAAAGGCACCATATATGCCATGGCAGCAAATTTAGGGACAAAACCCACCATTTTTGTTGACTTCCGCCTTCTCCATTCTTAGTCCCCTTCCCTTTGGTGTTTCAGATAGCCATCTGCCTTCTCAACAACCTACAGGCCAGTCTTTGCCCAAGGTTGTTCAAACCTACCTGATAACCTGTAGCATTCCATCCTTTTAGAAAGTGGAAAAAAAAGAAAAAAAAAAGATTGTTTTCATGGTGGAAGTGAGTGCCACACTCAACAACAGGGCAAAAATCAGATTAGGGTCCAGCAAAGTCTGCTGCTACTGCTAAAAATATCCAGTGGCTACCAATCAATCTGCACATCAGGCAGAAACTCCTCACCCTGGGCTTCAAGGCTGTCCATCACCTCGCCCCCTCCTACCTCACCTCCCTTCTCTCCTTCTACAGCCCAGCCTGCACTCTCCGCTCCTCCGCTGCTAATCTCCTCGGCGTGCCTCTTTCTCACCTGTCCCGCCGTCGACCCCTGGCCCACGTCCTCCCCCGGGCCTGGAATGCCCTCCCTCTGCCCATCTGCCAAGCTAGCTCTCTTCCTCCCTTCAAGGCCCTACTGAGAGCTCACCTCCTCCAGGAGCCTTCCCAGACTGAGTTCCCTCCTTCCTCTCCCCCTCGTCCCCCTCTCCATACCCCCCGTCTTACCTCCTTCCCTTCCCCACAGCACCTGTATATATGTATATATGTTAGTACATATTTATTACTCTATTTATTTATTTATTTTACTTGTACATATCTATTCTATTTATTTTATTTTGTTAATATGTTTGGTTTTGTTCTCTGTCTCCCCCTTCTAGACTGCGAGCCCACTGTTGGGTAGGGACTGTCTCTATATGTTGCCAACTTGTACTTCTCAAGCACTTAGTACAGTGCTCTGCACACAGTAAGCGCTCAATAAATACGATTGATTGATTGGCTGTACTGAGATCTGGCTTCCCCCTCCTTTGCTCCACAGAAACTGCCCTTTTATAGGTAATAATAATAATAATAATAATAATAATAATAATAATAATAATGGCATTTATTAAGCACTTACTATGTGCAAAGCACTGTTCTAAGCGGTGGGGAGGTTACAAGGTGATCAGGTTGTCCCACGGAGGCCTCACAGTCTTAATCCTCATTTTACAGATGAGGTAACTGAGGCACAGAGAAGTTAAGTGACTTGCCCAAAGCCACACAGCCGACAATTGTCGGAGCCTGGATTTGAACCCATGACCTCTGACTCCAAATCCCGTGCTCTTTCCACTGAGCCACACTGCTTCTCTACAACAATCTCCTTCCTGCCAAATTCAATGGCTTCTACTCCATCCTAACCCTCCTCAACCTCTCAGAGGCCTTTAACACTGCCGACTACCCCCTTCTCCTGGAAACACTATTTAACCTTGACTTGATCGTCCTCCTGGTTCCCCTCCTATCTCCCTGGCCACACGGTCTCCTTCATTGGCTCCTCCTCTGCCTCCCACACCTTAACTGTGAGAATCCCTCAAACCTCAGTTTCGGGTCCCTTTCTATTCCCCATCTCTACCCACTCGCTTGGAGAACTCATTCACTCCCATGGCTCCAACTATTATCTCTATGAAGACGATTCCCAAATCTACATCTCCAGCCCTGATCCCTCTCTTTCTCTGCAGTCTCTCATTTCCGCCTGCCTTCGGGACATCTCTGATGTTTTCTTCAGGACATCTCTACATCCCACTGATATCTCAAACTCGACATGTCCTAAACAGAACTCCTAATCTTCCCACCCAAACCCTTTCCTCCACCTGACTTTCCCATCACTGTAAACAGCACCACCATTTTCCCTGTCTTACAAGCCCGTAACCTTGGTGTTATCCTTGACTCATCTTTCTCATTCAACTCGCATATTCAGTTAGTCCCAAAATCCTCTCGGTTCCTTCTTCACAACATCACTAAAGTTTGTTCTTTTCTCTCTACCAAAATGCTGCTATGCTGATCCAAGCACTTATCTTTTCCTGCCTTACTGCATCAGCCTCCTTGCTGCCCTCTCTGCTTCCTGTCTCTCCCTACTGTAGTCCATACTTCACTCTGCAACCCGCATCTCTTTTCTACAAAACTTTTCAGCCCATGCTTTTCCACTCCTCAGGAACTTCCAATAGTTGCCCATCCACCTCCGCATCAAACAGAAACTCCTTACCATTAACTTTAAAGTGCTCAGTCACCTTTCCCCATCCTACTTTCTTTTTTTGTGTGGTATTTGTTAAGTACTTATGATGTGCTAGGCACTGTACTGAGAACTGGGGGAAATATTGAGAGGGACCATCTCTAAATGTTGCCAATTTGTACTTCCCAAGCGCTTAGTACAGTGCTCTGCACAAAGTAAGAGCTCAATAAATACGATGGAATGAATGAATGAAATACAAGCTCGTCAGGTTGGATACAGTCCATGTCTCACATGGGGCTCGCAGATTTAATCCCCATTTTTCAGATGAGGAAACTGAGGCACAGAGAAGTTAAGTGATTTGCCCAAGGTCACACAGCAGACAAGGGGCAGAGCTGGAATTAGAACCCATGACCTTCTGATTCCCAGACTGATGCTGTATACACTATGCCATGCTGTCTATGACCAACAACTACATGTCTTGCTTCTCTTGTAGATTCCCAAGCACTTAGTACCACAAGCTCTCAATGAACACTATTACCATTCCACTTAGTACCTATCCTCCGTGCTTCAGCTATCTCATTTGTGAAATAGCCCGTTGTTGGGTAGGGACCATCTCTAGATGTTGCCGACTTGTACTTCCCAAGCGCTTAGAACAGTGCTCTGCACACAGTAAGTGCTCAATAAATATGATTGAATGAATAAATGAATGAAATTGTGATAAGATATTTGCTTGTGGTGATGATCTCCACTGTGGGCGGGAGCTGAGTTCATCTGTTTAGAGAGAAAAGAAAAGAAAAAGAGAGAAAGAAAGGTGGAGGGAGAGCAGTAGCAGGTGCCTCCGTCAGCCGGGAAGATCCTGAAAGGATGGAAACAGCAACCTGAGGCCCTGAGGATGTTCCTTAAGTTTTTTAAGATGCAACCTCTGACCTGTCTGATGGCATAAGCTAAAACCCTCCCACCCCTAACTCCCCAGGAGCAGCATAGGCTCCATTGTCTTGTTTTTTTCTTTTTGTTTATTTTGTTTTTATGGTCCTTGTTAAATTCTTACTATGTGCCAGACACTATGTTAAGTGCTGGAATAGATATAAGTTAATCAAGTTGGACACAGACCCTCCCCCACATGGGGCTCACAGTCTTAACCCCCATTTTCCAGATGGGGTAACTGAGGCACAGTGAAGTTAAGTGACTAGCCCAAGGTCACACAGCAGAAAAGCAGCAGAACGGTGTTTAGACCCCAGATCCTCCTGACTCGCAGGTCCGTGATCTCACCACATAGCCAAGCTGCTGCTTCATCTTCTTGTCCCAAAGATGCCAACCCCTTCTCTTCTCTCTTTACCCTGCCCACTCCCTGTGTCCCCTCACTTTCCCATCATCCCACCCAACTCCTGCCAAGCATGTGCCAATTACTTGCCAGGATTGTCCTGGTTAGCAGTCTAAAGCTGTAGGGAGTGCTTAGTACAGTGCTCTGCACACAGTAAGCACTCAATAAATGATTGAATGAATAAATAAGTGTCACTGCGAGAAAGAGGGAGAGTGCTGGGGGTGGAAAGTAAGCTTTATCGGATTCCACTCGAGGACCGATTTTGGCAAGGGTGGGGATTGCAGGGAAGGTCACTTTGCCCCCTCCTACCTCACCTCCCTTCTCTCCTTCTACAGCCCAGCCCGCACACTCTGCTCCTCTGCTTCTAACCTCTTCACTGTGCCTCGTTCTCGCCTGTCCCGCCATCGACCCCTGGCCCATGTCCTACCTCTGGTCTGGAATGCCCTCCCTCCTCACATCCGCCAAGCTAGCTCTCTTCCCCTTTTCAAAGCCCTACTGAGAGCTCACCTTCTCCCAGACTGAGCCCCCACCTTTTCCTCTGCTCCTCCTCCCCTCCCCATCACCCCCTCCCTCCCTCTGCTCTACCCCCTTCCACTCCCCACAGCACTTGTGTATATTTGTACATATTTATTTCTCTATTTTATTAATGATATGTATATATAATTCTATTTATTTTGTTGGTATTGACGCCTTTCTACGTGTTTTGTTTTGTTGTCTGTCTCTCCCGTCTAGACTGTGAGCCTATTGTTGGGTAGGGATTCTCTATCTGTTGCCAAATTGTACTTTCCAAGTGCTTAGTAAAGTGCTCTGCACACAGTAAGTGCTCAATAAATACAAATGAATGAATGAAGGGGAAGTGGAGACTCATTTAAACTGGGCTGAGGTCCTTCATTCTTGAGCCCCGTAAGGCCCCCTGTTAATCCAGCCCTCACTATAGGTATAGAATAAACTAACCCTTAAGAACAGAGGGGAGAAAGACAGACTTGGAAGAGGAAATTGAATAGAGTAGGAACAAGTGAGAACACCACCTTGAATTTTGGATGATTTGCTTGAATTTTATATAAGCCAGTTCTCTGTTTGTCCTCCTATTCTCAAGTTCCAGCAGGAAGGGAAGTACTGAAAGGCAGAGTTGGATGAAGAAACAAAATAACCTGGAGACGACTGAGTATTCCTTCCCCATGTTGGTGGAACACCGCAGGAGGCTTGGCAGGGGAGATGCTGATTCCTGGCTGGGTCTGGCGGGTACACCCCTCAGAGCTCCTGTTTGATTCCCGCCAGGAGCAGGGGGGCGGGAAACAGAGCATCTTGGGACTCAGTGCGGGAAGGGAGGGAGGTCCAGTTCTGTGAATTGCACAGCGGGAACGGGAAACAAGGAGAAAGGGGAGCTTCAGACATGAGTGAATTGTTGCAAGGCCCAGACTAGTGTTCCCAGGGCCTATGGCTTCCGGGGTCAGAGCGTTAGCTGCTTCGCGCTCCAGAGTGAGCGTGCAGCTACATGTGAGGAGCAGCACCCAACCCCCTCCCCGACTCCGTGTCCTGGCCTCCCTGACTCTATGCCAAACCCTCTCCCGTCCCCTTCCTGACTTCATGCCTTGCCCTCCCTAATCCCTCCCTGGTGCAGTGCCCAACACGCCCGGGTCCCCTCCCTGACAATAGAGTTAGTAAACACAATCCCTCTTCTTGAAGTTTACAGTCTCTGGGGTGCTGAGCACTGTACTGAGTGGTCCCGCCCTCCAGTCATTCAATAGATCATATTTGTTGAGCACTTACTACGTGCAGAGCACTGAACCAAGTACCTGAGAGAGTACAATATAACAGACATATTCCCTGCCCATAAGCTTACAGTCTAGGAGCTTACAGTCAGAAGTCAGAATATAATATAATATGATGGCATTTATTAAGCACTTACTATGTGCAAAGCACTGTTCTAGGCGCTGGGGAGTTAACAAGGTGATCAGATTGTCCCACATCAATCAATCAATCAATCGTATTTATTGAGCGCTTACTGTGTGCAGAGCACTGTACTAAGCGCTTGGGAAGTACAAGTTGGCAACATATAGAGACAGTCCCTACCCAACAGTGGGCTCACAGTCTAAAAGGGGGAGACAGAGAACAAAACCAAACGTACTAACAAAATAAAATAAATAGAATAGATATGTACAAGTAAAATAGAGTAATAAATATGTACAAACATATATACATATATACAGGTGCTGTGGGGAAGGGAAGGAGGTAAGATGGGGGGGATGGAGGGGGGACGAGGGGGAACACACATGGGGCTCACTGGCTTAATCCCCATTTTACAGATGAGGTAACTGAGGCATGGAGAAGTTGTGACTTGCCCAAAGTCACACAGCTGACAATTGGCAAAGCTGGGATTTGAACCCATGACCTCTGACTCCAAAGCCCGCTCTCTTTCCACTGAGCCACGCTGCTTCTCTAAAGCAGCAATCATAGATTCTATTCAGAAGATCATAGATTCTATTCTCCCTCTACCACTTGTCTGTTGTGTGACCTTGGGCAAGTCACTTCACTGGGCCTCAGTTACCTCAACTGTTAAATGGGGATTGAGATTGTGAGCCCCACATGGGACAGGGACTGTGTCCTACCCTACTTGCCCTGGTGTCCCCCTGACTTCCCCAACTCCATGCCCTGGCCCCTCAGCCCCATCCTTGACTCCAGAACCAGTCTTCTGACACACCTTGACTTTGGGGGCCCAGGCTTCTCTGCCCCCTCATCCCTCCCTCTGACTTCAGACCCTTACTTTGGGGCCACATCCACACCAAAATCGCTCACTAGACCCTCCCTCTGGCCACAGCCAGGGCCAAAGGATGGGCCCATTTCCCAGATAGGAGGGTCCAGGGCCCACTGCAGTACCCAACCTCTGGATCCCAGGCCCTGGGCAGAGAGGCAAGTGGGAACACTGGGGGAAGCCTCTCACCTGGCCAGAGCTGTGGTTCCTTTACCCTCGATCCTCACAGCCATCAGCAAGGCTGAGATCTGATCGGCCTGTCCACAGGGCAGCCCTGGGCCCCAGGCTACTTTCCCTTAAGAACTGGACATTCATTGTCCCGGACAGAGGAAGCCCAAGGGGGCCCAGCTACAGCCCCTCACAGAAGCAAAGGACCCAGCTGTCAAACTCCCCACAGCCCCCAACCTGCAAATCAGAGAAGTTTCCATTATAAGGTCGGAGGGTGTGAAAGGGTCAAAGTCACGCCAAAATCCAATGATGACTTCCTCTCCAATCCCAGTCCACAGTTTCCAGCTGGAACCCCCTGACCTGCCCATATGGTTCTTGGAAAGTCAGGGGCTGGGGAGGGCTTTAGCTGACATCATCGGGTGGGTCAGAGGCTAATCCTTAGGGAAGAGTGAACATCCTGCCTGCTGAGAACTTATGTCCATCCTCCCAGACAGAAGCACGTGTTATTTCCATGCTTCTGCCTGTTTGTCTCTTTCCTCTCATCCCAACTCAGGCTTGGAATCTCTGTCCAAGCTCCCTGGAGGCCCTGCCCCCAGGACTGACCATCCCACGTTCAGCTTCAGATAATCTGGCTACACTAAGCAGCTGTGGGCTGGGCCCGTGCCTCCAGAACAATAATAATGACAATAATAACTGTGGTATTTGTGAAGCACTTACTGTGTGCCAGGCACTGTACTAAGCGCTGGGGTGGATACACGCAAATTGAGTTGGACCCAGTCCTTGTCTCACATGGGGCTCACAGTCTCAATCCCCATTTTCCAGATGAGGCAACTGAGGCCCAGAGAAGGAAGTACTAATGATGGTATTTGTTTTTTTTAAATGGCATTTATTAAGCACTTACTATGTGTAAAGCACTGTTCTAACCACTGGGGAGGTTACAAGGTGATCAGGTTGTCCCATGGGGGGGGCTCACAATCTTAATCCCCATTTTACAGATGAGGTAACTGAGGCACAGAGAAGTTAAGTGACTTGCCCAAAGTCACACAGTTGACAACTGGCAGAGCCGGGACTTGAACCCATAACCTCTGACTCCCAAGCCCGTACTTCTTCCACTGAGCCACACTTACTATGTGCCAGGCACTGTACTAAGTGCTAGGGTGGATACAACAAATCAGGTTGGACACAGTCCTTGTCCCTCAGAGAGCTTACAGTCTTATTCCCCTCTTTCCAGATGAGGTAACAGGCACAGAGAAGTGAAGTGCCTTGCCTAAAGTCACCCAGTAGACAAGTGGCAGAGCCGGGATTAGAACCCATACCCTTCTGATTCCCAGGCCCATGCTCTATCCACTTTGTATCCCCCCCAGCGCTTAGAACAGTGCTTTGCACATAGTAAGCGCTTAACAAATACCGTCATTATTATTATTATTACACCACGCTGCTTCTCAAAAATTAAAAATAATAATAATAATGGTACTTAAGAGTTTACTATGTGTCGAACACTGTTCTAAGCGCTGGGATAGATACAAGCTAATCAGGTTGGACACAGTCCCCTATAATAATAATAATAATAATAATGGCATTTATTAAGCGCTTACTATGTGCAAAGAACTGTTCTAAGCGCTGGGGTGGATACAAGGTGATCAGATTGTCTCACGTGGGGCTCACAGTCTTAATCCCCATTTTGCAGATGAGGTAACTGAGGCTCAGAGAAGTTAAGTGACTTGCCCAAGGTCACACAGCAGACACGTGGCGGAGCCAGGATTTGAACCCATGACCTCTGACTCCAAAGCCCGTGCTCTTCCACACAGGGCTCACAGACTCCATCCCCATTTGACAGAGGAGACAACTGAGGCCCAGAGAAGTGAAGTCACTTGCCCGAGGTCACACAGAGGACACGTGGCGGAGTCAGGATTAAAACCTAGGTCTTTCTGACGCCCAGGCCTAGGCTCTATCCACTGTGCCATGCTACCAGAATGGTCCTAAGAGATCCAGGGGGAGACAGGGCAGCCCCAGGGATACCCTCCCCACACCGTACCCTGGCATTTTCACCTGGGGAAGCCCCCGCCTCAGCCCCCGCTGTTGGACGGTGTCTTGGGAAAATGGCTGAGCACCTCAGGGCTCCTTCCAGCTCCCCACAAACCGCTGGCCATCAGAAGGTGGGAGCATGATCTGGGGCAGCTATGGAGGGAGCAGCCCCAGAGGAAGGGTCCTGGGCCCCCAACGCCAACCCTTATCCCAGTCCAACGGAGGCCTGGCCCCAGGGACTGTCCCGATAATAATAATAATAATGATGGCATTTATTAAGCGCTTACTATGTGCAAAGCACTGTTCTAAGCGCTGGGGAGGCTATAAGGTGATCAGGTTGTCCCACGGGGGGGCTCACAGTCTTAATCCCCATTTTACAGATGAGGGAACTGAGGCACAGAGAAGTTAAGTGACTTGCCCAAAGTCACGCAGCTGACAATTGGCGGAGCCGGGATTTGAACCCATGACCTCTGACTCCAAAGCCCGGGCTCTTTTCCATTGAGCCACGCTGCTTCTGCTTCTCAGTCAGGCCGACGGGTCCTGACTGAGGATACGGCCTGGCCTCTGCCGCGGAAAACCCCACGACTCTGGGTGCCGGACTGGGGGGTCGGTTAGAGCAATGAGCGGACTGGTGGGGGTCGGTTGTTGAGCGGGGATTGAGTTTGAGGGTCTCCACTAACTTCGGGGAACCTGGACACTGGCTCAAGGAAAGAGGTTAAGGACGGATCTGTGCCATCCAGTCAGCCCAGGGGAAGACGCTGGCCAGGATCAGAGGTTTTTTACCTGCAATTTGAGTTGGGTTCTCTTGAGCTCCTCCTGTTTGGAGCACTAAGGTTTTCCTTTCTATGATAATAATAATAATAACGATGGCATTTATTATGTGCTTACTATGTGCAGAGCACTGTTCTAAGCACTGGGGAGGTTACAAGCTGATCAGGTTGTCCCACGGTGGGCACACAGTCTTCATCTTTTAGACTGTGAGCCCACTGTTGGGTAGGGACTGTCTCTATATGTTGCCAATTTGTACTTCCCAAGCGCTTAGTACAGTGCTCTGCACATAGTAAGCGCTCAATAAATACGATTGATGGTGATGATGATGATCCCCATTTTACAGATGAGGTCACTGAGGTCCAGAGAAGTGAAGTGACTTGCCCAAAGTCACACAGCTGACAAGTGGCAGAGCTGGGATTTGAACCCGTGACCTTTAACTCCAAAGCCTGTGCTCTTTCCACTGAGCCACGATGATGTCTCTCTGTGCCACTCCCTGACAGTAGCTGCAGTGTCACCTCCCCCACCATTGACGGCGGGATCGACTGACTTAAATAACATTATTATTATCATTATTACAGTGCCCAGCACAGTGTAAGCACTTAACAAATAGCCTGATTATTATCCACATGTCTGCTGTGTGACCTTGGGCAAGTCACTTAACTTCTCTGAGCCTCAGTGACCTCTTCTGTAAAATGGGGAGGAAGACTGTGAGCCCCACGTGGGACAACCTGATCATCTGGTATCCCCTCCAGCGCTTAGAACAGTGCTTTGCACATAGTAAGCGCTTAACAAATGCCATCATTATTATTATTATTATTATTATTATTATTATTGTCCTGACTCTAGGCTAAACCCTTGGATAATAGACAGAAGTAGAAAACTCGATCAGTCAATCGAAAGCATTAAAGGAGGAATGTTTGCAGAGCATTGTACTAAGCACTTGGGAGAATACAATGCAACAGAGTTTTTTAATGGTATTTGTTAAGTGCTTACTGCCAGGCACTGTTCTAAGCCCTGGAGTGGATGCCCTCCATCCTTTAAGCGCTTAGTACAGTGCTCTGCACACAGTAAGCACTCAATAAATACGATTGATTGATTGCCCTGCCAGAGGACTGGGCAGGACTCCACAGAGGGCTCACTCCACTACGGCCCCGGGTTCGCGTGGCTAAGTGGAAAGAGCACGGGCTTGGGAGTCAGAGGTTGTGGATTCTAATCCCGGCTCTGCCACTTGTGTCAGCTGTGTGACTTTGGGCAAGTCACTTCACTTCCCTGTGCCTCAGTTACCTCATCTGTAAAATGGGGATTAATAATAATAATGGCATTTATTAAGCGCTTACTATGTGCAAAGCACTGTTCTAAGCCCTGGAGAGGTTACAAGGTGATCAGGTTGTCCCATGGGGGGCTCACAGTCTTAATCCCCATTTTACAGATGAGGTAACTGAGGCCCAGAGAAGTTAAGTGACTTGCCCAAAGTCACACAGGTGGCAATTGTGTGACTTTGTGAATTAGAGAAGCAGCGTGGCTCAGGGAAAGAGCACGGGCTTTGGAGTCAGAGGTCATAGGTTCGAATCTCGGCTCCACCACATGTCTGCTGGGTGACCTTGGGCAAGTCACTTAACTTCTCTGAGCCTCAGTTACCTCATCTGTAAAATGGGGATGAAGACTGTGAGCCCCACGTGGGAAAACCTGATCACCCTGTATCCTCCCCAGCGCTTAGAACAGTGCTTTGCACATAGTAAGCGCTTAACAAATGCCAATTATTATTATTATTATTATTAATTGGCAGAGCCGGGATTTGAACCCATGACCTCTTGACTCCAAAGCCTGAGCTCTTTTCCACTGAGCCACGCTGCTTCTGCAATCACAGTCTGATTAAGACTATGAGCCGCACATGGGACAACCTGATAACCTTGTATATATCCCAGCGTTTAGAACAGTGCTTGGCACATAGTAAACACTTAACAAATACCATCATTACTATTATTTGCCCCATGGTTGGAGGCCACTGTTGATTGTCCTAACTAACAAGCAGGAGAAAGGCTTAACTCCACTAAATTGGAAAAAGTGGCCACTCACTCTTGAAAATCTAGGCTGTCAGGGCTCCTTAAAATTACTCAGGATTCCTCTGCACCAACACTGTAAACGAGTCCGTGTTTAAGGAGGGGTCTTCAAGTTTCATTTCAAGAGCATGTTTCTTTCTATTATTAGGGTAGGTCACTTAAATGGGAGCTTATTCTTACGGGAGTCAAATTTCAGAGCTAAAAACGTGCAAACGAAACTTGGTGCCAAGACTTAGAAGCCGACTTCGTTCCTCAGCTATTCAGTCTTGTTGTTAGAACTGCAGTGGCTGTTTGTGGTATTCAGTGTCAAAACTAAACATTCCATTTATACTTGTATCCACCCCAGAGCTTAGTACACTGCCTGGAACATAGTAAGCACTTAACAAATACTATAATTAGTAGTATTATTATTACAACCAAATCAAGTTGGACACAATCTCTTCCAACATGAGACTCATAGTCTTACTCCCCATTCTACAGCTGAGGTAACTGAGGCACAGAGAATAATTACAATAATAATAATGTTGGGATTTATTAAGCACTATTAAGAGAAGTGAAGTGACTTTCCCAGGGTTACACAGCAGACAAATGGTGGAGCCAAAATTAGAGCCCATAACCTTCTGCTCCCAGGCCTATGCCCTATTCATTCATTCATTCAGTCGAATTATTGAGCGCTTACTGTGTGCAGAGCACTGTACTAAGCGCTTGGGAAGTACAAGTCAGCAACATATAGAGATGGTCCCTACCCAACAACGGGCTCACAGTCTAGAAGAAATGATGATATTTGTTAAGCGCTTACTAAGTGCAAAGCACTGTTCTAAGCTCTGGGGGGGAATACAAGGAGATCAGGTTGTCCCACGTGCGGCTCACAGTCTTAACCCCCATTTTATATATGAGGTAACTGAGGCACAGACAAGCTAAGTGGCTGGCCCAAGGTCACACAGCAGACAAGTGGCAGAGCGGGATTCGAACCCGTGACCTCTCACTCCCCAACCCATGCTCTTTCCACTGAGCCACGCCGCTTCACTATGCCATACTGCTTCTGTTCTAAACAGTGGAGTACATACAAGGTAATCAGGTTGAACACAGTCTATGTCCCACATGGTGCTCACAGTCTTAATCCCCATTTTACAGACAAGGTAACTGAAGCACAGAGAAGTTAAATGAGTTGCCCAAGATCAGGTGTCAGAGCAGGGATTAGAACTCAGCTCCTTCCGACTCCAAGGACCTTGCTCTATCCACTAGGCCGTGCAGGATTCCAGGCCACCTGGAGCTTACGGTCTAGAGAAAACGACACCACTCCCACCCTGATGCAGTTTATAGTCAAACAGCCAGTGGTATTTATCAAGCCCTTACTAGGTTCAGATTACTTGGAGAGAGTACAACAGAATTAACAGACACATTCCCCACTTACAGTCCCAGAGGAAGAAACAGACATTAATATAAATAATTAATAATATATGATTAAAAGATACGCACGTAAGGGCTGTCGGGTTGAGAGTGGGGCAAGTATCAAGGGACCAAATCAATCAATCAATCGTATTCATTGAGCGCTTACTATGTGCAGAGCACTGTACTAAGCGCTTGGGAAGTACAAATTGGCAACACATAGAGACAGTCCCTACCCAACAGTGGGCTCACAGTCTAAAAGGGGGAGACAGAGAACAGAACCAAACATACCAACAAAATAAAATAAATAGGCTAGAAATGTACAAGATAAATAAATAAATAAATAGAGTAATAAATATGTACAATATTTATATGTACAATATAAATATGACCAAAGGTCAGAAATCCAAGTGCACAGATGATGCAGAAGGGAGTGTGAGCCGGGGGAAAGAGGGCTTAATCTTGGAGGAGATGTGACTTTAATAACACTCTCAAGATGGGGAGTGTTGGTCTGATTTAGGTGGACGGAGAGGGAGTCCCAGGCTAGGAGGAGGATGTGAGAATGGGGTCAGCGGCAAATGGACAGATGAGTAAGCTGGCTGGCATTAGAGGAGTGGAGTGTGCCGACTGGGCTGGAGGAGGAGATCGGTGAGATAGGAGGGGGCCAGTTGATTGAGTCCAATGGGGAACAGAGTAAACAGAATTGACAACACAATAGTTGAGAGAGATTAAGGATAGAGATTAAATAATAAAGCAAGAAATAAGACAATCCAAAACAAATCGTGGCTCAGTGGAAAGAGCCCGGGCTATGGAGTCAGAGGTCATGGGTTCGAATCCCAGCTCCACCACTTGTCGGCTGTGTTACTTTGTGCAAGTCACTTAACTTGTCTGAGCCTCAGTTATCTGTAAAATGGGGATTAAGACTGTGAGCCTCCCATGGGACAACCTGATCACCTTGTAACCTCCCCAGCACTTAGAACAGTGTTTTGCACACAGTAAGCGCTTAATAAATGCCAATATTATTATTATTATTCATTCACTCAATCATATTTATTGAGCACTTACTGTGTACAGAGCACTGTACTAAGTGCTTGGGATGAGTACATGGCTATTGGAATGGGAAAACCAAGAAGATGGGGATGAATCCAACAGGGTATCCTGGAGGAAGTGGCTTTTTAGAGAGATTTGGGAGAAGCAGCATGGCTCAGTGGAAAAGAGCATGGGCTTTGGAGTCAGTGGTCATGGGTTCAAATCCTGGCTCTGCCAATTAGCTGTGTGACTTTGGGCAAGTCACTTAACTTCTCGGTGCCTCAGTTCCCTCATCTGTTAAAAGGGAATTAAGAATGTGAGCCCCCTGTGAGACAACCTGATCACCTTGTAACCTCCCCAGTGCTTAGAACAGTGCTTTGCACTTAGTAAGTGCTTAATAAATGCCATCATTATTATTATTAGATTTCAAGGATGGGAGAGATGCTTGCTTAGCCAAGCTGAGGTGAGGGACATTCTAGGTGAGCGCAGGAAAAGAGACTTCTCTTCCATTCATTTTTTTTAATGGTACTTGTTAAGTGCTTACTATATGACAGACACTCTACTAAGCATCGGGGGTAGGTACAAGATAATCAGATTGGACACAGTCCATGTCCCCCTGGGGCTCATGGTCTTAATCCCCATTTTGCAGATGAGGCAACTGAGGCACAGAAAAGTGAAGTGACTTGCCCAAGGCCACAGAGCAGACAAGTGGCACAGGTAGAATTAGAACCTAGGTCCTTCCAACTCCCAGCCTCAGGCCTTATCCATTAGGCCATACTGCTTTTCTATCTTGATTTATCTAAAGATATTTCATCCAACAACAGTCCCATGTGCTTGCCCCATGAAGGAGAGTGGGGACATTCTTCGTTGAAGGGGATTGTTTATTCAAGGACCCAGAAGTCCCACCTACTCCTGTGATTGAAATACAGCCTTTGCACAACATCTGGCAGAAGACCAAGGCCAAGGGCCACAGCTTGCTTTGGGGACCATCACTCCTATCTGACGGCCACAGCTGGTCCGTGGGGGCTGTCACTTCCATCTGGAGGCCACAGCCAGCCCGTGGAGACCATCACTTCCATCTGATGGCTGTAGCCTCATGTGAGTTTCCAGGGGGTGCGGTTTGCAAGGAGAATGGGCTCCCAGGGATCTGTTTTCCAGGGGATGCATTTTCTAGAGAAGCAGCGTGGCTCAATGGAAAGAGCACGTGTTTGGGAGTCACATAGGTTCTAATCCTGGCTCTGTCCCTTATCGGCTGTGTGACTTTGGGCAAGTCACTTAACTTCTCTGAGCCTCAGTTACCTCATCTGTAAAATGTGGATGAAGATACTGAGCCACCCTTGGGACAACCTGATCACCTTGTATCCCCCCAGCACTTAGAACAGTGCTTTGCAAATAGTAAGCACTTAAATACCATCATTGTTATTATCAGTAAAGAGAGTGGCTCCCATGGGTTTTGTTTCGAGGGGATGTGGTTTGCAAGGGGCGTGGCTCCCAAGGATGTGTTTGCCAGAGGGGGTGGCTTCTGAGGAAGCACCTTTCAGGGCCATGGCCAATAATCCAAATTAATTTGAGTGGAGGGGAGGAGAAAAGTGGAAAGAGAGAGAGCCACCGTGAGAGAAACAGAGAGGCCTCCCCACAATGTCCGCCCCGCCACAGCCCTGAGGCGATACCACTGAAAAGCCCTACCACCTCCCTCTTTGTCGTACTGGGGCCTCCCTCATCATCAATCGTATTTATTGAGCGCTTACTGTGTGCAGAGCACTGTACTAAACGCTTGGGAAGTACAAGTTGGCAACATATAGAGACAGTCCCTACCCAACAGTGGGCTCACAGTTTAAAAGTGGGCTCACTCCCATCCTGCTCCGCATCAAAGGTGGCAGGGAGGACAGAAGCCATGAGGGCCAGTTGCCTCCACATGATCTAGACCCCTGCAGAGGCCGGACCCATGTT
The DNA here is from genome assembly GCF_015852505.1 of Tachyglossus aculeatus. NCBI lineage: Eukaryota > Metazoa > Chordata > Mammalia > Monotremata > Tachyglossidae > Tachyglossus > Tachyglossus aculeatus. The sequence goes on along the minus strand of NC_052066.1, from coordinate 98,325,911 downwards.
GCCATGTTGCTGCAGCCATGACTTTTAGAATCCGAGCCATGAGGATCCTGAAACACAGAGGTCACGCTCTACCCTGCCACTCTTATTATATTTACGACCATCCTTGTCCGTAAACTCATCCTCTAGACTACAAATTCATCTTCTAGATTGTAATCTTGTTGTAAACAGGGAATGTGTCTACCAACTCTGTTATATTCTCCTAAGTGCCACATACAATGCTCTGCACACAGAAAGCCCTCAATAAATATGGTTTTTTGATTGACTGACTTTTAATTATATTTGTTATGCACTTACTATGTACCAGGCACCCTACTAAGCACTGGGGTGGATACAAGATACCTGGGTTGGACACAGTCCCTGTCCCATACAATAATAATAATAATGATGATGATGGCGTCTGTTAAGTGCCTGCTATGTGCCAAGCACTGTTCTAAGCACTGGGATAGATACAAGGTAGTCAGGTTGTCCCATATGGGGCTCACAATCTTAATTTCCATTTGCAGATGAGGTAACTGAGGCACAGAGAAGTTAAGTGACTTGCCCAAAGTCACACAGCTGACAAGTGGTAGAGTCAGGATTAGAATCTATGATAGATACAAGGTAATCAGATTGTCCCATATGGGGCTCACAATCTTAATTCCCATTTGCAGATGAGGTAACTGAGGCACAGAGAAGTTAAGTGACTTGCCCAAAGTCACACAGCTGACAAGTGGCAGGGTAGGGATTAGAATCCATGACCTCTGACTCCCAAGTTTGTGCTCTTTCCACTAAACCATGCTGCTTCTTTTAAAATGATGGTATTTGTTAAACTCTTACTATGTGCCAAGCACTGTTCTAAGCACTGGGGAAGATACAAGGTTAGGTTGTCCCATGTGGGGCTCACAGTCTTAATCCCCTTTTGACAGATGAGGCAACTGAGGCACCGAGAAGTGAAGTGACTGGCCCAAAGCCACACAGCTGACAATAATAATAATAATAATAATGGCATTTATTAAGTGCTTACTGTGTGCAAAGCACTGTTCTAAGCGCTGGGGAGGTTACAAGGTGATCAGGTTGTCCCACGTGGAGCTCACAGTCTTAATCCCCATTTTCCAGATGAGGAAACTGAGGCACAAAAGAAGTGAAGCAACTTGCCCAAGGTCACTCAATAGACAAGTGGCGGAGCCGGGATTAGAACCCAAGCCTTTCTAACTCCCCGGCCCATGCTTTGTCCACATACCGTGCTGTTATTGCATTCTTATTGTTTCGACTTTCCTTCTGGGTCCTTCGCCCACCCTCCCCACCTGTATTCTCTGACTGAAAGCTCCTTGAGGGCCAGGGATCATGTCTAATCCTCACCCAACACGGGCCACTATTCCTGTACTACGGGATGGTTTTCTATACCTGCTCAGAACTGTATTTCTGGACCCACCTCTCCAATCCTTTGCACAGAAAAGTGTGCTGTCTAAAAACCGCATGCACACACACACACACACACACACACACACACACACACACAAACACACACACATTCATGCTCACTCTTTGTCCCGCACATTCGCACTCAAAGGGCAGGGTGGAACAGGACAACTGAGCCAGCTACAATCACTGCAACAGCTTGACTTGTGTAGGGTGCCCTCCCTCTGCCCATCCGCCAAGCTAGCTCTCTTCCTCCTTTCAAGGCCCTACTGAGAGCTCACCTCCTCCAGGAGGCCTTCCCAGACTGAGCCCCTTCCTTCCTCTCCCCCTCGTCCCCCTCTCCATCCCCCCCATCTTACCTCCTTCCCTTCCCCACAGCACCTGTAGATATGTATATATGTTTGTACATATTTATTACTCTATTTTTCTTGTACATATCTATTCTATTTATTTTGTTAGTATGGTTTTGTTCTCTGTCTCCCCCTTTTAGACTTTGAGCCCACTGTTGGATAGGGACTGTCTCTATATGTTGCCAACTTGTACTTCCCAAGCACTTAGTACAGTGCTCTGCACACAGTAAGCGCTCAATAAATACAATTGATTGAACAAACAGAGAAGCAGCACGGCCTAATGGAAAGAACACAGGCTTTGGAGTCATAGGTCCTGAGTTCTAGTACCAGCCCCACCACCTGTGAGCTGGGTGACTGAGCAGCCTAGTGGGCAGACCATAGGCCTGGGAGTCAGAAGGATCTGGGTTCTAATTCTGGCTCCACCACTTGTCTACTGCGCTTAGAACAGTGCCCAGGGCTTAGAACAGTGTTTGGCACATAGTAAACACTTAACAAATACTATTATTATTACTATTACTGTGTGACCTTGGGCAAGTCACTTAATTTTTCTGTGTCTCAGTTACCTCATCTGTAAAATGGGAATTAAGACTGTGAGTCCTATATAGGACAGGGACTCTGTCCCACTCAACTACCTTGTATCTACCCCAGCCCTGCTTGTACAGTGCCTGGCACTTAGTAAGTGCTTAACAAATAGTATTAACTCAATATTAGTAACATCTCTGTGCCTCGGTTATCTCATCTGCAGAGAAGCTGCATGGCTCAGTGAAAAAAGCACGAACTTGGGAGTCAGAGGTCATGGGTTCTAATCCCAGCACCACCACATGTCTGCTGTGTGACCTTGGGCAAGTCACCTAACTTCTCTAAGCCTGTGAGCCTTCTAGACTGTGAGCCCACTGTTGGGTAGGGACCGCCTCTATATGTTGCCAACTTGTACTTCCCAAGCGCTTAGTACAGTGCTCTGCACACAGTAAGCACTCAATAAATATGATTGATTGATTGATTGAGCCTGAGTTACCTCATCTGTTAAATAGGGATTAAGACTGTGAGCCCCACGTGGGACAACCTGATCACCTTATATCCCCCTCAGGGCTTAGAACAGTGCTTTACACATAGTAAGCACTTTAAAAATGCCATCATCATATTATTAATATCTACAAAATGGGGATAAAGGCCTCCTGTGGAACAGGGATATGTCCAAGTTGATTATCTTGTATTTACCCCAGCACTTAGTACAGTGCCTGGCACAAAGTAAGTGCTTAAGAAGTTCCATTAAAAACAAAAAAAACAAAAAACAGCAGCTCAACCGGAGAAGGTCCTCCGGCTGATTGGGCAGAGAGGGAATGTTGAAAAGCTGGTTGGACCTCATCCATCCTCCTTCTCTCAGGGCCTCTGGGGTAGCAGAGACACTGGCCCAGCCCCAGAGTCTGATGGAAATGATGGAAACCAGAAGAGACGCAGCACAACCAGCTGATTCTTGTCCTCAGCCAGCTCCAGAATAAGGGTGGGCCAGCTATGGCTGCCCATCCTGTCCATAGAGCTATGAGAAATCATCTACTTCAGTCTTTACCTCCCCTGGGCCCATCCCACAATAATAATAACAATAATCATAATAATGTTATCTATTAAGCACTTACTATGTGTCAGGTGCTGCACTAAGGGCTGGGGAGGATACAAGCCAATTGGGTTGGACACAGTCCCTGTCCCATGTGGGGCTCACAGTCTCAATCCCCATTTTCCAGATGAGGTAACTGAGGTGCAGAGAAGTGAAGTGACTTGCCCAAGGTCACACAGCAGACAAGTGATAGAACCAGGATTGGAACCCATGACCTTCTGACTCCCAAGCCCAGGCTCTGCTGTATCAAACAGTAAGCTTCCCCTCACCCACCGGGTGGTTGGCATTTTTGCTGTCGTTCCTTAAACCGAGGCTAAAATCCCCTTGTCAGGATCCACTCCCCAGTCATTTCTGATCAACCTTGCAAGACGACAATATTCTGTGAACAAAACAATTGGTTCTTTACAAATAAACTTTTTTTTTTTCCTTTAACACAAATGAACTCAGGGGTGGAGTTCAGCACAGATAGGCAAGTCAGTATTTACTTTGGATTTGGAACTCCGGGGGAAGAGCCGAGACTTTTCAAAGTCCTGGGATACAAAGCTCCCATTTGAAATATTTCTCAGCTCTCTACTCACTCTTGTGCATTTGAGTAATTAGAAGGCTAAGGCAATTCAGCCGGGGCTGGCAGAAAAACTTAATCAACTCTTCATTGAGCCCATTTTGAAAATGAAGCATATTTCAGCTAAACGGAATTTTTTTATCTGCCCCTATGGAAACATCAATCAATCATATTTATTGAGTGCTTACTGTGTGCAGAGCACTGTACTAAGCGCTTGGGGAATACAAATTGGCAACATCTACGAAAGCACACCAACACGGAGCTCTGTGCATCAGACAGCCAGAAGAAAGTGAATGTTCTTTTCAGAGAGGAACGTAGCAACTTTACAGAAAATGTCAGCTCCTCCTGATAACCCCAAGAAGTGCCACGGCCCCCCTTCAGGCTTGCTTTTCCTAGATGAAGGGTTTTCTCTCATCCAGTATTTCCTGCAGTGACTTATAAGGGCAGCCTTACCTTAATATTAGTGTGTAGAAAAGTGGCGGCTTGCAAATGTCAGGCTTTGATTTTCCAGGCAAGCAAGAGGAATAGTAGAGGCCTAGTAAAGTCGCCTGGACTCATGGACAAACTTGCAGCCTAGCAGGGGTGGAACTTGAGCATGATGTCAAAGCCTGTCAGAAGCAGAAGACACAACCAATTCCAAAGCACACAATAAACTTGACAACTGACCACACGTTTTGTTTTGTTGTCTGTCTCCCCCTTCTAGACTGTGAGCCCATTGTTGGGTAGGGACCGTCTCTATATGTTGCCAACTTGTACTTCCCAAGTGCTTAGTACAGTGCTCTGCACAGAGCAAGAACTCAATAAATATGACTGAAAGAATGAATGGATGAATAAACACTCAATAAATCATAATCATATTAGTATTTGTTAAGTACAGTGCTCTGCACAGAGTAAGCACTCAATAAATATGACTGAATGAATGAATGAATAAACACTCAATAAATCATAATCATATTAGTATTTGTTAAGTGCTTACTACGTACCAGGCACTGTTCGAAGTACTGAGGTGGATACAAGAAAATCGGATTGGACACAGTCCCTGTCCCACATGGGGCTCACAATCTTAATCCCCATTTTACAGATGAGGTAACTGAGGCACAGAGAAGTAGAAGTGACTTGCTCAAGATCATGCAGCAGACAAGTGGCAGAGGCAGGATTCGAACCCATGACTTTCTGATTCCCAGACCCATGTTCCAATTCCAATTCCTAGTCTGCTGGGTCAAGAACCAAATTTTCCAACCCAGAGAACCCTCCCCACTTGTGTTGGACAACGCTCGGGAGCCCGCTAAAAACACAGAGTGGATTAAACTGGCCTGGGTTGTACATGCTGCATTCTCCTGAGACAGCAGTGTTGAGCTTGAAAATGGGATCAGAAAAAGTAGCTCATCCTTCAAAAAGTTTTCAGAGTGATGGCAACTTGGTTTTTTGTGTGTGTTTATTTTAGTGGTATTTGTTAAATGCTTACTATTTGCCAGGCACTGTTCTAAGTGCTAGGGGAGATATGAAGTAATCAGGTTCTCCATCACCTTGCCCCTTCTTACCTCACCTCCCTTCTCTCTTTCTACATCTCAGCCTGCACACTCCACTCCTCTGTTGTTAACCTTCTCCGTGTACCTCGTTCTCACCTGTCCCGCCATCGACCCTTGGCCCACGTTGTACCTCTGGCCTGGAACGCCCTCCCTCCTCAAATCGGCTGGACAATCACATTTCCCCCATTCAAAGCCCTACTTAGAGCTCTCCTCCTCCAAGAGGCCTTCCCAGACTAACCCCCCCTTTTCCTCAGCTCTCCCTCCCCTCCGCTTCACCTCAACTAGCTCCCTTTGCTCTACCCGCCCACTCCCCGCCCCACAGCACTTGTGCATATATGTGTAAATATGCACATATTTATAATTCTATTTATTTATGTTGATGCCTAATTGTTTTGACATCTGTCTCCCCCCTTCTAGACTGTAAGCCCGATGTGGGAAGGGTTTGTCTCTCTTTATTGCTGAATTGTACCTTCCAAGCACATAGTACAGTGCTCTGCACACAGTAAGCACTTAATAAATGCGATTGACTGAATGAATGAAATGATGAATGACCTACATGGAGCTCACAATCTTAATCCCCATTTTACAGATGAGGGAACTGAGGTACTGACGAGACGTGAAGTGACTTGCTTAAGGTCACACAGAAGATAAGTAGTATTAGCTCAAGACTAAAGTGAAGGTTCATAGAGCAGAAGGGCTACACAACCTTCTCCACAGGGGGAAAGGCCTGGGCCACCCCCAGAAGTCCCAGCTGACTCCTTAAGCAGTTCCTTCAGCATCACTTAGAGATCCACTCCCAAAATTCATACTGAGATTTACTCCAGACTGTAAGCTCGCTGTGGTCAGGGACTGTGTCTAAACAACTCTGTTATACTCACTCCCCAAAGCATGGAGAAGCAGTGTGGCTCAGTGGAAAGAGTGCAGACTTTGGAGTCAGAGGTCATAGGTTCAAATCTCGGCTCCACCAACTGTCAGCTACGTGACTTTGGGCAAGTCACCTAACTTCTCTGTGCCTTAGTTACCTCATCTGTAAAATGGGGACTAAAACTATGAGCCCCCCATGGGACAACCTGATCACCTCGTAACCTTCCCAGCACTTAGAACAGGGCTTTGCACATTGTAAGCGCTTAACAAATGCCATTATTATTATTATTACAGTGCTCTGCAACCAGTAAGTGCCCAATAAATACCATTAATTGATTGATTGATTGAACAGCAGGTGGTTAGACAGGATTACCAGCACTGAAATCCTGGAACGAAGTCCTAGCACTGAAGCTAAGCTCATCTCAACACAGCTGGTCCCGGTGGACCATGTGAGGAGAATGGACACCCAAAGAGCTGCTGTATGAGAGCCAGGAGGGGCTGAAATCAGGCAATATGTTTGTCCCCAGCCCCCCTACTTTATTCAGAGACCATGAGCCCCTCGAGGGACCGTTTCATGTCTAATTCCCATCTATATATTCTTTCTCATCACTAAGTACTGTGCTCTGCACACATTTATGCTTAATAAATATTAATCAATCAATTAATTAATCAATCACAAGTTAAGAAGCAGCATGGCATAGTGGATAGAGCACAGGCCTGAGAGTCAGAAGGTCATGGGTTCTAATCCCAGCTCTGCCACTTGCCTGATGCATGATCTTGGGCAAGTCACTTCACTTCTCTGTTGAAGTCACTACCATCCTTCCCGTCTCACAGGCCCACAACCTTGGTGTCATCCTCGACTCCGCTCTCTCATTCACCCCTCACATCCAAGCCGTCACCAAAACCTGCCGGTCTCAGCTCCACAACATTGCCAAGATCCGCCCTTTCCTCTCCATCCATACCACTACCCTGCTCATTCAAGCTCTCATCCTATCCCGTCTGGACTACTGCATCAGCCTTCTCTCTGATCTCCCATCCTCGTGTCTCTCTCCACTTCAATCCATACTTCATGCTGCTGCCCGGATTGTCTTTGTCCAGAAATGCTCTGGGCATGTTACTCCCCTTCTCAAAAATCTCCAGTGGCTACCAATCAATCTGCGCATCAGGCAGAAACTCCTCACCCTGGGCTTCAAGGCTGTCCATCACCTCACCCCCTCCTACCTCACCTCCCTTCTCTCCTTCAACAGCCCAGCCCACACCCTCCGCTCCTCCGCCACTAATCTCCTCACTGTACCTCGCTCTCACCTGTCCCGCCATCGACCCCCGGCCCACGTCATCCCCCGGGCCTGGAATGCCCTCCCTCTGCCCATCCGCCAAACTAGCTCTCTTCCTCCCTTCAAGGCCCTACTGAGAGCACCTCCTCCAGGAGGCCTTCCCAGACTGAGCCCCTTCCTTCCTCTCCCCCTCGTCCCCCTCTCCATCCCCCCATCTTACCTCCTTCCCTTCCCCACAGCACCTGTATATATGTATATATGTTTGTACATATTTATTACTCTATTTATTTATTTTACTTGTACATATCTATTCTATTTATTTTATTTTGTTAGTATGTTTGGTTTTGTTCTCTGTCTCCCCCTTTTAGACTGTGAGCCCACTGTTGGGTAGGGACTGTCTCTATATGTTGCCAATTTGTACTTCCCAAGCGCTTCGTACAGTGCTCTGCACACAGTAAGTGCTCAGTAAATACGATTGATTGATTGACTGATTCTCTGTTGCCTCAGTTACCTCATCTGTAAAATGGGGATTGAGACTCTGAATCCGCCGTGGGACAGGGACTGTGTCCAACCCAATTTGCTTGTATCCACCCCAGCACTTAGAACAGCGCCTGACACACAGTACACACTTAACTAATACCATTATTATTATTATTTATTGAGTGCTTACTGTGTGCAGAGCACTGAACTAAGCACTTGGGAGAGTACAATATAACAGAGCTGGTAGAAGTACCCCTGTGCACAATGAGCTTACAGTTAGAGGGACATACGGCTATGGATGTAAGTGCTGTTGGCCCGAGGGTGGGGTAAATAAAGGGCACAAATCCAAGTACAAAGGTGACACAGTAGAGAGAGGGAGTTGGGGAAATGAGGGCTTAGTTGGGGAAGACCTCTTGGAGGAGTTGTACTTTTAATAAGACTTTGAAGGTGGGAAGAGTGATTGCCTGTCAGATATGAAGGGGGAGGGAGGTCCAAGCCAAAAGCAGGATGTGGGCCAAGGGTCGGGAGCAAGAAAGATGAGATCAAGGTAATTAATACTACTATGACCACTACTACTACTACTACTACAATTACTACTACTACAATTACTACGAACAGAGGAGAAGTTACAAGGAGGCCGGAAAGTGAAGCCTCAGACAGCATAATGTCTCACCTGAAAACTGGAAGACAAATGCAGAAAGACCAGCTCGGCACACTAAAATAATTAGATTGTAAGCTCCTTGTGGGAAAGGGTCTTGTCTATCAAATCTATAATATTGTACTTTCCCAGTTGCTTAGAACAGCACTCTGCACACATTAGGCGCTCAATAGATAGGAAGGAGAGGCTCTTTTTGAAGCAGAAGTTCCAAGAAGATTGTGAGAAAAGAAGCAAAAATGAAGATAATGGCCAGACTCCAAAAGAGAATGAATAGGACAGCACAGCAAAAGACAAGTCTGTATGTATGTATGTACCCTGTGAGCCTGCGACTTTGGGGTCTTTTTGAATATATGCAGGAAGGAAGTGAGGCCTAGGAGAAAAAGCGCAGAGCCAGCTGAGTCAGAAGACCTGGGTTTTAGTCCCCTCTCTGCCACTGGTCGACTCTGTGACATGGGGAAAATCACTTTACTTCTCTGTGCCTTAGTTTCCTCATCTGTGAAATGGGGATAAGATAGATTGTGAACACCATGTGGGACAGAGATTGTGTCTGATATTAAAAGCTTAATTAATTCATTCAATCATACTTATTGAGCGCTTACTGTATGCAGAGCATTGTACAAAGTGCTTGGAAAGTATAATTCAGCAACAGATAGAAACAATCCCTACCCAACAACAGGCTCACAGTCCAGAAGTGGGGAGACAGGCAAGAAAACAAAACAAGTAGAGAGGCATCAATAGCATCAAAATAGATTTTTAGATATATACACATCATTAATAAAATAAATATAATGATAAATATGTACAAATATATACAACTGCTGTGGGGAGGGGAGGGGGTAGAGCAGAGGGAGGGAGTAGGGGTGATGGGGAGGGGAGGAGAGGAAGGGGGGGCTCAGTCTAGGAAGGCCTCTTGGAGGAGGTGAGCTTTCAGTAGAGCTTTGAAGGGGGGAAGAGAGGTAGTTTGGCAGATGTGAGGAAGGAGGGCATTCCAGTCCAGCTGTAGGACATGGGCCAGGGGTCAACGGCAGGACAGGCAAGAATGAGGCAAAGTGAAAAGGTAGGCACCAGAGGAGCGGAGTGTGCGGGCTGGGCTGGAGGAGGAGAGAAGGGAGGTGAGGTAGGAGGGGGCAAGGTAATGGAGAGCTTTGAAGCCAATAGTGAGGAGTTTTTGCTTCATACGAAGGTTGATAGACAACCACTAGAGATTTTTGAGGAGGGGGTGGTGACATGCCCGATCTCAGCATATAAAGTCCTTAATAAATTTAATAATAATAATAAGTGAATTCTCTCATCAGCAGCACCACTTTTGAGCATGAGGGACTGCACCCTTTATATATTCATTCATTCAATCATATTTATTGAGCACTTACTATGTGCAGAGCAATGTACTATATGCCCTCAGTTCAGATCTGCCTGATCTTCAGATCAGGGGAAGCAGCGTGGCTCACTGGAAAGAGCCCGGGCTTGGGAGTCAGAGGTCATGGGTTCTAACACCAGCTCCACCGTTTATCAGCTGTGTGACTTTGGGCAAGTCACTTAGCTTCTCTGTGCCTCAGTTACCTCATCTGTAAAATGGGGATTAAGACTATGAGCCCCACATGGGGAAACCCTTGTATCCTCCCCAGCACTTAGAACAGTGCTTTGCACATAGTAAGCGCTTAACAAATGCCATCATTATTATCTGGCCTGTCAGATAGTCCTCCCGCTTAGAGCCAAGTCATATCACAAGGGTGTAAGATTTTCCCCAAGCAGCCCAGACATCCCCATTGTAGCCAGGGCCACGGTCAACCCCGCAACAGGGTTAAAACCCACATGCAAGCCTCGTGAGGCTCGTTTCCAGATAAGTAGGTCAGCCAGCTCTAGCCGGAGCGGTGAGAGCCGAGTTCTCAGTCAGAACAGCACGGCGGGAGGCCCGCGCCCAGCGAGACCAGATGGCCCCAGCGGGCTCTCACGCTCGGCTGGGCGTTATTAATTAATCCCGGACCCAAAAGCAGGCAGATGTCAGCCGGGCCCCCTCGCCTCCACAAAGGACAACCGTCAGTTTTCTCTCTAGGTTTTGCAAAGCAAACGATGGAAATTCTGATCCGGCTAAAGCCGACGAAGTTGCATTAATCAGTCAAAGTGGGCACCAGCAGGCTTGGCCAGGCTTCTCTGCGAGCCCCTGCTTGGACGCATGCCCCTGGATGGAGCTGTGGGTTTCAGGGCCAAGACAGCCCCAGATCCCTGCAGCTGACGAGGAGCTCGGGTCATTCTGTGGCAGTGGGCCCAAAACAGAGATTCCATCATGATCTAAGTTGATTATGGGCAGGGAATATGTCTGTTTATTGTTATATTGTATTCATTCATTCAATCACATTTATTGAGTGGTTACTGTGTGCAGAGCATCATACTAAGTGCTTGGAAAGTACAATATAGCAATAAAGAGAGACAATCCCTGCCCACATAGGGCTCACAGTCTAGAGGCAGGGAGACTGACATCAATATAAATAAATAGAATTAGAGAAGTGTACATAGATACATAAGTGCTGTGGGGCGGGGTAGGGGGAAGACCAAAGGGAATGAGTTGTGGTGACGTGGAAAGGAGGGGAAGATGAGGAAAAGTGGGGCTTAGTCTGGGAAGGCCTCTTGGGGGAGGTGAGCCTTCAGTAGCACTTTGAAGGGGGGACATATGACTGGCGGATTGGAAGAGGGAGGGTATTCTAGGCCAGAGTTAGGATGTGGGCCAGGGGTCGACGGCAGGACAGGTGAGAATGAAGCACAACGAGAAGGTTAGCACTAGAGAAGTGGAATGTGCAGGCTGGGTTGTAGAAGGAGAGAAGGAGGTGAGGTAAGAGGGGGTAAAGTGATGGAGAGCTTTGAAGCCGGTAGTTAGGAGTTTTTTATTGATTTGGAGGTTGATAGGCAACTACTGGAGATTTTTGAAGAGGGGGGGACATGCCCATAACGTTTCTGTAGGAAGATAATCTGGGCAGCAGAGTAAAGTATGGACCAAAGCGGGGAGAGGCAGGAGGTTGGGAGGTCAGAAAGGAGGCTGCAACAGTAATCCAGTCAGGACAGGATGAGTGACTGTAATATCGTGGCAGCGGTTTGGATGGAGAGGGAAGGGTGGATCTTGGCGATGTTGGGAAGGTGGGACCGACAGGATTTGGTGACAGATTGGATATGTGAGTTGAATGCCCCAGCCCTTAGTACAGTGTTCTGCACACAGATAGCGCTGAATGAATACAATTGACTAAGGGACTGACAGATAACAGCCAGCACTGTGGCGGGATGTCCTCCCAGGAAGAGGGAGCCCCATGGGGCTGGGAACCACTGAGATTGTGGGAACTGATTCCAAACCTCTCCAGACCTGCTCAGAGCTCTGTGCAAACAAGGAACTAATCGGCCCTGTTAGAGTTGCCTGCGGGATGGGAGGACGTCAGGGAAGGGTGGGAAGGGGAAACCTACGGTCCCTCTACCCTCCAATTCCACTCCAACCTCCTCTTCCACCCCCAGCCCCAACCCCCAGCTTCCATTCCCATCCCCCAGTACCACCCCAGCTCCTATTCCCACCTGCAACTCATTCATTCATTCATTAAATTCATTCATTTGTATTCATTCATTCAATCGTATTTATTGAGGGCTTACTGTATGCAGAGCACTGTACTAAGCACTTGGGAAGTACAAATCAACAACATATAGAGACAGTCCCTACCCAACAACATTGAGCACTTACTGTGTGCAGAACACTGTACTAAGCTCTTGGGAGAGTACAATATAGCAGTAAACAGACACAGTCCCGCCCACAATGAGCTTGGAGTATAGAGGGGAAGACAGACATTAATATAAATAAATGAATTACAGATATAATAAATAAATTAATTAATTGTTACAGCTCCCTACCCATGCACTTCCCTTCCTATCTCCTTAACCCCATGCCCAACATTCATACTGGGATTTCCTCTAGGATATAAACTAGGGAACACGTCTACTAACTGTTACATTGTATTCTCCTAAATGCTTAGTACAGTGCTCAACACAATAAGTTCTCAATAAATACTACTGATTCATTCATTCATTCAACTGTATTTATTGAGCACTTACTGTGTGCAGAGCACTGTACTAAGCACTTGGAAAGTACAATTCAGCAACAAAGAGAGACAATTCCTGCCCACAACAGACACATAGCCTAGAATGATTTCCCAGTTAGAAATTTGGGGTCAGCCTGACCTGGAGCTGAGGGAATATCAGAGCAAATTTGCACAGAAAAGAGGGTCACTCACCCCGTCCAGAGTAAACTTTAAAAGTAATTAAAAGACCTGGCACTCCTAATTCAAATCTGATATTGATTAACTGTGATTATTAGGGTCCTGTTCAAAGGGCAAAAGCAATTTGGTATTCCCTTCCAAAAACCTTCCTCAAATATTACTGATGACTTTAACCAAATTGCCTTTTGCACTCAGTCTCCCGACTTGGGTCCTCTTGCCCGCCTGATCTCTGTTCTTCTTTTTGGGTTTATTGGCCTTGATATAAGTCAAAATCCTTTACCCATGGGCTCTATCTTCAACTATGCACAATTTTGCTAGATCATCACCCTGAGGGAGAGGAAGGGTGGAAGCAGCAGTGTCACCCCAAGGACAAGACGGCAAAGGTGGGTGGATTTAGTGCCCTAATTCATAACTCCCAGAAACACTTCCTGATGAGCCTTCATGATATGAACTTAGTAGCGGCAAGGCCATCACGTAATAATAATAATAATAATAATAATAATAATAATAATAATAATAATGCCATTTATTAAATGCTATGTGTCAAGCACTGTTCCAAGCACCAGGGTACATAAAGTTAGTCAGGTTGGACACAGTCCCTGACCTACAAGGAGATCACAATCTTTGAAGAAGGGACAACAGCTTTGAAGTCACCACTTTACATATGTTGCCAACTTGTACTTCCCAAGCGCTTAGTACAGTGCTCTGTACACAGTAAGTGCTCAATAAATATGATTGATTGATTGATTGATTTACAGATGAGGAAACTGATGCACAGAGAACTTAAATGACTTGCCCAGGGTCACACAGTGAGCAATTGGTGGTGCCGGAATTAGAACCCAGGTCCTCTGACTTGAAGGCCTGTACTCTTTCTACTGGGCCATGCTGCCTCTCACCATAATGAAGAGTTAAAGAGATGAAGGAGTAAGAGCACAAAGTAGGCTAGAAGCAAGAAATTTTGATCTAATCCCAGTTCTACTATTGGCCTGCTGAGAGGCCCTGGGCATGAGAAGCAGCGTGGCTCAGTGGAAAGAGCCCGGGCTTTGGAGTCAGAGGTCATGGGTTCAAATCCCAGCTCCGCCAATTGTCAGCTGTGTGACTTTGGGCAAGTCACTTAACTTCTCTGGACCTCAGATACCTCATCTATAAAACGGGGATTAAGACTGTGAGCCCCCCGTGGGACAACCTGATCACCTTGTAAGCTCCCCAGCGCTTAGAACAGTGCTTTGCACATAGTAAGCCCTTAATAAACTCCATCATTAGTAGTGTCTCTGTGTTCGAGAACTGACAGGCAAATAAAGGCCTAACATAACCCAGGGATCTTAGTCTTTCCTCATGGGAAGGGGGCATGAAAGAGGGAAGAGGCCAGGCAGGCCGTTGTCCAGTTTGCAGAGATGGAATAAAGGCATCAAGGCCCAACTCCTGTGAGTTTGAAGCCTGATTTGTTCCCGTTTGGGCCTGGATCATCCTAATTACCATCAATTCTGCTGCTCTCCCTGGTGAGGATGAATGAGGGTTACTCTCAGGGTAGCGCAGGAAAATCCCTTCTTATTCCTAGTAAGCTTGGCAACTATGGTACCCAAAAGGTCCCTTCAGAGAAGACCACTCCCTCCTCATCAGTGAAATTTCTTCCTCAGAGCAGAAGGAGTCAGCACCAGGCTGATTTATTTCATGGTTAGGTGGAGTCCCCAGAAGACATGGAATAATAAGCAATCTATCACTAGTATTTATGCTTGGCATATAGTATTCATTCATTCAGTCATATTTATTGAGCGCTTACTGTGTGCAGAGCATTGTACTAAGCGCTTGGGAGTACAAGTTGGCAACATATAGAGACGATCCCTACCCAACAGCGGGCTCACAGTCTAGAAGGGGGAGACAGACAACAAAACATGTTAACAAAATAAAATGAATAGAAAAAATATGTACAAGTAAAATAGAGTAATAAATATGTACAAACATAAATACATATATAGATAGGTGCTGTGCGGAGGGGAAGGAGGTAAGGTGGGGAGATGGGGACGGGGAGGAGGGGGAGAGGAAGGAGGGGGCTCAGTCTGGGAAGGCCTCCTGGAGGAGTGAGCTCTCAGTAGGGCTTTGAAGGGAGGAAGAGAGCTAGCTTGGCGGATGGGCGGAGGGAGGGCATTCCAGGCCAGGGGGTGCTTTGAAGGGAGTACAAATGTACACCAGTGCTGTGGGGCAGGGAAGGGAGTAGGGCAGAGGGAGAGGGGCAGGGGAAAAAGGGGGCTCAGTGTGAGAAGGCCTCCTGGAGGAGGTGAGTGCTCAGGAGGGCTTTGAAGGGAGGAAGAGGGAGGGAGGGGGAGGGAGGAGGAGGGAGGAAGAGGGAGGAAGAGGGAGGAAGAGGGAGGAAGAGGGAGGAAGAGGGAGGAAGAGGGAGGAAGAGGGAGGAAGAGGGAGGAAGAGGGAGGAAGAGGGAGGAAGAGGGAGGAAGAGGGAGAGAGGAAGAGGGAGAGAGGAAGAGGGAGAGAGGAAGAGGGAGAGAGGAAGAGGGAGAGAGGAAGAGGGAGAGAGGAAGAGGGAGAGAGGAAGAGGGAGAGAGGAAGAGGGAGAGAGGAAGAGGGAGGGAGGAAGAGGGAAGAAGAAGGAGGAAGAGGGGTCTCCTTCCCTCCCTCCCGCCCACCTACCAGTCGGCGCCACACTCCTTGCCCTTCTTCCCTAAGCGCTTAACAAATACCATAATTATTATTTTGATTGAGTGCTTACTGCACACAGTGCACTGAATTAAGAACTCGGGAGGGTACAATACAACAGTAGTCAGATACATTCCCAGCCCACAAGGAGCTTACAATCTAGAGGGGAAGACAGGCATTAAAATAAACTACAGATATGTACATCAGTGTTATGGGGATAATAATGATAATATATTTTTTATTGTATTTGTTAAGTGCTTATACTATGTCCCAGGCACTGTTCTAAATGCTGGGGTAGATACAAGCTAATCAGGATGAACACAGCCTCTGTCCCACATGGGCCTCACAGTCCTAGTCCCCATTTTCCAGATGAGGAAATTGAGGTACAGAGAAGTTAAATGACTAGCCCAAGGTCACACAGCAGACAAGTGGCAGAGCTAGGATTATAACACAGGTCTTTCTGAATTCCAGGCCCATGCTTTATCTACTAAGCCACAAGTCTTCTCTGTTAAGCACTTACTATAATAATGATGATAATAATAATAATAATAATAATGGTATTTGTTAAGCGCTTACTATGTGCAAAGCACTGTTCTAAGTGCTGGGGGGATACAAGGTGATCAGGTTGTCCCACGTGGGGCTCACAGTCTTAATCCCCATTTTACAGATGAGGGAACTGAGGCCCAGAGAAGTTAAGTGACTTGCCCAAAGTCACACAGCTGACAATTGGCCGAGCCGGCATTTGAACCCATGACCTCTGACTCCAAAGTCTGGGCTCTTCCCACTGAGCCACGCTGCTTCTCAAGCAGCTTCTCGAGCTGCTTCTACTATGTCTCAAGCCCTGTGATAAATGCTGGAGAAGATACAAGATATTCAGATTGGACAAAGTTCTGTTCCACCTGGGGCTGAAGGGTAAAAAAACCAGAGGTTTTCTCCCCATTTTACAGATGAGGAAACTGAGGCACAGAGATGCTGCATGAGTTGACCAAGGCCCTACAGAAGGAAAAGGGGGGAGCCAGGATTCAAACCTGTGACTCCTGACTCCAACACCCATGGTCTTTCCACCAAGCCACATTGCCTCCCTACCCTGGCCTTATGCACAGGATTCGAAACCTAGCGCTCAACAAGGAAAGCAGCAATTGACTCAGTGGGTCTTGTGGCTGGAGGAGAACTATTGCCCTCCATCCCCCCTCACCGCTCTACTAAATTAGAAAATCTCCCTGTTCTCCTGATACCTGGATAGGGCTAGATGTTCTCTGGTTACTATTTTGGACCGGTTTGGAAGTTGTCAATCAAAGGTCCCAGCTGAATTTGGTTTAAACCAAGCACTTAGTTCAATGTTCTGCACGAAGGAAACACAGTAAATGCCATTGATTGATAGATTGATTGATGAGACGATCTGATCAGGATGGCTAGTACTTATGCACTCACAAGTGCTAGAAAGAGCATGGTTTAAGAATTCATTCATTCAATTGCATTTATCGAGCGCTTACTGTGTGCAGAGCACTGTACTAAGCACTTGGGAAGTACAAGTCGGCAAATACAGAGACAGTCCCTACCCAACAACGGGCTCACAGGCTAGAAGGAGGAGACAGACAACAAAACAAAACACGTAGACAGGTGTCAAAATCGTCAGAACAAATAGAATTATAGCTATATGCACATTATTAACAAACTAAATAGAATAGTAAATATGTACAAGTAAAATAGAGTAAGAAATCTGTATAAATATAGACAAGTGCTGTGGGGAGGGGAAGGAGGTAGGGCAGAGTGGGGGATGGGGAGGAGGAGAGGAAAAAGGGGGCTCAGTCTGGGAAGGCCTCCTGGAGGAGGTGAGCACTCAGTAGGGCTTTGAAGGGAGGAAGAGAGCTAGCTTGACGGATGTGTGGAGGGAGGGCATTCCAGGCCAGGGGAAGGACGTGGTTCGGGAGTCTATGGTGGGACAGGCGAGAACGAGGCACAGTGAGGAGATTAGAGGCAGAGGAATCAAGCCTGAGACTAATCCTGCCTCTGCAAGAAGAGGGATTCCTTCTGGGGTTTGCCACCAGGGTGAAGGTTTCAGAGAGAAGACACCTTCTGAGGCATTCTGGCAGGGGAGAAAGGCCCAGCAGGATCTCAGAATAATACCTGGCTGATGTGTGCGCCAAATACCCCAGCCAAGGCAGTCTCCTACCAGGTCATGGGGCTATGACCCAGCATCATTCATTCAGTCAGTCAGCCAGTCAATCATATTTATTGAGCATTTACTGTCTACAGAGCACTGTATTAAGTGCTTGGGAGAGCACAGTATAGCAATATAACAGAAACATTCCCTGTCCACAGTGAGCTTACAGTCTAGAGGGCAGTCTTCAGTCTATTCATTCATTCAATCCCAATTTATTGAGAGCTTACTGTGTGCAGAGCACTGAACTAAGAGCTTGGAAAGTACAATTCGGCAACAGTCAGAGACAATCCCTACCCAACAATGGGCTCACAGTCTAGAAGGGGGAGACAGACAACAAAACAAGTAGACAGGCATTAATAGCATCAAAAAGTCTAGCATTGGCACTGTGCTGTAAGCTCATTATGGGCAGGAAATGTGTCTGCTTATTGTTATATTGTACTCTTTCAAGTGCTAAGTGCAATGCTCTACACATAGTAAGCACTCAGTAAATGATTGACTGCCTGACTGCTGTGCCATTTTGGCTGTAATTGGGTCCCACACGTCAAAAATCTGCACACGCATGTTCTTCATGAGTCCCCTACCCCCTGCCCACCGACTCGCTCGGAGTACCCGTGCCCCAACAGGAACATGAAGGAAGGGAAGAGAGTGCAAGTGGCAATGCCCAAACCACTAACAGTAGACTCAATTTCTGTGCACCAGAATTGGTTCTTGTCGTGGTTAATAAAATACCTTGGCATCCTGACAAGAAAACGGGGAGATTCATTCATTCCTTCATTATGTTGCCGACTTGTACTAAGAAAGTACACAGTAAGTACACCTTCCAAGTAAGTACAAAGCGCTCACTAAATACAATTTAATTGAATGAATTTATTCAGTCATATTTATTGAGCACTTAATGTGTACAGAGTCCTATACTAAGTACTTAATAGAAAATAGTAGGTAGTTGAGATAGTAGAAGCAGTGAGGACTAGTGGAAAGAACACAGGCCTGAGAGTCAGAAGACCTCAGTTTTAATCCTGACTCCACTGCCTGTCTGTTCTGTGACCTTGGGGAAGTGACTTCACTTCTCCGTGCCTCAGTTACCTCATCTGACAAATGGGGACAGAGACTGTGAGCCCATGTGGGACAGGGACTATGTCCAACCCAATTTGCTTGTATCCTCCCCAGTGCTTAGTACAGGACCTGTGTTCTAATCCTGCTCCACTAGGCTACTCAGTTTCTCCTGCTGATATCCCCACTCCCTGCGTCCTGCCCCCTGAGACAAGGTGACTTTCTACACACCTGCAAGGGAAGACCCTGTTCCAGAGTTAGAATGTCTCCAGCCTATGAGGATGGATGGCCTGCTGGGAGTTTTCTTAGACTGTGAGGCCCCTGCAGCCTCCATCCTCAGCCATTTGAAGGCCCGGCTTTTTTCACATGCCCTAGATCTTGAAGAGAGCAGTGTGGCCTAGGAGAAAGAGCAGAGTCCTGAGAGTCAGGCGACCTCGCCCCCTCCTATCTCACCTCCCTTCTCTCCTTCTACAGCCCACCCTGCACCCTCCGCTCCTCTGCCACTAATCTCCTCACTGTACCTCGTTCTTGCCTGTCCCGCCATCGACCCCCGGCCCACCTCATCCCCTGGGCCTGGAATGCCCTCCCTCTGCCCTTCCGCCAAACTAGCTCTCTTCCTCCCTTCAAGGCACTACTGAGAGCTCACCTCCTCCAGGAGGCCTTCCCAGACTGAGCCCCTTCCTTCCTCTCCTCCTTGTCCCCCTCTCCCTCCCCCCATCTTACCTCCTTCTCTTCCCCACAGCACCTGTATATATGTATATATGTTTGTACATATTTATTACTCTATTTATTTTACTTGTACATATCTATTCTACTTATCTTATTTTGTTAATATGTTTGGGTTTGTTCTCTGTCTCTCCCTTCTAGACTGTGAGCCCACTGTTGGGTAGGGACTGTCTCTATATGTCGCCAACTTGTACTTCCCAAGCACTTAGTACAGTGCTCTGCACACAGTAAGTGCTCAATAAATATGATTGATTGATTAGTCCAGACTCCACTTCTATCCTGCCATGTGACCTCAGGCAAATCACTTAACTTCTCCATTTCCCAGTTTCCTCAAATGCAAAATGAAAACTCATTAACCATTCTTCGTCCCCTTTAGACTAAGAGCCCCTTGTGGGACAGGGACTAATTATCTTGTACCTTCCCTAGCACTCAGCACAG
This sequence comes from Tachyglossus aculeatus, assembly GCF_015852505.1. Lineage (NCBI taxonomy): Eukaryota > Metazoa > Chordata > Mammalia > Monotremata > Tachyglossidae > Tachyglossus > Tachyglossus aculeatus. The sequence goes on along the minus strand of NC_052066.1, from coordinate 98,305,908 downwards.
TACTCGGTTACCTCCTCTGAAAAATGGGGATTAAGGCCGTAAGCCCCACATTGGTCAGGGACCATGCCCAACCTGCTAAACTTGTTTCTACCCAGGCACTTTTTTTATGCTATTTGTTAAGCACTTATTATATGCCAAGCACAATTCTAAGCACTGAGGACTATTCTTAGTTTGACACGTAAGTGCTTAAAAAATAATATTATTATTTTTCCCCAAACAACCTCCTGCATCGTACTCAGAACAACTCGCAGCTGTGCTCTGCTCCCTATCGTGGCTCCCTTCCTTCCCTTCCCCACTCGGACCCCTGCCCCCCGGGGTATCCTAGGCTTCCCTCAACTCACCACTCCTCATCCCTCATAGAAGCAGCATGGCTCAGTGGAGAGAGCCCGGGCTTTGGAGTCAGAGGTCATGGGTTCAAATCCCTGCTCTGCCACTTGTCAGCTGTGTGACTTTGGGCAAGTCACTTAACTTCTCTGGGCCTCAGTTACCTTATCTGTAAAATGGGGATGAAGACTGTGAGCCCCCCGTGGGACAACCTGATCACCTTGTAACCTCCCCAGCATTTAGAACAGTGCTTTGCACATAGTAAGCGCTTAATAAATGCTATTATTATTATCCCCCAACCTTATCCCAGAACACTCTTTAGAGTTTCCCAGATATTGGGTCCTCCTTCCCACTCTTGGCCTCTCTTGGGCTGAGCCCCAAGTCATCTGGTTTTCCTATGCTTTGCAGGGGTAGTCTGGGTCAGGCAAAGATTTCAGGAATAAGAGTGGGACAGCTTGGTGACCCCATGAAGGACAGGACGAAGCCTCTAGACTGTAAACTCATTGTGGACAGGAATGTGTCTGTTTATTGGTAGGTTGTACTCTTCCAAGTGCTTAGAACAGTACTCTGCACACAGTAAGTGCTCAATAAAAACAACTGAAAGAATGAAAACCGTGGGGAACTTAGCAAGAGTCCCCAAACCAAGGTTCCGGGCCCCGTCCTATCCTGCCAAGAAGTAAAGGAAAAGCCTGAAACAGGCTAAGGGGAGTATAGGACTCTCCGCCATGAACAAGGCCTTTGGGGGAGCTGCTAACCAGGGATCGTGACCCCTCAGCCCAAGGATGCAGCCCATCGGGGCCTGACCCCATGGTAGGTCCGTCTTCTCCACAGGAGGCCTCTGGACTTAGCAATGAGTGAGAAGGAACATGGCCTAGAAGAAAGAGCCTGGGCCTGACAGTCATAGGACTTGGGTTCTAATCCTAACTCTACCACTTATCTGATGTATGATTGGGTAAGTCACTTAAATTCTCTATGCCTCAGTTGCCTCATCTGTAAAATGGGGGTTAAAGCCTGTGAGTCCCATGTGGGACAGGAACTGTGTCCAACCTGATTAACTTGTATCTACCACAGGTCTTAGACCAGTGCTTGATACCCAGTAAGCACTTAAATACCATAACAATAATTATGAGAATAATGAATAATAATAACAATAATAATAGCCTCCTTGCTGTAATAATAGGTTTTGAATCCCTGTTTTACAGATGAGAAACCTGAAGCAAGTGAATTGTATTGCCCAAAGTCCACAGCAGGCAGCGGGGAGGACTTGGGATTCCAATCCGGGTCTTCTGACTCCAGGCTCATACTCTTTTCTTTAGGCCACACTATGACACGACAAGGTCAGTTACAGGGACAAGCCAGAGAGAAGCAGAGCAACCTGAGAAGTAACTAAAAATCTCCAGTAAAAAAAACATTACAGTCTTTGCTGCCCCAATATCATCATAATCATCATCAATCGTATTTATTGAGCGCTTACTATGTGCAGAGCACTGTACTAAGCGCTTGGGAAGTACAAATTGGCAACATATAGAGACAGTCCCTACCCAACAGTGGGCTCACAGTCTAAAAGGGGGAGACAGAGAACAAAAACAAACATACTAACAAAATAAAATAAATAGGATAGATATGTACAAGTAAAATAGAGTAATAAATATGTACAAACATATATACATATATACAGGTGCTGTGGGGAAGGGAAAGTAGAGGGGCCTTTACCGATATCCTCCCACTGCACCTAATTTGTTGGCAGTAGAGCAGGATGTTGGACCCAGGTATTGCATATGTCAGGTGCTGTTGCACTTTCCTGTCATTTTTAATTCATTCATTCAATCATATTTGAGCGCTTACTGTGTGCAGAGCACTGTACTAAGCGCTTGGGAAGTACAAGTCGGCAACATATAGAGACGGTCCCTACCCAACAACGGGCTCAAAATCTAGGAGGGGGAGACAGACAACAAAACAAAACACAGAGAATGTGGGCCTTTTAAACGCTGGGCACTGGTTTGCGGTTTCTGTCATTTGTTCAGGGTCACTGGCTTAACTGCCTTCGGCACCTAATTAATTAGTAATCAGGACAGAGTCAAGCGGTTCTCTCTGCCTCCAAGCTGGTAATTATTATTCTTGACACAGGGTTGAACTTGGTGGGCAGCCCAAAGACTGGGGCTGGCTGTTGCTGCCTTGTTCCCCCTCAGCCTCACACCTCCCCTGGGAGACCCCAGACCCTTCCAGAAGTCTCCAGTCATGCCTGCCCTTGGACATTAGAAGGCCCGGTTTCCTCCAAATCTCCTAGACCTTGAGGAGAGCAGTGCGGCCTAGTGAAAAGAGCAGAGGCCCGAGAGTCACGAGACCTGGGTTCTAATCCTGGCTCCACAAGGCCACTCTGCTTCTTGTGCTGATGTCCCCACACCCCCCTATCCTGCCCACCCGGACAAGGGAAGACCCTCCTCCAGAGAAGCAGCGTGGCTCAATGAAAAGAGCCCGGGCATGGGAATCAGAGGTCATGGGGTCTAATCCCGGCTCCACCGCTTGTCATCTGTGTGACTTTGGGCAATTCACTTAATTTCTCTGGGCCTCAGTGACCTCATCTGGAAAATGGGGATTGAGATTGTGAGCCCCACATGGGACAACTTGATCACCTTGTAACCTCTTCAGCGCTTAGAGCAGTGCTTTGCACATAATAAGTGCTTAATAAATGCCATTATTATTATTATTATTACCCCAACACTTGGTACAGTACTCAGTTATCTCATCTGAAAAATGGAAATTGTAAGACTGAGTCTCATGTAGGACATGGATTGTGTCCAACCCAGTTAACCTGTGTCTACCCTGGTACTTAGAACAGTGCTTCGGTATGTAGTCAGTGCTTAACAAATACCATTAAAAAATTAAGAAAACAAAAGCACTTGGATTACAGTAAGTGTTTAACAAATACCACAGTTAATTAAGAGAAAAGCCTGTACAAAGCAGCGTTGAACAGGGTCAATACCCCAAGGGTCAGGCTGAAAAAGTAGGGGAAGCTTCTTTCTAGAGCAGAATCTGAAAGGTTTCTGGGGGCAGCTAAGCTAGTTTCCTGATTAGGTAACTGGGTCCTGGGCTTGCCCCTGGCAACCTTAACACAGGCACGGAGCCAGTGGGGCCAGCAACTCTCTGTCCCTCACAAAGCGGCCACTCAAGTCCAGAGACCAGGACTCCCAATTCTTCAGGGGAAACTGTACAGTGCCACTGTCAGTCTACAAGCTCAATATTCCTCTGCACAGTGCATGTGCATGTGTGTGTACACATGCACACATGTGTGTGTGGTATCATGTGTCGTGTATGTGTGTGCATGTGTGTGTTGTCCATGCTTATGGTCATTGCGAGGTGTGGGGAAGGGGGAAAAGAGGAGTGGTTCAGACAAACATCCCTATTAAGGACTCATCTTCAATGAGGCATAAGTCATAGGTGCAGCTATAAAATAGCTGCCGTGACAGTGTTTAGAGGAAGAGACGAATACTCTCCCTGTTTTCTTTGACCTGAGTAGAGTTTGGAAGTGAAGGACAATTCCAATTATGGGGCCACTTGCCACTTTGATAGTAACCACTAGCCACTCTGATAGTGCTGGCTCCTCTCCCAACCAGCTGGAGGTTGAGACAACCAATCAAGCCCCACAGGATGCTTTAAAACTCCACCCCAAGGAATGGCATTCAGCACCCAGGTTCGTGACTAGCCAAACTAGCCTTTCGGTCAGAAATCACTATCAAGAGCGTGGCAGCAGTCCAGAACGTTGACCGCTGCTTTCTGTCATTTCCCCTCCAGTACACCGGAGAGATCCTTCTCAGGATCACACATGGAGAGTTTCCAGTACTTTACAAATCTCCTTAGGGGAGGGAGAGCCAAGCAGAGGCCTACCCATTCCATTCCTAGCTTGGCCAGTGGCTAGAGAGTGGAAGGCAATCTGCTACAAGTTAAGACTCCCCTGTGCTGGGCAGCAGTGGCATGGGAGAGAGTCGAGGGCGGAGACTCAAGTTTACTGCACAGAAGGAGGCAATGGTAAACCACTTCTGTATTTTTATCACGACAACTCTATGGATCCACTACCAGAGCGATTGCAGATAAAGGTGGGGCGTTCTGGGAGAGATGTGTCCATGGTGTCATTATGGGTTGGAGATGACTCGATAGCATAAGACAAGACCCCAGAGAGAAGAAAATGGGTCAGGTGTGCTAGTCATCGTCGTCATCATCATCATCCTCATCATATTTGTTAAGCACTTACTTTGTGCCAAGCAGTGTGCTAAAGGCTGGGGTAGATAAAATTCAACAAGATCAGGCAGTCTCTGTTCCACAAGGGGCTCACCATCTAATGAGGGAGAGCAGGTATTTAATCCCCATTTTATAATCAATCACCCAGTGGTATTCATTGTACTGTACTTTCCCCAAGCACTTAGTACAGTGCTTTGCACACAGTAAGAGTTCAATAAATACAATTGAATGAATTCATTGACCTCTTACTGTGTGCAGAGCACTGTACTCAGAAGAGGACAGTACAATAGAGTTGGTACACCTTCTTTCTGCCCATAAGGAACTTATGAGGAAAACGAGGCACAGAAAACTTAAGTGACTTTTCCAGGGTCACACAGCAGACAAGTGGTGGCTCTGGGATTAGAACCCAGGTCTCTCGACTTCCAGTCCTGTGCTTTTTCCATTAGGCCACACTTCTGCTCTACCTGAGTCAGGATCTCAAGCCCACCAGAACAGGCTGCTGGCTGGAACAGCAGGGGAATGGCCTTTGTGAAAGAGAAGGGGGACAAGGTCGAAGATTAGGAAAGGGGGAAGAGGTCTTCAATCAATCAGTGGTGTGTATTGAACTCTTACTGTGTGAGGAGCACTGTACTAAACTCTTAAGAGAGTACAGCAGAGGAAACATCAGAGTTCTCCACAGGGTGGGAGGGGGTGGGAAAAATCACATAAGAAACCTGCACATCAGGGCAGTGTTGGGCAGGACTGAGTGAACCAAAGGGTTACACGACCCACTGATGCATTTTGCTCTGTGACACACTAATCAGGCAAAATCTTTCCAGCTGCACTGATAAATGTGCTGATTACATCAGCTCGTGATCAATTGCCTTTGTAGTTTAAATCACGAAGTTGCCCAATCTTGCATTCATTCATTCAATCATATTTATTGAGCTCTTACTTTGTGCAGAGCAGTGTACTAAACGCTTGGGAAGTGCCAGAGGGCAGCGTCGGGGAAGAGGGAGGTGGGGTTTTAGGTGAAACTGGGCGGCCTCACCCAGCAGTGAAGTGGATGGAGATGGGGCAGGCGGAGGAAGGGCGGCCGGGGAAGAGAATTTAAGACTACTTAAACTATGCTCTTCTCCCATTTTCAGTTATTGAGGAATGAATTGATAGCAAGCCTTCCTCCTTTTGACTATGTCTTTCATATTTCTCCCTGAGGAGCTGACCCCTGTTGTAGGGTAGAGGGCACAGAATCTATTGGGTGCGGTTTCCTCTACAAGGGATGTGTGTTGATTGTAGGGGAGAGTAACAGACCTGGGGGTGGGAACCCATCGCACAAGTGCCCAACCACAAGGCCACTTCTCCTTCCTCCTGAGAGGACAGGAAGCGGGCCCAGGGGTGGACGATAGGCTGGTGTCACATTGCATCATAAAACTGGCAGATGTCAATCAAATGGGAGGCTGTGCAGCATGATCTAGTGGCTAGAGCATGGGCCTGAGAGTCAGAAGGACCTGGGTTCTAATCCTAGCCCTGCCATTTGACAGCTTTGTGAACTTGGGCGAGTCACTTCATGTCTCTGTGCCTCAGTTACTTCATCTGTATAATGGGGATGAAGACCGAGAGAGCCCCATGTGGGACAGGGACTGTGCTCAACCCTATTTGCTTTTATCTAGCCCAAGGCTTAGTACAGTGCTTGGCACTTAACGCTTAACAAATGCCACACTATCATTATTATTATTTTGGATCATAATTCAATTCCTTCTACCAGGGATTGGTAGCTCTGATAGGGTGCTCAGACACATTTGTAATCCAAAACAAAGGCCTCTTAGGAAAATTTCACCTTGGTCCTCTAGCCCAGCCAAAAAGTGGTCCGCTAATCTGTCCGCTTTTCTCCAACAACAGCTTCTATTTCTGCACTTTCCAGGTGCTGCACCCCCACCAGATACACAGACTCGAACCCACCAACCAGCCTCCAACTACTCATTGAGCCCCTTCTCTCCACTAATGTGAGTGGTCTTCCCAGCTGCAACCAGTTACAGTCGAGATTTCACTCCCAGTGCTGCTGCTCTCCCCAGCTCTAGGACCCTCCTGGGAGAGGTACCGTGGCCCAGCCTCAGTTCTTAGTTACCCAGATCACTTGCCTAACCAGAGCCTGTGGCAGGGAATGTGTCTATCAACTCCGTTATCTTGTACTGGCCCAAGGACTTAGTACAGAGAAGCAGCGTGGCTCAGTGGAAAGAGCACAGGCTTGGGAGTCAGAGGTCATGGGTTCTAATCCTGGTTCCGCCACTTGTCAGCTGTGTGACTTTGGGCAAGTCACTTAACTTCTCTGTGCCTTAGTTCCCTCATCTGTAAAGTGGGGATTAAAACTGTGAGCCCCACGTGGGACAACCTGATCACCTTATGTGCCCCCAGTGCTTAGAACAGTGCTTCACACATAGTAAGCACTTAACAAATGCCATTATTATTATTATTACAGAGCTTTGTACACAGTAAGTGCTCCATAAACACCACGGATCACCTGACTCCTTTCCCCAGGGCCTCCAGGAATGGCTTGAGCTATTCTGGGAGACAGGGAAGCTGCCACATCTCTGCCATTTTGCTTTCATCAGTCCCCTCAAATGGGCACAATCCCAGCCTAAAAATCTTCAATCCTGAGGCCAAAAGCCTTTGATCCAAAGGCCAAACTGTGCATTAACCCTGAAAGTAAACATCCCAAGTGCAGATAAGTATCCGCTGACCCCGGCCATGCCTTTCCAACATCTTTTGGACTTTCTGTGGGCTCATGGGAAACCAGCAGGCTGTAAACTGCTTCCTCACAGCCAGTCCAACTGTCCTGGCTTAGATCCTGTTTACTCTTCCTTTGGCCTCGGGGCACTTTTATATTGACCATCTAGGCTCCAGTGGGGAGACCAAGGCTTGAGCCTGTGGAGCCCTGAACAGCAACATCCCACAGCAGAATGGAAGTAGCTAATAACAATAACAATAATTATTATGGTTTTTTAAGCGTTTAGTACGTGCCAAGCATTCTACTAAAGAGAAGCAGCGTGGCTCAGTGGAAAGAGCCCGGGCTTTGGAGTCAGAGGTCATGGGTTCAAATCCCACCTCTGCCACTTGTCAGCTGTGTGCCTTTGGGCAAGTCACTTCACTTCTCTAGGCCTCAGTTCCCTCATCTGTAAAATGAGGATTAAGACTGTTAGCCCCCCGTGGGACAACCTGATCACCTTGTAATCTCCCCAGCGCTTAGAACAGTGTTTTGCACATAGTAAGCACTTAATAAATACCATAATTATTATTACTAAGCACTAGGGTAGATACAAGATAATCAGATCCCACAGGGGTCTCACAGTCTAAGTAGGAGAAAGGAGTAAGAGGAGCACGGAATACAAGTCTGCCTGAACCCTGCTAAAGTTCCCTGCCCAAGATGGAACTAGCACCAGGCAGGAGCCTGTGGACAAAGAGTTTCCTTTCATAAAAGTCACTGAACATAGGGGAAACCAGATACACAGGGGTTGGGGGGCGGCGGGAGTCAGTCAGTGCTACCCCAGGCTAAAAATGCCCAAGCCCAGGGAATGTCATAATAATTGTGATTATTATCACTGTTGAGCCTGGAGAAGAAGAGAAAATTCTGGAGATTAAGAGCAGAGTTCCAGGGGCAGGTTATTCAGGAAGCAAGTATCCAGGGTAAAGGAGTGGAGGATCGTTTCTGGCAGCTGGACCACCATCTCTGTATCCTCATAACCCACATTCCCTGACATAATTTGGATTCTCACAGCCCTGACTGTCCCTGAGGGGCCAGTGACTCGAGAGCCATTTTCCATGTGAACTCCTTTAATGGCTGGTTCGTAGGGGCAGAAGCCCTCCAAAACTCCAGATCTCATTTCAGTCAGTCAATCATATTTACTGAGCATTTACTGTGTGCACAGCACTGTACTAAGCTCTTGGGAGAATACAACAATAAACAGACACATCCCCTGCCCAGACCTCATTTCACGTAGCTACCCCATAGTGAAATAGTCTGAAGGTTCTGTCCTGATCTGTTTGATCAGGAGCAGGCCGAGGGGTTCTGTCCTGATCTGTTTGATCAGGAGCAGGCCGAGGAAGGGAGGATTGGCCGGGTTTTCCAGGCCAGTCTCCTTGTCCGGCACTGGATGAAGCATAATCTTGTCCTTTTATGGGTGTGGAAGTGGTCAGGACTCTTGACCTCTGCTTGGCACTGCACAATGGCTGCTAACCACAGCTGAACCAAGCTTCTCCTGTGACAGGGTCAAATTGGCCTGGAGCCAGGAAATATGGGAGGGAGGGGAAAAAAGGCAAGGAGAAGAAGGTAAAGAGAAGGGGAATGAAGGAGGGAGAAGGAGGGAGAGAGGTAAGAGTGAAAGGTAAGGAGGGAACGAGGGAAGGGAGAGTACAAGAGAGTGGGTAGGGCCTCTGGGGAGGCAGTGGGGGACTACAGAGACTGGGGTATGTGTGCTAAAAATGGGGAGTTGAGACCTAAGGATCTGTTCCTTCCAACTATCAAACTTCGTCTCCTAGGAGAGGGATGTACTGGCCCAGAAAAACAGATCCACAGATGGACTTCAGCCTGGGCAGTCCATGACCTTCAAAACAACTTGGGAAGCCTAAGGCTTGCAATCTGTTTACTTCATACTAACAATTCTTTTAAAGCAAAATACTCCACCTTGCTCATCCAACCAGAGGCTCACAGGGCTGCACAGATCACCATCACCCTCAGAGAAGCAGCGTGGCTCAGTGGAAAGAGCATGGGCTTTGGAGTTAGAGGTCATGGGTTCAAATCCTAGCTCTGCCAATTGTCAGCTGTGTGACTTTGGGCAAGTCATTTAACTTCTCTGTGCCTCAGTTAACTCCTGTAAAATGGGGATTAAGACTGTGAGCCCCTTGTGGGACAACCTGATTGCCTTGTAACCTCCCCAGCACTTAGAACAGTGCTTTCTACATAGTAAGCACTTAATAAATGCCATCATTGTTATTATTTATCACTGTCCCAAGATCTGAGTAATTTCCCCAGTTTGGGAAGTGGGGAAGAGGTGCCCCCCCCACCCACCAGAATCGAACCACTACCTAATTTTCAGCTTGGTAAGGAAGGAGTCGTCCTGTGGGTGGTTTAAAACCATGAGAAAATGATGGGAAAAGAAGATAAGAAGGATATGTGCCAACATGGACTAATTCGCTTAGCTGAACTCTGGCTATCTGCACATTTCAAAGATTCCAAAAGAAAGAAATCTTCCCTGGCTCTCCTTCCTAGCTGTTATCACTGTTGGGAGGATGTTGATGCCTCTCCAGTAATTTCAGCTTTGCTTTGCCCTCACATGACCTTGCACCCACCCCCTCTTCTGATCCCACATCATGGCCTTCTTCCATTCTGATGGCTTTATGGACTTCCCATGGTCAACCTCCACTAGGGCACAGGTTTGGGGAAACAGGGAACCTTCCCCCGGATTTATCCAAACTTATTAACAAAAATTACAGTATTTGTTAAGTGCTTACTATGGACCAAGTGCTATTCTAAGCACTATTCTAAGCACTGGAGTAGATATGAGATAATTAGGTTGGACACAGTCCCTATCCCATTTAGAGCTCACAGTCTAGGTAGGAAGATTTAATCCCCCGTTTACAGATGAAGAAACTGAAGCACAGAGAAGTTCACTGATGAGCCCAAGGTCACACAGCAGGTAAGCGGTGGACCCAGAATTAGAACCCAGGTCCTCTGACTCCCAAGCCCATGCTCTTTCCACTAGACCACACTGCTTCTGTAGATCCAGTACACCCCAGTTTCTGGGGTATACTGATCTCGATATGACATGATACAATTGATTGATTAATCGATTGATCTATGGCAGCCACATGAGTGGTCTTGAAGCAGGAAAGGATCTGCAGCTCTCATAGCCAGAGATACTCAGAGATGGACCCTCCAACCCAGAGATGCAGTCACAGGGAGATAGACACAGAGATGGAGCAGAGAGATAGAGACTGATCTCCAGAAACTCACACCATTGATTGTTTCCCTTCTGGAGTCTCCCAACCCGGGCCATCTCCAATAGAGATGGTAGCAGGGGAAGAGTCCCTCTAACCCAGTCTCCTGGATCCCAAGGGGGATAAACAGTCAAGTAAGGGTGCTGGCAGGTTCTAGGGGCTGTGGGTTGGGAACTGAGGGCTGAGCTGAATGTAGGGCTGGTGTGGCCTTTCTGGCTGCAAACCTCTTTTACAGAATTAGAATGCCCCATGCCATCACCAATCATGTCACATGGTGGAAGGACACCGTTCTTCACCTTGTTCTTTGTAGTGGAGCAAGGATCAACGTTTGGGTGAGAAATTTCCAAGGGATGTCCAGGAACTCAAATGGAATCACAGAGGTTCAATTAGAGACTCTTTCCAGGATGAGTCCCAGCCAGTCATAGGCTTAGTCTGTGGCCTGAAAGACACCATGTTGAATGAATTGGTTTGACAATATCAATTGATCTCTGCAGAAACAGAAATGCAGAGCAAAATTTCTGTCCTTTGGGAGCTGATGCTCTAGAGGAACAAAAGCATACACCTTCCGCTATTTGGACTTTGAGGATCAGAACTGAGGTTAATGGTTGATTCTTAGTTCAATCAATCAATCAATCATACTTATTGAGCACTTACTGTGTACAGAGCACTGTACTAAGTGCTTGGGAGAGCACAATGCAACAGACATGTTCCTTGCCCACAGAGAGCTTACAGTCTATGGGGGAGACAGACGTACGTAAATAAATTACAGATATGTCCATAAGTTCTAGGGGGCTGGAAGGTGAGGTGGTGAATGAAGGGAGCAAGTCAGTGCAACACAGAAGGGAATGGGGGGAAAATAAATGAGGGTTTACTCAGGAAAGGTCTTTTGTAGGAGATGTGCCTTCAATAAGCCTTAGAAGGTGGGGAGAGTAATTGTCAGATATGAAAAGGGAGAGCATTCTAGGCCAAAGGCAGGATGTGGGCCAGAAGCTGGTAGCGAGATGAATGAGATCAAGGTCCAGTGAGTGCGTTGGCATTAGAGGAATGAAGTGTGTGGGCTGGGTTACAGTAGGAGAGTAGTGAGGTGAGATAGGAGGGGCCAAGATAACTGATTGCTTTAAAGCCAACGGTGAGGAGTTACTGCTGGCTGTGGAGGTAAATGAGTAACCACTGTAGGTTCTTCAAACATAGACTGAAGGTTTCGTGTTAAAGTGACCTGGGCAGTGGAGTGAAATATGGACTGGAGTGTGGAGAGACAGGAAACAGGGAGGTCAGCAAGGAGGCTGATATAATAATAGAGGCAGGATAGGGTAAGTGCTAGCATCAACATGGTAGCAGTTTAGATGGAGAGGAAAGCAGATTTTAGGAATGTTGTGAAGGTTGAAATGACAGGTTTTGGTGACTGATTGAATATGTGGGTTGAATGAAAGAGATGAGTTGAGGGTAATGTCAAGGCTACAGGCTTGTGAGACAGGGAGAATGGTGGCGGTGTCTACAGTGATAGGAAAGTCACAGGGAGGACAGGGTTTGGATGGGAAGATAAAGGAGTTCTACTTTGGACGTGTTTAGTTTGAGATCCAAGTAGAGATCCAAGGAAGAAATGTGAGACTTCAAGGACATAGTGAGATCAGGGCTGCATGTGTAGATTTGGAAATCATCCTTATAGAGATGGTAGTTGAAGCCATGGGAGCAAATGAGTTCCCTAAGGGAGTGAGTGTAGAAGGAGAATAGAAGGGAACCCAGAACTGAATCTTGAGGGACACTTACAGATAAGGTTTGAGAGGCAGAGGAGGAGCCCTTGAAAGACTAAGAATGAGTAGCCAAAGAGATAGGAGGAGAAGCTGGAGAGGCAGTATCAGTGAAGTTGAGGTTGGATAATGTTTCCAGGAGAAGGGGGTGGTCAACAATGTCAAAGGCAGCTAAGAGGTTGAAGAAGATTAAGGTGGAGTAGAGTAGGTGGAGTAGATGCTGTTGGATTTGGCAAGGAGGAGATTGTTGGTGACCTTTGAGAGGGAGGTTTCTGTGGAGTGAAGGGGAGAGAAGCCAAATTGAAGAGAATCGGAGGAGAGGAACTGGAGAAAGAGGGTATAGATAACTCACTCAAGGAGTCTGGAGAGGAATGATAGGAGGGAGATGAGGCAATAACTGGAGGGAGCCACGGCATCAAGGGAGGGTATCTTTAGGATAGAGGAGACATCTCAATTGGACATTGCCAAGATCCGCCCTTTCCTCTCCATCCAAACTGCTACCCTGCTCATTCAAGCTCTCATCCTATCCCGTCTGGACTACTGCACCAGCCTTCTCTCTGATCGCCCATCCTTGTGCCTCTCTCCACTTCAATCCATACTTCATGCTGCTGCCCGGATTATCTTTGTCCAGAAACGCTCTGGGCATATCACTCCCCTCCTCAAAAATCTCCAGTGACTACCAATCAATCTGCGCATCAGGCAGAAACTCCTCACCCTGGGCTTCAAGGCTGTCCATCACCTCGCCCCCTCCTACCTCACCTCCCTTCTCTCCTTCTACTGCCCAGCCCGCAACCTCCACTCCTCCACCGCTAATCTCCTCACCGTACCTCGTTCTCACCTGTCCCACCGTCGACCCCCGGCCCACGTCATCCCCCGGGCCTGGAATGCCCTCCCTCTGCCCCTCCGCCAAGCTAGCTCTCTTCCTCCCTTCAAGGCCCTGCTGAGAGCTCACCTCCTCCAGGAGGCCTTCCCAGACTGAGCCCCTTCCTTCCTCTCCCCCTCGTCCCCCTTTCCATTCCCCCATCTTACCTCCTTCCCTTCCCCACAGCACCTGTATATATGTATATATGGTTGTACATATTTATTACTCTATTTATTTATTTATTTTACTTGTACATTTCTATCCTATTTATTTTATTTTGTTGGTATGTTTGGTTCTGTTCTCTGTCTCCCCCTTTTAGACTGTGAGCCCACTGTTGGGTAGGGACTGTCTCTATGTGTTGCCAATTTGTACTTCCCAAGTGCTTAGTACAGTGCTCTGCACATAGTAAGCGCTCAATAAATACGATTGATTGATTGATTGATGGAAATGTTCAAAAGCAGTGAGGAAGAAGCCATTGGAAAGCGAACAGTTGAAGATGGTGGTCAGGGAGGGAAGAAGGGAGGGGGCAAGTGTTTTGATAATAATAATAATAATGATGATGATGGCATTTATGAAGTGCTTACTATGTGCAAAGCACTGTTCTAAGCGCTGGGGAGGTTACAAGGTGATCAAGTTGTCCCACGGGGGGCTCACAGTTTTAATCCCCATTTTACAGATGAGGGAACTGAAGCCCAGAGAAGTTAAGTGACTTGCCCAAAGTCACTCAGCTGACAAGTGGCAGAGCTGGGATTTGAACTCATGACCCCTGACTCCAAAGCCCAGGCTCTTTGATAAGGTGGGAAAGGATGGGTTCGGATGCACAGGTGGTAGGAGTGGATTTTGAGAGGAGGTAGATTTCCTTTTGAAAAATTACTGGGAAGTATGAGAGAGTCGAAGAAGGGCAGGAGGTGGGAGGGACTGGAGAGGAGTAGGGGAGAGTTTTGGGGAGATCACACTGGACAATTTCAATTTTTTCAATAAAGTAGGTAGTGAGATCATTAGGGGCAAGAGAACAAGAAGTTTAAGGAGGGAGTTAAATGTCTGAAACAACTGGAGGAGGCAATGGGCATGGGTGTTAATAGGAATGGAGAAGTAATTTTGCCAGGCAGAAGAGAGGGCATTTAAAGTAATCAAAAATTAATTTAAGTTGGACGAGGTCAGCCTGCTATTCCTTTTTGGAGCTAAGGGTCACTACCTCTGCTCCCTACCCCAAGCTGAAGAACCATGTTGTTATGATACCTGATCATTCAGCTCCATCCACCCTCCCCAGGAATTCCCACCTGCTCTTAGAGGACTATCCCAACCACTTCAACATGCAATAATCATTTCCTCCTTCTCCCACTCTGTCTGAACACAAAACCTTCATGGCCTGACCATGTGTGGCTTAGTGGAAAGAGCCCGGGCTTTGGAGTCAGAGGTCATGGGTTCTAATCCCAGCTCCGCCAATTGTCAGCTGTGTGACTTTGGGCAAGTCGCTTAACTTCTCTGGGCCCAAGTTCCCTCGTCTGTAAAATGGGGATTAAGACTGTGAGACCCCTGTGGGACAACCTCATCACCTTGTAACCTCCCCAGCGCTTAGAACAGTGCTTTTCACATAGTAAGTGCTTAATAAATGCCATTATTATTATTTTTATTATTATGCCTGCTCAAATGCTTGGTCCAACGTGCACACAATAAGCACTCAATAAATACAACTGATTGACTGATACATCTATGGCAGCCGCATGACTGATCTCGAAGTAGGAGAAAGCTACAGCACTCACAGCCATGGCCACTCAGAGATGAACACTCCAACCCAGAGACACAGAGGGAGAGAGAGAGAGAGATAGAGGCAGCAGCAGAGAGACATAGGAGCAGAGAAGCCTAATGAGAAAGAAAACCCATGTAACAATATCAAAAATTTGAACATTCAGACTGATGCTCATTTGGAACAAATCCTATATAAATGATTTTCTTAGTCAGAGGAAATGGAAGCCTGGGTGTTTTCTGCCCAAAGGGGCCAGTTCCCTTAACAGAGTTTTCTGGTTCTGATGAACGTGGTTTGTTTGGCCCATTGAGGCATGATTCTTCTTCCTGTGGCCAATTCTCCCAGGCATCTTCTGACTGGTCCAAGAGTCTACCTGTTTGTCAGTCACTGCCCCAGGGTGCTGAGAACTCCAGCTTACATATCTATTCTATTTATTTTATTAATATGTTTGGATTTGTTCTCTGTCTCCCCCTTCTAGACTGTGAGCCCACTGTTGGGTAGGGACCGTCTCTATATGTTGCCAACTTGTACTTCCCAAGCACTTAATACAGTGCTCTGCACACAGTAAGCACTCAATAAATACAATTGATTGATTGATTGACTCTGAGCACCTCCCAGTCTCCCTGGACTTTGGGGGCAGTTTTGGGCTCCTCAAGGCAGGGGTGGGATGCATCCTGAAACACTGCCTGTTCATCAAGAAGGTGTGTGGACCCAAGGGAGATCTAAGGCAGGAAAAACGATGAGTGTTCAGCTAGCATTATCCATCCACCTAATATCCTCTCCGGGAATATTGAATGGGCTGTGAGGGACAGGTTTTTCCCAGCAGATGTCCTTTCTGCGCATCTATGCACTTTTGCTATTTGACATTTGATATCGACTCCAACCCCACAGCACTTATGTACATATCTTTAAGTTATATATTATAAATTACTCATTTTTCCACATTAATGTCTGTCTCCCGCTGTAGACTGCAAGCTCTCTATGGGCAGGGAATGTGTCTACTAATTCTGTTGTAACACATTCTTCCAAGTGCTAGTGCTCTGCACAGAGCAAGCACTCAATAAATACCATTGATTGATCTACTGAAAGTGTACTATGTGCAGAGCACTGAACTAAGTGCTTGGGAGAGTACACAGTAGTAGTCATTAGACACAATCCCTGCCTGCAAGAAGCTTGCAATTTAGTAAAAAAAAAAAAAAAACATGCCTGCCCAAGGCTGGCTCCAAACCATCTAGTCAGTTGGTCAGTTGTATTTATTGAGCACTTACTGTGTGCACAACACTGTACTAAGTGCTTGGGAAAGTACAATATAACAGACACGTTCCCTGCTCTAGTGGATAGAGCACAGGCTTGGAAGTCAGAAGAGCATGGGTTCTAATTCCAGGTCCACCTCTTGTCTACTATGTGGCCTTGGGCAAGTCACTTCACTTCTCTGAGCCTCACTTACCTCATCTGTAAAATGGGGATTAAGACTGTGAGCCCCATGCACAGCAGGGACTGTGTCCAGTCCAGTTTGCTTGAATCTACCCCAGGGCATATTACAGTGCTTGGTACATAGTAAGCAATATGTATATTTATTTTTTTTTAGGGAACAAGTATGGCAAGTAGAGCACAAGCCTGGGAGTCAGGATCTGGGTTCTAATCTCAGCTCCCCCAGTTGTCTGCTATGTGACCTTGGGTATGTCAGTTAACTTCTCTGTGCCTCAGTTGTCTCATCTGTAAAATGGGGATTAAGACAGAGAGCCCTATGTGGGTCAAAGACTGTGTCCAACCAATTGTATTACCCCAGGGCTTAGAACAATGTCTGGCGCATAGTAAGTGCTTAACAAATACAATTACTATCATTATTATTTATCTACAAACTAACCTAAGTGCTAACACCACAGTGAATCCCGGAAGACCAAGGAAAAAAAAAAGGCCTGGACAAGTGCTTAGCAGTGTTCTGCACAAAATAAGGGCTCAAAAATTACCACTGATTGATTGACTGAAACTAAAGATAGGAAGGGCCAGGAGAGGTTGGGGTCTGAGGAAAATGCATGAACTCATTTTCAAATTTCATTCCAGTTTTCCATAAAAGCAAAAAGAAAACGAGACTTGGAATGAGGCAGGAGAAGGGAACTGTTAGGGAATGGACGGGGAACTAAAGATCTGTGGGAGTCCCCGGAATACCGGGAGTGCAAGGAGCTGCGTTTATGGGAAACCCTTTGTGCTGTACATGGGACCAATTGAGTGGATGCTGATGGAGATGAATTGTAAACCCCTGAAGTTTGGGAGTAACCTGAATTGAACTTACTCCAAAAGCCTCAGGGGGCTCAAAATGACCAGCTTCGTGGTCAGGTTTAGACACTCTGCGGGAGTGATGAACAACAGCTCCAGGGAGCCATAGAGAGCTAAGCACAGGAGCACAGCTCCAATAACAGATTGCAGCTTTTATTCAAACAATCACAGAGATTTTTCCAAGAAGAATGAACCTATTTGTTTTCAATCAGATTCATGCTTCAGTAGACCAGCAAGCATGACTCTTACTGAGCCTCGCTAACGACTCCTGGTTCAGATCCAGCAGGGGTGTGTTTCGAGGAAAAATTGTGCTTTTTCACAGCAAAATTTCCTGACGGTGAAGAGAATCCAAGAGGTTGGCTTTAAAGGAACATCCGTACAAAATAATATTTGGAAAGAAAAGTCAAGCTAAATATCTGAAAGACTGTTATTTATGCATTGCCTGCCACACTAATGAGTGGAATGAGGGATTCACTTTGAAACCAATCATATTCACTGAGTGCAGAGCACTTTACCAAGTGCTTGGAAGAGTACAATATAACAGAGTTGGTAGACACATTCCCTGCCAACAGTGAGCTTACAGTCTAGAGGGGAAGAGAGACATTAATAGAAATAACTACATTATGAACATGAACATAAGTGCTGTGGAGCTACAGAAGGGATGATTAAGTATGAAAATCCAAGTACAAGAGTGACACTGAAGGGTGTGGGAGAAGAGGAAATGAGGGTCTAGTCAGGAGAGGCCTCTTGAAAGATATTGCCTTCAAGAAGGCTTTGAAATTGGAGAAAACGATAGTCTGTCAAATATGAAGAGGGAGAGCATTCCAGGCCTGAGGCCAGAGATGGGTGAGAGGTCAAGGTGAGATAGACGAGGTTAAGATACAGTGAGTAGGTTGTAA
Organism: Tachyglossus aculeatus; assembly: GCF_015852505.1. Classification (NCBI taxonomy): domain Eukaryota; kingdom Metazoa; phylum Chordata; class Mammalia; order Monotremata; family Tachyglossidae; genus Tachyglossus; species Tachyglossus aculeatus. The sequence continues at coordinate 98,287,845 of NC_052066.1, read as the reverse complement.
TTACAGGAGCAAAGTGTGCAGGATGGGTTGTAGTGGAAAATCAAGGAGGTAAGGTAGGAGGGGGCAAAGCACTTGAGTGCTTTAAAACCTACGATAAGGATTTTCTTTTTGATGGGGAGGTAGTTGGGGGTTCTTGAGGAGTGGGGAAATGTGGTCTGAATGTTTCTGTAGAATAATGATCCACGCAGCAGAGTGAAGTATGGACTGGAGACGAGGAGCAGGGAGATCAGCAAGGAAACTGATGCAGTAATCAGGCAGAATAGGATAAGTGTTTGGATTACCATGGTAGTAGTTTGATGAAGACAGGCTTTGGAGCCAGAGATCATAGGTCCGAATCCCGACTTCGCCACACGTCTGCTGTGTGACCTTGGGTAAGTCACTTAACTTCTCTGAGCTTCAGTTACCTCATCTGTAAAATGGGGATTAAGACTGTGAGCCCCACATGGGACAACCTCATCACCTTGTTTCCCCTCCCCAGCGCTTAGAACAGTGCTTTGCACATAGTAAGCACTTAACAAATGCCATTATTATTATTATGAAGAGGAAAGGGAGAATTTTAGGAATGTTGTGAAGGTTGAACTGACAGGATTTGGTGACAGAATATGTGAGTTGAATGAAAAAGATGAATCAAGGATAATACCAAGACTGTGGGCTTGTGAGACAAGGAAGGTGATGGTGCTGTCTACAGTGACAGGATAGCCGAGGGGAAGATTGAGGCAGGAAGAAAAGGAGTTCTGTTTTCATTCATTCATTCAATTGTATTTATTAAGCGCTCACTGTGTGCAAAGCACTGTACTAAGAGCTTGGAAAGTACAATTCGGCAACAGAATGGTCATGTTAAATTTGAGGTGATGGGAGGGCATCAAAGTAGAGATGTCCTGAAGTCAGGAGGAAATGCGAGACTGCAGAGAAGGAGAGAGTTTAGGGCTGGAGATGTAGATTTGGAGATCATCTGCATAGAGGTGGTCGTTGAAGCCCTGAGAGTGAATGAATTCTCCAAGGGAGTGGGTGTAGATGTAGAATAGAAGGGGGCCCAGAACTAAACCTTGGGGGATTCCCACAGTTAGGGGGTGGGAGGGGGAGGAACAGCCCGTGGAAGCGACTGAAAAATGAGCAGCCAGAGAGATAAGAGGAGAACCAGGAGAGGACAATGTCAGTGAAGCCAAGGTTGGGTAACATTTCCCGGAAAGGGGTTGGTCTAGAGCTAGCTGAGAGGTCGAGGAGGATTAGGCTTGAGTACAGGCTGTTGAATCTGGCAAGAAGGAGATCATTGGTGACCTCTGAGAGGGTGGTTTCTATGGAGTCAGGTGAGTGGAAGCCAGATTGGCGGGGGTCAAGGAAAGAACTGGAGGAGAGGGGTGGACAGTTGAAGCTGGCGGTAAGGGAGGGAAGAAGTGAGGGGGCAATAAAGCGTGAAAGGATGAGGTCTGAGGCCCAAATGAAGCGGGTGGATTTTGGAAGGAGGCAAAATATCTCCTCCTGAGACACTGCTGGAAAAGATGGGAGAGTTGAAGAAAGGGGAGGAAGATGGGGGGAACTAAAGAGGAACAGGGGATATATTAGGAAGATCACACCTGTTGGTTTCAATTTTCTCAATAAAATAAGTTGCCAGGTCATTAGGAGCAAGAGAAGGGTGGAGTTTGGGGTGGTCAAGGAGTTTGAGGAATGAGTTCAATGTCTGAAACAACTGGAGAGGGCAATGAGCATGGCAATGGTAATTTAAACATGAACTCAAGGTTAAATAGCTTCATGAAGGCTAATACCAACTCAGAGACTTTGTGGCCCCACAAAGAGCATGGGCTTGGCAGTCAGGCAACCTGGGTTCTAATCCAGGCTCCATCACTTGTCTGTTATGTGACCTTGGTCAAGTCACTTAACTTCTCTGTGCTTCAGTTACCTCTTCTGTAAAATAGGGATTTAGACTTGAAGCCTTATGTGGGACAGAGACTTTGTCCAACCTGATTAGCTTATATCTATCTCAGAGCTTAGTACAATGCCTGGCATATAGTAAGCACTTAACTAATGCTATTAAAAAAAAAAAAGCAGCTGAAGAGATTGAAAGGCACCCAAGCAGGCTTGGCGAAAATGTCCACCAACAATGCTGCTACAGTATAAGCCCCCAGTGCCCAGATGGAAGCAGCGTGGCTCAGTGGAAAGAGCACGGGCTTTGGAGTCAGAGGTCATGGGTTCAAATCCCGGCTCTGCAAATTGTCAGCTGTGTGACTTTGGGCAAGTCACTTAACTCCTCTGCGCCTCAGTTACCTTATCTGTAAAATGGGCATTAAGACTGTGAGTACCCCGTGGGACAACCTGATCACTTTGTAACCTCCCCAGCGCTTAGAACAGTGCTTTGCACATAGTAAGTGCTTAATAAATGCCATCATTATTATTATTATTATGGAGAAAGCCTCATCCATCAGGCTAGCCCTGGTCAGGCTCAGACCCACAGCGGGCCTCAAAGTGACCCCACATGCTTACATGATTTTGAAACTCTTCTAATCCACTGAACCCCACAAAGACTGAAAAGAAAGTGGACCCTCCTGCATCTTCCTTTCAAGATCAAGATCTATGTATATATGTTTGTGCATATTTATTACTCTATTTATTTTACTTGTACATATCTATTCTATTTATTTTATTTTGTTAGTATGTTTGGTTTTGTCCTCTGTCTCCCCCTTTTAGACTGTGAGCCCAATGTTGGGTAGGGACTGTCTCTATATGTTGCCAATTTGTACTTCCCAAGCGCTTAGTACAGTGCTCTGCACATAGTAAGCGCTCAATAAATATGATTGATTAAAATGACCTGCTTTCAGAAAGGGAAGAGAAGAGGGAGGTGGGGACCATTCCCCACCAATCCTAACTGAAGTCTTATAGAATTCTCCAGCATTGCTAATGAGTGAAACTTGGACTAAGTAATACCCTGGTTCTAAAACCAAATCAAAGTAAACTCCAGCAGAGCCTCATTCTGAGCCAGGAGGTCGATGGGGCATCCTGTTTAAATCAATTGCATTTACTGAGTGCTTACCAAGTGCAAAGCACTGTAATAAGTGCTTGGGAGAGTACAATATAACAGTTGGTAGACATGCTCGCTGCCCAAAACAAGGTTACAGTCTAGAGGATGAACTTTCAGACCTGTGTCTCGAGTCATTTTATAATCATTTTGATTTCCCTCTCCCCTACCAAGCAATCTCCCTTACCTCCCTGATTGCCTTAGAGTCATCACAGAATGTAAAGAAACCTCCAAGAGGTAAGGATAGGTTGTCCTCAGATTGTCATTTACCTACCAAAATGATAAAAGCCCTGTGATCTCAGATCGGGAGAGCAGAGCCTTGAGGGTGTTACATCCCAGGAAAGTAAGGGGCCTGAAGCTTCCCAGGAAGGAGCTTGTCCTTGGGAGCAGAACTAACTCTCTGAGCCCATCATGGATTGAAAGTCTACTCAGTGATCTAAGGAGTTCTTGCCACCTTAAAGGGTGAACGGTTTGCTCTGAAGCACCACATTGGGAAAATCAGGGCCATCGGCTTTGTCTTCTCTAATCTAATCTTGGTGAAGACGAGAAGGAGGGTTTGAGCAGAGAGAAGCTCCGACAGGAGCAGTGAAAAAACTCAAAGCACAGCTTTATAAAAGGTCGTCTTCCCGTCAGACCCACTCTGCCTTTGCGAACGGAGGCTGACGCTTCAATTTTTGAGGTGTAATCTAGGTTGACAGCAGCATGTCTCCTGACCCCCATGCCAGCCTGGGAAAGAAATATAAATGGGTTCTGAAGCTCTAAATGAAAAATGTTGCTTTTCCAGGAAATACAACCCTGGAATCTTCCAACTGGGAGACCCATTTTGCTGGGTCAAATGTAGTCAAGTTGAGTAGAGAGGGTCAGCTCTGCTGACAGGAGGCCAAGAGGTTCCAGGCTCAGTGGATAGGAAATTGACAAGGTTACTGAATTCCTCCCATCTTCTAATGATATTTCCAGCCCCTATCCTGGTATTTTCCATTCCTATTTGGAAATGAGACTCCCAGGGGAATTCATTCAATCATATTTTTTGAGCATTTACTATATGCACAGCAATGTATCAAGTGCTTGGGAGAGTACAATAGACACATTCCCTGCCTACAATGAGCTTACAGTCTAGGGCAGAGGGAGACAGACATTAATATAGTGTCTATATTCCAAGTGACTGGTTCATGCCCCACTATGATGTCTGTGATGCTAATAACTGTGAGTCCAGTAAACCGTATGTGATGACATTGCTATATACTTATAGTTGCCCTTTGTTCTCAAAGAAGACATCACTGGTGGAGAAATTCATCTACAGCAGAGTGAATATGAAGCTGAGAAGGTCACTGGGGAACCTGAGCCCCAGCTGTACTGTGCATGCAAAAAAACTGCCCTTAATAATAAGAATAATGATGGCATTTATTAAGTGCTTACTATGTGCAAAGCACTGTTCTAAGCACTGGGGAGGTTACAAGGTAATCAGGTTGTCCCACGGAGGGCTCACAGTCTTAATCCCCATTTTACAGATGAGGTAACTGAGGCCCAGAGAAGTTAAGTGACTTGCCCAAAGTCACACAGCTGACAGTTGGCAGAGCTGGGATTTGAACCCACGACTTCTGACTCCAAAGCCCATGCTCTTTCCAGTGAGCCATGTATAAATGCCCTTGCTTGGGCTTCTACGGTTATTACTTACAGTGTCTGCTGCTGCTTTCATTTCTACCTTCCTCAAAATTCTTGCAAACCTTCTCCAAAAAAGTGTTCCTTTCTTGACTGCAGTACACTATTTTGGTTTAGCTGTGGTGATTGGCTTCCAGTTTTCAGCTGAGATGTAACACTGTCTGATGTGTTTCTAAGACTTGGGGTAAGGGACCATGTCTAATTCTTCCCCCCCCAACATTTGGAACAATACTTTGCACACAGTTGGGGCTTAATAAATGACATTACTATTGCTAAAAACATTTCTCCTGTTCCTTGATTTGGTTTTCAATTTTTAGCTCACCCCTGACTTGGTTTTCCCATTTTCAGCTCACCCCTGACTTGGTTTTCCCATTTTCAGCTCCAAATCCCATTTTGGATTTCCAACTATTATTCATTCTCCATGCACATTTACTCTGTGAAGAGCAATGTACTTAGCACTTGGGAGAGTACAATGCAACAGTATTAGCAGATGCATTCCCTGCCCATAATGAATTTACAGTCTTGTTCTGCTTTCATTCATTTGTTGAGTGAGGTACTCACATTTCCTGTACCTGTTGGAATGCAAATTAAGATAGGTGTCTGAAAGATGGTGGGATACTGGAACCAAGGAGATCCAGGACTATTCAGGCTTACTACTGCACAGCACTTGTCTGCTGTGTGATCTTGGGAAAGTCGCTGCACGACTCTGTGCTTGTTACCTCAACTGTAAAATGGGGATTAAGACTGTGAGCCCCATATGGGACAGGAACTGTGTCCAACCTATCTTGTATCCACAGCAGCACTTAGAACATTGCTTGGCACATAGCAAGCACTTAAATACTGTAAAGAAAGAAAAACTCTGATGTAGTGTAGTCTCCCAAGTCCTTAGTACGGTGCTCTTCACATAGCAAGAGCTTAATAAATACAATTGATTGATTAACTGATTAATTGACATAAGATAACCAGTTGGACACAGTTCCCGTACCACATGGAGCTCACAGTCCAATTAGGAGGAAACTTTTGTTTCATAAATGAGGAAACCAAGACAGAGAGAAGACAGAGTGAATTGTTCAAGTTATGCATCTAGGTTTAAGACTCAGGATTCCTCACTTCCAGGCCTGTGCTCTTTCCACTATTCCATGCTACACTGCTAAGTCAGCCACGTATTACAGATTGATGATAAGTATATGAAAAACTCAGAGATAAATACTGTCACAGAATTCTGTTACCTAAACAGCAGACTGACCAATGACAATGACTGTGAGTCCAATGTTGGGTAGGGACTGTCTCTATATGTTGCCAATTTGTACTTCCCAAGCGCTTAGTACAGTGCTCTGCACATAGTAAGCGCTCAATACAATTGATGATGACGATGACAATTGAAGGTGCCACTACTATATTGCATATACCATTGCCACTATTTCATTCAATCATATTTATTAAGTACTCAACTGTGGGCAGAGCATTGTACTAAGTGCTTGGGAAACTACAATACAGAAATAAAGAGTGACTGGTCCCGTCACTGTGGCATATATGATGCTACCATGAATGAATAAATGATACCCTCTCATTTTCTCTGTCATGCAATTGACTGCTTCTCTGCCTTGCGAAGTCATTGCCCCAGACAATGGAATACTCCTATTTCCTTTTCCTGAGGTATTCACAACAAATTAAGAAACTGCAATGCATTTAAGTGATTTAAATTGAACTGTGCAATCTGCCCTACTTTGCCCTTATCTGTGTTAAAAATCAACCTCCTGTTATTTTGCTCAATTATCTAATCTGTTTAGTCCCTTCTGGGAGTCTTTGCAGCTCCTTCTTTCCCATCCTTACCCTGCCTGAACCATTTGCCTTTATCCTCTGGTTGTTCAGAGATATTAATAAACAAAGAAAGAATTCCCAGGGCTGGGGGTTCAACTAGCAGTTCCTTTTCTACTGAGATTCTTCTTCATTCTGTGCTTCTCTGTGCTCTTCCTATTCTCTTCACCAGTTTATAATTGAGACTGTAAACTCCTTAAGGGCTTTTATTATACTCTCCCAAGCGCTTAGTACACACCTCTGCACACTCATTCAATCATATTTATTGAGCGCTTACTGTGTGCAGAACACTGTACTAAGCGCTTGGAAGCATCATGGCTTAGTGGAAAGAGCACGGACTTGAGTCAGAGGTCAGGGGTTCTAATTCCAGCTCCACCACTTGTCAGCTGTGTGACTTTGGGCCAGTCACTTGACTTCTCTGTGCCTCAGTTTCCTCATCCATAAAATGGGGATTAAGACTGTGAGCCCCATGTGGGACAACCTGATAACCTTGTACCTATCCCAGTGCTTAGAACAGTGCTCAGCACATAGCAAGCACTTAATAGTAATGTTGGTATTTGTCGAGCACAGACCAATGGCTGTCCAACCTGATGAGCTTGCATCTACCCAGTGCTTAGAACAGTGCTTTGGCACAAAGTAAGTGCTTAACCAGTAACACAAATGTTATTATTAAATTACATATATAACCTTTTACATATGTATCCATGGTGGAGATTTTAACAGAAACTGTCACCACCTCTAGGGTAAACGTAAGGTGATTGGTTTAGATTTTAGATAAACTGATATCTTTTTTTCAAATTAAACTGATTAGCTTGTCATAAATAATAATAATAATAATAGTGTTTGCTAAGCATTTACTATGTGCCAAACACTGTTCTACTTGCTGGGGGAGATACAAGGTAATTAGGTTGTCCCTTGTGGGGCTCACAGTCTCAATCTCCATTTTACAGATGAGGAAACAGACACAGAGAAGTAAAGGGACTTGCCCAAAGTCACGCAGTAGACAAGTAGCAGAACAGGATTAGAACCCACAACCTCTGATTCCCAAGCCCATGCTCTTTCCACTGAGCCATGCAGTATACAGTGCTGTTTGCATTCCATTACATTCTGGGTTCCTCATGGGTAAGGAATGCATCACTTGCTTATTGTACTTCCCAAGGGTTTAGTATGGTGAATTCACCCAAGGGGTGCTCAATAAATACCATTAGTACTACTACTTTCTGCATTCCCGTTGAAGTGAGGACTTATGTTCCCCTCCCAGGCAGGACTTGTTACAGAAAACTGACCACTCCAAGCCAAAGGAAGAAGTGACATGGACACAGTCTCAGCTCAAAGCCACCTTTTCCCGACTTCTAAATTTGCCTTTAAAAGATTCAGCAGGGTTCTGTTGGGTAAGTATGATGAGTATGCTCATTGTGGGCAGGGAATGTGTCTGTTATATTGCTGTGTTTTACTCTCCCAAGTGCTTAGTACAGGGCTCTGCACACAAGTGTTCAAGATTGATATGATCGATATCAATATGATTGACTGGATTCTGATGATTCCCCCTCAAGTGCAAGAGTGCTGACTTGAGAAGAACAGATACTGCTCCCTGCAGGGTTTGGGGAAAGTTAGAGTGGTTTAGGGGTTATTTCCCCACAGATGTTTCCCATGCAGTGTCTCAGTTGGGAAACCCCACTAGACAACTTTTATCATTTAAAAAGTACCTTGGAAATCTGTGCCCTCCTCCTCTCTCAGGAGGAGTTGAGACATACAGCAGCGTGGCTTAGTGGAAAGAGCCCGGGCTTGGGAGTCAGAGGTCATGGGTTCTAATCCCGGCTCCGCCACTTATCTGTTGTGTGACTTTGGGCAAGTTGCTTAACTTCTCTGTGCTTCAGTTCCCTCATCTGAAAAATGGGGGTGAAGACTGTGAATTCCATGTGGGACAACCTGATTCTCTTGTATCTACTCCAGCACTAAGAACAATGCTTAGCACAGAGTAAGCACTTTACAAATACCACAATTATAACTATTATTACTGAGCTTGAGGTGCCTGCAGGGCATCTCCATAGAGATGTCCTAGTGGCAGAAGGAAATGTGAGATTGGTAAGGAGGGAGGTATTGAGATAGGTGTGAGATGAATCAATAATATTTCTTGAGTGAAGAGCTCTACACTAAAAACTTGATCAGTCAAGCAGTCAGATTAATTGAGAGCTCATTATTACTATAGTAATAATAATGATGGTATTTGTTAAGCATTTACTATGTGCAAAGCACTGTTCTAAGCACTGAGCACTGTTCTAAGCACTTACTATATGCCAATCACTGCTCAAAGTGCTTGGGTAGATACAAGGTTAATCACAGTCTTAATCCCCATTTTACAGATGAGGTAACAGGCAAAGAGAAGTGAAATGCTTGCCCATGGTCACACAGCAGACAAGTGATAGAGCTGGGATTAGAAACCAGGTCCTTCTGACTCCCAGGCCTGGGCTCTCTCTACTAAGCCACTGTATGCAGAGCACTGTACTAAGTGCTCGGGAGAGTACAATACTCTATTCGACCCCCTCCAATCTGGCTTCCATCCCCTACATTCCACCAAAACTGCCCTCTCAAAGGTCACCAATGACCTCCTGCTTGCCAAATCCAACGGCTCCTACTCTGTCCTAATCCTCCTTGACCTCTCAGCTGCCTTCGACACTGTGGACCACCCCCTTCTCCTCAACACACTATCCAACCTTGGCTTCACAGACTCTGTCCTCTCCTGGTTCTCCTCTTATCTCTCCAGCCGTTCGTTCTCAGTCTCCTTTGAAGGCTCCTCCTCCCCCACCCATCCCCTTACCGTAGGGGCTTCTCAAGGGTCAGTTCTTGGTCCCCTTCAGTTCTCTATCTACACTCACTCCTTTGGTGAACTCATTCACTCCCACAGCTTCAACTATCATCTCTATGCTGATGACACCCAAATCTACATCTCTGCCCCTGCTCTCTCTCCCTCCCTCCCTTCAGGCTCATGTCTCCTCCTGCCTTCAAGACATCTCCATCTGGATGTCTGCCTGCCATCTAAAACTCAACATGTCCAAGACTGAACTCCTTATCTTCCCTCCCAAATGCTGCCCTCTCCCTGACTTTCCCATCACTGTAGACGGCACTACCATCCTTCCCGTCTCACAAGCCCGCAACCCTGGTGTCATCCACGACTCTGCTCTCCCACTCATTTCATTCATTCAATTGTATTTATTGAGTGCTTACTGTGTGCAGAGCACTGTACTAAGCACTTGGGAAGTACACGTTGGCAACATATAGAGATGGTCCCTACCCAACAGTGGGCTCACAGTCTCTCATTCACCCCTCACATCCAATCCGTCACCAAAACCTGCCGGTCTCACCTCCACAACATCGCCAGGATCCTCCCTTTCCTCTCCATCCAAACTGCTACTTTGCTGGTTCAATCTCTCATCCTATTCCAACTGGAGTCCTGCATCAGCCTCCTCTCTGATCTCCCATCCTCCTGTCTCTCCCCACTTCAGTCTATACTTCACGCCGCTGCCCGGATCATCTTTGTGCAGAAACACTCTGGGCATGTTACTCCCTTCCTCAAAAATCTCCAGTAGCTACCAGTCAACCTACACATCAGGCAAAAACTCCTCACTTTCAGCTTCAAGGCTGTCCATCACCTCGCCCCCTCCTACTTCACCTCCCTTCTTTCCTTCTACAGCCCAGCCCACACCCTCCACTCCTCTGCTGCTAACCTCCTCACTGTGCCTCATTCTCGCCTGTCCCACCATCAATCCCCGGCCCACGTCCTCCCCCTGGCCTGGAATGCCCTCCCTCCGCCCATCCGCCAAGCTAGTTCTCTTCCTCCCTTCAAAGCCCTACTGAGAGCTCACCTCCTCCAGGAGGCCTTCCCACACCGAGCCCCCTCCTTCCTCTCCCCCTCCCCGGCCTACCTCCTTCCCCTCCCCACAGCACCTGTATATATGTTTGTACTGACTTATTACTCTATTTTATTTATACATATTTACTATTCTATTTATTTTGTTAATTTGTTTTGTTGTCTGTTTCCCCCTCCTAGATTGTGAGCCCACTGTTGGGTAGGGACCATTTCTATATGTTGCCAACTTGTACTTCCCAAGCGCTTAGTACAGTGTTCTGCACATAGTAAGCACTCAATAAATATGAATGAATGAATACAATATAACAGACAAATTACCTGCCCAAAATGAGCTTACAGTCTAGAAGGTGAGACTGACATTAATTGACATTAAGCACTGTATAAGTGTTTGGGAGAGTACAATATAGCAGAGTTGGTAGACAAGTCCCCTACCCCCAAGGGAACTTAAGGGAGATAAATATTAAAATAAATTATCAATATGAACAATATCTCTGAGGAGTAGAGGGTGGGGTGAATATCAAGTACTTAAAGTTCTGCCCACCTAAATCTGGAGGCAGTAAATTCCTAGTTCTGGTTTAGGTGAAGTCCACCCCAACAGTGGAACGTAAACTATACCAAAGACAACTGTTTAAAGGTTGATGCACATTGAGAGGGAAACCAAGCACGTAACAGTGGTAATAATAATGATGGTATGGCACTTTGTGTCAAGCCCTGTTCTAAACATTAGGATAGTTACAAGTTAATCAGGTTGGGCACAGTACCCATCCCCATGGGGCTCACAGTCTTAATCACCATTTTACAGATGAGGTAACTGAGGCACAGAAAAGTTAAATGACTTGCCCAAGGTCACACAGCAGAGAAAGGATTAGAACCCTGGTCCTTCCGACTCCCAGGCCTGGGCTTTATATGTCACAAGCCCCTAGTTTGTACCAACCAGGATCTTCCTGGACCCGGGGAGCCTCAGTGACATATAGTAGAAGTTAAACCACACTTCTGATCACCAAGGTTAATATAGAAAGTTTTTTACTTAGTTTTATCAACATGCAAGGGAGTGACACATACATACACTCACTCACTCCACCAAGGGTCCAGTACCAGTTTGGGGTCAAAGGAGCCCATTCCGTCAATGCTTCTTTCTGCTTCCAGGTACTGCTCTCCTGCTGCTGCATGTGCTTCCCTGCATGCCTCCAGGCTCCTTCAGTATATCCCCATTTCAGAATGCCTCTGTATTGTCTCCAGGTGCCCCCATTTTATCAGCCTTAGGCATGGCAGCTGTGGCTCTACATGCAGTCATTGGTTGGTACAGGCCCCTTATCGGGTAGAACAGGGAAAGAAAGTCCCACCTCCCTCCATGCTCCACCCCCCCATAGGCCCGCAATCACCTGCCCTCAACTAAAGCCCATGAGTGCCTTCACAACGCCTCTCCCTTGTTGTTGTGCTTGGGATGACAAACAGTCACTAGAAAGGCAGAAGGTTATAGGCTCACCACACTATCCATTAAAACCATGCTGCTTCCCAAGTGCCAATTGTCAAGTGCCCTACTATGTGCCAAGCACTTCTAAGCAGTGGTGTGAACCCATGATAGCAGAATTGGACTCAGTCCCTGACCCTCACAAGGCCCACAGTCTAAAGGAGGATGGATATTTTAATCCCATTTTACAGCTAAGAACGTGAGACATATAGAAAGTTAAGTGGCTTGCCTAGGGTCACCCAGGTCTAGGACCCAGGTCTCCTGACTCCCAATTCTATGCATTTTCTTTGAATCAGGCTGTGGCAGGTGTTGAAGGGATGCATTCAGTAGGTTTGAATTTATTGGTGTAACATGGTGGAGAAAGACAATTCAAGTCAAGGGCCTAAGAAAGACTTCTTTTGTTTGAATGCGGCCTGTTTTTTAAAATAGAATTTAATTGAATATTTCAGAAAATGACAAAATGACCACTCTTTGGTAGAATAAATAATGCAAGAGGCAAAGGATAAGCCTGAGTTTTCTGTTCCCACAACAGATATAATGTCCAAAATCTGCCCAGAGGGGATTGTGAAGACCATACTCTTCTATGGAAAGCAGACTTAAAGGGTGATATACTCAGATAAATAATTCTACCCCAAAAAAGCAATTTAAAATCAGGCATCAGCCCTTTTATCTTCTGAATTAGATTTGTTCAGCTTCCTGGAAATGGACACTTTTATCATAATTTCTAACAGAAATGGAACACAAATGGAAAAAGTAACACATTTCTGGTTCATGCAGGAAATCTGTCAGCCAGATTCTGAAATGTTTATTCTTTTCGTTGACCCCAAAATAAAAATGTATATCAATCAAACGTATTTATTGAGTGCTTACTGTGTACAGAGCACTGTACTAGTGCTTGGGATAATACAATATAACAACATAATAAAATTGGTAGACATGGTCTCTGCCCACAGTGAGCTTACAGTCTAGAAGGGGAGACAGACACTTGTATAAATGAATGAATTAATTAATTAATTACAGATTTGTACATATTTGTTACTCTATTTATCTATTTATTTTACTTGTACATATCTATTCTATTTATTTTATTTTGTTAGTATGTTTGGTTTTATTCTCTGTCTCCCCCTTTTAGTCTGTGAGCCCACTGTTGGGTAGGGACTGTCTCTATGTGTTGCCAACTTGTACTCCCAAGTGCTTAGTACAGTGCTCTGCACACAGTAAGCGCTCAATAAATACGATTGATGATGATGATATGGACATTAGTGCTGTGGGAATGAGAGAGGGGTGTATAAAGGATCAAATCCAAGTGCCAGGGTAACGCAGAAGAGAGTGGGAGAAAAGGAAATGAGAACTTAATCAGGGAAGCCCCCTTGGAGGAGATGTGCCTGCAATAAGGCTTTGAAGGTGGGGAGAGTGATTGTCTATTGGACAAGAAGAGAGAGGGTGTCACAGGCCATAAGCAGGACTTGAACGAGAGGAGTGCAGCAAGACAGAAAAGATCGAGGTACAATAAGTAGATTAACATTAAAGGATTAAGTGTGCAGACTGGGTTGTGAGAGGAGAGCAGCCAGGTAAGATAGGAGGGGGCAAGGTGATTGTATATAACAATTAAGATGCAGAGCAAAGAGGCTAAACTAGCCATGTTTCTTTGTTAGGACTGAAGCAGAGGCTTCAGTCTGAGGCTGAGAGAAGCTGAGGTGGTTTGTAACTAAGGCAGTTTGCCCAGGGCAAAGAAGATTCTGAGGATTCCCCTTCCAATATCCGCCCATTCGCGTATTAGAGCTTCGTGATCTTAATAATGATAATAATAATAATTGTAACAATTGTTAAGCACTTACTATGAAACAGGCACTGTACTAAGCGCTGGGCTGGACACAAACAAATCGGGTTGGACACAGTCCCTGTCCTACATGGGGCTCACAGTCTCAATCCCCACTTTACAGATGCCATAACTGAGGCACAGAAGAGTGAAGTGATTTGACCAAGGCCATATAGCAGACAAGTGGCAGAGCCGGGATTAGAACCCAGGTCCTTCTGAATCCCAGGCCCATGCTCTATCCATTAGGCCACAATTGGACTGTTGACTCTGTCAATCACTGTTGTCAGTTCTTTCGTTCATCATCAAAGGTATTTATTGAGCAGAGCACCGAACTAAGCACTTGGGAGAGTACAATACAGCAGAGTCGGCCGACATGTTACCTGCCCAAAATGAGTTTACAGTCTAGCGGGGAAGACAGACATTAATATAAATAACAATTTATGATATGGCTTTCTAACCACCTCTTGATCCAGCACTCAATAAGTTTATCAATGAAGGGTATTTACTGGGCACAATTAGCCCAATACTAAGTACTGACTTTTAAGTCCGCAGGCAAATATAATGAAAGAGAAATGGTCCCCACCCTCAAGGAACTTACATTCTAATGGAGAAGATGGTCAGTTCCAAGCCTTTGACATATGAGAGAAGGAGGAGAAATTATGCTAAAGTTGTTGAGAATAGGAATATGAAAGAATAAATCGATCTATAAATAAAAAACATAAAAATCTCTGTCTCACCATTGACTCCTTGCCCACATCCACCCTCTGACCTGGAACTCTGTCCCCCTGCTTATCAGATAGACCACCACTCTCCCTTCTTCAAGCTCCTTCTAAATTAACATCTCTTCCAAGAAGCCTTCCTTGACTAACCTCTCATTTCCCCAGCCTATTCACTCTCCCTTCTGTACTGCCTAAGCCTCTGGATCTTTTTTTTAACGGTACTGGTTCAGTGCTTACTCTACTAAGCGCTAGGATAGATAGAAGCTAATCAAGTTGGACACAGTGTGTGTCCCACATAGGGCTCACAATCTTAATCCCCATTTTACAGATGAAGTAACTGAGGCCCAGAGAAGTGAAGTGGCTTGCTCAAGGTCATAAACAGACTTGCGGTGGAGCTGGGATTAGAACCTAGGTCTTCAGACTCCCTGGACCAAGCTCTTTCCACTAGGCCACACTCTTTTTCTATCTGTACCCTTTGAGCTCTCTTATACTCATCATCATCAATTGTATTTATTGAGCGCTTACTGTGTGCAGAGCACTGTACTAAGCGCTTGGGAAGTACAAGTTGGCAACATATAGAGACAGTCCCTACCCAACAATGGGCTCACAGTCTAAGGGATTATACTCATTCCACCCCGAGTCCCAGAACCCAGTCCAGCATTTATATTCTTGTCCTTACACTCTGTGTCCACTCCCAGCTTTAATTTATTTTATTATTCATAATAATGGTATTTGTTAATACCAAGCACAGCCAATACCAAGCCAAGCACAGTTCTAAGCACAAGGGTAGATACAAGTTAATCAGGTTGGACCTAGTCCCTGTCCCACAAGGGACTCACAGTCTTAACCCCAATTTTCAGATGAGATAACTGAGGCACATAGAAGTGAAGTGACTTGCCCAAGGTCACACAGAAGACATAATAATAATAATAATGTTGGTATTTGTTAAGCACTTACTATGTGCAAAGCACTGTTCTAAGCGCTGGGGGGAACACAAGGAGATGAGGTTGTCCCATGTAGGGCTCACAGTCTTAATCCCCATTTTACAGATGAGGGAACTGAGGCACAGAGAAGTGAAGTGACTTGCCCAAGGTCACACAGCAGACGTGGGGGAGGCAGGATTAGAACCCAAGTTCTCTGACTCCAAGGCCCCTGCTCTAGCCTGGAAAGCAGGCTCTTCTCTCTAGCCATGAAAAGAAGCATGGCTCTCAGTGGAAAGAGCACAGGCTTGGGATTCAGAGGTCATGGGCTCTAATTCCGGCTCCACCACTTGTCAGCTGGGTGGCTTTGGGCAAGTCACTTAACTTCTCTGTGCCTCAGTTCCCTCGTCTGTAAAATGGGGATTAAGACTGTGAGCCCCAGACGGGACATCCGGATTACCTTGTGTCTACCCCAGCACTTAGAACAGTGCTGGGCACATAGTAAGCACTTATCAAATACCATCGTCATTATTATTATTAGCCATTGAGCCATGCTGCTTCTCCCCACTAGACTGTAAGCTCCTTGAGGGTTGGCCTAATGTCTACTTTACCAGATTGTACTCTCCCAAGAGCTTAGTACAGTGCTCTGCACACAGTAAGTGCTCAGTAAATACCACTGATTGATTGACTAATCTGATGCCAATGCAGTGAGATGGTTTAGCCATCAAGCATCTTCTGACCCTCTGCTTAAGTTTGAAGTCTGTCAGCCTCACTGATGTCCTAGAACAAGTCCTCTGGTGTCAAAAGAACATAACAATCGACAACTATGATAGCCACCCATTTTGCAGTTGCACAGACAACAGTCCTGTTTCATTCAGGCTTTTTGAAATGAAGGGTTATACACACAAACAGTTGTGAAGCTCTCCTAGTGATTCGTTAAGAGGTATGGTGTGTGTGTGTTGGGGGTTCGGGGGGAGGGGAGGTGGCAGGTGATTAATAAAGTATTGAGAAACACATCATGCCACCTCTAGGACAGTAATTCTCCATCATGATAAATAATAGAGTCATCAGCTTGTGTTTTAGAAAGGTACTATCCCTTTTCTGGGCTTATCTTTTCACCTGAAACTCCGAGGTAGGTCAAGTGGATTCCTTTCATTTTACTCGATTTTTGATTTGGTTAAAATGTCACTTCCAGAGTTGACTGTTCAGGAAGAATGATAGCTTTTCATTTTGTTGAGATTTTTGGCAGAAGCTTGTTTGGGGGTATATATAATAATATTAGTAATAATAATGGCATTTATTAAGCGCTTACTATGTGCAAAGCACTGTTCTAAGCACTGGGGAAGTTACAAGGTGATCAGGTTGTCCCATGGGGGGCTCACAGTCTTAATCCCCATTTTACAGATGAGGGAACTGAGGCACAGAAAAGTTAAGTGACTTGCCCAAAGTCACACAGCTGACAATTGGTGAAGCCGGGATTTGAACCCATGACCTCTGACTCCAAAGCCCGGGCTCTTTCCACTGACCTTTCTCCTATTCTAGGGGCTCTTTTCTCTGAAAATTTTCTCCTTCATTCAGGGAGGGAGAAGGTGGTGTCTCCCTGATCTTTTACACCCAGAATGCTAACAAGGCTCTCACATTTCCAATGCCTCACCATCCACAGCAAAACCACTGGCATTTCCTGTTGGCTGGGGGCCGACTTCCTGCAGGCTGTCAGGAATTGCTGGGACATTTCACTGAATCCTTTTGCAAAGCCTGAGGTTTCCCAGACTCTTTGAAGTGGCAACTCCATGTTGCCACCCCCGGGGGAAGGAAGGAAGCCGATTCTATGGGTGCCCACGCCCCACCGGGCACAGAGCAGGTAGGAGTGTT
Source organism: Tachyglossus aculeatus (assembly GCF_015852505.1). Taxonomy (NCBI): domain Eukaryota; kingdom Metazoa; phylum Chordata; class Mammalia; order Monotremata; family Tachyglossidae; genus Tachyglossus; species Tachyglossus aculeatus. Next base: position 98,270,689 of record NC_052066.1, on the reverse strand, counting down.
CGTTTTCACTTCAGTGTACACTAGAAACGGACCTCTGGGCCACAAAATGACCTCATCAAAACTGTGTTATGCTTCTGCCCTTGGTCCTGGCAACTGTAACAAGTAAAAGGCCAGTGGAACAGAACAAAGGACATGGAACATCTGCCCGTCTATGGGAACCAAAGGGTTCTAACTCGACGCTTCTTGGTTCGAACTCAATATGGGAGCCAGAGATCAAGAAAAGCCTGATGCCAAGAGTGGAATTACATTTGCTAACTCCTGCCCGAAAAGCTGCCAAGTCTATCCCCACTCTGAAAGCCAAGGATTTTAATTCCATCTTCCCTTTCATTCATTCTCTCACCTTCCATACACTCAGCTTTTTCTCCTGCCCTTCCTCAGCAAAATCAAGAAATGGCCTTTGGCTGGATCGATCTAAATGCTCTCTTGAATCTACGCCAATGCTAAGCATGGTGTTTAGCATGTAAGTGCTAACATAATTAATACCATTACTATTATTTCCCCACTTTATATCCCCCACTGCCATTTCTTTCCTATTGCTCCACCTAAGAATTTATGTGCTCGGAACCCTCACCTCCATAGCACTTTAGGTACAAGTCTTTACACTCTATTCATCTATTCCCCTCTAGATTGTGAGCTCATTGTGGGCAGGGAATGTCACTGTTTATTATATTGTAATAATAATAATAACAATTTCAGCATCTGTTAAGCGTTTACTATGTGCCAAGCACTGTTCTAAGTGCTGGGGTAGATTCAAGGTAATCAGGTTGTCCCATGTGGGGCTCACAGACTTAATCCCCATTTTACGGGTGAGGCAACTGAGGCACAGAGAAGTTAAGAGGCTTGCCCAAGGTCACACAGCAGACAAGTGGTGGAGTCACAATTAGAAACCATGTCCTCTGACTCCCAAGCCCGTGCTCTTTCCACTAAGCCATGCTGCTTCTCGTTTTCCCAAGTGCTTAGTTCAGTGCTCTGCACACAGTAAGTGCTTAATTTAATTGATTGAATGAATCTTCTTATCTGTAATTTATTTTAGTGTCTGTCTCAGAGCTAGAATGTAAGCTATTTGTGGACAGCAATCATGCCACCTAATTCTATTGCATTATTATTATTATTACTCTCATTATTACTCTCATCCTATCCCGTCTGGACTACTGTATCAGCCTTCTCTCTGATCTCCCATCCTCGTGTCTCTCCCCACTTCAATCCAGACTTCATGCTGCTGCCTGGATTGTCTTTGTCCAGAAACGCTCTGGGCATGTTACTCCCCTCCTCAAAAATCTCCAGTGGCTACCAATCAATCTGCGCATCAGGCAGAAACTCCTCACCCTGGGCTTCAAGGCTGTCCATCCCCTCGCCCCCTCCTACCTCTCCTCCCTTCTCTCCTTCTCCAGCCCAGCCCGCACCCTCCGCTCCTCTGCCGCTAATCTCCTCACCATGCCTCGTTCTCGCCTGTCCCGCCATCGACCCCCGGCCCACGTCATCCCCCGGGCCTGGAATGCCCTCCCTCTGCCCATCCACCAAGCTAGCTCTCTTCCTCCCTTCAGGGCCCTGCTGAGAGCTCACCTCCTCCAGGAGGCCTTCCCAGACTGAGCCCCTTCCTTCCTCTCCCCCTCGTCCCCCTCTTCATCCCCCCCATCTTACCTCCTTCCCTTCCCCACAGCACCCGTATATATGTACATATTTATTACTCTATTTATTTATTTATTTTACTTGTACATATCTATTCTATTTATTTTATTTTGTTAGTATGTTTGGTTTTGTTCTCTGTCTCCCCCTTCTAGACTGTGAGCCCACTGTTGGGTAGGGACTGTCTCTATATGTTGCCAACTTGTGCTTCCCAAGCGCTTAGTACAGTGCTCTGCACACAGTAAGGGCTCAATAAATATGATTGATTGATTACATTTTTTGTTGAGTACTTACTACATGTCAAGTACTGCTCTAAGGGCTGGGGTAGATACCAGTCAATCAGGTAAGACACAGTTCCTATCCCACCTGAGGCTCACAATCTAAGTGCTCTCCCAAGTGCTTAGTAGGGGGCTCAGAAAACAGTAGGAGCTCATTAAATACTGTTGATGAACTAATTGGATGCAAGGCTTTTCTAATTCACCTCCTCCCTGGGATTTTTTCATGGCTCTTCCTTCAGCTCTTCCCTTATCCTGCATCCAGGCTTGATGATACAGTTCTTGAGAGCTGAGAAAAGAGTCTCTGCTTTCTGGAGGGGCCCTTAATCCTTTCAGTGGATTCTCATCTCCACCAACACCTTACCAGCTTCTCACATGCATGACTTCAGAAGCCTCCTTAGTGCCACCTTGTAGTCTCTCCTCCCTGTCCATCCGCCACTGAGTCTCTTCCCAGAGTGACCTAGTGAAAAGAGTCCAGGCCTGGAATTCAGGGGACTTGGGCTCTAGTTTTGCCTCCGCCACTTGTCTGCTGTGTGACCTTTGTCACTTAACTTCTCTATGCCTCAGCTACCTCAGTTGTAAAATGGGGATTCAGTAACTGATCTACCTCCCACTTACACTGTGAGCCTCTTGTATCTATTCCAGTGCTTAGAACAGTGCTTGGCTCATAGTAAGCACTTAAATAATACTACGAAGCAGCATGGATCAGTGGAAAGAGCCTGGGCTTGGGAGTCAGAGGTCATGAGTTCAAAACCTGGCTCTGCCAATTGTCAGGTGGGTGACTAAGGGCAAGTCACTTCACTTCTCTGGGTCTCGGTTCCCCCGCCTGTAAAATAGGGATTAAAGACTGTGAGCCCCTCATGGGACAACCTGATCACCTTGTAACCTCCCCAGTGCTTACAACAGTGATTGACACATAGTAAGTACTTAATAAATACCATTATTATTATTACTATTATTTTTATTCTTATTATCATTCCCAGACCTACTTCCTTTCATTCACTTGTATTTATTGAGCACTTACTGTGCACAGAGCTCTATACTAAGCATTTTGGAGAGTACAACATAATAAACGGACACATTCCCTGCCCACAACAAGCTTACCATCTCTATAGTCTAGTCTACCGTCTACTTCCTTTCTCTCCCCAGTTCTGGCTAAACACTACCAGAACTCTTATCTTCCCACCCTATTTTCCTTCCTTCTGCATCTCCCCTGAGCCTATGAGTCCTTACCCCCTAAGCACTTACGGAACTCACCTGACTCCAGTCATTATGCAAGGATCTTTATACTCTGTTGCTTCCTTTACCTCTAATTTGTTTTAGTGTCTGTCTTTCCCACTAAATTATAAGCTCCTTGAGAGCAGGGATCATATCTACTGCTTTGTCGTACTCTCCGTAGAGCTTAGTACAGTTCTCTTCACAGAGCAGGTGCTGATAGACACCGCTGATTGATTTATCAATGGTAAAATGGAAACCATTAGGAGGGATTGCTGTGAAATCTCTCCTGCTCTTCTCTGACCATTCCCTCCTCTTGCCCCTACTTCAACTCTCCCATCTTTCCCAGCAGTGTCTCAAGGGGAGATCTCCCGCCTCTTCTCAAAATCTACCCCCTCCCACCTATGCCTCTGACCCTAACCCTTCACACCTTAAGTGAGTAAGCACTTAAGCACCAGTAAGTGCTCAATAAAAATCACTGATGATGATAATGTATTGCTGCAGCAACCTCTTTGCTTCCTCCCTTAACTCCATTCAGTCTATTTTAATAAAAATCATCTTTCTTCAGCACTGTTCTCTCTCAAGAGCAGGTGTCATAGCCAGTCTTTTCTTTGATTGGGAAACCTACTACAGAAACCTCAACAAACTTCTAGAGCAGTGGCCCAATGCCAGCCTTGGCATTAGCCTCACCTGGCGAGGCCAGATCATTAAGAATGAGCTTCTGCAGGGGGTCAAAACACCAACATTGAAGGAACCCTCTTGTACTGGGTGAGACATAAGGCTTTGAGATACACAGAAGTTTTCAGGGAGGGGGAATATTAAAAAAAAAGGAAGTCTTTAAAGAAAAAAAGAACAAAAGATGAAAGGGAGAAACAGGGTGGAGCAGTGGATTGAAGCAGCAAGGGAGGAAGAAAGAAGGAGAAGGCAATGGAGAAGGACAAGAAAGGAAAGGAGGAAAATGAGGGGAAGAAGAAGAAGAATTGAGGTATTTAATAATAATAATAATTATGGTATTTGTTAAGTTCTTACTATGTGCTAGGCAATGTTCTAAGCTCTAAGCACTGTTCTACTGCATCAACCTCCCTTGCTGATTTTCCTTTTGCTATTTTGTATTTGTCAAGTGCTTTCTATGTACCAGGCACCGTTCTAAGCATTGGTGTAGATACAAGATAATCAGGTTGGACTGAGTCTGTGTCCCAAGTGAGGCTCACAGTCTTAATCCCCATTTTACAGATGAGGTAACTGAGACACAGAGAAGTCAAGTGATTTTTCCAAGGTCACACAGTAGAAAAGGGGTGGAGCTGGGATTAAAACCCAGGTTCTTCTAACGCCCAGGCTCTTTCCACTAGGCTAATAGCCAGAAGGGCAGGCTGACCTAATCAGCTTTGGAAAATGGGTAAAACCACAGGCACAAAGGAGACAAGGGATTGTCCCTGAACAATGAAGAACAGCAACTAAGGAGAAAGAAAAGTAACCCTTACCATCCGAGGATGATCAGATAAGGAAGTTTTCTGTATCAGCTGAATGGACAGTGCCCTTTAGAAAGAGCTGAGCAAAATCAATTCAGTGGCAGACAGGAGAAGATGATGTCACACTCATTTCTTCTTCAAGTGATTTGACCACAATCACCTACAAATATTCAGAGACACCCCATAATAATCAAGAATGCCGTGAACATTCAGGAAATGATCTCTTAGATAGAGAGACTTGCCTTCAGGGGGAAAATCCTGATTTCCTGTTACAACCCAGCCCTTACACTTCATTCCCAGTAAGCGCTCAATAAATACGATTGAATGAATGAATTCCCCTAATGCTAACCAACTCACTGTTCCTCAGTCCCGTCTATCTCGCTGCTGACCTCTTGCCCACATCCTGCCTCTGTCCTTGAATGCCCTCCTCAATCATAACTGACGGGCAATCACTCTCCCCACCTTCAAAGCCTTATTAAAAGCATATCTCCCCCAAGAGGCCTTCCCCAAGCCCTCATTTCCTCTTCTCCCACTTCCTTCTGCATTGTCCTCACACTTGGATTTACACCCTTTATTCACCCCTCCCTCAGCCCCACAGCTCTTATGCACATACCTATAATTTATTGATTTATACTAATGTCTATATCCCCCTATAGACTATAAATTCCTGGAGGGCAAGGAACGTGTCTACCAGCTCTACTCTCCCCAGTGCTTAGAACAGGGCTTTGCATGCAATAAGCACTCCATAAATGCAATGACTGAAATCATTGAATGATTGAAATCAGGGAGGAGTGGGGATGTAGGATGAAGCACAGGGAAGCTTGGAGGATAACACTTTGTCCCTGACCCCTCTTTAATCCACAAGTTGAGGGACACCAGGCCTTGACGGCTAGTTTGGGTCGGCCATTATGTAGATCTGTAAACAGCATTGCCTCAGATGCTTTGACATGTCAGCTTGTTCTTTGGGTAACTCTGCTCGGATACTGTGCGGGGGGGGAAGATTTTAGTGGGGAGGGGTTCCCTTTCAGGCACCCACGTAGCTTGTCAAAGGAGGAAGTTGGTCTTGCCTTGTACTGTCGAGTCATCTTTGATACATAGCAATGCCATGGACACATCTCTCCCAGAATACCCCACCTCCATCTGCAATCGTTCTGGTAGTGGATCCATAGAGTTTTCTTGGTAAAAATACGGGAAGTGGTTTACCATTGCCTCCTTCCATGTAGTAAACTTGAGTCTCCGCTCTCGACTCTCTCCCATGCCGCCACTGCCCAGCACAGATGAGTTTTGACTTGTAGCAGATTGCCTTCCACTCACTAGCCACTGCCTGAGCTAGGAATGGAATGGATATGCCTATTCCCAATTCTCCCTCCCTCTAGTCGAGGGTAGAGTATTGGGAACTCTCCGGGTTTGACCCTGAGAGGGGAGGCAGTTGGTAACGATCATCAAGTAAAAGACAGGAGGGTGGGTGAGGATAATGGACGACAGCAGGATAACCAAACAACTGCTCTATGGTCAGTGGAAATGGTGAAACTATTAACAAGGTGGACAGAAGAAAAATTATACAGATTCAGCGAATCAAACTTCAATTGATGAGGCATAAGGAAATCAATTAATAAAAATAATTGTGATATTTATTAAGCACTTACTATGTGCCAAGCACTGTTCTAGGTGCTGGGGTAGATACAAGGCAATCAGGTCCTCTCCCCCTCCTCGCCCTCTCCATCCCCTCATCTTACCTCCTTCCCTTCCCCACAGCACCTGTATATATGTATATATGTTTGTACATATTTATTACTCTATTTATTTTACTTGTACATATCTATTCTATTTATTTTATTTTGTTAGTATGTTTGGTTTTGTTCTCTGTCTCCCCCTTCTAGACTGTGAGCCCACTGTTGGGTAGGGACTGTCTCTATATGTTGCCAACTTGTACTTCCCAAGCACTTAGTACAGTGCTCTACACACAGTAAGCACTCAATAAATGCGATTGATTGATTGACCAGTCCCTGTCCCACAGGGGCTCACAGTCTTAATCCCCATTTAACAGATGAGGTAACTGAGGCACAGAGAAGTTAACTGACTTGCCCAAGGTCACACAGCAGGCAAGTGGAGGAGTTATTAGAACCCATAACCTCCTCACTCCCAGGGCCGTGCTCAATCCACTACGCCATGCTGTTTCTCAATTCCCAGTGCCTGGCACACAAAAAGTGTTTAACAAATACCATTAAAAAATTAAGCGTGTGAAAAGGCTTGTTGGCAACACATCAGCTTTACCAATCTGATGTGTACATTTTAATAAAAGTCTTAACTTCAGTACTTCATTTATTCATTTGTTCATTCAATAGTATTTATTGAGCACCTCCCAGAACAGAATGCGGTACTAAGTGCCTACTATGTGCAGAGTGCTGTGCAAACACCACATCAAGTGTTCACTATGTGCAGGACATTATAATGGGCACCTACTGAGCACAGAGCACTATGAGTGCCCACTGAGTGCAGAACACTTTACTAAGCACCTACTGCTTGCAGAGAAATCTACTAAGGGCTGGAGAAGAGGACAAAGATCATGTTTTAGGTCTGGTTCCTGGCCCCCTGTAGCTAAGCAGTAGGTGAGTTTAAGAAAGGACACAGGCAAAGGATGCAGCAGAAGACTGAAAGCAGTGACATACAAGCAGGGGTTAGTTGCGGGACAGTTTTAAAGCCTGTGATTTGAAATTTCAATGTTGTGTAGAAATTCAGAGTGTCTGCGTGTGTATGTATATTATATATGTCTGTTCAGAGACACAGAAAGAGGGAAGGAGAGGGAGGTAGAGAAAGGGTAGAGAGATTGAGAGAAAGAGTCTCTCAGGTTCCCAAATGACATTGAGCCAAGAACTGTTACCCAGGAGAGATACAGCCCATCCCCAAGATTGGAAGGGTGTGAGCCCATTGTTGGGTAGGAACCGTCTCTATATGTTGCCTCCTTGTACTTCCCAAGTGCTTAGTACAGTGCTCTGCATACAGTAAGTGCTCAATAAATAGGATTAAATGAATGAAACGGGGAGGAGGGCTGGTCCGGTCCTGCTGTAATGGGGCAAGAAGAAGCAGGAGTGGCCCTACACATTCCAAACATTTAGCCCATGTGCCAGGTTGTGGCTGTTGGACTCTAACCAGCCAGAGTGTAAGGAGCCAGAAATCTGTTAGCCATGATGGTCTCCAGCTCCTTGTATCAATTGTTTATTGTCTTTGTTCTCTTAGGTTGTGTTGTTTTCATTATTTCAAATAATAGCACTTACTAAATACTGTGATTGATGGATATCAAGGAGGATTGTGGGATGTAGGATGAGGCAATGCGAAGTTTGGAGTACAGCACTTTGTCTCTGACGTGGCTCCTCACCGTTTGTAGAGGGATCTCTGGCTATGGGAGTCCATTGCCCTTCTCTTCTTCCCTTTTATTCTTAGTGTTCACAGTCCACCTCTCTACAACACACCTATGCAGCTCTCCCACCTCAGAGAAGTGCCCCCTCCTATTCCCCCAGCCTGGGATGCTGTCCTTACTCCTCTGTAAAACTGCAACCCTTCCTTCATCCAAAAATCCTACTAAAAGCCACCTCCTCAATGGCTTCCCAGATTAACCCCCGTTTCTTCCCTTTTTCATGGTATTTGTTAAGCCCTTATAGTCCCAGGCAGTGTACTAAATACTGAGGTAGAGACAAGCTACTCAGGTTGGACACAGTCCATGTCCCAGATCATCATCATCATCAATCGTATTTATTGAGCGCTTACTATGTTCAGAGCACTGTACTAAGCGCTTGGGAAGTACAAATTGGCAACATAAAGAGACAGTCCCTACCCAACAGTGGGCTCACAGTCTAAAAGATCAATCAATCAATCAATCGTATTTATTGAGCGCTTACTGTGTGCACAGCACTGTACCAGATGGGACTCTCAAAGCAGTGTGATATGGTGGATAGACCACGGGCCTGGAAGTTGGAAGGTCATGGGTTCTAATCCTTGCTCTGCCACTTGTCTGCTGTGTGACCTTGAGCAAGTCACTTCACTTCTCTGGACTTCTGTCAAATGGGGATTGAGACTGTGAGCTCCATGTGGGACAGGGACCATGTCCAACCTCATTAACTTGCATCTACTCGAGCACTTAGAACAGTGCTTGGCACATAGTAAGTGCTTAAGAAGTACCAGAATTATTATTAATTCTCATTTACAGATGAGGCACAGAGAAGTGAAGTGACTTCCTCAAGGTCACCCAGCAGACAAGTTTTAGAGCTGGGATTAGAACCCAAGCCCTTCTCGATTACCAGGCCCGTGCTCTATCCGTTAGACCATACTGCTTCCCCTTCTGGTTCCAGAAACACAGGTCACAGCCCCTCTCCCTCGATACTCACACAAACCTCCCGTGAACAAGCTTCGCTTCTCTTTCTGCTCTGTCCCCTGTGTTCCCCTTCTCATCTCATGTTTATGGATGTGTGCCTGTCCTGTCTCCCCTTTTAGACTGCCAGACTCCGCGAGCAGGAGCCGTGTCTTGTTAATTCACCGTAACCCTCATCCCTCAGGCTCACGGGCGGCTTTCCAACCATGCCACCTGGCTGGTTCGGCTTCCATTCCTCAGGTTCTCGTTTGAATAACTCCCTCGTTTTCCAGCCGGGAGAAGGGAATGGCTGACTCAGCCACAGGGTTGGCTCTTCGTATGCTGAGTTGCTACAGAAATTCTACCGGCCTGACCATGTTACAGGGCTGGACCTCATCTGGCACAGTGTTGAACTGTAGCTAAAATGAAAACATCTCTATCTAAATCTCATCCAGTCTTGCACCTGTCAGGGAAATGCCTGAAGAGAAGCAGCTTAGCCTAGTGGAAAGTGCCCGGGCCTGGGTGTCAAATCAATCAATCAATTGTATTTATTGAGCGCTTACTGTGTGCAGAGCACTGTACTAAGTGCTTGGGAAGTACAACTTGGTGACATATAGAGACGGTCCCTACCCAACAGTGGGCTCACAGTCTAGAAGGGGGAGACAGAGAACAAAACCAAACATATTAACAAAATAAGATAAATAGAATAGATATGTACAAGTAAAATAAATAAATAGAGTAAAAAATATGTACGGACATATATACATGTGCTGAGGGGAAGGGAAGGAGGTAAGACCGGGGGGATGGAGAGGGGGACGAGGGGGAGAGGAAGGAAGGGGCTCAGTCTGGGAAGGCCTCCTGGAGGAGGTGAGCTCTCAGCAGGGCCTTGAAGGGAGAAAGAGAGCTAACTTGGCTGATGGGCAGAGGGAGGGCATTCCAGGCCAGGGGGATGATGTGGGCTGGGGGCTCGACGGCGGGACAGGTGAGAACGAGGCACTCAAAGGACTTGAGTTCTAATCCTGACTCTTCCACTTGTTAGCTGTGTGATCTTGGGCAAGTCATTTAACTTCCCTGTGCCTCAGTTCCCTCACTGTAAAATGGGGATTTGATACCCGCTCTCCCTCCTACTTAGACTGTGACCCCATGTGGGACAATGATGGTGTCCTATCCAATTAATTGTACTGACCCCAGCATTCAAAGCAGTGTTTGACCCATAGTGAACACTTAACAAGTAAGTCACTTCACTTCTCTGTGCCTCAGAGATGCTTCAGCATGAATTCTAGCAATGCACCCCCAGTTCCAAACTAAGCATCATGCCCTGTGGCTCAGCAGGTGACCCCATGAGTCTGAAGCTTAGTATCTCTCCCCCAGTGATTCTGGAGCTCAGTAGACCTCCCCTGGTGATTCTGAAGCTCAGGAGCCTTCCCCCATTAAGCCTGAAGTTTAGTGACCTCATTTGAGTAAATCCCAAACACTTGGCTAATCAGGCAAAGTCTGCAGGATGCCCTCAGAGCTGATTAAGTGGCCCTAGAGCTAGGTGCTACTACAGTCCAGGGTCAATCAATCAATCAATCAATCGTATTTATTGAGTGCTTACTGTGTGCAGAGCACTGTACTAAGCACTTGGGAAGTACAAGTTGGCAACGTATAGAGACAGTCCCTACCCAACAGTGGGCTCAGAGTCTAGAAGGGGGAGACAGAGATCAAAGCAAAACATATTAACAAAATAAATAGAATAGATATGTACAAGTAAAATAAATAAATAGAGTAATAAATACATACAAACATATATACATATATACAGGTGCTGTGGGGAAGGGAAGGAGGTAAGGTGGGGGGGGATGGAGAGGAGGAGGAGGGGAAGAGGAAGGAGGGGGCTCAGTCTGGGAAGGCCTCCTGGAAGAGGTGAGCTCTCAGTAGGGCCTGGAAGAAGAGTCCTGGGCCCCTGGGCCAACTCTCAGGGAACCTTTCCTTAACGTCCTTGTGACTAGGCCTCCAATCTTTCTAGCGCTCTGAAAATCACTTGAGTCACTTCCAGCATTCTTAGACAATGTCCCCCGCTGATTTGAAGCCTTTAAATACAACTGACTGACTGGAACATTCCTCCCACTTGAACAGCCCCCCTCCCAACAACCTCATCACCCGCCACATATCTACGGTGTGCCCCTTTACCAACAAAGAAGGACATACACACACACATACACACTCTGACACACACACACTCTGACACACTTCTGCAGCCCTCAGAGAGGTGTAGCAGCTAACTCAGTTGTCAAAAGAAAACTCTCAGGGCACTAGCACTACTCAAGACATTCCCTGATCACCAGTTCCTGAGCTACTGCTGCTGCTTGCTCGGCTTCCTGGAGTTCCCATTACCTGTCCCTAGTGGCTGCCCCAACAACCAAGTGCTTAGTACAGTGCTCTGCACACACAGTAAGTGCTCAATAAATACAGGTGTTTGGCCTTACCCTTGCAGTGCTTGTCCCAGAAACATAGAAGAAAAACTCCAAAGATTTAGGGTCTCCTTTTGAAATGCCTTGAAATTTGCAAAAGAAAGGATCCTATCCTGAAATCCTCTTGCTTAGTTTATCAATAAAACACACACACACACACACACACACATGTACACACGAGCACGCCAGGGTAACATCTGCTGAAAAGGCCTGCAGCCAAGAGCAGAGGGCGAGAACATTTAAGGGAAAAAATCCCAAAGCAGCCACTCATGAAGGCCTTGAAGAAAGAAAGAAGAGCAGAGAGGTTTGGGGCCAGCATAGACTCAAAGAGGACCCCTCTGCCTCAGTGTCCTGGGCCACATCAAGGGGGACAATTGTCAGGAAAGCCGCTTCGTCTTTGTATGGCCCAGGCAACTAGCTTCTCACATTTCCTGGAAGCTCTGCTCTCTGGCAGCTACTGCGCCTGCTCACAGTTCACAGCCTCTCGCTTCCTGCTTTATCCTTCATTCATTTTTCCCAGTTCCAAAACAGGCATAAGCAGCTTCGCTTTGCAGTTAAGTCCAAGCCCACAAATCACCTCCACAAGAAGCATTCAGAAAGAAAATCAAGGATTTCTATATGACTACTTTCTCCAGCACAAATCATTGCTGGCTTACCAAAAGTGGCTATTTGTGATTCTTCACAGGACACCAGGTACATGAGGAATCAATCAATCAATAGCACTTATTGAGTGCTTATTCTGTGCAGAGACCTCTACTAAGCAACTGCGCAAGTACATTGTAATAGAGTTAGTAGAACCTGATTCCTGCCCAGCTTTCAAGCTAGCTGGGGAGTCAGATATTCAAATAAATTACAGGCAGGAAAATATATTACAGATAAGAAACTGTGTTCAGAGAGTGACCGATTGCGTAAGGGTCTGGCTGATTAGGGAGCAGTTCAAAGGATATTAAATGGATTTGCTAGGCCTATTTGTCAACGTCGAAGACGATCAATAAAAGATTTAGTTAAGCTGTCATTTTTAGATCTAAGCAGGTGATAACTTGAGATTCCAGTGTGACTCACTGCTTAGTGTCCCAGGGGAGCCACACCAGGAAATAGGGTGCAGACATGGGTTATAATCAGTTCTGCTTCACCACAAGCATTTGACCCACAGAATTTCTTGGAAAACTTTTCCACGAACCCACCTAGCTTCGAGGCTTTGAAATTGAACTTGAAACAACCCAGACCTCCTGAGCACCAAGGAGACTCATGATTTGATTCATGCCCACTCCCACCAACCTGCTGCTACTGGCTCCATGATATTTATGAGGTAAAGTGGGGCATAAAATAAAATTGTGCCTCCTTTCATCCAGCTGACCAAACACTCTACATGTGAGATGCTGCCAAGACTGGTAGGCCCATGGCTGTCTCGCCTCAGGGTTTTGTTTTCAATGGAAGCCCATTCCAGGCTGGTCTCAGCATCCAAGAAGGAACCGATTGTCCCCATGGTGTTTTCTCTGTAAGGAGGCCAAGGTTGGGAGGGTAGGGAGTGTTTGCTCAATGCCTTGTTGACTTGAAGCGGCCCAACCTCTTTGAACAGTCTCTCTTGAAGTTTCATTGCACTCTGATCTACTTACTGTCATTTCCCAGGCCCCTCAAGCAACCTCAAAATCATCTCCCAACTAAACCACTTACCTGCTACATGAAAGTTTCCAAATAGGAGTTAACATTCTTCCTTCCTGACTGAGGTTTGGATTACAGTAATCATAACTCCACCTAAACTGGAACTTTATCCAATTGCCAGTAATACATCCTTGCTCTCCTGGAAAAATCCAGCCCTCACACCAGACTTCCATGAAATATTCAGTGTCTTTCATGGTTGACTTATTCTGACGGGTGGCACACTAATGAAAGACTCCACTGTTATCAACCACTGAAAAGGGGAAACAGCTCAGGTTGGAGAGGCTGGTGTCTTGGCTAACGGGGACGGAGAACAGGTATTGAATACCCATTTTTCAGAGGAAAAAACTGAGGCACAGAGAAGTGATTTGCCCAAGGTCACACAGCAGGCAAACAGTGGAGTTGGGATTAGAACTCAGACCTCCTGACTCCCAGTTGAGCTCTCTCTCCACTAGGCCAAACTTCTGAAAGCACTTACTTTGTGCAGGACACTGTACTAAGCAATTGGGAGAGTACAACACAACAGAGTTGCTGGACACATTCTCTGCCCACAATGAGCTAATAATAATAATAGCGGCACTATTATAATAATAGTGGCACTTACTACGTGCCAGCCCCACCTGGGGCTCACAGTCTTAATTCCCATTCCATAGCTGAGGTGGCTGAGGCCCAGAGAAGTTAAATGGCTTGCCCAAGGTCACACAGCAGATTAGAAGCAAAACCGGGATTAGAACCCAAGTTCTTCTGACTCCCAAGCCAGGTGAGTCTTCCTAGGAGGGCCAGATGAAGGAGGGTGGTCCCTCTCTCTCTGGGAAAGTAGAAGGATGAAGGTAGACTTTTTGAGGAACTGAATGGAAATCTGCCATGCAGCAGGAATGAATCCCACAGTTCTAGGCTGGAAACCCGTTGCCCCCGCAATGTCCATTTGAAACGTTATTAACCTGTCAGATACCAAGGCCACTCCAGTGGCATTTCATGAGCGTCCAAGGAAAGTTTCTCTGGTGTTTTCCGTAAGGGTCAATTTATAGATTTAGCTAAAACGAGCTGGGGCAGGGAAGTTGTTTTGCATAATGAGGTATAACATTTGTGACCAACTGATTTTGACAGCAAGAGAAGTGGCGACTTCGTGAATGAGTTCCTGGCAGGAGCTTTAAATAACCTAGAGCTTCATTTCAATGTCTGTAATGAGGGGCCTCTCCCGAGGTTTTGAAAAGCATAGCTCCATTTATGAATCCAACTAGAGGCTTCCCTGGGGAAGGAACGTTGGAAGCGTTAATGGATTGCCCTGCTTTTTAACAGACTGGTTCCTTCTGGGTGCTGGTGAATTTTATGCAGGGCGCCGTAAATGTATTTTCTATATAAATAAATATTGTCTCATTACCCACCGTCTCCATTAGAATCTAGCAGACCGTGAAATAGACTTTGCCAGATCAAGCAAAGTTCTGGGGCCCAGAAAAACATTAGTTTGGATTCAAGCTTTAGAAATTATGGGGAAATGAAGCACTTCATTACAGTTTGGAGAACACACACTCTGTAATCCTTTCCAGATGAAGAGGTGGGCAGATAACTCAGAGTTGTGAAGAGCAAACTGACTTAGCCTTCATCCCACTTTCTCGCCCAAGAGGATTTTAAACACATCATCTTTTTAAAGGTGGGTCTTTGGTAGAAGGAAGTTTTGCTTCTCCACTAAGGCTCCCCACGACCAAACTAACATGAGGGATGTGAGTTACAGAAAACAGCAGTTCTGTGCTCCATTTATGCCTGGAGACCCACATAAAGGACGTGTTAGGATTTGAGGCAAAGCTACACTGTCAGTCTTGAGGTTTCAACTAGGAGAGACTTCTGAAAGAAATCTGTCACAGCTTTTAAGGGATTCCTGAAATCATTTCCGGAAAAAAGAAACTTTTCAATCCATCCTCTAGTGATGTCCTATATCTCTAGACTGTTAACTCATCTCCAGAATGTAAGTTCGTTATGGGCGGGGAACGTGTCTGCTAATTCTGTTGTGTTGTACTCTCCCAAACGCTTAGTGCAGTGTTCTGCACATCCTAAGTGCTCAATCAGTACCATTGATAGAATAAAAGTCTTCAGGCAAAATGCAACATAGCGCCCAATAATCATAATAATATTTGTTAAGAACGTAACTATGGACCATTGATGGGGTAAATACAAAATAATCTAATAAAATAAAACAATACAAAATATTGAATCCCCATTTTCCAGATGAGGAAACTGAGACATGGAGAAGTTAAGTGACCTGCCCAAGGTCACATACCAGGCAAACAGCAGAGCTGGGATTAAATTATAGGTCCTCCAATGGCCACGCCGGCTGCCCAAACTCAAACTCTAAATTTTAAGTGAAATAGAGAAGTAGCATGGTCAGTGGAAAGAACACAGTCCTGGGAATCAGAGGACCTGGGTAATAATCCGGCTCCTCCACCTGTCTGTTGTGTGACCATGGGCAAGTCACTTCACCTCTCTGTACCTCAGTTTACCTCACCTGTAAAACGGGGATTAAGACTGAGATTCCCATGTAGGACATGGATCGGGTCCAACCTGATTACCTTGTACCTACCGCAGTGCTTAGTACAGTGTCTGGCACACAGTAAGTGCTTAACAAATGCCATTAAAAGCAATTAATGTCCCTTAGCATATTTCATTGTTGCCCAGCAAATAGGACCAAACTGTCTATTGGTAGAGTGGGAAAATCTGGACTGCTTTGGGTCATATCTGACAAGGAATTAACTACTGCATCTGCCTCCTCACTGACCTCCCAGCCTTTCTCTTCATTCAGTAGTATTTATTGAGAGCCTACTGTGTACAGAGCTCTGTATTAAGCGCTGTCTCTTCCCATTCCAGTCCATACTTTACTCTGCTGCCCAGATCGTTTTTCAACAAAAATCTTCAGTCTATCTCTTGCCACTCCTCAAGAACCTCCCGTGGCTGCCCATCCACCTCCACATCAAACAGAAACTCCGTACCATAGGATACACGCCTGGGAGTCAGAAGGACCTGGGTTCTAATCCTGGCTCTGCCACGTCTGCTCTATGACCTGGGGCAAGTCACTTCATTTCTCTGTACCTCAGTTACCTCATCTGGAAAATGGGGTTTAAGACTCTGAGCCCCACTTGGGACATGGACTGGGGTCCAACCTGTTTATCTTGTATCTACCCCAGGGCTTAGCACAGTGCCTGGCACATAGTAAGCGCTTAACAAATACCACTTCATCAACTCACTCCATTGTACCTCACCTACTGCTCTTCAAGCTCCAGTTTATCCACTGTGTCCCAAACTTGTCTATCACTGACCCTTTCCCAACTTTCTCCCTCCCCCTCACTAGACCACCACTTTCTCCACTTTCAAAGCATTTTTAAGGTCACATTTCCTCCAAGGGGCCTGTTAAGCCCTCTTTTCCCTAGCTCGTTCTTCTTTCTTCCACATCACCTATGTACTTGGATCTGGGACCCTTGGATATTTGATATTATTATTATTATTATTATTATTATTTCATTATTATTAATTCAACCGTATTTATTGAGCACTTACTGTGTGTAGAGCACTGTACTAAGCACTTGGGAAGTACAAGTTGGCAACATATAGAGACGGTCCCTACCCAACAGTGGGCTCACAGTCTAGAAGGGGGAGACAGAGAACAAAACAAAACATATTAACAAAATAAAATAAGTAGAATAAAAATGTACAAGTAAAATAAATGAATAAATAGAGTAATAAATATGTACAAACATATACCATATATACAGGTGCTGTGGGGAAGGGAAGGAGGTATTATTATTATTATTATTGTCTTTGTTAAGCCCTTACCATGTGCCAGACACTGTACTAAGTGCTGGAACTGTACTAAGCGCTGATATTCATCGCATCCTCAATGCCACTGCACTTGTGTACATATCTTTAAATTATATATCATAAATGATTTATTCATACTAATGTCTGCCTCCCCCTGTAGTCCGTAAGCTTGTTCATAACCTAGTGGCAAGAGCAAGGGCTTGGGGGTCAGAGGTTGTGGGTTCTAATCCCGGGCCTCCTATTTGTCTGCTGTGTGACCTTGGGCAAGTCACTTCACTGCTCTGTGCCTCAGTTACCTAATCTGTAAAATGGGGATTAGGAGTGTGAGCCTGATGTGGGACAGGGACTGTGTCCAACCTCATTACTTTGTATCTATCCCAGTGCTTAGAAAAGTGTTTGGCACATAGTAGGCACTTAACAAATACCCTAATTATTATTATTGTTATGAGCAGGGAGCGTGACTGCTAATTGTTATATTGCACCCTCACAAGCCCTTAGTATAGTGCTCTGCACATAGTATGCGCTCAATAAATACTACTGAATGCTTCATTCATTGAGGCATTCATTGAGCAACTACCTTTCTCCTCTAAAAATTATGATAATCATGGGACAAGTGCATATTATGCACTAAACATTATTCTAAGCATTGGGGTAGATACAAGATAGGTTGGACATAGTCCCTGTCCCACTTGGGCTCACAGTTTCTTCATTTATTCATTCAATCATATTTATTAAGGGCTTACTATGTGCAGAGCACTGTACTAAGCTCTTGAAAAAGTACAATACAACAATAAACAGTGACAATCCCTGCCCCCAATGAGCTCACAGTCTAGAGGGAGGGGGACAGACATTGATACAAATAGACAGCAATACAAATAAAATAAAATTACAGATATATACATAAGTGCTGTGGGACTGGGTTGTAGGGGGAGAGCAAAGGGAGCAAGTCAGGGAGATGCAGAAAGGAGTGGGAGATGAGGAAAAGTGGGGCTTAGTCTGGGAAGGCCTCTTGGAGGAGATGTGCCTTCAATAAGGCTTTGAAGGGTCAGGGAGAGTAATTATCTGGCGGATTTGAGGAGGGAGGGAATTGCAGGCCAGAGGCAGGACGTGGGCCAGGGGTCAACAACGAGACAGGAGAAATCGAGGCACAGTGAGAAGGTTCTTTCATTCAGTCATATTTACTGAGCACTTACTGTGTACAGAGCGCTGTACTAAGTGCTTGGAAAGTACAATTCAGCAATAAAGAGAGACAATCCCTGCCCACACAGGGCTTACAGTCTAGAAGGGGGAAGACAGACATCAAAACAAGTATACAGGCATCAATATAAATAAATAGAATTATACATATATACATAAATACATAAGTGCTGTGGGGTGGGGGGGAAGAGCAAAGGGTGTGAGTTGAGGTGATGTGGATGGGAGGGGGAGCTGAGGAAAAGGGGGGCATAGTCTGAGAAGGCCTCGTGGAGGGGGAAAGAGTGACTTTTGGAGGCTTCAGGAGGGAGGGTGTTCCGGGCCAGAAGTAGGATGTGGGCCAGGGGTTGACAGTGGGACAGGCAAGATCGAGGCACGATGAGAAGGTTAGCGCCAGAAGAGCGGAGTGTGCAGGCTGGGCTTTCCGGAGAAGACCGGGATGCCAAACCAGGAGCGCTGGGTTTAGGCCTGGATTCCACTTGTCCGGTCCCTGGCCCTCTAGGCGGTCCGAGGAGGCCCCCGGATGTGGGGAGACCCTAGGAATGCAGCAGAAGCATCTCCGCATGCTGGTTCGGAAGATGGGGTTGTGCGGAGGTGATTCCGCTGGATTTCCGGGGTCACTCGGTCAGCTTCCTCACCTTCTGCGACACCTCTATGGGCTTCCACCGCTGGTTAATCCAGAGCAACTTTTGAGGCTGGGCAGGATCCACGCTCTCCCACGGCTCTGGATTTTGGGACCCGCCGAGGCAATCCGACTGGCTTCCTCAAGTTTCCTGAAGATAGTCCCACGTCAGAGGAGTTTCAAGGAATCTGGTCCCTGCAGCATGCCATCCTGGTTCAAGTTCAAGGTTAACACCAGAGGAGCGGAGTGTGCGGGCTGGGTTGTAGGAGGGGGCAAGGTGATGGAGAGCCTTAAAGCCAATGGTGAATAGTTTTGTTTGATACAGAAGTGGATAGGCAACCACTGGAGATTTTTGAGGACGGGGAGACATGCCCAGAGTGTTTCTGTAATAATAATAATAATAATGGCATTTATTAAGTGCTTACTATGTGCAAAGCACTGTTCTAAGCTCCGGGGAGGTTACAAGGTGATCAGGTTGTCCCAGAGGGGGCTCACAGTCTTAATCCCCATTTTACAGATGAGGTAACTGAGGCACAGAGAAGTGAAGTGACTTGCCCAAAATCACACAGCTGACAATTGGCGGAGCTGGGGTTCGAACCCATGACCTCTGACTCCAAAGCCCGTGCTCTTTTCCACTGAGCCACGCTGCTTCTCTATTATCCGTACAAAGATAATCCGGGCAGCGGAGCGAAGTATGGACTGAAGTGGGGAGAGACAGGAGGTTGGGAGGTCAGCAAGGTGGCTGGTGCAATAATCCAGTTGGGATAGGATGAGTGACTGTATTAACATGGTAGTAGCAGTTTGGATGAGAGGAAAGGGAGGATTTTAGCGACGGTGTGAAGGCGGGACCGACAGGATTTAGCGACAGATTGAATACGTGGGTGGAATAAGAGAGAGGAGTCAGGGATAATGCCCAAATTATGGGCTGGTTTAAGTAGGAGGGATTTAATCCCCATTTTACAGATGAAGTAACTGAGGCTCAGAGACTTTAAGTGACTTGCCCAAGGCCATGCAACATTTAAGTCGCAGAATCGGGATTAGAACCCATGTCCTCTGACGCCCAGGCCCAGGCTCTCTGGAGTAGGTCACTGGACTGTAAGCTCCTCTCTACTAAACACACTTGCTCCTCTGGTTTGCTGTTTTTGCTTCTGGATAAATTGCTCCTCTCTGGATCATAGCGGATCCTGCTGTTCTGTCTGCCTCAGATAGTAACAATAGTAATCATTGTGGTAGCAGCGTGGCTCAGTGGAAAGAGTGCGGGCTTGGGAGTCAGAGGTCATGGGTTCGAATCCCACCTCCCCCACATGTCTGCTGTGTGACCTTGGGCAAGTCACTTCACTTCTCTGTGCCTCAGTTCCCTCATCTGTAAAATGGGGATTAAGACTGTGAGCCCCGCATGGGACAACCTCATCTCCTTGTGTTCCTCCCAGCGCTTAGAACAGTGCTTTGCGCATAGTAAGCGCTTAACAAACACCAACATTATTATTATTATTATTATTATTTGTTCAGGGTCTACTCTGAGCCAAGCATTGTGTTGAGCGCAGGGATAGACATATAATAATCACATTAGACACAGTCCCAGTCCCACATGAGCCTCAAAGACTAAGGAGAAGCAGTGTGGTCTGGTGGAAAGAGCAACAGATTGGGAGTCAGAGGATCTGAGTTCTAATCCCAGCTCTGCCAACTGTTTGCTGTGTGACCTAGGGCAAGTCACTTTATGTTTCTTTGTGCTCCAGTTTCCCCAACTGTGAAATGGGGATTAAATACCTGTTCTCTCTCTGGACTGTAAGCTCATTGTGGGCAAGGAATGTGTCTGTTATATTAATAATAATAATGATGATGGTATTTATTAAGTGCTTACTATGTGCAAAGCACTGTTCTAAGTGCTGGGGAGGTCACAAGGTGATCAGGTTGTCCCACGGGGGGCTCACAGGCTTAATCCCCATTTTACAGATGAGGTAACTGAGGCACAGAGAAGTGAAGTGACTTGCCCAAAGTCACACAGCTGACAGTTGGAGGAACTGGGATTTGAACCCATGACTCCAAATAATAATAATGATGGCATTTATTAAGTGCTTACTGTGTGCAAAGCACTGTTCTAAGCGCTGGGGAGGTTACAAGGCGATCAGGTTGTCCCACGGGGGGCTCACAGTCTTCATCCCCATTTTACAGATGAGGGAACTGAGGCCCAGAGAAGTGAAGTGACCTGCCCAGAGTCACACAGCTGACAATTGGCGGAGCTGGGATTTCTTATATTGTACTCTCCCAAGCGCATAGTACAATGCTCTGCATAAAGTAAGCGCTCAATAAATACAATTGACTGACTGATTCTCCCTTAGAAGAATCCCATGTGAGACAAGAACTGTGTCCAACCTAATTAACTTGGGCCTACCCCAGTGCTTAGAACAATGTTTGATACACGGTAAGCACTTTACAAGCACCATTAAAAAAATGAAAACATAAAAAAGGAGGAGGAAAAGTGTTTAATGAAGGGCAAAGGCGGCTGGACTGGAGAAGTTACTGGGCCCAGTACACAATGTGAACTGGTCCTTCTTCTGGCTCCTGTGTCTATTCTCTAGCCGGGGTCTACCTAGCTCCTGGCAGAAGCTATGGGTTACTGAGCGGGCAGCAATAATAATAATAATGATAATAATGACAGTTCTTTTAGACTGTCTTTTAGACAGTTCTTTTAGACTTTTAGACTGTGAGCCCACTGTTGGGTAGGGACTGTCTCTATATGTTGCCAACTTGTACTTCCCAAGCGCTTAGTACCGTGCTCTGCACATAGTAAGTGCTCAATAAATACGATTGATGATGATGAATAACGATAATAATGATAATAATAATAATGGCATTTATTTTTTTAAAAATGGCATTTATTAAGCACTTACTATGTGCAAAGCATTTATTAAGTGCTTACTATGTGCAAAGCACTGTTCTAAGCGCTGATGAACAATGATAATAGTGATAATAATGACATTTATTTTTTTTAAATGGTATTTATTAAGCGCTTACTCTGTGCAAAGCATTTATTAAGCGCTTACTATGTGCAAAGCACTGTTCTAAGCGCTGGGGAGGTTATAAAGTGGTCAGGCTGTCCCACGGGGGGCTCAGTCTTAATCCCCATTTTACAGATGGGGAAACTGAGGCCCGGAGAAGTGAAGTGACTTGCCCAAAGTCACACAGCAGACACGTGGCGGGGCTGGGATTTGAACCCACGACCTCCGACTCCAAAGCCCGGGCTCTTTCCACCAGGCCACGCCGCTTCTATGAGACCCGTGAGAGGCAATGGAGGAATTAGACGGCTCTCGGGGGACGCTCATTTCAGCCCCCGGTTTTAACCGGATTACGTCAATGTACGTTGCCCGGCTTTGCGGGAGCCCGATTGAAAAAGCAGCTGTCCGGTTCCTGGGCCTGGGATGGGGAATTTGGCCATTAAAGAAGGTCACGTTTACCCTACGACATACGTGCCGGCTTCCGTGTTGGCACTGCCTCAGCTGCCCACGGGCCAGCGGAAGGCCGAGGCAGCGGCTGGCTCGACATTTCAGACCCAGGAGTGAACTCGTGGCTGGGGCTCTGAGAGAAAAGTAAGATGCAAACTCACATGGAGCTGGGGCGGGGAACAACACACAAACGCAACACACGGGGCAGATGCACACACAAAGCCGGGGAAGGAAACACGTAGAGGCCCAGAGGGACACACACCAATATGGGGAGGCAGACACATAGACACAGAAAGGATCACAGAGGGAAACAAGTAGGTATACACAGAGTGTGGGAGACATACACACAAACGCACACACACACACACACACACACACATAAAGCTGGGGAAGGAAACACGTAGAGGCACAGAGGGACACACACCAATATGGGGAGGCAGACAGACACAGAAAGGATCACAGAGGGAAACAAGCAGGTACACACAGAGTGTGGGAGACAGACAACAAATATGGGGAGGCAGACACACAGGCACAGAAAGGACCACAGAGGGAAACAAGTAGGTACACATAGAGTGTGGGAGACAGACATACACACAAATGCACACACACACACACACACAGCTGGGGAAGGAAACACGTAGAGGCACAGAGGGACACACACCAATATGGGGAGGCAGACAGACATACAGAGGATCACAGAGGGAAACAAGCAGGTACACACAGAGTGTGGGAGACAGACAACAAATATGGGGAGGCAGACACATAGACACAGAAAGGACCACAGAGGGAAACAAGTAGGTACACACAGAGTGTGGGAGACAGACACACACACACACACACACACACACACACACAAAGCTGGGGAAGGAAACACGTAGAGGCACAGAGGGACACACACCAATATGGGGAGGCAGACACATAGACACAGAAAGGACCACAGAGGGAAACAAGTAGGTACATACAGAGTGTGGGAGACAGACATACACATACACACACACACACACACACACACACACACACACACAAAGCTGGGGAAGGAAACACGTAGAGGCACAGAGGGACACACACAAATATGGGGAGGCAGACAGACACAGAAAGGATCACAGAGGGAAACAAGTAGGTACACACAGAGTGTGGGAGACAGACATACACACAAACATACACACACACACACACACACACACACACAAAGCTCGGGAAGGAAACACGTAGAGGCCCAGAGGGACACACACCAATATGGGGAGGCAGACAGACACAGAAAGGATCACAGAGGGAAACAAGTAGGTACACACAGAGTGTGGGAGACAGACATACACACAAACATACACACACACACACACACACAGCTGGGGAAGGAAACACGTAGAGGCACAGAGGGACACACACAAATATGGGGAGGCAGACACATAGACACAGAAAGGATCACAGAGGGAAACAAGTAGGTACACACAGAGTGTGGGAGACAGACAACAAATATGGGGAGGCAGACACATAGACACAGAAAGGACCACAGAGGGAAACAAGTAGGTACACACAGAGTGTGGGAGACAGACATACACACAAACACACACACACACACACACACACAGCTGGGGAAGGAAACACGTAGAGGCCCAGAGGGACACACACCAATATGGGGAGGCAGACACAGACACAGAAAGGACCACAGAGGGAAACAAGTAGGTACACACAGAGTGTGGGAGACAGACATACACACAAACATACACACACACACACACACATAAAGCTGGGGAAGGAAACACGTAGAGGCACAGAGGGACACACACAAATATGGGGAGGCAGATACATAGACACAGAAAGGACCACAGAGGGAAACAAGTAGGTACACACAGAGTGTGGGAGACAGACATACACACAAACATACACACACACACACAGCTGGGGAAGGAAACACGTAGAGGCACAGAGGGACACACACAAATATGGGGAGGCAGACACAGAAAGGACCACAGAGGGAAACAAGTAGGTGCACACAGAGTGTGGGAGACAGACATACACACAAACATACACACACACACACACACACACATAAAGCTGGGGAAGGAAACACGTAGAGGCCCAGAGGGACACACACA
This sequence comes from Tachyglossus aculeatus, assembly GCF_015852505.1. NCBI lineage: Eukaryota > Metazoa > Chordata > Mammalia > Monotremata > Tachyglossidae > Tachyglossus > Tachyglossus aculeatus. Next base: position 98,246,485 of record NC_052066.1, on the reverse strand, counting down.
AATATGGGGAGGCAGACACATAGACACAGAAAGGATCACAGAGGGAAACAGGTAGGTACACACAGAGTGTGGGAGACAGACATACACACAAACATACACACACACACACACACACACACACATAAAGCTGGGGAAGGAAACACAAAGAGGCACAGAGGGACACACACCAATATGGGGAGGCAGACACATAGACACAGAAAGGACCACAGAGGGAAACAAGTAGGTACACACAGAGTGTGGGAGACAGACATACACACAAACGCAACACACACACATATAAAGCTGGGGAAGGAAACACGTAGAGGCACAGAGGGACACACACCAATATGGGGAGGCAGACACATAGACACAGAAAGGACCACAGGGGGAAACAAGTAGGTACACACAGAGTGTGGGAGACAGACATACACACAAACACACACACGCACACATTCACAAGCACACCACAAACACACAGGTCAGGAGACAGAAGGAAAATGGACAGAGTTTGTCCCATTCGCTGCTTGAGACCATTTAGAGATGGGGAAATAGAACAGAGTCCCTGTCCTCATTTTTTTTTTTGGTATTAATAATAATAATAATAATAATAATAATAATAATGGCATTTATTAAGCGCTTACTATGTGCAAAGCACTGTTCTAAGTGCTGGGGCAGTTACAAGGTGATCAGGTTGTCCCTCATGGGGCTCACAGTCTTCATCCCCATTTTCCAGATGAGGGAACTGAGGCCCAGAGAAGTGAAGTGACCTGCCCAAAGTCACACAGCTGACAAGTGGCGGAGCCGGGATTTGAACCCATCACCTCTGACTCCAAAGCCCGGGCTCTTTCCACTGAGCCACACTGCAGTGCTTACTGTGTGCCGGCTACCGTTCTCAGCTCTGGGGTAGATGCAAGCTAATCAGATTGTCCCACGTGGGGCTCACAGTCTTAACCCCCATTTCACAGATGAGGTAACTAAGGCGTAGAGAAGTTAAGTGACTTGTCCACGGTCACACAATCAATCAATCAATCAATCGTATTTATTGAGCACTTACTGTGTGCAGAGCACCGTACTAAGCGCTTGGGAAGTACAAATTGGCAACATAGACAGTCCCTACCCAACAGTGGGCTCACAGTCTAAAAGGGGGAGAACACCGTTATTATTGTTATGACTACAATTATTATGACTATTATCGTTATCATTGTTATGACTAGTATTATTACGACTATTATCGTCCTTATTATTATGACTATTACCATTATTATCACTAGGAGCAGGAGGAGCACTGCCCTGGGAGCCGGGGGAGCACTGTTACTATAATCATCGCTACTGTTATTATTACTATTATCATTAGTAGTAGTAGTATTACTATTATTATCACTATTATTATTCTTATTAGGGGCGGGAGGCGCACTGTCCTAGGAGTCAGGGGAGCACTGTCTTAAGCAGCGGGAGGAGGAGCACTGTTTTGGGAGCAGCTGGACCCCAGCAAGTGACAAGTCACAAGCGGACAAGAGAAGCAGTGTGACTTAGTGGAAAGAGCACAGGCTTGGGAGTCAGAGGGCTTGGGTTCTAATCCTGCCTCCGCCACTTATCAGCTGTGTGACCTTGGGCAAGTCACTTAACTTCTCTGTGCCTCAGTTACCTCATCTGTAAAACGGGGATTAAAACTATGAGGCCCACCTGGGACAACTTAACACCCTTGTATCTCCCCCAGCGCTTAGAACGGTGCTTGGCATATATTAAGCGCTTAACAAATGCTATCGTTACTAAGTATCGGAGCTGGAATTAGAACCCAGGTCCTTGGGGGCATCAGCAATTTACAGCGAGAGATGAGTTGGGCAGCCTCCAAATCCATTAGCACCTTTCTCTCTCTCTCTCTTTCTCTCTCCCCCCACCAACTTCACACCCCACTCCAACAACTCATCATCATCAATCGTATTTATTGAGCGCTTACCGTGTGCAAAGCACTGTACTAAGCGCTTGGGAAGCCCAAGTTGGCAACATATAGAGACGGTCCCTACCCGGCAATGGGCTCACAGTCTAGAAGACTGTGTCACACAGCAGACAAGTCACAAGCAGACAAGAGAAGCAGTGTGACTTAGTGGAAAGAGCACAGGCTTGGGAGTCAGAGGGCTTGGGTTCTAATCCTGCCTCCGCCACTTATCAGCTGTGTGACCTTGGGCAAGTCACTTAACTTCTCTGTGCCTCAGTTACCTCATCTGTAAAACGGGGATTAAAACTATGAGGCCCACCTGGGACAACTTAACACCCTTGTATCTCCCCCAGCGCTTAGAACGGTGCTTGGCATATATTAAGCGCTTAACAAATACTATCGTTACTAAGTATCTGAGCTGGAATTAGAACCCAGGTCCTTGGGGGCATCAGCAATTTACAGCGAGAGATGAGTTGGGCAGCCTCCAAATCCATTAGCACCTTTCTCTCTCTCTCTCTTTCTCTCTCCCCCCACCAACTTCACACCCCACTCCAACAACTCATCATCATCAATCGTATTTATTGAGCGCTTACCGTGTGCGGAGCACTGTACTAAGCGCTTGGGAAGCACAAGTTGGCAACATATAGAGACGGTCCCTGCCCAACAGTGGGCTCACAGTCTAGAAGACTGTGTCACACAGCAGGCAAGTCACAAGCAGACAAGAGAAGCAGCGTGACTTAGTGGAAAGAGCACAGGCTTGGGAGTCAGAGGGCTTGAGTTCTAATCCTGCCTCTGCCACTTACCAGCTGTGTGACCGTGGGCAAGTCACTTAACTTCTCTATGCCTCAGTTACCTCATCTGTAAAACGGGGATTAAAACTATGAGTCCCACCTGGGACAACTTAACACCCTTGTATCTCCCCCAGCGCTTAGAACGGTGCTTGGCATATATCAAGCGCTTAACAAATACTATCGTTACTAAGTATCGGAGCTGGAATTAGAACCCAGGTCCTTGGGGGCATCAGCAATTTACAGCAAAAGGAGTTGGGCAGCCTCCAAATCCATTAGCACCTTTCTCTCTCTCTCTCTCTCTCTCCCCCCACCAACTTCACACCCCACTCCAACAACTCATCATCATCAATCGTATTTATTGAGTGCTTACTGTGTGCAGAGCACTGTACTAAGCGCTTGGGAAGTACAAGTTGGCAACATATAGAGACGGTCCCTACCCAACAGTGGGCTCACAGTCGAGAAGGGGGCTCCAGTCTCACAGGACCAAGGAGGAAAGAGGCTGCTCCGCCTCGACAGAGCTCTCTGAACAATGTGGTGGAATAAAAAAAAATGATGGCATTTGTTAAGCGCTTACTATGTGCGAAGAACTGTTCTAAGCGCTGCGGGGGGGGGGATACAAGGTGACTGTGAGCCCACCGTTGGGTAGGGACTGTCTCTATATGCTGCCAACTTGTACTTCCCAAGCGCTTAGTACAGTGCTCTGCACACAGTAAGCGCTCAATAAATACGATTGATGATGAAGGTGATCGGGTTGTCCCCCGTGGGGCTCACAGTCTTGATCCCCCTTTTACAGACGAGGGAACTGAGGCTCAGAGAAGTGAAGTGACTTGCCCAAGGTCACACAGCAGACATGTGGAAGAGCCGGGATTAGAACCCATGACCGCTGACTCCCAAGCCCACTGAGCCACGCCGCTTCTCAGGTAGCGAGGGGCTATTGGAAGATCTCTTTACTGTATTTGGTTCAGAAAGGGGCAAGTCACTTAACTTCTCTGTGCCTCAGTTACCTCATCTGTAAAATGGGGATGAAAACTATCAATCAATCAATCGTATTTATTGAGCGCTTACTGTGTGCAGAGCACTGTACTAAGCGATTGGGAAGTACAAGTTGGCAACATAGAGAGACAGTCCCTGCCCAACAGTGGGCTCACAGTCTAGAAGGGGGAGACAGAGAACAAAACCAAACATACTAACAAAATAAATAGAATAGATATGTACAAGTAAAATAAATAGAGTAATAAGTATGTACAAACATCTATACATATATACAGGTGCTGTGGGGAAGGGAAGGAGGTGAGACAGGGGGGATGGAGAGGGGGACAAGGGGGAGTCTATTAGGTGCTTGCTTCTAGAAGTCTTAGAACAGTGCCTTGCACATAGTAAGCGCTTAATAAATGCCATTATTATTATTATTATAGAAGTCGGAGGCCGCAGTAGCTTTGTCGTAAACCATACCTGTCAGGAAACGTGTACAGGATTCTCCTCGGCATATTTATAGAATGACGTTGGTAGAGCGTTAGATTTTGGATTTTTATTAATATTGGGCCCCTCGGACTTTCCAAGTGTTGTATCCACTCCAGTGCTTAGTACAATGCCTGGTACATCATCATCATCACCATCATCAATCGTATTTATTGAGCTCTTACTGTGTGCAGAGCACTGGACTAAGCGCTTGGGAAGTCCAAGTTGGCAACATAGAGAGACAGTCCCTACCCAACAGTGGGCTCACAGTCTAAAAGGGGGAGACAGAGTCCCAATATCACACGGAGCCTGCTCACTGGCTGATTTTTAGAAGCCCATCTCTCTACCGACTCCCCACTGAGGCTGGCGGGATTTCTAAAGGACTCAATCGGATCTAGATTTATTACTCTATTTATTTCTTTATTTTACTTGTACCTATCTATTCTATTTATTTTATTTTGTTAGTATGTTTGGTTTTGTTCTCTGTCTCCCCCTTTTAGACTGTGAGCCCACTGTTGGGTAGGGACCGTCTCTATGTGTTGCCAATTTGTACTTCCCAAGCGCTTAGTCCAGTGCTCTGCACATAGTAAGCGCTCAATAAATACGATTGATGATGATGATGATCTCAAAGGTTTCTAAAGCAATCAGCCTGCCCGCTCCTACCTTACCTCCTGATCTTCAGCCCGCACACTGGTATTCCTCTAATGCCAGCTTACTCACTGGGCCCTGCTCTCGTCTATCTCATCCATCATCATCATCATCATCAATCGTATTTATTGATTTATTGAGCGCTTAGGAAGTACAAGTTGGCAACGTATAGAGACAGTCCCTACCCAACAGTGGGCTCACAGTCTAAGAGGGGGAGACAGAGAACAAAACCAAACATACTAACAAAATAAAATAAATAGTATAGATATGGACAAGTAAAATAAATAAATAAAAGGAGTAATAAATATGTACAAACATATATACAGGTGCTGTGCGGAAGGGAGTCCCTGACTCCTTTCCCACATCCTCCCTCTAGCCTGGACCTCCCTCTCCCTCCATATACTCCAGAACACCACTCTCCCCACCTTCAAAGCAGCTTGGCTCAGTGGAAAGAGCCCGGGCTTTGGAGTCAGAGGTCATGGGTTCAAATCCTGGCTCCACCAATTGTCAGCTGTGTGACTTTGGGCAAGCCACTTCACTTCTCTGGGCCTCAGTTACTTCATCTGTAAAATGGGGATTAAGACTGTGAGCCCCCCGTGGGACAACCTGATCACCTGCAAGCCACTTCACTTCTCTGGGCCTCAGTTACTTCATCTGTAAAATGGGGATTAAGACTGTGAGCCCCCCGTGGGACAACCTGATCACCTTGTTACCTCCCCAGCGCTTAGAACAGTGCTTTGCACATAGTAAGTACTTAATAAATGTCATCATCATTATTATTATTACTATTATTAAGGTCACATCTCCTTAATAATCACCTCCTCCAGGAGGCCTTCCCAGACTGAGCCCCCTCCTTCCTTTCCCCCTCCTCCCCCTTCCCCTCCCCCCGCCTTACCTCCTTCCCCTCCCCACAGCACCTGTATATATGTATGTATTTATTACTCTATTTATTTATTTATTTTATTTGTACATATTTATTCTATTTATTTTATTTTGTTAATATGTTTTGTTTTGTTCTCTGTCTCCCCCTTCTAGACTGTGAACCCGCTGTTGGGTAGGGACCATTTCTATATGTTGTCAACTTGTCTTTCCCAAGCGCTTAGTACAGTCCTCTGCATACAGTAAGCGCTCAATAAATGCGATTGAATGAATGAATGAATCTCCTCCAAGAGGTCTTCTTTGATTAAGCCCTCTTTTCCCCAACTCACTCTCCCTTCTGTGGTGTCCCTAAACTTGGACCTGTGGTCTTTGAACATTTGATATTCACCCCACCACAGCCCCACAGCACTCAATCAATCAATCAATCAATCATATTTATTGAGCGCTTACTGTGTGCAGAGCACTGTACTAAGCGCTTGGGAAGTACAAGTTGGCAACATATAGAGACAGTCCCTACCCAACAGTGGGCTCACAGTCTAAAAGGGGGAGACAGAGAACAAAACCAAACATACTAACAAAAGAAAATAAATGTATGTATCTTTAAATTATATATTATAAATTATTCATTTATATGAATGTCTGTCTTCTCCTTTGGGCTGTAAGCTCATTATGGGCAGGAAACGTGTCTGTTAATTCTGTTCTATTGTACTCTCCCAAGACCTTAATACAGTGCTCTGCACATAGTAAGGGCTCAATAAATGCCACTGATTGTTTGATTGATTGAAAAAGGTGAGCAGGATCATTTGGGAAAGTGAAATCAGACTTTCTCTACCCCAGAAACCAGCCTGGTAACTTTCCCACTTTTGTGGCAACTTAATACAGAGTCACATTCTACTTTAAATCTCCCCTTAAGTATTTCGACCTGCTGTTGAAAATTAGCATAGAAGCGTGACTATTTCAGACTTGCTTTCATTCTCCGGAAAGAAGTGTGAAGATGACAGAATGTTTTTGCTAGTTCAAGAAGGAGAGAATTTGATAGAAACAGTGTTGAGCACTAACACATACTCCAGGTGAAATTTGAGGACAGGGTGGCTGTGACAGGAGGTCTGCCGGATTAGAAAATCCTCTTATAATTGTAGTGTTTGTTAAGTGCTTATTACGGGACAAGAACTGCATTAAGGTCAGGCTTAAATACAGTGCGATCAAGTCGGATACAGTCCCTGACCCCCAAGGGGCTTAAAGATTGGTAGGAGAAAGGACAGGTATTCAATCTCCATTTTATAGAGGAGGAAACTGAGGAATAGAGAAGTTAAGTCATCATCATTATCGTCAATCGTATTTATCGAGCGCTTACTGTGTGCAGAGCACTGTACTAAGCGCTTGGGAAGTACAAGTTGGCAACATATAGAGACGGTCCCTACCCAACAGTGGGCTCACAGTCTAAAAGACTGTCTAAATCAATCAATCAATCAATCGTATTTATTGAGCGCTTACTATGTGCAGAGCACTGTACTAAGCGCTTGGGAAGTACAAGTTGGCAACATATAGAGACGGTCCCTACCCAACAGCGGGCTCACAGTCTAAAAGACTGTCTAAAGAAAGTCTAAAAGACTTAAGTGACTTGTCCATTGTCGGCCAGTGGGCAAGTGGCAGAGCTGGGGTTAGACCTCAGGTCCTCTGTTTCCCAGACTTGCACTCTTTTCATTAGGCCACATAAAAGAAGCAGCAGCGTGAAAAGCAGCGTGGCTCAGCGGAAAGAGCGTGGGCTTTGGAGTCAGAGGTCACGGGTTCAAATTCAGGCTCCCCCAATTGTCAGCTGTGTGACTTTGGGCAAGTCACTTAACTTCTCTGTGCCTCAGTTACCTCATCTGCAAAATGGGGATTAAGACTGTGAGCCCCCCCACCCCATGGGACAACATGATCACCTTGTAACCTCCCCAGTGCTTAGAACAGCGCTTTGCACATAGTAAGCACTTAATAAATGCTATTATTATTATTATAAAAGACAAGGACAAATACACAAAATAAAAACCACATCTCACCCACCTGTAGCTCCTCAGATATCATCATCATCAATCGTATTTATTGAGCGCTTACTATGTGCAGAGCACTGTACTAAGCGCTTGGGAAGTACAAATTGGCAACACACAGAGACAGTCCCTACCCAACAGTGGGCTCACAGTCTAAAAGGGGGAGACATGATATGAATGTATTATTCAAACAATGGTATTTGAGGGCTTTGCAGGGCAAAATACAGCAGTCAGTAATAATAATAATAATAATGATGGCATTTGTTAAGCGCTTACTATGTGCAAAGCACTGTTCTAAGCGCTGGGGGGATACAAGGTGATCAGGTTGTCCCACGTGGGGCTCACAGTCTTCATCCCCATTTTACAGATGAGGCAACTGAGGCTCAGAGAAGTTAAGTGACTTGCCTAAGGTCACACAGCAGATGTGGCGGAGCTGGGATTCGAACCCATGACCTCTGACTCGCAAGCCCGTGTTCTTTCCACTGAGCCACGCTGCTTCTCTGTCAGGACATGTCAGTAGAAATGTTTCCTTCCTACAGTCAATCAATTAATGATATTTGTTGAACGCTTACTGTGTGCAAAGCACTAAGTGCTTGGGACAGTACACAGGGGAAGCAGCGTGGCTCAGTGGAAAGAGCCCGGGCTTTGGAAGTCAGAGTTCATGGGTTCGAATCCCGGCTCTGCCAATTGTCAGCTGTGTGACTTGGGGCAAGTCACTTAACTTCTCTGTGCCTCAGTTACCTCATCTGTAAAATGGGGATTAAGACTGTGAGGTCCCCGTGGGACAACCTGATCACCTTGTAACCTCCCCAGCGCTTAGAACAGTGATTTGCACATAGTAAGCGCTTAATAAATGCCATTATTATTATTATTACAAGAGTTGGTAGACATTTTCCATTCCCGCAAGGAGCTTACAGTTTAGAGGAATGTTTAATACCTGATGGGTTGGTGAGATAACTCAGCTAGTAGATTGTGCTGCACATTACAAAGTTTCTCTTCCTCATTTAGTGGTCTCCCTGAGTTGATTAAATGCAGCTTTTTCAAGCCAGAATAATAATAATAATAATGGCATTTGTTAAGCGTTAGGGGGGATACAAGGTGATCAGGTTGGCCCACGTGGGGCTCACAGTCTTAATCCCCATTTTACAGATAACTGAGACACAGAGAAGTGAAGTGACTTGCCCAAAGTCACACAGCTGACAAGCGGTGGAGGCAGGATTAGAACCCATGACCTCTGACTCCCAAGCCAGCGTTCTTTCCGCTGAGCCACGCTGCTTCTCTCTGCTTCTCTGTCTTCTCTGAGGAGAAACTCCTGGGCTCAAATCAGGTGGCTGCGGAGGAGGGCCCACCAGGCTGCCATTGCAAGCTAAGGCCTTTGTCAGCCCAGGTGGGTGCAAGCAGCAGGGCTTAGTGGATAGAGCCCGGGCTTTGGAGTCAGAGGTCATGGGTTCAAATCCCGGCTCCGCCAATTGCCAGCTGTGTGACTTTGGGCAAGTCACTTCACTTCTCTGTGCCTCAGTTACCTCATCTGTAAAACAGGGATAAAGACTGTGAGCCCCCTGTGGGACAACCTGATCACCTTGTAACCTCCCCAGTGCTTAGAACAGTGCTTTGCACATAGTAAGCGCTTAATAAATGCCATTATTATTAGAGTGTGCTAAAATCACACCCTTTTAGAGCCCTTTTAGACTGTGAGCCCACTGTTGGGTAGGGACTGCCTCTATATGTTGCCAATTTGTACTTCCCAAGCGCTTAGTACAGTGATCTGCACATAGTAAGCGCTCAATAAATACGATTGATGATGATGATGATGATGAGTAGAGAGCAGGCCTGAGAGTCAGAAGGACCTGGGTTCTTGTCCCAGCTCTGCCACTTGTCTGCTGTAATTGTCACCTTGTCAAATGGCCACTTGTCACCTTGTAACTTCCCCAGCACTTAGAACAGTGCACAGAGTAAGCACTTAATAAATGCCATCATTATTAGTATTATTAGCAGAGGAATATTAAGCCTTCAGCAATGAAATAAAATCATTGATCACTATTGACCATCATTTGTCCAATCTTCAAAATGTTAGCAGTAGTACCTAAGAACTTGTGATGTAAAGAGCACTCTCTGTTCCAAGTGCTGGGAAAGAATTCATAGGTGGGGAAAAAGACCCTAATGAGTCATACAGTGGTATTTATTGTGTGTTTGCTATGTGGATAGCACTGTACTAAGCGCTTAAGAGGACAGTACAACAGAGTCAGTTACAACAGAATTAGTTTACAGCTCCTACTTCTCAGGGGCTCACCATCTAAACTTTCTAGAGCCATCCCTTCCTTCCTCTCCCCCTCGTCCCCCTCTCCATCCCCCCCCATCTTACCTCCTTCCCTTCCCCACAGCACCTGTATATATGTATATATGTTTGTACATATTTATTACTCTATTTATTTATTATTTATTTTATTTGTACATATCTATTCTATTTTATTTTGTTAGTATGTTTGGTTTTGTTCTCTGTCTCCCCCTTTTAGACTGTGAGCCCACTGTTGGGTAGGGACTGTCTCTATAGGTTGCCAATTTGTACTTCCCAAGTGCTTAGTACAGTGCTCTGCACATAATAAGTGCTCAATAAATACGATTGATGATGATGATTGGATACGGCAAGGGCTGGGAGTGGATTAAGGAGACAGTTGAAGGCAGCTGGTGTAGACATGTGCACCCCCTTCCTTGAGCCCCTTCCTTCCTCTCCCCCTCGTCCCCCTCTCCATCCCCCCCATCTTACCTCCTTCCCTTCCCCACAGCACCTGTATACATGTATATACGTTTGTACATATTTGTTACTTTATTTATTTATTTTACTTGTACATATCTATTCTATTTATTTTATTTTGTTAGTATGTTTGGTTTTGTTCTCTGTCTCCCCCTTTCAGACTGTGAGCCCACTGTTGGGTAGGGACCATCTCTATATGTTGCCAACTTGTGCTTCCCAAGCACTTAGTACAGTGCTCTGCACACAGTAAGCGCTCAATAAATACGATTGATGATGATGATGCTGTGTGACCTAAGGCAAGGCACTTCACTTCTCTGGGCCTCAGTTCCCTCATCTGTAAAAATGGGAATTGTGATTATGAGCCCCGCATAGGACAGGAGCTGTGCCCAACCAAATTACCTTGTATCTACCCCAGTGCTTAGAATAGTGCCAGGCACATTGTAAGTACTTGATGAGCACCATAAAAAACAAAATAACAACACACAAAAAAAACTTTGATGAATTCTGTGTTTGTTGTAACTTGTCTAATCTGAAATTCAGACCTGAAATGTAGTCTTTCATTTCCTCCCACCTTCAGGATATCTCAACCTGGATGACTTGGAGAAGCAGCGTGGCTCAGTGGAAAGAGCCCGGGCTTTGGAGTCACAGGTCATGGTTTCAAATCCCGGCTCCGCCAATTGTCAGCTGTGTAACTTTGGGCAAGTCACTTCACTTCTCTGTGCCTCAGTTACCTCATCTGTAAAATGGGGATTAAGACTGGGAGCCCCCCCCCGTGGGACAGCCTGATCACCTTGTAACCTCCCCAGCACTTAGAACAGCACTTTGCACATAGTAAGCGCTTAATAAATGCCATTATTATTACAAAGAAGCAGCGTGGCTCAGTGGAAAGAGCACGGGCTTTGGAGTCAGAGGTCATGGGTTCAAGTCCCTGCTCCGCTGTCAGCTGTGTGGCTTTGGGCAAGTCACTTCACTTCTCTGGGCCTCAGTTCCCTCATCTGTAAAATGGGGATTAAGACTGTGAGCCCCCCGTGGGACAACCTGATCACCTTGCAACCTTCTCAGCGCTTAGAACAGTGCTTTGCACATAGTAAGTGCTTAATAAATGCCATTATTATTATTATTATGACCACCAACACCTCAAACTGAACTGTCCAAAAGAGAATTCCTCATCTTCCCACCCAAACCCCGTCCTCCCCGTGACTTTCCCATCATTGCAGACAACACCACTTTCTTCCCTATCTCACAAGCCCGTATCCTTGGCATTATCTTCGACTCATCTCTCTCATTCCACCCACATTTGTACTTCCCAAGCGCTTAGTACAGTGCTCTGCACACCGTAACCGCTCAATAAATACGATTGATGATGATGATAATAATGGTATTTGTTAAGTGCTTACTATGTGCAAAGCACTGTTCTAAGCACTGGGGAGGTTACAAGGTGATCAGGTTGTCCCACGGGGGGGCTCACAGTCTTCATCCCCATTTTCCAGAGGAGGGAACTGAGGCCCAGAGAAGTGACTTGCCCAAAGTCACACAGCTGACATTTGGAGGAGCCGGGATTTGAACCCATGATCTCTGACTCCAAAGCCCGGGTTCTTTCCACTGAGCCACGCTGCTTGTCCATATTCAGTGTCATCAAGTCCTGTCAGCTCTATTTTCACCACATCTCTAAAATCCACCTTTTCCTCTCCATCCAAATTGCTACCATGTTAATCCAAGCATTTATCTTCTCCTGCCTTTACTGCATCAGCCTCCTCACTGACCTCCCAGCCTCCTGTTTCACCTCATTCCAGTCCATACTTCACTCTGCTGCCTAGATAATTTTCCACAAAACCGTTCAGGCCATGTTTCCCCACTCCTCGAGAACTTCCAGGAGTTGCTCATCCACCCTCACAGAGGACATGGGCAGAGAACACGCCTATCAATATAACGGAGTTCCGTTATAATGTACTCTCCCAAGCGCTTAGATCAGCATTGTGCTCACAGCAGGAGCTCAAAAAATAACTCAGATTGACTGATTGATTGATTTCCCCTTATCTGGTCTTGCCTAAATGCAATTCAGATTGAAAGTCCCTGGGTGGTTTCTAACTGGAAAAAGCGTAAAAACAGGGAAGTTTCTTGGAGTGTTTGGAAGTCCCGCCACCCCGACCCTATGGGCCCAATAATAGTAATAATAATAACAATAACTATGGTATTTGTTATGCGCTTACTATGTTCCAGGCCCTGTAATAATAATAATAATAATAATAATGGCATTTGTTAAGCACTTACTATGCGCAAAGCACTATTCTAAGCACTGGGGGGATACAATCGGATCAACTTGTCCCATGTGGAGCTCACAGTCTTCATCCCCATTTTACAGATGAGGTAACTGAGGCTCACAGAAGTTAAGTGACTTCAATCAATCAATCAATCGTATTTATTGAGCACTTACTGTGTGCAGAGTACTGTACTAAGCACTTGGGAAGCACTAGTCGGCAACACAGAGAGACAGTCCCTACCCAACAGCGGGCTCACAGTCTAGAAGGGGGAGACAGACAACAAAACCAAACATACTAAGAAAATAAAATAAATAGAATAGATATGTACAAGTAAGATAAATAAATAAATAAATAGAGTAATAAATATGTACAAACATATATACATATATACAGGTGCTGTGGGGAAGGGAAGGAGGTAAGGCGGGGGGGATGGAGAGGGAGACGAGGGGGAGAGGAAGGAAGGGGCTCAGTCTGGGAAAGCCTCCTGGAGGAGGTGAGCTCTCAGTAGGGCCCTGAAGGGAGGAAGAGAGCTAGCTTGGCGGATGGGCAGAGGGAGGGCATTCCAGGCCCGGGGGGTGACGTGGGCCGGGGGTCGATGGCGGGACAGGCGAGAACAAGGCACTGTGAGGAGGTTAGCAGCGGAGGAGCGGAGGGTGCGGGCTGGGCTGGAGAAGGAGAGAAGGGAGGAGAGGTAGGAGGGGGCGAGGTGATGGACAGCCTTGAAGCCCAGGGTGAGGAGTTTCTGCCTGATGCGCAGATTGATTGGTAGCCACTGGAGATTTTTGAGGAGGGGAGTAACATGCCCAGAGCGTTTCTGCACAAAGATGATCCAGGCGGCAGCGTGAAGTATGGATTGAAGTGGGGAGAGACACGAGGATGGGCGATCAGAGAGGAGGCTGATGCAGTAGTCCAGTCAGGATAGGATGAGAGATTGAACGAGGAGGGTAGCGGTTTGGATGGAGAGGAAAGGGTGGATCTTGGCGATGTTGCAGGGGTGAGACCGGCATGTCCCCTCCCCACAGCACCTGTATATATGTATATATGTTTGTACATATTTATTATTCTATTTATTTTACTTGTACATATTTATTCTATTTATTTTATTTTGTTAATATGTTTTGTTTTGTTGACTGTCTGTTGACTGTGAGCCCGCTGTTGGGTAGGGACCGTCTCTATATGTTGCCAACTTGTACTTCCCAAGCGTTTGATACAGTGCTCTGCACAGTAAGGTCTCAATAAATATGATTGAATGAAAAAATGACTGAATGAATACAATGTGAGTCCTTGCTACCATTACCTGATGTGTCTCCCCAAACCTAGACTGCAGCCCCATGTAGGGCAGGGACTGGGTCTAATCTGTTAGGCTTCTCTCTACCCCCACCTGATCAGTGCTTGGCTCACAAACATTTAATAATAATAATGATGGCATTTGTTAGGCACTTACTATGTGCAAAGCACTGTTCTAAGCGCTGGGGGGGATACAATGTGATCAAGTTGTTTCACGTGGGGCTCACAGTCTTAATCCCCATTTTTACAGATGAGGTAACCGAGGCTCAGAGAAGTTAAGTGACTTACCCAAGGTCACACAGCAGACATGTGACAGAGCCGGGATTCGAACGAATGACCTCTGACTCCAAAGCCCCTGCTCTTTCCACTGAGCCACGCTGCTACCCTCAACTGCCATAACTAAAAGGCTCCTCCTGCAAAAAGACTCTAAAAAGCAGGTCCTGTCCTTTCCTCTGCTCTCTAAACCTTCTGTTTCTCTATTTGGCCTGTTTTTGTTGAAATTTTCAAGGAAGCGTTCATTCCCCTAGGCTTCCCACTCATGCCCACTCATCCTCCTAACTCTGCTTTAGCCCGTCACCTTCTGTGCCCCATCTCTCTTGCTTCCAATAGCAACAACATACCAGACACCTGCTTATAATAATAATAATGGCATTTGTTAAGCGCTTACTATGTGCAAAGCACTGTTCTAAGCGCTGGGGGGGATACAATGTGATCAAGTTGTCCCACGTGGGGCTCACAGTCTTAATCCCCATTTTTACAGATGAGGGAACTAAGGCTCAGAGAAGTTAAGTGACTTTCCCAAGGTCACACAGCAGACTTGTGGTGGAGCCAGGATTCGAACCCTTGACCTCTGACTCGAAAGCCCATGGTCTTTCCACTGAGCCACGCTGCTTCCCAAGGGAACTTGGTCAAGGCAAGGATGCAGGTTTGCTGACAAGAAAGGCATATAGTGCTGCATCAGAGTCTGGGGCTCCTGTTCTGGCAAGATAATAATAATAATGATGACATTTATTAAGTGCTTACTATGTGCAAAGCACTGCTCTAAGCACTGGGGAGGTTACGGGGTGATCAGGTTGTCCCATGTGGGGCTCACAGTCTTAATCCCCATTTTACAGATGAGGTAACAGACACAGAGAAGTTAAGTGACTTGCCCAAAGTCACCCAGCTGACAAGAGGTGGAGCCGGGATTTGAACCCATGACCTTCATTCATTCATTCAATCGTATTTATTGAGAACTTACTTTGTGCAGAGCACTGTACTAAGCGCTTGGGAAGTACAAGTTGACAACACATAGAGACGGTCGCTGCCCAACAGTGGGCTCACAGTCTAGAAGGGGGAGACAGAGATCAAAACAAAACATATTAACAAAATAAATAGAATAAATATGTACAAATAAAATAGAGTAATAAAAATGTACAAACATATATACATATATACAGGTGCTGTGGGGAGGGGAAGGAGGTAAGGCGGGGGGGAAGGGGAGGAGAGGAAGCAGGGGTCCTCTGACTCCAAAGCCCAGGCTCTTTCCACTGAGCCACGCTGCTTCTCTGACCATCCAGGCTCAACAAATTTTCTGCTAAATACTAATTTTGGTGATTAAGCAACACTTATTCTATGCCAAATACCATATTAAGTGCAGGGGTAGATAAAAGAATCAGTTTAGACACAATCCCTGTTCTACATAGAGTTCACAGCCTAAGCAGCAGGGAGAACAGGTCCCCATTTTGCAGATCATCATCAATCGTATTTATTGAGCGCTTACTGTGTGCAGAGCACTGTACTAAGCGCTTGGGAAGTACAAGTTGGCAACATATAGAGACGGTCCCTACCCAACAGTGGGCTCACAGTCTAAAAGATGCTCTGACTCCAGGCCCTAGCTCTTTCCATTAGGCCACCTGACAGGGACAAATATACATAATAAAGAGAAATACTCTTAGACTGTGAGCCCACCTTTTAGACTGTGAGCCCACTGTTGGGTAGTGACTCTCTCTATATGTTGCCAATTTGTACTTCCCAAGCGCTTAGTACAGTGCTCTGCACACAGGAAGCGCTCAATAAATACGATTGATGATGATGATACCGGCGGGGGTCTGTGGCTAGAAAAATTTCAGGCTCCTCGTGGCTCAGAGTCGAAGGCGCACCCATAGCCACACCAAGGGCTACAGCAGCCCCCGGTGTTCCCAGGGTTTTGTGGAGGTCTCATTTCTGTGGGTGCTTTTCTCCTTCCCACCGGGTGGTAGAAGGCAGAAAGGGATTGAATCCCCCTCAGTGCCCGGTTCCTGAAGGGGCAGCGCGGCTTGCTGCCGGCCCTGGAGTCAATCAATCAATCAATCAATCTTATTTATTGAGCGCTTACTGTGTGTCAGGGAAAAAGAACAGCCAGGGCGCTGAACTGCAGCTTTTATCCCCAGACCAGTGTGCACCTGGGGAGCAAGGGCCCTTGGTGGCATGTTGAAGAGGTGGGAGTTTCCAATTGGTTTGCCCTACCCTTGCCAAACGATTCGGGATCCCCAGCAACAGTCATGGGGGCCTGCACTGGCCATGTAATCAATCAATCAATCAATCAATCGTATTTATTGAGCGCTTACTATGTGCAGAGCACTGTACTAAGCGCTTGGGAAGTACAAATTGGCAACACATAGAGACAGTCCCTACCCAACAGTGGGCTCACAGTCTAAAAGGGGGTAAAACAGGGACCGTCACCAATAATAATAATAATGGCATTTGTTAAGCACTTACTATGTGCAAAGCACTGGAATGCCCTCCCTCTGCCCATCCGCCAAGCTAGCTCTCTTCCTCCCTTCAAGGCCCTACTGAGAGCTCACCTCCTCCAGGAGGCCTTCCCAGACTGAGCCCCTTCCTTCCTCCCCCCTCTCCATCCCCCCATCTTACCTCCTTCCCTTCCCCACAGCACCTGTATATGTTTGTACATATTTATTACTCTACTTATTTAACTTGTACATATCTATTCTATTTATTTTATTTTGTTAGTATGTTTGGTTTTGTTCTCTGTCTCCCCGTTTCAGACTGTGAG
This sequence comes from Tachyglossus aculeatus, assembly GCF_015852505.1. Taxonomy (NCBI): domain Eukaryota; kingdom Metazoa; phylum Chordata; class Mammalia; order Monotremata; family Tachyglossidae; genus Tachyglossus; species Tachyglossus aculeatus. The sequence continues at coordinate 98,229,430 of NC_052066.1, read as the reverse complement.
CCCACTGTTGGGTAGGGGCTGTCTCTATATGTTGCCAATTTGTACTTCCCAAGCGCTTAGTACAGTGCTCTGCACACAGTAAGCGCTCAATAAATACGATTGATGATGATGATGTTCTAAACGCTGGGGGGATACAAGGTGATCAGGTTGTCCCACATGGGGCTCACAGTCTTAATCCCCATTTGACAGATGAGGGAACTGAGGCTCAGAGAAGTGACTTGACAAGGTCGAACAGCAGACATGTGGGGGAGCTGGGATTAGAACCCAGGACCTCTGACTCCCAAGACCAGGCTCTTTCTGTTTTACAGATGAAGTAACTGAGGCACAGACAAGTGACTCGCCCCAAGTCACTTGTCTGGAGTCATGGAGAAGCTGCTGTGGCTCAGTGGAAAGAGCCTGGGCTTTGGAGTCAGAGGTCATGGGTTCAAATCCCAGCTCTGCCAACTGTCAGCTGTGTGACTTTGGGCAAGTCACTTAACTTCTCTGTGCCTCAGTTACCTCATCTGTAAAATGAGGATTAAAATTGTGAGCCCCTCGTGGGACAACCTGATCACCTTGTAACCTCCCCAGCGCTTAGAACAGTGCTTTGCACATAGTAAGCGCTTAACAAATACCAACATTATTATTATTATTATTATTAAGTCACCCAGCAGACAAATGGTACAGGGGAAACTCAATTTACCTGCCAAGCACGGAACTAAGGGACAGTTCTATTTTAAGCAAAGTACGCTTGCTTAGTGAGTTGGGATGGTGAAGAGGTCCGGCAAACATTAGGCCTCTTAAACCCTCCAGAGAGCACTGGGGCTTTCTACATCAAAGCTGTGCCTGGTTTTATCTGTACCCCACCCTTCCTCATTTAACTAGGTGCAAATTTTGCAAATAGTGCGCAAATAGAGAAGCAGCTGGCTCAATGGAAAGAGCACGGGGCTCTGGAGTCAGAGGTCATGGGTTCAAATCCCAGCTCCTCCAATTGTCAACTGTGTGACTTTGGGCAAGTCATATAACTTCTCTGTGCCTCATCTGTAAAATGGGGAGCCCCCCGTGGGACAATCTGATCGCTTTGTAATCTCCCTAGCGCTTAGAATAGTGCTTTGCACATAGTAAGCGCTTAATAAATGCCATTATTACGTTGCTTACTGAAGTTAGCGTTTCCAGACTTGATATTTTGGGAGGTTTTTGAATGAGCAATTAATGGCTCAGAGGATTTTTTGGACAGACTCCCCAAAGGGATTTGGGAATTCTGGATAGAAAACTCACCTATGTGCTCCATCAGCCCCCTCAAGTCACCTTTGCTCCACAACTGTCGCAGTTTGGAGGAGGAATAGCATGCTCCCTCAAGCCGGTGCCATCCTGGGAAAGGCGGGAGCAAAACCTGAAAGAGTCTTCCTGCCCTTCCATGTTTGATGGGGGTGTGAGTCTGATCCTGCAGCAAAACAAACAAAAAAACCCCCCAATATATCCAACTCCCCTCTCCACCCCTAAATTCAACGGCATACCTCCTCTCTACAAGGTCAGTTGTTGGGTGCAAATAGGTCTTTTGATACGTAGCCAATATTTTGCTGCATTAGAAATAATGGTATTTGCGTGCTATGTGCAGAGCATTGTACTAAGCGCTTGGGAGAATACAGTTAGGCATCGAGCTTACAGTCTAAGGAGGGAGACAGGTGTGTGTGTGTGTGTGTGTGTATATATATATATATATATATAACAGGGTGGACTCTGGATCATAAACTGAATGTGAGTTTACATATATATATATAAGTAAACTCACATTCAATTTATATATATATAGTATATATAAAATATATGATAATATATAATATATATATATCTTTTATATATATATGTAAACTCACATTCAGTTTATGATCCAGAGTCCATCCTGTTGAGAGGGCAGATCCAATCTCTTTGGCCCTACCCTCCCACCACCTCTCCCTCATTACCGGTGCCTGCACAGTGGTAGGACAAGACTCTGAAGCGACACTGATTCTTAAAGTACTCTTTATTAAGATTAAAAGTTGTAGAAACAACTTTGTTATATAAAGGCACAGGGAGACAGTCTGATAAAATAGTCAAATTAAACAGTAACTTACGATACAAAAAGACAATCTTGATGCACATACAAACCCCAAGCGTCTCATTCAAAAATATTTCACCACATTTGTCCGCTGATGGGCAATGGCTAAAAATATAAACTGTCATTGTAGAATAAATATCTGGTAGGTGCAAGTCGAACAAAATATTTATTGCTTTTCACATCTGCGTTCCCTGTAGTTTTTAAAATTCCGAATTATTTTCTTCGTCTGTTTTAGCAGCCTATTTCTAAGGAATTCCGAGTCCCATACCAAATCCAATAGGGGAAGTGGCAGTTCTAAAATCCACCTCAGGTAGCAATCAGGACTGGCAGTGTCTTGTTTACTGTCCATAATCACATTCCAATCACAAAAAAAAAAAAAACGGTATCAACTTCAGCGATAAACCAAACCCTTTTTAGTCTGAGCCTGGTATAGGTGACTATTCTGAGGTTAACACATTCCTTTTTAAAGAAAGTTCCTTCTATCAAGAACTATGCAAATTTTGATGACTCGCAAGTTTGAGTGTTGGGTAAATAAAAGGTAAACACAACAAAAGTTACCTTGCCAACCACCTCCCCTGGGGGTGGGGTAACAAACCATAGGAAGCCTTATTTTAATGCTAAGTAGAAGTACCCATCAAGAGCTAAATTATGACTACATACGCCAAATCTGCAAACCTAAACTTCCATAACACAATCTAGCGGTAGTTGTATGAATTTGATCAATTGGACCTCATTATTCTTCAGCTTTGAAATCAATTCCCCTTTGCTCCAGAAAGAAAAACAAAAAAGCCCTCATTTAGGTTTAGCAACAGTATTTGCTAAACAGAGAAGCAGCGTGGCTCAGTGGAAAGAGCACGGCCCTGGAGGCAGAGGTCATGGGTTCGTATCCCGGCTCCGCCACGTCTGCTGTGTGACCTTGGGCAAGTCACTTAACTTCTCTGAGCCTCAGTTACCTCACCTGTAAAGTGGGGATTAAGACTGTGAGCCCCACGTGGGACAACCTGATCACTTTGTATCCCCCCCCAAGCGCTTAGAACAGTGCTTTGCACATAGTAAGCGCTTAACAAATGCCAACATTATTATTATTATTATTTGATTCCCCAGTCAAAGGGATCTCCTGAAACCGTTGATTTTAAGGTGTCACGCTTTGCTCTATAGAAACGTACAGTGGCTAGGTTTTCCAACGTTTAGAAGAGGGCAGCTCCAAGATTGCTAACAGAGCTCCAATAGGGCCAACAAGCAAAGTGCATTTTTACGATCCATGATCATCATTCGGGTGTGCATACCATTTACGCTGTTTTGATTTCAAATATCTATACTGCCGCCGGAGAACAACTTCCTAGGGGTTCTAAGGCCCACAGACACCCCAATTTCCATTTTAAGCCAGGCCCCTATCAGCAGCAGCAAAGTGCTCCGGCTCACTGTAGCATCTGATTTACCTCAACGGAGGTGGGGGTGTTGGAAGAGCTCCACTCTGCCTTGAATCAAAAATAGGCTCCCAGCTAAAGCCCCACAAAAAAAAAAAAGTGAATAGTCACTGCCTTGGGAATAACACCTTTAGTGCATGCTGCAAGTGGTGGTTTGACTTCTCAGAAACCAGAGGAACTCATCACTCATCACTTAAGAGGCAAGTGGATCTTTCAGGTAAACTTAAGTGTTGTTAAAAATGTAGTTTAGGAAAATGTACACGTACAACCAGTGTCTTTGGCATAGGTTTTACTCCATTACACTTTGTGGGTCGCCTTGTGTTTCTAAGAGCTAGTCAGAGGATGTGGATTTCATCTCCGTTTGCAGTATTTTCCCCTCAATCATTTGGTAGTCTTTAATGACAGCTTGCTTAAAATGACAGGGCAAGGATCTTCTGCTCTGCAGACAGGTATACTTACTGGCAGAGGCTGTATAACCATTCAATTAATTCCAAGTGATCTCATGCAAGTTGTTGCACAGAACCACAGTAACAAAAAAAGAGAACCTTATGACAATATGCCTACTTTTATAAACAAAACAGATATATACACATAAAATATCCAGCTTAAAAAAAAAAAGGTAGACAGTCACCTTGGGAATCCTGCCCTCACAGTACATAGGTACCACACAGCATTAAATGAAAAACCCATTAATTCTGAAAACACCTACATTTACCTGCATGTATACAAAGTCGATAAAATGAACATAAAAATGGAAAAAAACCCCGCACATCAGGAGGAAGGAGGCCTCTAAAACAGGCCAGACTAACTTGACTTTCCAAGTAAACGCATGAACGTTACAAAGTTGTGACGCTAATGCACAGTATGTCAGGTCCCCTTTGACACACAAGCCAATTAAGCTACCCAGGCTCATATTCGGTGATCTCGATGTTCCCTGAAATGCCCCCCAGGCATTCGGGGGAAGAAAAAAAAAAAGAAAAGCCAATTGGAGCTCAAGTCTTAATTAGGCGAGTACATGTTTCTTTGCGGATGAGCATCATGTGATTTTTGAAATGACATTTTGCTGGGCTTAGGTGTTTGATTTCACTAGTTTATCTTCTGAAGGAAGAAGTTTCCACTTTTCTGTTTGGCTGCAAGCTGCCGTGGAGTTTCAGCCAGCGTAAGCAGAAATTCGCCAGGGACTACCTCACGTTATTACTTAGCTGTGCAAGGTATTCCCGTAGTTCTTTCGCCGCTTGGAATCGGCCGTATCGCTTCTTTGGGTTGGCGCACTCATCCAGCAAGGCCTCGAGTCGGCCGTCTTTGGCAACGTCGGCTGGCGGGTCATGAAGCAGCCCCCCAGACGTCCCACGCCAGATGGCATGTCTAGATAAGAGGTTCTGACAGATAGCGTAGTAATTGTGGTCGACGGTGGCCCGAGCGCAGAGGATCTCTTTAGAAAACGACAAGCAGGCCTCCTTATCACAATCATCAAACTTGCTTTCATACCAAACATCCCAGTTTTCGGGTTTGTCTGTGAAGGGGGCAGGGGGAGGAGAAAGAAAGAAAGAAAGAAAGAAAAAAAAGGTGATCCACTAAGATACAAATAAAACACTTTGAGTCCTTTAAGTAAAAGACAATTGACTCAGCGTGTGTTTCATAAAGGATAAGTGACCAAGCAATAAGAGGCTTTGTGGAGTTGGTGGGTGTTAGGGACGGAGTGTGAGAAGGCCCTACTGAGAGCTCACCTCCTCCAGAAGGCCTTCCCAGACTGAGCCCCTTCCTTCCTCTCCCCCTCGTCTCCCTCTCCATTCCCCCCATTTTACCTCCTTCCCTTCCCCACAGCACCTGTATATATGTTTGTACATATTTATTACTCTATTTATTTTACTTGTACATATCTATTCTATTTATTTTATTTTGTTAGTGTGTTTGGTTTTGTTCTCTGTCTCCCCCTTTTAGACTGTGAGCCCACTGTTGGGTAGGGACTGGCTCTATATGTTGCCAATTTGTACTTCCCAAGCGCTTAGTACAGTGCTCTGCACATAGTATGCGCTCAATAAATACGATTGATGATGATGATGATATACAAGGGGGTCCGGAGAAGGTAGAGAGGGACTGGGAGTGAACAGGCAGGTGCAACACAGCCAAAAGGAAATCTTAAGCACTTTGCATTTCACCCCAGCAAATCTCCACTCTTACACGGATCCCACCTCTATCTGTTCAATATTTCCACCTCCCCAGTAGCACTTTTCTTCATATCCTATTACCTCCTCCTGTCTAATTCATTTTAGTGTCTGTCTCTATTAGATTGAAGACAACTTAACAGGAGGGATCATGTCTCCTAATTCTTGTGAACTGTCCAAAGCACCTAGTTCAGTGCTTTGGAGTTGCTCAAGAGGGCTTTAAATTGATTTTTAAAAGGGAGGATTTGACTTGTCAGCCAGAGTGATAAATAAGCCTTCCTAGTTCAAGGAAAGCTACCCTAGTGTTCCAGACTGGGCACATGTTAGGATCAAGGCAGGGTAGATAGAAAAAGGCCGAGGTCCGGTCTGGGGAGGGAGGGAGAAATGGGGACACCACCAGTTAAATCCTTAAGATAAGAATGTATTTTTGATGACCTGTTATCTTTGTGAAACTAGAGGGTTGAAAGAAAAAAAAAAAAGTTACCATCAAATGGGACATTTCCTTGTGGAATAAGCCTGGAACTGGGGCTCAGGTGACCAGGGTTCTAATCCCAGCTCTGCTACTTGCCTATGTGACCTGAGGCAAGCCACGTATTCTGCTGTGCCTCAATTTCTTCATCTATACAATGGGAAGGAAAATACCTGCTCTCCCTACCTCTCAAACTGTTAATCCTGGGTGGGAGAGCAACTGTGTCCCATCTGATTAATCTTCAATGTACAAGCCGGCTTCTGAATAGCTGCGCTTTCCTAGCGCGCGCGCGCGCGCGTCAGTTTTCTAAAACCTTGGGCTGAGATCTTTTATTCAGCGTGATGAGACTGCCCTAGGCATCCTAGAAACTATTACTGTGACTCCAAGTTGAGTTGGGGAAACGCGTTACGTTTAGGTGCTTCTTCACTGTCGCGCAAGACCATTTTGGATGGCACAACCACCGTTTTACCAAGGAAAAGGAATAGCCATTACTTCTGGCTTTATTTTTTAAGAGTCTTGTTCATTCCCAGGTGTATCGTACTCTCCCAAGCACTCAGTATAGTGCTCCGCAAACAGTAAGCGCTCAAGTACGACTATTTGGAAAATCTTTTTGAACTACATATGAGGGGTGTACTAAACCCTGGGGGAGCGCTGAGTGTGTGGGAGAATTACTATTCGTTGTTGAAAACCCTAAGAGAGCCCCCACAACTTCAAACAGAATTGTGGTGTATTTAGAGACCGATTATTTTGTATTTTTATGCCCTAGATTGAGCTGAACAAATATCAATTTTTGTCTGTCAGGACTTGGGTCCTGACATACACAGTTTTAATTTTACAGACGGCAGTGTTACCGTTTTCGTTGTGGAGATGCCAGATTGATAGACCTTTTATTGCTACTTTTCATTCATTCAATTGTATTTATTGATTATTGATTATTTCTTTCTTATTTATTGATTGATTATTTATTGAGCGCTTACTGTGTGCAGAGCACTGTACTAGGCGCTTGGGAAGTACACGTTGGCAACACATCTTATTTCTATTTATTTTATTTTGTTAGTACGTTTGGTTTAGTTCTCTGTCTTCCCGTTCTAGACTGTGAGCCAGCTGTTGGGTAGGGACTGTCTCTGTGTTGCCAACTTGTACTTCCCAAGCGCTTAGTACAGTGCTCTGCACACAGTAAGCACTCAATAAATACGATTGATTGATTGATTCATTTAACCTTAGCACCATTATCATCTGCTTCAAATTCTGAAACTATGGTATTTACTGAGGGCTTACTGTATCCAGAGCACTGTGCTAAATGCTTGGGACAGTACAATCCAAAGTTGGCAGACATGTCCCCTGCCCACAGCATGATTCATGAACACATCCTGTGTCAGACGGACTGGTGGAGACTTTCCCTGCTGTGTGACCTCAGCTGAGTCACTTAACTTTCCGGTGCCTCAGTTTCCTTATCTGTAAAATGGGGATTCAATCCTGTTCTCCCTCTTAAGCTGTGATCCCCATGTGGAACTGGGGTTTGTCCAACGGGCTTATATACTGTATCGGTTCCAGCGTTTTGTACAATGCTTGGCACATGAGCATTACATACCTCAATAATGATGATAAGCTGATGCCACAGTGTTCCAGGGTTTCTCCCATCCCCTAACTCCTTGTATTCCATAGCAACATTAGGGCTAGACCAGAAGGCTGAGCTTCCAGGAATTTCCATCTGTGTGCCTCATCTATTACTGGTGCTACTGCATTTACGTCTTGAAGAGCATCTACGAACATTTTATTGGCTTCCATCTTGTGATGAAGTCAAAGCCCGTAAATGCTACCAAGTGTAGCTTTTAACAGCATTCCCCAGTGACTTCTTGAAAAGGCCCCTTTATATTTTAACATAGCTTTCCAATTCTTGAGAACAATTCGAAGTATTGAGCATTAATACTGACAGATAAAACTCAAGGAGAGCCTCAGCGGCTCAGTCTCTTCCGGACCAACTGTGGGGATTTTTAGCCTGAAATTTAAATTGTTGACACGGGTTTTTACAGAAATCAAGTTAATTGCCTGAGGTCACACAAGCAGGGTCAGTTGTCGAGATGGGCTTTAGCCATCAGCAGCAGCCCATATAACTAAACAGGCAGAAGTCGGCTATCAGGCGCCTCCTTCCCCACCAACTGGTTTGGATAGATTGACATTCTCCAGATAATTAGCTTCTAAAGCTACAACTTCTCTTCATCCCCAAAGCACTCCAGTGGTTGTATTCTTAATTGAGACTGGTTTGTTAACTATTTGAAGCATGATTAAATTCAAGAAAAAACAAAAAAAGAGTACTCAAAGAAAGGGCAATTGAGGACTGGGGTGGACGAGTAGAGGAAGTGACCATTCAAGTCACACACTTACTCTGTCGGATTAATCTTTTGTCTGCAACCAAAACATTCTCAGCATCCACGATGATCACCTTCCCATCTCTAGGACCAACAGCAAAGTTGTCAAAGCTGACGTCAAGGAGGTAGAGTGCAAATTCAAAGTCATTGTTGGTAAGTTGCTCAGCTATTTCCATCAGTTGCCACGCCAGATCCACTCGTTTTTCCCACGGGGCATAGAAGTAACTCCAAAGCTCTTCTCCCACGTAATTCACAGCCACCATCCTTCCACATGCTCCAAGGTATTTTGCAAATGGCCACCCCTCATCTGATGGAAAGCTCTGTTAAAAAAATAAAAAATAAAAACTTATTTTATAGAGATGCAATCTGCAGCGGCCACAAAGATTAAACTCCAAATAAATTCTGGGTAGTAAAATACATTTAGAACCCTGTATTGTTTGTTACAGATCCTTTATACCTAATGCAAGTATTTACTAGTCTGAGGAATTTGGGTGTTGCAAGGCTGCTACAGTAAGCGTACTTGGGAAATAAAAAATAAACGCCACTCTGCTACAGTAAATTTGTGAAAGACCTAGATTTCTCCTCCCACTTGGTAGTGGATGGCGTTACAAAGCACATACAAACAACTTTTACAGCTTAGTTTAAAGTTGCTTCCCATTATAATGTTACATTAAGAAACAATGAAACACACATCTATGTTGTGGATCTTAGATAAGTCTTCATTTTCAAAAGAAATAGTTCTCTTTTCAAAAGTCACTAAGATTTATAAATCCATATTTGCAATTGTTCTAAAGCTATGAATATTTATGTTTCCAGATATAGAAAAGCCCTCATCAGATTTTACAAATGATGAGAAAAATGATCCGTTCTCAGTGTTCCCCAGTGGCCAAAAGAGCCCAGAATTCTTCAGTATAATGACCTGAATTCTTTTCTTACAGCATCGGGGGAGTGTTATCTAATTTATCCAATTCATCCTTGCAGAACCTTTCCAAAGTATATGGAGGGCAAAATGGGAAACTGATCATATTCCACCTCAAAAATATATATATAAAAAAATAAAAAATAACCACGCTCCTTCAAAGGACCGATTCCTCGTACAGGGAGGCCATCCAGCAGACCTGAGCTGCCTGAGGCTTCTAACTGGTAAGAGGCAAATAGGTCCAAGAAATTTGTTTTTTTAAAAAATACCTTGAGCAGGGAACAAGGTATAATATACCACAGGTTTAAAAACCTGAAAAAAATAATTTGAGGTTTTGAAACATTTATAACAGAGTAAAAAAAACCATCAGGAGTTGATACGGGGCTGTGTGCCTCTTTTACTGTGAGGGCACATGTCAACAGCGTGACCAGCTGCAATGTAGGTAGAAACAAACAATAGGGCTGGAAATACCAAGTTGCAAACCCTCCTAATACTGATGCTTAAACCTGGAATCAGACCAGACAAGCCACAGAAACCCTCTTGGAAACTCACTGATGCATTCAATGTACAAGTGACCTAACGGGTTTCTATTATTAACAGTAATAATAATGATATTTGTTAAGCGCTTACTATGTGCCAGGACAGTACTAAGGGCTGGGGTGGATACAAGCAAATAAAGTTGGACACAGTCTCCATCCCTACTTTACAGAGGAGGTGACGGAGGCACAGAGAAGTGACTTGCCCAAGGTCACACAGCAGACAAGTGGCAGATCTGGGATTAGAACCTAAGACCTCCTTGACCCCCCAGGCCCATGCTCTATCCACTATGTCATGCAGCTTCACGCTGCCCAGTTTCTGAAACTGAGCCATATTGTGTGGTCATCAGCAACAACGCCTGATTGTAGAAAGGGAAGCTAAAACAAGTCACCTACTGTACTTGATAGCTGTTCAGAGAAAAAAAAAAAACATTCTGAAATGAAGGTTTTGCTAAACTAGTTTATAAAATTCTTCGGTCTACACCCATTTCACTTTCAAGGAATTTCTTTAAACAAACCAGGTCACTGAAAATTCGACGGAGTAAAGAACAGAGAAGCCTTCTTTTAAACATCCACTTTTCCCTCAAAATTAGAGTTCTTGGGCTCGTGGTGCCTTCAGAAAGTTTCAGTACTACCCCCAACAAGCCAAGAGACCAACAGGAAAGAGCTTGGGTCAAAATATTGGGGGTAAGAGTGTCAGACTAAAGGGCTTCCTTCCTCAGACCATAAAGATCAAGTCCAGATCTCAGGTGATCATGTTCTGAAGTTGCAATGTTGTTTTCAGACTAGTTTTAGGGCTGTCACCCGGTGGAACTTGCCTTATTTTTTAATCAGTATAGTAAAATTAATTCATGAAGCTCTGTCATCTGTAAAATGGGGATTGAATTCCCATTCTTCCTCCGGCTTAGGCTGTGGCTCTATGTGGGACAGGGACGAACGACTCCAGCATTCAGAAAGATGCTGGGCCCTTACTAAGTACCTAACAAATTCCATTTTCCTTTTTCCCCAGGTTACACCCTCCCAATCGTTGTCTCAGCACTTCTGCACCCCCTTCATCCCTCCTACTCAATACGCGACAATTTAGGGTCTGCTGTTTAAGCACTTCTTACTCCCAGCTAAAAAATAAAATCATCTTGTGTCAGTCTCCCGGGTTAGACCATAAACGTCTTGTGGGCAAGGATCACGTATGCCTTCCAAGTGCTTCGTCCACAACAGTTACTCAATAAATACAGTCGCTTGAACAGTGGAAAACATTAATTCAACAACAGTCTTCCTGGACTGTTTGACAGCAAAGGCTTCTGAGATAACTGCTCGGGATCAAGGCTATTCCAGCGGTTTTGTAACTTTAATCTCTTCCAGGCAACCTGACTTGGGAAGCAAGGGCCACAGGTCACCAATAATAATAATAATAATAATAAATGGTATTTATTAAGCACTTATAATGTGCAAAGCACTTTTTTAAGTGCTGGGGAGGTTACAAGGTGATCAGGTTGAGGGGGCTCACAGTCTTAATCCCCATTTTACAGATGAGGCACAGAGAAGTTAAGTGACTTGCCCAAAGTCACACAGCTGACAACTGACGGAGCAGGGATTTGAACCCCTGACCTCTGACTTTAAAGCCTGTGCTCTTTCCACTGAGCCATGCTGCTTCCCTTGTATTTATAAGTTGCTGATTAGAACCTGGGCCCTGTGTTCTTTCCACCAGGCCATTCTGATTCGCAGCACAGATGATCAATTAGCTGCAGGTGGCCTACAAACGTGCCAGACCAAGCTATCTTTTGGAAACACTCCTTACTGCTAGCTATTTCATTCTCCCACCCACAGTGAGGCACGGTGTTGAACTCTGGGACTGTTCTGGACACTGCAAGGCAAGCTCAGGGAAAGTTACGAAGGAGGAATTGAGCTTTCCATACATTTCTTGTACTGCCTGCAGCATCTGAAGTATTGGTGCTTCGATATGAATACTTGGGTCTGGTAAACAACTTGCAACCCACCCGTTCCCCCCCCCCCCCCCCAGAACAATATTGGTATAAAATTCACATGCTACATTGTACGCTTGATCCAAATATTCCTTTGTGATAATAAAATGGTTCTTTGACAACAAGATGAGGGAATTCTGCCAACATCTGAAAATGTACAGACTACTCCTTGTTACTGGCCCCATTCCAACCAACAGAGGACAACCCCCACCCAGATTTCATTTTCCAAGTCACTAGCACAGGAGGATAAACAGCAAGTGTAGGAATATAAAACACTCAGTGCAGCAACAGTTTTGGCAATGGTAACAGATTCAGATTATGCCTCACATAAGAGACTACAGGATTTTTTTGTCTTGCTGTCCACACTTTTGGAAGCTTTTCAAATGAATGGGTTTAAACTGGCATTGGTAGGACAAAATGCATCTTTTGTGGATTATTTAAGAGTCGTCAAGGCTGACCTCAAAAAAGTCTGCACTCACTGTGGAGTAACTCAACAAAAGTACATTTATTCTAAAGGAAATTAAAAACAATTGAAATCTACCCCAAAATGTAATGGGGGCAGGGGTTAAATTAGGGTTCCAGAATATCACGTAAATTCCCATTTATGGCACGAAGTAGTTAGCCACCAGGTTACCAAGCAGGGCGCTGATGGGGCTTTTCAGTGTAAATGGTGGATCTGCCTGTTTGACAATCTACTCAACATGGAAAAACTGCAGACACACTTTAATGAACTGTATAAAGTTACACTTGCAAGGCTCTGAAATGCAAGAAGGAATTTTACCAACAGTTAAGAATTGAACTACAAAGCTAAGCTTATTCCATGGCTTCTATTCTGATCGCCCCCCACACCCAGAGCCATCTTTCAAGGAGAGGCTGACCCTGAATCTTGCAGCAATTCCAATATTCCGTCAAGCACGCCATCGCCTACTTTAGGGACTTTACATCAGGCTTGATAGTCCATTGGAAGAGTCCATATTTAAGCACTCAAAGAGATCAATTTTAGTAAATTTTTTTTGTAAATCACAGAATATGAATTTTACCTAAATTCCTGCCTCTGCACTATTTGGGGGGGGGGGGGGGGGAGGAGGAAGGGAGGAGAAGGGGGTAAAATCCATACTCCCAAACTCCAAAAGCAAGGAAATTATTTTTTGTTTTAACGAAGATTGTTAATCAGGCAACCTTGCAACAATTAGATATAAGGTTTTGGATGTCAGTGTATTCAAGTGGAAAAAAAAAAACCACTCGTCTCTAGTAAAGCCATCATTTCTGTAAAAGAAAGCCACAAACTTCCTCCCTAACTACCATATACCCTCGGAACACGCTGGTAGCAATGTTGGATGTATTGACAGTGGCTTAATTCCAAGGTCCCGGTCTGAAATAAACAAACTGACTCATCTCCCTCTGCAAGAGGAGTGCCTGAATGTTAAGATGGAATCCCTAAGGTTCTAGTTCAAAAAAGAAAAGAAAAAGCCAGCTATTTTAAGAATGGGTCCAAAGCAACCACTTTAGCTATCTATGCTCTTGTACAAATTTTATAAAGCCTCTTCTTTAAGTTTGACAATACCTTCAGAAAAGCGGAATGCTCAGTTTTAAGAACCTTACTTTAAGAACACCTAGCTTGTGCACTTTAGTACATAACATTTATGTCACCAGATCCAAGGACTAAGTCCTGTCTTCCATTTCTTGGAGCTCTCCACAGCGATGTACATGTACAGCAAACACTCAAATCAATCAATCAATCGTATTTATTGAGCACTTACTGCATGCAGAGCACTGTACTAAGTCAACATACCACATGGACTGGTTGGCAAACTGACTTTTTTTTTCTTTTATAGTTTATCATCTGACATTCAAAACAAATTTTAAAATGCCCCTGGATCGAAAACCAAAGAGGCATTCCGCTAAAATCTTCAACAAGAATAGTCTGGGATCCGGTATTTCAATAATCATTCTGGAGATGAGTTTATCAGTGTTGGAGATAAGCACTTTAATCTGTGCTTTGGAAAATGATATTCCTTTCTTTTGCCTCTTCCCTCTATCATATTTAAAGAGATAAATGTGTTTGGTAAGTTTTTTGTTGTCGCAAAATATGAATCATGCCTAAATTCTTGCTTCCACGCTATTTATGGGTTGAGGGTCAGGGGATGGGACAGGAAGGGGAGGAACGCAAGCGCCCAGATAAACTTCATAAGCAAATGGATAATTTTTTTGTTTGAAAGAATTTCTTTCCTCCAAAAAAGGGTGATTTAAATCGAGGCTTGCCAGAAGCCCCTTCCTAACAGGCTGGGGGACTGGGAGTGAGGGGAGATCACCAATATATAGGTACAGTTTTTTGGTCATGTCCGTGGGACTAATTTGTACCCATGTACAAATTGGCAGCTGATTGACAGCCGGTTTTCTCAGGCTTCCAAGAGCACCTTCCTAGCATTTAAAACTCTACAGCCCTGTGACAGGCTACAGAGGAGCGGTGAGGGAGTGCTCTGCACACAGTAAGCGCTCAATAAATATGAAAAATCCTCAGGAGTCGGCATCCAAACTCAATAAATGGTACTTACTGAGCGCAGAGCTCTGTACTAACCTCTTAGAGGAGTACAAGACAATAGAGTTGGCAGATCCGCTCTCTGCCAAGAAGGGGCTTATGGATGGAAGGGAGAAATGGGGACGGACAGACATTAAAATCAATTACGGGATAAGGGAATTGGCAGAGTTTACGAACATGGATAGGAGTTCCATGGGTGGCGTGACTGTCAAGTGCTTAAGGGGAACAGATCCAAAGCTTAGAAAAAGCAGGGTGGCCTCGTGGCTACGGCACAGGCCTGAGAGTCAGAAGGACTTGGCTCTGCTGCTTGTCTGCTGTGTGACCCTGGGCAAGTCACTTAACTTTTCTGTGCCTGTTACCCCATCTGTAAAATGGGGTTTAAGACTATGAGCCCCACATGGGACACGGACTGTGTCCAATCTGATTAGCCTGTATCTGCCCCAGGGCTTAGTACAGTGCCTGGCACAAGTAAGAGCTTAACAAATAAAAGAGTACTTCATCATCATCATCAGTCGTATTTATTGAGCGCTTACTATGTGCAGAGCACTGTACTAAGCGCTTGGGAAGTACAAATTGGCAACATATAGAGACAGTCCCAACCCAACAGTGGGCTCACAGTCTAAAAGGGGGAGACAGAGAACAAAACCAAACATACTAAAAAAATAAAATAAATAGAATAGATATGTACAAGTAAAATAAATAAATAAATAAATAGAGTAATAAATATGCACAAACATATATACATATATACAGATGCTGTGGGGAAGGGAAGGAGGTAAGATGGGGGATGGAGAGGGGGATGGGGGGGAGAGGAAGGAAGGGGCTCAGTCTGGGTACTTAGGTAAGAGGAGAAAGTGGGTAGGGGAAGCGAAAGCTCAGTTTGGGGGAGGCCCTTTGGACATGTGATTTTAGGATGGCTTTGAAGGTGAGGAAAGAAGGTCTGTGGGAAAGGGGAGACTTTTTTTTTCAAAAAATGGCATATGTTTAATAATAATGGTTAGTGTTATTATTTGTTTACTATGTGCCAAGCACTGTACTAAGTGAAGAAACAAGATAAGCAGGATGGACAGTCCAAGTCCCATTGGGAGCTCGTAGCCTTAATCCCCATTCTTCAGATGAGGTAACCTAGGCACAGAAAAGTTAAGTGACTTTCCCAATATGACTCAGAAAACAAGTGGCAGGGCTGAGATTAGAACTTGGGTCCTGACTCCCGAGCCCGTGCTCCTTCCACTAAACCACGAGTTCCAAGCCAGAGGGAGGATGTGGGCATTGGGGTAGGTGGGGAGATAGAAATATCAATATTACTGAGTGTGAAACACTGTACTAAGCAATTGGGGGAGTACAATAGAACAGAGTTGGTGGGCTTTAGAGTGAAATGTACAGGTTAGGTTGCAGTAGATCATTCATTCGTTCTTTCAATTGTATTTATTGAGCACTTACTGTGTGCAGAGCACTGTACTACTACTACTACTACTACTACTACTAATCATGGTATTTGTTAAGCACTATGTGCCAAGCACTGTTCTAAGTGCTGGGGGGGGGGGGGTACAAGGAAATCAGGCTGTCCCACGTGGGGCTCACAGTCTTAAACTCCATTTTACAGATGAGGAAACTGCAACACAGAGAATTTAAGTGACATGCCCAAAGACACAGCTGACAAGTGGTGGAGCAAAATTAGAACCCATGACCTCTGACTCCCGAGCCCATGCTCTTTCCACTTAGCCACACTGCTTCTCTAAGCACTTTGGGAGGGAGGCCTCTCCTCCAAAAGACCTTCCCTGACTAACCTCCTTTCCTCTTCTCCCACTCCCTTCTGCTCTGCCCTGACATTTTCTCCCTTTATCCACCCCCACAGCACTTAAGTACATATCTGTAATTCATTTATATTAATGTCCATCTCCCCCTCTAGACTGTAAGCTTGTTGAGGGTAGGGAATGTGTCTGTTACACTGTACTCTCCCAAGCACTTAATACAGTGCTCCACACACAATAAGCACTCAAAAAATACAATTGACTGACCGGGTCGATTGAGTGGCTTAAAAGGCAATTAGATGCGGAGGGATCCAAGACAAACCCAATCCAGAGACAGCATTTGGAGAAACCTGACCCACCTAGTTGGATGTAAAACCTTGGATAAAGAAAAATCCACAGAAATTGTCACAGCCATAACTGGGAATTCATAGGCCACTGCAGAGATTATAAAAACAGGGTAACCATATACCTAATTGTCCTAGCACTTTTGGAATTTATCATGGCATGGCAGATGAAAAGGGGGACTAAATGGAAAGTGGTCACCCATTGCACAGACTGACTGGGAGGGGAACCTAATGTAGTTACAGGGATGATTCAACACTTTCTTGCCCCTCTCCCCCGTTTCATTTTTACTTCACTTCCAGTGGAACCATGTGCCCTAATTTCTGCTGTCCACATAATATACTGGACCAGAATAATAAAGCAAGCAGAATTTTAACAGCTAAACTGGTGCTTCTCACACTTTCAATGCTGAGGTTCTGAAGAAGCAGCATGGCAAAATGGATAGAGCATGGGCCTGGGAAGGTCATGGGTTCTAATCCTGGATCTGCCACTTTCCTGCTGTGTGACCTTGGGTAAATCACTTCACTTCTCCGGGCCTCAGTTCCCTCATCTGTAAAATAAGGATTGAGACTGTGAACCCCACGTGGGACAGGGACTGTGTCCAAATCAATCTGCTTGTATCCACCCCTGCACTTAGTACAGTATCTGGCACATAGTGAGCGCTTAAATACCATCATTATTTATTATTATTTCCTTTGCACTGCAGTCTACAAGGACTGGTTTTTAAGAATATTGGAATTTCAAAAGGCAAAGAGAAAATTAATTTAGTACCAAAATGCTTTTTACTACTGGATAGCTCACAATTTAGGCAATGAAATTCTGGTCTAGGGTTGGCAATATCTGGTGTTAGAGAGCATTCTCCCCCCCCCCCCCCCCCCCCCCCCCCCCCCCCGCAAATACTAAGCTTTGCAGTTCACAACCAAGGACCAGGGTTGGCCTTCAGGCATTCATCCTCTCCAGCCTAAACTGGCTAAGGTTGATTTTAAAAGCGCTGTTTAAGCTGTTTTCTGGACCACAAGCCCCACACCAGGGGAAGGGAGGGAAAAAAAAAAAAAGCAAAGTCTAAAAGAAAACAGAAAACAAAAAACAAAAAAAAAAAAAATCAGAGCCAGACACTCCCTTCCTTCTTCAATTACTCACTCGCAGCTAAGAAAGAATGTTTAGGGAAATCAAGTCCACTGCAACCAAAATCGGTAAGAATCAAATAAAAGAAAGGCACTACAGATACACTCAAAATAGTGTGATATTAAAAAAAAAATCAATCTGATATCCACAACTGTTGCAGCCGCGATGAGCTATAAATGCAGGACTGGCAGGGAAGGCAATTGGAATTCACCAGCCTGACAGGTGATAATCTAGGTGGGTGCCACCTTACATTACTTGGACAGCTCATCGCAGCCTACTTAACAAAGATTTGCAGTCACTGTAAGTACAAGTCTCCCAAACATTCACTTAAGAGATATGACAACAGACCAATTTAAGAGTAAATAGAAGAGGAAACACTTTTAGGGCAATAAAGTCTCGTGGCTGTGGAATGCTGGAAAACAAAAGCAGCGGATGGATGGGCCAGAAAGAGGGTGGCTCTTAGGGTATGGCGAAGACCCCATACCTAAGACGTCACAAGCAGAACGAAGCACTGCAAATATCATCAAGAGTATTTGCTGAGTGCCTTCTTAGTGAACAGCACTGTACTAAGCTCTTGGGAGGATACAGAAAAGGCAGAAGACATGATCTGTGCCCTGAAGGATCTTACCATCTACCAGGGAACACAGACACTTGAATTACAGTTAGAGGGAGTAAAAGATCTGGGGTCTGAACCCAGCACAGCCAATGGCCGTTGAAAGTTGAAATTTCTCTGGGCCTCGGTTTCCCCAACTATGAAATGAAAGTAAGATACTTGCTCTCCCACCCTATTGACTGAGCTCCATGTGGGACAGGTACTGTATCTCATCAGATTCTCCAGGGCTTGGCACAATGCCTGGCACATAGTAGTATCATAATTATTAGTTCAACTAAAGGTAAGTGGTTCCAAACTGGCTTAGTGAAAAGAGCACAGGCTTGGGAGTCAGAGGTCACGGGTTCTAATCCCGGCTTTGTCACTCATCAGCTGTGTGACTTCGGGCACGTCACAACTTCTCTGTGCCTCAGTTCCCTCAACTGTAAAATGGGGATTAAGACTGTGAGCTCCACGTGGGACAACCTGGTTACCTTGTATCTACCCCAGCGCTTAGAACAGTGCTTGGCACATAGTAAGCGCTTCACAAATACCATCATCATTATCATCACATCACAGGACTGCCCGGGGAATTTTCTAAGTGCTATTACTGCCCCTCCACCCACTCCCCCCTCCCAGCCCCCATCACATGAATTAAGAATCAGACAAGGGACATGGCAGAAGACCAACTGGTTCGGGCAGATGGTCATCCAGCATGCAGGGATTCCACATTTAAGAAGGGTTCCAGCGTGCCCTCGAGTTTATGGCTTTGAATACATCCTAGGATCAGGCTAGACAGTGAAATCATCTCAGCCAGCCTTCTACCTTCAGCAAAGCCATTAGTATTTGAGTGCCTGTTTGCAGAGCGAGTGAAGCTAAGCACTCAAGAGTACAAATAAGGAAAAGGTTCAGTTCCTGCCCTCGAGTTTACAGTCTAAAAGGAAGAGACCGAAACAGACTCTCTGGAGTTAATCCCAGTTTAAGATGTATGAAAATTACATCGATTACGAATGAAGGGCTTCCTGCCGTCAAAACCTTTAAACTGGCTAGAGATAAAGCTCACTCCACATGCCTTAATCACTGCCATTTTAAAATAATCCGTATCTCAAATAAATCTGAAGCTGAGCTTCTAACCTCTAATAAAAAGGCCTCACAACCCTCCAAGTCACTGGGTGTATCAGCTCAAATCATCTCCACCTATCAAGGTCCAAGATCATAACTCACTGTGAAAGCCTTTTCTGATCCTGCTAAAAATTAGAGAGATCAAATAAACCCAAGTCAATCGGTAAGAAAAAAACTACAGCATTTGTCACAAAGTAAAGCACTTAAATACCACAATTATTATGAGAGAAGCAGCGTGCCTCGGGGAAAGAGCACGGGCTTGGGAATTAGAGGTCATGGGTTCAAATCCCAGCTCTGCCAATTGTCAGCTGTGTGACTTTGGGCAAGTCACTTAACCTCTCTGTGCCTCAGTTACCTCATCTGTAAAATGGGGATTAAGACTGTGTGCCCCCCGTGGGACAACCTGATCATCTTGTTACCTCCCCAGCGCTTAGAACAGTGCTTTGCACATAGTAAGTACTTAACAATTGCCATTATTATTACCATCAAGAAAAACCTATCCTTCACAACAAGTGAAAATCGGCCCTACATGTTCCCTAATTCTTCCATTCCATCGTATTTATTGAGCACTTATTGTGTGCACAGCACTGTACTAACCGCTTGGGAGTATAACACTAAACAAACATTCCCTGCCCAGATTGAGTCTACAGTCCTGGGGTGTTGGTTGGGGACTTGGGTGGGGAGAGACAGACATTAATCAATCAATCAATCGTATTTATTGAGCGCTGCGTGCAGAGCACTGTACTAAGCGCTTGGGAAGTACAAGTCGGCAACACATAGAGACAGTCACTACCCAGCAGCGGGCTCACAGTCTAGAAGGGGGAGACAGAGAACAAAACCAAACATACTGACAAAAAATAAAATAAATAGAATAGATATGCATTTTATTTTGTTAGTATGTTTGGTTCTGTTCTCTGTCTCCCCCTTTTAGACTGTGAGCCCACTGTTGGGCAGGGACTGTCTCTATATGTTGCCAATTTGTACTTCCCAAGCGCTTAGTACAGTGCTCTGCACACAGTAAGCGCTCAATAAATACGATTGATGATGATGATAAATAAATTAATAATAATAAATAATAATTATTTTTATATATAATAAATAAATAATATAAATTGCAGACACGTACACAAGTGCTGTGGGGCTGGGAAGGGGGAAGAACAAGGGGAGCAAGTTAGGGTGATGCAGAGGGAGTGGGAGAAAAAAGGTGGCTTAGTCAGGGAAGGCTTCTTGGAGGAGTGTAGGCTTTGAAGGGGGGTGGGAAGTAACGGTCGTCAAATCTAAGGAGAGTGGGTGTTCCAGGATGGAGGCAGAATATGGGTGAGGGGTCGGCGGGGAGACAGGCGAGATGGAAGCACAGGGAGAAGGTCAGCACTAGAGGAGCGGAGTGTGCGGGCTGGGTTGTAGATTTTGAAAATCGAGGTGAGGTAGGAGGGGGCGAGGTGATGGAGAGCTTCGAGGCCAATGGTGAGGTGTCTTTGCTGCTACCCTTTCTCCCCACACCCACACCTCCCACTCAGGGATACAGTAACCCAGCCCTCATTGCTTGTCCACAGTCTCAGAACCAGCCACCCCAAATCCCGGACCCCTTGACTCGCCCGTTCCTTCCACCTCCCTCTCCGGCCGCACCAATGTACTGTTAGTAACGCTACACCTTTTAAAGCTCTTTGCCAAAAGACTCTGCTGCTACCGGCTCTAATTAGAATTGGGTGATTAAAAAAAGGCCCAAAGAGTCCCTCGGACTATCTCTCACTCCCTTCAGATCCAAACGCCTCTATTCGGTGCTACCCCTGCTTGTAGCTTCTTAAACACCATGAATTTGGCATTTTAAAAGACAGGCTACAGCACAGAGCCAAGCAGCTTCCCCACCGAAAAGCAGAACCAGTTGCCTACTTATTTTATCTATCCTATTTTATTTTGTTGGTATGTTTGGTTCTGTTCTCTGTCTCCCCCTTTTAGACTGTGAGCCCACTGTTGGGTAGGGACTGTCTCTATGTGATGCCAATTTGTACTTCCCAAGCGCTTAGTACAGTGCTCTGCACACAGTAAGCGCTCAATAAATACGATTGATTGATTGATTGATTGCCGTGCTTAGCTTATTCAGGACTTTCACAAGGCTAAAACATAACAAATACGATGTCAGCAACAAAATCACTTCCTTTTCTAAGGGGATAACTGAGAGTTCCTCCTCAGATCTTTGATTTCTCCCAAGTAAATCTCAAGAGAAGTTTAAGGGAATGGAAAAGAAGCCGTTCCTGCTTAGAGTTCCTCGTTGTTGATATTATTGTCACTTTTCTACACTGAAAGGAACTTTAGAGTCACATAAACATTCTCCTACCTCCCACACACTCTAGGAATGTTTGCTTTTGCACTGAGCCAACGGTATTTTTTTTAAGGGGAGGGTGAGGAGAGATGGAAGAGGAAGCTGTGTGCTGAAGATTGAAAAGTTGGAACACTAATTTTTGCCAATGTAGTTGGATCGGCAGTTCCCCACCCCCCAAAAAAGACTTGTTTTTCCCCTGCATTGTAAATGGTGACTAACCAGACACAGATCTGGATGGAGTTCGTTGCAGAGATTTAGTTTATACATTTTGAAGATGTAAATTCTACCAGTAAGTCAACAATTTCACAAGGTTTTTTTTTAGGGAACAGTGCAATTAATTTGCATGGAGTTATTTTTAAAAGGAGACTTTAGTAAGATATAGCTGAACTCAAAGGCAAACCATTTTTAAGTTTGAAGCCAAACCTCAAGAACTACTTTACTAACCTTTTTTTTTTAAAAAAATGCTGGTTTTGCCATCACAAATAGGTCTAAAGTTAATCTATTTTCTGGCTAAAAATCCTTAAAATTGGTTGGATCACACTGCAGTCTCCTTAATCCCGGGGAAGTAAATGAGTTACTTAACTCACTCATATTTGGAGCTTCTCTTCCCTCAAGACATTCCTTCTCCCCAACCCCACATTACCAAATCAGTGCTATTTGATCGGGTGCTGAGCTTGGGAGACAGTTTGTGTACTTCATCAATCGTATTTATTGAGCGCTTACTGTGTGCAGGGCACTGTACTAAGCGCTTGGGAAGTACAAATTGGCAACATATAGAGACAGTCCCTGCCCAACAGTGGGCTCACAGTCTAAAAGGGGGAAACAGAGAACAAAACCAAAGACACTAACAAAATAAAATAAATAGAATAGATATGAACAAGTAAAATAGAGTAATATGTACAAACATATATACGTGTACTTGGGCTCCTCTAGGATCACACCGGATAAGGGAACCCACAGATTGTAATCTAGTCGAATTTAAGGAAGCCCTTAGGATTCCCAACCACTTTGGTTGAATTGTATCACTTATCACGGTCCATAGGTGACCAGAAAAATAGCGGGGCTTTCCTTACAGGGGGACGGGGAAAACTGTATAAAACTAAGGGGCAAACGCTTCACCAATTCATTATCATCCCATCCGTTCCTGCCAGCAACGGTTTGGATATTTACGATTCCATATTCTTAAAAGATAGGGCGTGGGGGCAGAGTGCTACATTTAGAAGATTAAAGTGTTAAGATAATAATAATAATAACAATACTATGCTAAGCGCTACATGTCAGGTACTGTACTGAACGCTGGGGGAGGTGGGAAATACAAATATAAATGGAATATTTTGCTCTTTTTGACACAATACCAAAGTCAGCTACTACAGTTCTAACAAGAGCGAATAGTTCAGGAACGAAGTTGGATTCTAAGCCTGGGAACCAACTTTTTTTTTTTTTTTTTTTTTTTGCAAGTTTTTAGCTCTGAAACTGGACTCCCTTTACTATGCAGAAACAAGCTCTTAAAAATGAAGCTTGGAGAGCCCTTCTTGAGCACGGGCTGCTTC
This sequence comes from Tachyglossus aculeatus, assembly GCF_015852505.1. Classification (NCBI taxonomy): domain Eukaryota; kingdom Metazoa; phylum Chordata; class Mammalia; order Monotremata; family Tachyglossidae; genus Tachyglossus; species Tachyglossus aculeatus. The sequence goes on along the minus strand of NC_052066.1, from coordinate 98,206,151 downwards.
CGAGGGCCGGTGCAGAAGGGTCCTGGGCATTTTTAAGGCTCCCTGAGAGGCGGGGATCCCCCTCCGGCTCCGCACCCAGATTTTCGGGGGGCGAGGAGCTGCTTTTTCCTCCTCGGTGGGGTTCAGCCCCTTGGCTAGCGCACTTAACCGTATTTATTGAGCGTTCACTGTGGGCAAAGCGCTGAACTAAATGCGATCATCTCCTCCAGCCACGTGGCAAAGAAGGGCTCGCGAAGCCGGGGTGAAGGTGCAGTGAACCCTCTGCGAAGCACTGCGGGACAGATGCAGGGCCTGGGAAACAAGCACCGAAGGGACGGTCCCCTCCCTTCCAACCCCCGAGGCTCTAATCCCAGCCCCTGCCCTCATCTGCTGTGTGACCTTGGACAAGTCACTTCTCCTGCGCCTCCCTTCCCTCGTCTGTAAAATGGGGATGAAGACTGTGAGCCCCGGGTGGGACGGGGGTTGTTTCCAATCTGATGACCTTTTAGACTGTGAGCCCACTGTTGGGTAGGGATTGTCTCTATATGTTGCCAATTTGTACTTCCCAAGCGCTTAGTACAGTGCTCTGCACACAGTAAGCGCTCAATAAATACGATTGATGATGATGATGATCTTGCATGTGCCCCCAGCGCTTAGCAGACGCTTTAAGAAATCCCATAAAAGGGTGGGGGGAGGGAGAGGTCTGAGATCTATTTATTTATATTAATGTCCATCTCCCCCTCTAGATTGTGAGGTCGTTGTGGGCAGGGATTTTTTTTTTTTTTTTTTTACATTTATTAAGCGCTTACTATGTGCCAAGCACCGTTCTACGCGCTGGGGAGGTTACAAGGTGATCAGATTGTCCCACGGGGGGGCTCACAGTCTGCATCCCCTTTTACAGATGAGGGAACTGAGGCCCAGAGAAGTGAAGCGACTTGCCCAAAGTCACACAGCTGACAATTGGCAGAGCCGGGACCTGAACCCATGACCTCTGACTCCATAGCCCGGGCTCTTGCCCCTGAGCCACGCTGCTTCTCCGGGGAATGCATCTGATACTAACAATGATGGCATTTATTAGATGCCAGGCACTGTACTAAGCGCTGCGGTGGAGCCCAGCCAGTCGGGTTGTACGCAGTCCCCGCCCAGCATAGGGCTCAATCTTATTCCTCGTTTTACAGATGAGGTCACTGAGGCCCAGAGAAGTAAAGCGACTTACCTAAGGTAAATCCCCCTTCCAGACTGTTAGCCCACTGTTGGGTAGGGACCCTCTCTATATGTTGCCAACTTGCACTTCCCAAGCGCTTAGTACAGTGCTCTGCACACAGTAAGCGCTCAATAAATACGATTAAATGAATGAATAAGGTCACACAGCACATCGGCAGCAGGGTTCGGATTAGAACCCATGACCTTCTGACTCCCAGCACCGTGCTCTACTACGCCATGCTTCTTATTAGCAATAATGATGGTATTTGTTAAGCGCTATGCGCCAAGCACTGTTCTAACCGCTGGGGTAGATACAAGGTACGTGGAGCTCGGTCTCCATCCCCATTTCACAGAGGAGCTAAGTGAGGCGCAGAGCAGTTAAAGTGGCTTGCCCCAGGTCACAGTCGACAAGTGTCGGAGCCGGGATTGGAACCCACGTCCTGTCTCCCAAACCCGTGCTCTTTCCACTAAGCCTCACCCAAGCGCTTCGTGCAGTGCTTTGCACAATGTAAGCGCTCAATACGATGAATACTACTGCTAACTACGGGAGCTGTGGGGCCGGAGCAGCTAGCCCAGGCTTTGGAGTCAGCGGTCATGGGTTCAAATCCCGGCACTGCCAACTGTCAGCTGTGTGATTTTGGGAAGGTCACTTCACTTCTCTGTGCCTCACTTAGCTCATCTGTAAAATGGGATGAATGATTCATTCAATCGTATTTATTGAGTGCTTACTGCATGCAGAGCACTGTACTAAGCGCTTGGGAGGTACAAGTCGGCAACACATAGAGACGGTCCCTACCCAACAGTGGGCTCACAGTCTAGAGTCAGCGGTCACGGGTTCAAATTCCACCTCCAAATGTCAGCTGTGTGACTTTGGGCAAGTCACTTCACTGTGCCTCAGTTGCCTCATCTATAAAATAGGGATTAAAACTGTGAGCGCCCTGTGGGACAACTTGATCGCCTTGTAACCTCCCCAGCGCTCAGAACAGTGCTTTGCACATAGTAAGTGCTTAACAAATACTATCATTATTATCATTATTATTATTACCGTGGCTCCGTGGAAAGAGCCTGGTCATTGGAGTCAGAGGTCGTGGGTTCAAATCCCGACTGTGCCACTTGTCAGCTGTGTGACTTTGGGCAAGTCACTTCACTTCTCTGTGCCTCAGTTCCCTCATCTGTAAAATGGGGATGAAGACTGTGAGCCCCCCGTGGGACAACCTGATTACCTTGTAACCTCCCCAGCGCTTAGAACGGTGCTTTACACATAGTAAGTGCTTAATACTATTATTATTATTACTACTTCTGGGCGACCCTGGCGGCAGAGGGGGAACTCTCCCCCTAGAAGCAGCATGGCTCAGTGGAAAGAGCCTGGGCTTTGGAGTCAGAGGTCGTGGGTTCAAATCCCGGCTCCGCCACTTGTCAGCTGTTCACTTCTCTGTCCCTGTTCCCTCATCTGTTAAATGGGGATGAAGACTGTGAGCCCCCCGTGGGACAACCTGATCACCTTGTATCTCCTTCAGCGCTTAGAACAGTGCTTTGCACATAGTAAGCGCTTAATAAATGCTATAAAAAAAACAAACTCCCGTTGCTTCTGGGCGCCCCCTGGCGACGAAGGGGGGGGGGCACACACCAGCTGCTTAGAGAAGCAGCGTGGCTCAGTGGCAAGAGCCAGGGCTTTGGAGTCAGAAGTCCTGGGTTCAAATCCCAGCTCCGCCACTTGTCAGCTGGGTGACTTTGGCCAGGTCACTTCGCTTCTCTGTGCCTCTATTCCCTCATCTGCAAAACGGGGATGAAGACTGTGAGGCCCCCCCCGTGGGACAACCTGATCACCTCGTCACCTCCCCAGCGCTTAGAACGGTGCTTTGCGCATAGTAAGCGCTTAATAAATGCCATCATTATTATTACTGTAACCTCCCCAGCGCTTAGAACGGTGCTTTGCGCATAGTAAGCGCTTAATAAATGCCATCATTACCATCAACCATATTTATTGAGCACTTACTGTGTGCAGAGCACTGTACTAAGCGCTTGGGAAGTACAAATTGGCAACATATAGAGACAGTCCCTACCCAACAGTGGGCTCACAGTCACATCATTATTATTATTATTACTGTAACCTCCCCAGCGTTTAGAACAGTGCTTTGCACGTAGTAAGCGCTTAATACTACTACTATTATTACTACTTCTGGGGCAGCGGGGGGGGGGGGGGGAGACTCCCGTTGCTTCTGAGCGCCCCCTGGTGACGAAGGGGGGGAAATCCTCCCCCCCACTACCTCTGGGCGCCCCCTGGCGGCGGGGAACCCTCTCCACCCCCCCCCACTACTTTTGGGCGCCCCCTGACGGCGAAGGGGGGGACCCTCTCTCCCCCCACACTACTTTTGGGCGCCCCCTGGCGGTGAAGGGGGGGAACCCTCTCTCCCCCCGACACTACTTTTGGGCGCCCCCTGGCGGTGAAGGGGGGGAACCCTCTCTCCCCCCCACACTACTTTTGGGCGCCCCCTGGCGGTGAAGAGGGGGAACCCTCTCTCCCCCCCCACACTACTTTTGGGCGCCCCCTGGCGGTGAAGAGGGGGAACCCTCTCTCCCTCCACACTACTTTTGGGAGCCCCCTGGCGGCGAAGGGGGGAACCCTCTCCCCCCTACTTTTGGGCGCCCCCTGGCGGTGAAGGGGGGGAACCCTCTCCCCCCCACACTACTTTTGGGCGCCCCCTGGCGGTGAAGGGGGGGGAAACCCTCTCTCCCTCACACACTACTTTCGGGCGCCCCCTGGCGGCGAAGAGGGGGAACCCTCTCCCCCCTACTTTTGGGCGCCCCCCGGCGGTGAAGGGGGGGTACCCTCTCTCCCCCCCACACTGCTTTCGGGCGCCCCCTGGCGGCGAAAGAGGGAACCCCCCCCCGCTCCGGGAGCCGCGCGGGAAAGGGAGCAGCGGCAGAAGGGAGCGGTCCTTCCTCCCCCCACCCCCCGGTCCCGACCTGCAGCACGAGGGGCTCCGGGTTGAAGGCGAGCGTGAGCAGCAGCTGCATCCGCTCCGAGTCCTTGAGGTTGCGCAGCAGGAAGCTCCCCGAGTCCTTGGTCTCGGCGTAGCGGCGGACCAGGCGGTCGAGCAGGCGCTGCGAGGGGCAGTGCACCAGGTCGGACCAGCCCTCCACGGCCTCGGGGGTGAGCAGGCGCACGTCGCCGTTGAGGCGGGCGAACTCGGTCCGGGGCAGGGCCTGCGGCAGGTCGCAGCGCGGGCGGCCCGTGGCCCGCTTGCAGATGCCCTGGTCGAGCTGGGCCAGCTCTCGCGGGGAGCCCAGCCGCTTGAGCACCACCCGCCGGCGGCCGCCGGGCTCCCGGGGCTCGCCCGACTGGCCGAAGTAGACGTTCTTCACGTTGAGGAAGTCCAGCAGGCGGAGGCGGCCCCACGCCTCCAGCGCCACCTGGCCGCCCAGGAACCGGCGGCACCAGCTGGTGCCGAAGCAGGCCGGGCACTTGTGCAGCTGCAGGAAGCGGCGGTCGGCCAGGGCGTTGCGCTGCCACGAGGCCAGCAGCGACGGCGACTGCAGCGCCGTCAGCAGCAGCACGCCCACCAGCGCCACCAGCTTCAGCAGCCGGGACACGCGGCCCAGCTTCGGCGGGCCCCCCCGCCACATCCCGGGAACGGACCCGACCCGACCCCACACTCCCCGCGCCGCGCCGAGCCCAGCCGCCCCGGCTCCCGCCGCGCCCCACACTTATAGCGGGACGGGACGGGGCGGGGCGGGGCGGGAAGGAGCGGGGCGCGCCCCCGCGGGCGGGCGGGGACACGCCCACCGAGGCGGGAGGGCGGGGGGCGCGCGCCCCCAGCGAGACCCCTGATAGGTCCGCGGGCGGGGGGCGGGAGCGCGTGGCCACGCCCGCCGCCCTCTTCGCCGCGGGAACGCGCCCCCCCGATCTCCGAGGGGGCGGGGCCGGGGCGGTGCGAGTCCCCTGATAGGTCCGCCGGTAGGGGGCGGGAGCGCGTGGCCACGCCCGCCGCCCTCTTCGCCGCGGGAACGCGCTCCCCCCCCCCGGTCGCTCTGAGGGGGCGGGGCGCGCCCCCAGCGAGTCCCCTGATAGGTCCGCGGGTAGGGGGCGGGAGCGCGTGGCCACGCCCGCCGCCCTCTTCGCCGCGGGAACGCGCTCACCCCCCGGTTCCTCTGAGGGGGCGGGGCGCGCCCCCAGCGAGTCCCCTGATAGGTCCGCGGGTACGGGGCGGGAGCGCGTGGCCACGCCCACCGCCCTCTTCGCCGCGGGAACGCGCTCCCCCCCCACGGTCGCTCTGAGGGGGCGGGGCGCGCCCCCAGCGAGTCCCCTGATAGGTCCGCGGGTAGGGGGCGGGAGCGCGTGGCCACGCCCGCCGCCCTCTTCGCCGCGGGAACGCGCTCCCCCTCACGGTCGCTCTGAGGGGGCGGGGCGCGCCCCCAGCGAGCCCCCTGATAGGTCCGCGGGTTGGGGGCGGGAGCGCGTGCCCACGCCCACCGCCCTCTTCGCCGCGGGAACGCGCCCCCCCGGTTCCTCTGAGGGGGCGGGGCGCGCCCCCAGCGAGTCCCCTGATAGGTCCGCGAGTAGGGGGCGGGAGCGCGTGGCCACGCCCACCGGCCTCTTCGCCGCTGGAACGCGCCCCCCATCTCTGAGGGGGCGGGGCCGGGTTGGTGCGAGCCCCCTGATAGGTCCGCGGGTAGGGGGCGGGAGCGCGTGGCCACGCCCACCGCCCTCTTCGCCGCGGGAACGCGCTCCCCCACGGTCGCTCTGAGGGGGCGGGGCGCGCCCCCAGCGAGTCCCCTGATAGGTCCGCGCTTAGAGGACGGGAGGGCGTTGCCACGCCCACCGGCCCGGCGCGTGCCACCGGGGGAGGGGCCTCCGCCGTCTTCGCCGCGGGAAGGCGCTCCCCCTTTCTCCCGTCAAGCAATCAATCGTATTTATTGAGCGCTTACTGTGTGCAGAGCACTGTACTAAGCGCTTGGGAGGTACAAGTTGGCAACATCTAGAGACGGTCCCTACCCAACAGTGGGCTCACAGTCGCTCTCAGGGAGCGGGGACGGGGCGGCGCGCGCCCCCTTATAGGTCCACCGATAGGGGGGAGGGAGGACGTGGTCACGCGCACCGGGGCGGCCCGTGCGATCGGTGGAGGGGGCCTCTGGTGTCTTCCCCGCGGAAACGCGCTCCCCCCGTCGCTCTGAGGGGGCGGGGCCGGGGCGGCGCGCGCCCCCGGCGAGTCCCCTTATATAGGTCCACGCTTAGAGGGAGGGCGGGCGTTGCCACGCCCACCGGTCCGGCGCGTGCGACCGGGAGAGGGGCCTTCGGCGTCTGCCGCGGGAACGCGCTCCCCCCCTCCCCTCGCTCTGACGGGGCGGGGTCGGGGCAGCGCGCGCCTCCAGGGAGTCCCCTTATTGGTCCACCGGTAGGGGGCGGGAAGACGTGGTCACGCCCACCGGCCCGGCGCGCGCGACCGGGGGAGGGGCTTCTGGTGTCTTCTCCGCGGGAACGCGCTCCCCCCCCCGTCGCTCTGAGGGGGCGGTGCGAGTCCCCTTATAGGTCCACCAGTAGGGGGAGGGAGGACGCGGTCACGCGCGCCGGCCTGGAGCGTGTGACTGAGGGCCGGGCGAGGGGGTGGCCACGCCCACCAGGCCGGCCGCCGCGGGGACGCGCTTCTCCCCCCCTTCCCCGGCGCGCGCCCTCACCGAGTCCTCCTATAAGTCCACGGACAGGGGGCGGGAGGGGGGAGCCACGCCCACCGGCCGGGAGTGAGCCACTGAGGGGCGAGGGAGGAGTGGCCACGCCCACCGGCCAGGCGCGTGCGGCCGGGGGAGGGACCTCCGACGTCCCCCCGCGGCGCGCGCCCCCACCGAGCCCGCCTATTGGTCCACGGGCAGGGGGCGGGAGGAGAAGGCCACGCCCACCGGCCGGGGGAGGGGCGCCCCTCGCTCTGAAGGGGCGGGGGCGGAGCGAGCCCCTTATAAGCCCGCGGGCAGGGGGCGGGAGGGCGTGGCCACGCCCACCGGCCGGGCGAGTGCGGCTGATGGGGGGGGGGCTGCAGCGTTCCTGCTGCTCCCTCACCTCCTTCCCTTCCCCGCCCCTCCGAGGGGGCGGGGCCCCGCGGCGCGCTCCCTCTCCGAGCCCTCCTATAGGTCCACGGGCAGGGGGGCCACGCCCACTGGCTAACCGCGTGCGACCGTCCGCTTGTTTTGTTGTCCGTCTCCCCCTACTAGACTGTGGGGAGCCCGCTGGTGGGTAGCGACCGTCGCTATGTTGCCGAGTTGTACTTCGCAAGCGCTTAATACGGTACGCTCTGAGCGCTCAATAAATACGACTGAGTGACCTATAAGGGGACTCGCTGGGGGCGCGCGCCGCCCCGCCCCTCTGAGAGCGATGGGGGAGGGGCGCCTCCCCGCGGTGGCGGCGATGGACGCCCCTCCCCCGGCCGCATGCGCCGGGCCGGTGGGCGTGGCCCCCTCCTCCCGCCCCCTGCCCGTCGACCAATAGGAGGGCTCGGTGGGGGCGCGCGCCGCGGGGCCCCGCCCCCTCAGAGAGACCGTTGGGGGGGGGGCGCGTCCCTGAGGCAGCGACGACGAGGCCCCTCCCCCCCGTCCGCACGGGCCGGGCCGGTGGGCGTGGCCCGCTCCTCCCGCCCCCTGCCCGTGGGCCAATAGGAGGGCTCGGTTGGGGGCGCGCGCCGCGGGGCCCCGCCCCCTCAGAGCGACCAATGTGGGGGGGGGCGCGTCCCTGAGGCAGCGACGACGAGGCCCCTCCCCCCGTCCGCACGCGCCGGGCCGGTGGGCGTGTCCCCCTCCTCCCGCCCCCTTCCCGTGGGCCAATAGGAGGGCTCGGTTGGGGGCGCGCGCCGCGGGGCCCCGCCCCCTCAGAGCGACAGCTGTGGGGGGGGCGCGTCCCTGAGGCAGCGACGACGAGGCCCCTCCCCCCCGTCCGCACGCGCCGGGCCGGTGGGCGTGGCCCGCTCCTCCCGCCCCCTGCCCGTGGGCCAATAGGAGGGCTCGGTTGGGGGCGCGCGCCGCGGGGTCCCGCCCCCTCAGTGCGACCATGGGGGCGGGCGCGTCCCTGAGGCAGCGACGACGAGGCCCCTCCCCCCCGTCCGCACGCGCCGGTGCGCGTGACCTATCGGAGGACTCGGCGGGGGCGCGCGCCGCCAAGCGCTTAGTACGGTGCTCTGCACACGGGAAGCGCTCAATAAATACGATTGAATGAATGAACGAATAACGGGGGGGAGGGGCCGCCGCGCGGACGTTCCGAGGGGGCGGAGCCCCGCGGCGCGCGCCCCCACCGAGCCCTCCCATTGGTCCACGGGAAAGGGGCGGGAGGAGGGGGGCCACGCCCACCGGCCGTGCGCGTGCGGCCGGCTACTTCAATCAATCAATCGTATTTATTGAGCGCTCACTGTGTGCGGAGCGCTGTACTAAGCGCTTGGGAAGTACAAGTTGGCAACATGTAGAGACGGTCCCTACCCAACAACGGGCTCACAGTCTAGAAGGGGGAGACAGCCAACGGAACAGAACATATTAACAAAATAAAATAGAATAAACATGTACAAATAAAATAAATACGTAGAGTGATAAATACGTACAAGCATTCATTCATTCAATTCATTTCATTAAATTTGTATTCATTGAGCGCTTACTGTGTGCGGAGCGCTGTACTAAGCGCTTGGGAAGTCCAAGTTGGCAACATCTAGAGACGGTCCCTACCCAACAGCGGGCTCACAGTCTAGAAGGGGGAGACAGAGAACAAAACCAAACATATTAACAAAATAAAAGAAATAGAATAAATATGTACAAATAAAATAAATAAATAAATAGAGTAATAAATACGTACAAACATCTATACATATATACAGGTGCTGTGGGGAAGGGAAGGAGGTGAGGCGGGGGGATGGAGAGGGGGAGGAGGGGGAGAGGAAGGAGGGACCTTCTAGACTGTGAGCCCGCTGGTGGGTAGGGACCGTCTCTACATCCATCAATCAATCAATCAATCGTATTTATTGAGCGCTTACTGTGTGCAGAGCACTGTACTAAGCACTTGGGAAGTACTAGTCGGCAACATATAGAGACGGTCCCTACCCAACAGCGGGCTCGCAGTCTAGAAGGGGGAGACGGAGAACAAAACCAAGCGTATTAACAAAATAAAATAAATAGAATAAATATGTACAAATAAAATAAATGAATAATAGAGTAATAAATACGTACAAACATATATACAGGGGCTGTGGGGAAGGGAAGGAGGTAAGCCGGGGGGGGGTGGAGAGGGGGAGGAGGGGGAGAGGAAGGAGGGACCTTCTAGGCTGTGAGGGACCTTCTCTATATCAATCAATCAATCAATCAATCGTATTTATTGAGCGCTTACTGTGTGCAGAGCACTGTACTAAGCGCTTGGGAAGTCCAAGTTGGCAACATGTAGAGGCAGTCCCTACCCAACAGCGGGCTCGCAGTCTAGGAGGGGGAGACAGAGAACAAAACCAAGCGTATTAACAAAATAAAATAAATAGAATAAATATGTACAAATAAAATAAATGAATAATAGAGTAATAAATACGTACAAACATATATACAGGGGCTGTGGGGAAGGGAAGGAGGTAAGCCGGGGGGGGGGTGGAGAGGGGGAGGAGGGGGAGAGGAAGGAGGGATCTTCTAGACTGTGAGGGACTTTATATCAATCAATCAATCAATCAATCAATCAATCGTATTTATTGAGCGCTTACTGTGTGCAGAGCACTGGACTAAGCGCTTGGGAAGTACAAGTTGGCAACATATAGAGACGGTCCCTACCCAACAGTGGGCTCACAGTCTAAAAGGGGGAGACAGAACAAAACCAAACATACTAACAAAATAAAATAAATAGAATAGCTATGTACAAGTAAGATAAAAAATAGAGTAATAAATATGTACAAACAAATATACATATATACAGGTGCTGTGGGGAAGGGAAGGAGGTAAGATGGGGGATGCGAAGAGACGAAGAGAAGATGTGAGAGAAGAAGCGTGGTTCAGTGGAAAGAGCCCGGGCTTTGGAGTCGGAGGTCATGGGTTCAAATCCCGGCTCCGCCACTTGTCAGCTGTGTGACTTTGGGCAAGTCACTTCACTTCTCTGGGCCTCAGTTCCCTCATCTGTAAAATGGGGATGAAGACTGGGAGCCCCCCGTGGGACAACCTGATCACCTTGTATCCAACCCAGCGCTTAGAACAGTGCTTGGCACATAGTGAGCGCTTAACAAATACCAACATCATTATTATTATTATTATGGAGAGGGGGATGAGGGGGAGAGGAAGGAGGGGGCTCAGTCTGGGAAGGCCTCCTGGAGGAGGTGAGCTCTCAGTAGGGCCTCAGTAAGGCTATATGTCGCCGACTTGTACTTCCCAAGCGCTTAGTACGGTGCCCTGCGCACAATAAGCGCTCAATAAATACGATTGAATGAATGAACAAATAACGGGGACGCGCGTCTCCCCCCTTCCCCGTGGTTCTGAGGGGCCGGAGCCCCAAGGCACGCGCTCCTACCATTGATTCATTCCTTCATTCAATCCTATTTATTGAGCGCTTACTGTGTGCAGAGCACTGTACTGAGCGCTTGGGAAGTACAAGTCGGCAACATCTAGAGACGGTCCCTACCCAACAGCGGGCTCACAGTCTAGAAGGGGGAGACAGACAACAAAACAAGACACGTGGACAGGTGTCAAGTCATCAGAATAAATAGAAGGAAAGCTAGATGCACATCGTTAACAAAATAAATAGAATAGTAAATATGTCTTAATAAATGCCATTAATAATAATAATAATAATAATGTCTTGAAAGGGCGGAGCCCAGAGTCAGAGATTAGATGAGGCTTTCCATCCCCCCTGCCTTACCTCCTTCCCTTCCCCACAGCACCTGTATATAATAATAATAATAATAATAATAATAATGGCGTTTGTTAAGCACTTACTATGTGCAGAGCACTGTTCTAAGCGCTGGGGGGGATATAAGGTGATCAAGTTGTCCCACGTGGGGCTCACAGTCTTAACCCTCATATTACAGATGAGGTAACTAAGGCTCAGAGAAGTGAAGTGACTTGCCCAAGGTCACACAGCAGACATGTGGCGGAGTTGGAATTCGAACCCACGACCTCTGACTCCAAAGCCCGTGCTCTTTCCACTGAGCCACGCTGCTTCTCTGCCATATGTTTGTATGTATTTATTCCTCTATTTATTTTACTTGTACACATTTATTCTACTTATTTTATTTTGTTAATATGTTTTCTTTCGTTGTCTGTCTCCCCCTTCTAGACTGTGAGCCTGTTGTTGGGTAGGGACCGTCTCTAGATGTTGCCAACTTGGACTTCCCAAGCGCTTAGTACAGTGCTCTGCACACAGTAAGCATTCAATAAATACGATTGAATGAATGAATGTTTTGTTTTATTGTCTGTCTCTCCCTTCCAGACTGTGAGCCCGCTGTTGGGTAGGGACCGTCTCTATATGTTGCCGACTTGTACTTCCCAAGCGCTTAGTACAGTGCTCTGCACACAGTAAGCGCTCAATAAATACGATTGAATACAGCGTGGCTCAGTGGAAAGAGCACGGGCTTTGGAGTCAGAGGTCGTGGGTTCAAATCCCTACTCCGTCACTTGTCATTCATTCAATCGTATTTATTGAGCGCTTACTGTGTGCAGAGCGCTGTACTAAGCGCTTGGGAAGTACAATTTGGCAACATATAGAGACGGTCCCTACCCAGCAATGGGCTCACAGTCTAGAAGGGGGAGACACACAACAAAACTTATTAACAAAACAAAATAAATAGAATAAACCTGTACAAATAAAATAGAGTAATAAATACATACAAACATATTCATTCAATTCATTTCATTCAATCGTATTTATTGAGCGCTTAACAAATACAAAGCAGTGCTTGGCACAGAGTAAGCGCTTCTATAATTCTATGTATTTTGATGGTATTAATACCTGTCTACTTGTTCTGTTTTGTTGCCTGTCTCCCCCTTCTAAACTGTGAGCCCGTTGTTGGGTAGGGACCGTCTTTTTCTGTTGCCGAATTGTAGTTTCAAAGTGCTTAGTACAGTACTCTGCACATAGTAAAGCACTCAATAAATACGATTGAATGAATGAATGAACAAATACCATTTTTAAAAAAGTGCATAGTACAGTGTTCTGCAGACAGTAAATGCTTAATAAATGCGATTGAATGACTGAACATATACCATTAAAACAAAAAAGCGCTTAGTACAGTGCTGTGAAGACAGTAAGTGCTCAATAAATATGACTGAATGAATGAATGAACAAATACCATTAAAACAAAAAAGCACTTAGTACAGTGCTTTGCAGACAGTAAGCACTCAATAAATATGAATGAATGAATGAATGAATGAACAAATACCATTAAAACAAAAGAGCACTTAGTACTGTGCTCTGCAGACAGTAAGCGCTCAATAAATACGACTGAATGAATGAATGAACAAATACCATTAAAACAAAAAAGCACTTAGTACAGTGATCTGCAGACAGTAAGCGCTCAATAAATACGACTGAATGAACAAATACCATTAAAACAAAAAAGCGCTTAGCGCAGTGCTCTGCAGACAGTAAGCACTCAATAAATATGACTGAATGAATGAACAAATGCCATTAAAACAAATAAGTGCTTAGTACAGTGCTCTGCAGACAGTAAGCGCTCGATAAATACGACTGAATGAATGAATGAACAAATACCATTAAAACAAAAAAGCACTTAGTACAGTGATCTGCAGACAGTAAGCGCTCAACAAATACGACTGAATGAACAAATACCATTAAAACAAAAAAGCGCTTAGCGCAGTGCTCTGCAGACAGTAAGCACTCAATAAATATGACTGAATGAATGAACAAATGCCATTAAAACAAATAAGTGCTTAGTACAGTGCTCTGCAGCCAGTAAGCGCTCAATAAATACGACTGAATGAATGATTGAATGAGTGAACAAATACCATTAAAACTCAAAAGAGCTTAGTACAGTGCTCTGCAGACAGTAAGCGCTCAATAAATATGACTGAATGAATGAACAAATACCATTAAAACAAATAAGCGCTTAGTACAGTGCTCTGCAGCCAGTAAGCGCTCAATAAATATGACAATGAATGAGTGAACAAATACCATTAAAACAAAAAAGCACTTAGTACTGTGCTCTGCAGACAGTAAGCGCTCAATAAATACGACAATGAATGAATCAATGAACAAATACCATTAAAACAAAAAAGCGCTTAGTACTGTGCTCTACAGACAGTAAGCGCTCAATAAATACGACTGAATGAATGAGTGAACAAATACCATTAAAGCAAAAAAGCACTTAGTACTGTGCTCTGCAGACAGTAAGCGCTCAATAAATACAACTGAATGAATGAACAACTACCATTAAAACAAATAAGCGCTTAGTACAGTGTCCTGCAGACAGTAAGCGCTCAATAAATGCAATTGAATGAATGAACAAATACCATTAAAACAAAAAAGTGCTTAGTACAGTGCTCTGCAGATAGTAAGCGCTCAATAAATGCGACAATGAATGAACAAATACCATTAAAACAAAAAAGAGCTTAGTACAGTGCTCTGCAGATAGTAAGCGCTCAATAAATATGACTGACTGAATGAATGAACAAATACCATTAAAACAAAGAAGCGCTTAGTGCAGTGCTCAGCAGACAGTAAGCGCTCAATAAATACAATTGAATGAATGAACAAATACCATTAAAACAAAGAAGCGCTTAGTATAGTGCTCCACAGACAGTAAGCGCTCAATAAATACGATTGAAGGAATGAATAAAGAACAGTACAACGCGTGACAGTCCCTGCCCTCCCGGCGTCCAAGGCAGGAATGAGTCGACTTCAAGCCCGCCTTCGCCTTTCCCCTTTTTGTTTCTTTTTCCTTCGGTTTCGAGGGCGCCCAAACAGCTCCGCAAAGCGTCCCACCCACCGCCCTCCTGTAGAGCAGAGCAGGGAAACCCACACCCCACTTGGAAAACTGAATAAACTTGATTAAGCGGTTGATTAAACCTGCGGTGTCCGGGCCGGCAGGGAATCGGGGCCTAAAAGGGAATAATAATCATGGTATTTGTTAAGCACTTACTATAATAATAATAATAATAATAATAATAATGGCATTTATTAAGCGCTTACTATGTGCAGAGTACTGTTCTAAGCGCTGGGGAGGTTACAAGGTGATCAGGTTGTCCCACGGGGGGCTCACAGTCTTAACCCCCATATTACAGATGAGGTAACTAAGGCTCAGAGAAGTGAAGTGACTTGCCCAAAGTCACCCAGCTGACAATTGGCGGAGCCGGAATTCGAACCCATGACCTCCGACTCCAAAGCCCGGGCTCTTTCCAATGAGCCACGCTGCTTCTCCTCACTATGTGCCCGGCGCTGTCCTAATCGCTGGGGTGGAGACAAGCAAATGGGACTGGACATAGTCCCCTGTCCCAAATAGGGTCATAGTCTCCATCCCCATTTTACAGATGAGGTAACTGAGGCCCAGAGAAGTGAAGTGACTTGCCTAAGGTCACCCAGACGAGCTGTGGAGCTAGCACAAATTGATTACTCCATTTATTTTATGAATGATGTGTAGAGAAGCAGCGTGGCTCAGTGGAAAGAGCCCGGGCTTTGGAGCCGGAGGTCATGGGTTCGAATGCCGGCTCCGCCACGTGTCAGCTGGGTGACTTTGGGCAAGTCCCTTCACTTCTCTGGGCCTCGGTTCCCTCATCTGGAAAATGGGGATGAAGACTGTGAGCCCCACGTGGGACAACCTGATCACCTTGTATCCTCCCAGCGCTTAGAACAGTGCTTTGCACATAGTAAGCGCTTAATAAATGCTATTATTTCAGTGCTTAATAAATGCTATTATTATTATATATCTATAATTCTATTTATCTCTTTTAACGGTGTCGACACCTGTCAAGTTGTTCGTCGTCTGTCTCCCCACAGTAAGTACTCACCCCTCATCTTACCTCCTTCCCTTCCCCACAGCACCTGTATATATGTATATATGTTTGTACATATTTATTACTCTATTTATTTATTTATTTTGCTTGTCCATATCTATTCTATTTATTTTATTTTGTTAGTATGTTTGGTTTTGTTCTCTGTCTCCCCCTTTAAGACTGTGAGCCCACTGTTGGGTAGGGACTGTCTCTATATGTCGCCGACTTGTACTTCCCAAGCGCTTAGTACAGTGCTCTGCACACAGTAAGTGCTCAATAAATATGATTGATTGATTGATTGATTGATTGATTCAGACTCCCAGGCCACCTAGCCACTAGGCCATGCCGCTTCTAATTCTAATTCATTCATTCATTCATTCATTCAATCGTGTTTATTGAGCGCTTACTGTGTGCGGAGCACTGTACTAAACACTTAAAAAAGTACAACCTGCAACCTCGCCTCGCCGGTTCCCCGAAAACCGGGCCTTCCCCCGGCCCACCCTGGGAGTAGGGGTGCTGCTATTTGTACTTCCCAAGCGCTTAGTACAGTGCTCTGCACATAGTAAGCGCTCAATAAATACGATTGATGATGATGGTGGCGGGGTGCGGGTGTAAATAGGGTGTATCGATCAATCGATCGATTGATTGGGATGCGACGCCGCCGGCCCCCCGACCCTTTCCTTCCCGACAGTCGGGCCGGCTCGGCCTCCGGGGGAAGCCACGCTGGAGAAGCAGCGTGGCTCAGTGGCAAGAGCCCGGGCTTTGGAGTCAGAGGTCATGGGTTCAAATCCCGGCTCCACCAATTGTCTGCTGGGTGACTTTGGCCAAGTCACTTCTCTGGGCCTCCGTTCCCTCATCTGGAAAATGGGGATTATGACCGTGAGCCCCCTGTGGGACAACCTCATCACCCGAGAAGCAGCGTGGCTCAGTGGAAAGAGCCCGGGCTTTGGAGTCAGAGGTCATGGGTTCGAATCCCGGCTCTGCCACATGTCTGCTGTGTGACCTTGGGCAAGTCACTTAACTTCTCTGAGCCTCAGTTACCTCATCTGTAAAATGGGGATTAAGACTGTGAGCCCCACGGGGGACAATCTGATCACTTTGTATCCCCCTCAGCGCTTAGAACAGTGCTTTGCACATAGTAAGCGCTTAACAAATGCCAACATTATTATTATTATTGTAACCTCCCCAGCGCTTAGAACAGTGCTTTGCACATAGTAAGCGCTTAATAAATGCCATTTTTTTAAAAAAAGTTTCTTCGCCAGCTGAGTATCCCTGGGGCAGTCCCTTGCCCACCACCACCAAGTAGCCCTCACCCAAAGTAACTTAAATGGGGTGATTCCAAGGATGATTCCTTGTAGACTGTGAGCCCACTGTTGGGTGGGGACTGTCTCTATATGTTGCCAACTTGTACTTCCCAAGCGCTTAGTACAGTGCTCTGCACACAGTAAGCGCTCAATAAATACGATTGATGATGATGATGATGATGCAGAGTGGCTTAGTGGCAAGAGCCCGGCCTTGAGAGTCAGAGGAAGTGGGTTCTAATCCTGTCTCCACCACTCTCTGCTCTGTGACCTTGGGCAAGCCCAACTTCTCAAGGCCTCAGTGCCCTCATCTGCAAAATGGGGATTGAGACTGTGAGCCCCGCGTGGGACAACCTGATTACCTTATATCTAACCTAGTGCTTAAGACAGTGCTTGGCACATAGTAAGCGCTCAACAAACATCAATCAATCGTATTTATGGAGCGCTTACTGTGTGCAGAGCACTGTCCTAAGTGCTTGGGAAGTACAAGTTGGCAACATATAGAGACGGTTCCTACCCAACAGTGGGCAACAAATACCATCATTATTATTATTATTTATTCAGTCATACTTAATGAGCGCTAACTATGCACAGAGCACCGTACTATGCCCTTGGAAAGTGCAATACAACAATAAAGAGAGACAATCCCTACCCACAATGGACTGAAACACAGCGTTAATTGCTTGCCCATCCTCCTCCGCATCCAACAAAAACTCCAAGGTTGTCCAATCAATCCATCAATCGTATTTATTGAGTGCTTACTGTGTGCAGAGCACCGTACTAAGCACTTGGGAAGTACAAGTCGGCAACATATAGAGACAGTCCCTACCCAACAGCGGGCTCACAGTCTAAAAGGGGGAGACAGAGAACAAAACCAAACATACTAACAAAATAAAATGAATAGAATAGATATGAACAAGTAAAATAAATAAATAAATAGAGTAATAAATATGTACAAACATATATACAGGTGCTGTGGGGAAGGGAAGGAGGTAAGATGGGGGATGGAGTGGGGGACGAAGGGGAGAGGAAGGAGGGGGCTCAGTCTGGGAAGGCCTCCGGGAGGAGGTGAGCTCTCAGTAGGGCCTTGAAGGGAGGAAGAGAGCTAGCTTGGCGGATGGGCAGAGGGATTGGGGGCATTCCAGGCCCGGGGGAGGACGTGGGCCGAGGCTCGATGGTGGGACAGGCGAGAACGAGGCACGGTGAGGAGATTAGCGGCAGAGGAGCGGAGGGTGCGGGCTGGGCTGGAGAAGGAGAGAAGGGAGGTGAGGTAGGAGGGGGCCAGGGGATGGATGGACAGCCTTGAAGCCCAGGGTGAGGAGTTTCTGCCTGATGCGCAGATTGATTGGTAGCCACTGGAGTTTTTTTGAGAAGGGGAGTAACATGCCCAGAGCGTTTCTGGACAAAGACAATCCGGGCAGCAGCGTGAAGTATGGATTGAAGTGGAGAGAGACATGAGGATGGGAGATCAGAGAGAAGGCTGATGCAGTAGTCCAGACGGGATAGGATGAGAGCTTGTCCATCACCTCGTCCCCTCCTATCTCACCTCCCTTCTCTCCTTCTACAGCCCAGCCGGCACACTTCGTTCCTCTAATGCCAGCCTTCTCACTGTCCCTCCATCTTGTCTATCTCACCACTGACCTCTCGCCCACATCCTACCTCTGGCCTGGACGCCCTCCTTCCTCATCTCAGTTAGTTGTTCTCCCCCGCCTCAAAGCTTTATTGAAGGCACATCTCCTCCAAGAAACCTTCCCTGACTAAGCCCTCCTCTCCTCTTCTCCCACTCCCTTCTGCACTGCTCTTACTTGCTCCTTCATTCATCCTCCCTCCCATCCCCACAGCACATAAGTATATATCTGTATGCACCTGTAATTCATTAGCAGCATGGCTTAGTGGAAAGAGCACAGACTTGGGACACGGGTTCCAATCCCGGCTCCGCCACTTGTCAGCTGTGTGATATTGGGCAAGTCACTTAGTAATAATTAATAATAATAATAGCGGCATTTATTAAACGCTTACTATGTGCAAAGCACTGTTCTAAGCGCTGGGGAGGTTACAAGGTGATCAAGTCATCCCACGGGGGGCTCACAGTCTTAATCCCCCATTTTTACAGATGAGGTAGCTGAGGCACAGAGAAGTTAAGTGACTTGCCCAAAGTCACACGGCTGACAATTGGCAGAGCCGGGATTTGAACCCATGACCTCTGACTCAATCAATCAATCAATCAATTGTATTTGTTGAGCGCTTACTGTGTGCAGAGCACTGTACTAAGCTTTTGGGAAGTACAAGTTTGCAACATATAGAGACAGTCCCTACCCAACAGTGGGCTCACAGTCCAAAGCCTGGGCTCTTTCCACCGAGCCACGCTGCTTCTCCACTTAACTTAAGCCACTTACCTTCTCTGTGCCTCAGTTACCTCCTCCGTAAAATGGGGATTAAGACTGTGAGCCCCACGAGGGACAACCTGATTACCTTATATTTGCTCCATTGGTTAGAACAGTGCTTGGCATATAGTAAGCACTTAACAAACACACTTATTATTATTATTATTACTTATTCATCTATTATTTAATTTGTATTAAAGTCTGTGTCCCCCTCTAGACTGTGAGCTCGTTGTGGGCAGGAATGTGTCTGTTTGTTCTTATCTTGTACTCTCCCAAGCACTTAGGACAGTGCTCTGCACACTGTAAGCACTCAATAAATGATTGAATGAATGAATGCTATTGACTACTTGTAACTAATTACTACTATTTGTAATTAGACAACAAAACAAAACAAGTAGACAGGTGTCAAAACCAGGTGCGGGGTGGGCTGTAGAAGGAGAGAAGGGAGGTGAGGTAGGAGGGGGCGAGGTGATGGACAGCCTTGAAGCCCAGGGTGAGGAGTTTCTGCCTGATGCTCAGATTGATTGGTAGCCACTGGAGATTTTTGAGGAGGGGAGTAACGTGCCCAGAGCGTTTCTGGACAAAGACAATCCGGGAAGCGGCGTGAAGTATGGATTGAAGTGGGGAGAGACACGAGGATGGGAGATCAGAGAGAAGGCTGATGCAGATGTCTGCTATGGGAAGCAGGGAGACCAAATGGATAAAGCACAGGGCTGGGAGCCAGAGGACCTGGGTTCTAACACGCCACTTATCTGCTGTGTGGCCTTGGGCAAGTCACCCGACTTTTGTGCCTCAGTTTCCTCAACTGCAAAATGGGGATTCGGTACCTGTTCTCCCTCCTACTTAGATTGTGAGCCCCATAGGGGACAGTGTCTAATCCTGCCTGATTACCTTGTATCTACCTCAGTGCTCAGAACAATTAGTACAGTGCTCTGCACACAGTAAGTGCTCAATAAATACGATTGAATGAATGAATGAACAATGGTAGATATACTTGAAGCACTTAACAAATATCTTTGAAAAATGTGGCAACTGAAAATGGCTTTGCTCTTTTTAAAATTTTTTTACGGTGCTTACTATGTGCCAGGCACTGTACTAAGTGCTGGGGTAGATATAAGTCAATCAGTTTGAACACCAGTCCCAGTCCCACATGAGGCAAGTAATAGAATCATAAACTCCACCAAAGCCAGTGCACATAGCCAATATTATTTATTGAGTGCCTTCCATTCATTCATTCAGTTGCATTTATTGAGCGCTTACTGTGTGCAAAGCACTGGGGGAGAGTACACTATAACAGACCCATTCCCTGCCCACAACACATTTACAGTGTAAAGGGGGAGGCAGACATTAAATTTAAGTAAATTACAGATATGTACATGTAACTGTTGTGCAAAACACTCTACTTTGGGCTGAAGAGAGTGCAGCACAAGCAGAAGATGTGGTCTTTGCCCTCAAGAATCTTACAACCTAATGGAGGAAAGCTTTTATCATCAATGTAAATATCAAGCACTACATAAAATCTAAATATTGACGCATACATAAGTGCTGAAGATGGGAATAGAGATATACTACTAACTACTATAACTACTATATATGTTGCCATCTTGTACTTCCCAAGCGCTTAGTACAGTGCTCTGCACACAGTAAGCACTTAAGCGCTCAATAAATACGATTGAATGAATACTAACGGTGGTGGAAATGTAAGTGCCGAGGTTGGGTCACTTCTCTGTGCCTCAGTTCCCTCATCTGTAAAATGAGGATTAAGACTATGAGCCCCACGTGGGGCAACCTGATCACCTTGTAACCTCCCCAGAGCTTAGAACAGTGCTTTGCACGTAGTAAGTGCTTAATAAATGTCATTATTATTATTATTATTTATTATTTATTAAGCACTTCTTTTGCAGAACTGCTATGGGTGACTGTTGGGTTGATGTAATTTCAGGTGGTGGGAATTAGTCAGGGAAGGCTTCCTGAAAGAAGTGAGCTTTTATAAGGGTTTTGAAGATGGGGAGAGCTGCAGTTGGCTTTGGAGTCAGAGGTCACGGGTTCAAATCCCGGCTCCGCCACTTGTCAGCTGTGTGGCTTTGGGCAAGTCACTTAACTTCTCTGGGCCTCAGTTCCCTCATCTGTAAAATGGTGGTTAAGACTGTGAGCCCCCCGTGGGACAACCTGATCACCTTGTAACCTCCCCAGCGCTTAGAACAGTGCTTCGCACATAGTAAGCGCTTAATAAATGCCATTCATTCATTCATTCAATCATATTTATTGAGCACTGACTGTGTGCAGAGCACTGTACTATTATTATTATTGCCAGAGGAGTTCTAGGAATTACTGGAGGGAGATCGCTGGGGGAATGGCCAGAGACGGGAGTTGGAGGTGGGCGAGTCATGTGTCCGAGCGCTTAGTACAGTCCTCTGCACACAGTAAGCATTCAATAAATACGATTGAATGTGTTGGCTTGGAAAGATCAAACAGTGTAAGATGGGGTGTGGCGGGAGAAGGGAGATGGTATATGAGATGAGGAAAGCTGGTAACCTTAAATCCAGTGGTGGTGGTGGTGGTGGTAGCAGCAGTAGTAGTAGTAGTAATATTTATTATTTATAATATATAATATATATAATATAAATATTATAATATTTATTATCGAGAAGCAGCGTGGCTCAGTAGGAAAGAACCCGGGCTTTGGAGTCAGAGGTCATGGGTTCCAATCCCAGCTCTGCCAATTGTCAGCTGTGTGACCTTGGGCAAGTCA